>NC_140997.1:16621688-17221688 GCF_052327205.1 Somniosus microcephalus | reverse complement strand
AATCGTTTTCTCTATAGTGGTTGAGGACATTTTGAGTGTGCATCCACTGCTATTAAGAACATTGAGCCCATGAATGGACCAGCAAAATCAATATGCACCTGTTGCCACGGAGAGGAGGGCCACTCCCATGGGTGTAGAGGGGCATGTGGTGGTGCATTTTGGACCTTCTGGCATCCTGAGCAGCTCTTGGTTAGGTCCTCGATTTGTTGATCGATCCCCGGCCACCACACAAGCCCTAGCAAGGCTTTTCATTTTCACCCCTCCCAGATGACCTTCATGAAGCTCATTTAGCACTCTTTCCCTTAACTTGGGTGGAATCACCACTCGGGATCCACACATCACTGTCCCCTGGCATACTGACAGCTGTTCTCTTCTGGATGAGAATGCTGGCAACAGTTGAGTCGCCATGTGTTGGCCATCCCCTCACCGTCAAATCATATACCCGAGACAGTGTCGGATCATTGCGGGTCTCCTTCTTTATATCCGCGTTAGTTACTGGCAATCGTTCAATTATTGACGAATAAAATATCTCGATAGGGTCCACTGCTGGTGCTTCCTCCACAGTAGGCAGTGGCAGGCGTGATAGCCCATCAGCGTTTCCATGCTGTTTCGTGCCTTTATATTCTCTTTCATATTGGTTCGCCCCTAGAAAAAGGGACCATCTTTGTAACCGTTGTGCAGTCATCACCGGAACGCCCTTCTTTGGATTAAAGATGGAGACAAGTGGTTGGTGGTCAGTCAGCAAGGTGAACTTCTGCCCATGCAGATAGTGGTTGAATTTTTTTACTCCCCATACTAGGCTGAGGGCCTCCCTGTCAATCTGGGCGTAGTTGCGCTCGGCTGAGGTTAGTGACCGAGACGCAAAGGCTACTGGCCTCTCCAACCTGTCTGGGAATTTGTGCGACAGCACCGCTCCAATACCATAGGGTGATTCATCACATGCCAAACGAATTGGTAGTGCTGGGTTGAAATGGGCCAACACCTCTTTTGATGTGATCAATTCTTTGCACTTCTGGAAAGCTCGTTTACGTTCGTCATTCCACTTCCATGGTACCCCCATTTGCAGTAGGGTGTTCAGTGGGTGTAGTACTGTAGACAAATTTGTTAAGAACTTAAGATAGTAGTTCACCAGCCCGAGGAACGACCTCAATTGTGACACATTTTCCGGTGCTGTAGCCTTGACTACTGCCTCAATCTTTTCAGGGGACTTATGTAACCCCTCTTCATCAATAACGTGGCCACAATACAGGATCTGCTTCTGGAAAAACTCGCACTTGTGGCGATTAGCTCGGAGCCCATATTCCTTTAATCTAAGAAGTCACACAACACCAGGTTATAGTCCAACAGCTTTATTTGAAATCACAAGCTTTCGGAGCGCTGCTCCTTCATCAGGTGAAGTGGAGAAATGCATAAAGACACAGCTTATATAGTCAGAGAATCATGTCAGATGTTTACAGGTAATGTTTCCAACTGCCATTTATCACATTACCTGTAAACATCTGACATGATTCTCTGACTATATAAGCTGTGTCTTTATGCATTTCTCCACTTCACCTGACGAAGGAGCAGCGCTCCGAAAGCTTGTGATTTCAAATAAAGCTGTTGGACTATAACCTGGTGTTGTGACTTCTTACATTTGTCCGCCCCAGTCCAACTCCGGCATCTCCACACCATGGCTCCTTTAATCTAGTGAGCACCTTCTCCAAGTTGGCGAGGTGATCACTGTCATTTTTGCCCATGACCAGGATATCGTCCAAATAACACTGGGTCCCTGGAATCCCTTGCAGGACTTGATCCATCGCCCTTTGCCAAATAGCCGGAGCCGATGCTACCCCGAACACCAGCCGGTTGATGATTGTTGATCGTGAGGTATTGTTTCGAGGCTTCTCCCTCCACTTGCAAGTACGCCTGGGCTAGATCAATTTTGGTGAAGCGTTTACCACCAGATAGCGAGGCGAAAATATCCTCAATTCGTGGAAGCGGATATTGTACCGTGTGAAGGACTGGGTTCACTGTCACCTTAAAATCCCCACAGATGCGGACCTTCTTTGGTTCCCCAGGCGTATTACTCAATGACCTCTTCATTACAGGAATGATGGGTGTAGCCCACTCACTCCAGTCTACTTTGGACAGTACTCCTGAACGTTCCAACCCTTCCAGCTCTGCTTCGACGGCTGGTCGGATTGCATAAGGCACTGGTCTGGCCTTAAACTTTGGGCTTGCATTTTCCTCTATTTTAATCGTTGCTGTTATGCCTTTTAGTGTTCCGAGTCCCTCCTGGAACACTTCTTTTGCGTCATTTAGCATTTTTGACAGTCGTCCAGGTGTGACGTTGTCACCCTTTTTGGCCTCAACCTTCAGTGCCTGTATGGAATGCCAATCTAATTGTATCTTCCGGATCCATTCACATCCTAGTAGTGGTGGTCCTCCATCTGGCAATACATATAGGTCCATTTTAGGTATTTCCTGGCCTTTGTATATCACTTTCACCCTTATTTTTCCTTTGGGGTAGACTTTTTTTGCCCCGTGTACGTCTTCAAGACAACCTCTGTAGCTTTCAAGGGTATGTGTGAAATAGCCGCTTGTAGTCACTTTGGTTTATGACTGTTAGGGCTGATCCTGTGTCCAATTCCATTTTCACTTGGACTCCGTCTATCTTGTGTGACCCAGATAGTCTGGTGATCCTCCATTTTGGTGACCTTATGTAGTTTCAGACAACCCAGCTCCTTGCTTCCGGAGTCTGTATCACTTTTCTGTTCGTCTGAACTACTGTCCATCACCTTATGCACCTTTTTGTACTTCTCCTGTGGAGATTTCTTGCTGTTGGTTTTCTTCCCTGACCTGCAGACTCTTGCTATGTGTCCTGCTTTTCCACGCTGTCTGCACACTTGGTCCTTGAACCAACAATCCTTCTAGTCGTGTGTTGTTCTGCCGCAGCGATAACACTTCCCTGTTCCATATGACATTTCATTGGTGCCATATTCTTGCGGTCTCCGTTGTATCTCTGCAGCGCCCCTTGCGGCTGCTTCGTGTGATACTGCCATGCTGAAAGCCTTGTCCAGCGTAAGATCCTTTTCTGATAGAAGCCGTTTCTGGGTTCCTTCACTTTGAAGCCCACACACAAACTTGTCCCTTAACGCATCTGCTAGTCCCACTCCAAACTGGCAGTGTTTCGATAGCTTGCGCAGTTCTGTTAAGTACTCAGCATTACTTTCGTCTTTATGCTGGTTCCTTTTGTGGAACTTAAATCTTTCTGCTATCAGCAGTGGTGTGGGGTTTAAGTGGTTGTGTAGGATTTCTACTATGCTTTCGAAATTCTTATCCACAGGCTTCTCTGGGGTTATTAGGTTTCGCAGTCAGCCATAAGTTTTTGCACCCATGGAATTTAACAAAACCAGTGCTTTCCTAGCATCTGGCACTTCATTCGCCCTGCAGTACACCTCAATGCGTTCCACATATGTCACCCAATCTTCGACTTCATTGTCGAACGTAGAGCTACTGCCACTCTTCGGCATCCCTGGGTGGGATTTAACTGTCAAAAATGGCGTCTCCCGCGCTCCCCCTTCTTCTCCGCTGGCACAAAATGGCGTCTCCCGCGCTTTCCTTTCTTCCCGCGCTCGCCCTTCTCCGCTGCGGCTTCTAAAAATGGCGTCTCCTGCGCTCTTCCTTCTCCGCGGCTCAATGGCGTC
The DNA here is from genome assembly GCF_052327205.1 of Somniosus microcephalus. Lineage (NCBI taxonomy): Eukaryota > Metazoa > Chordata > Chondrichthyes > Squaliformes > Somniosidae > Somniosus > Somniosus microcephalus. Next base: position 17,217,999 of record NC_140997.1, on the reverse strand, counting down.
TCCCGCGCGCTCCCTTCTTCTCCCCGTGGACACGGTTCAGCCCTTGAGCCCTGGCTGTGCTCTGCGCGTTTTCCTGTGCGCCTTTCCCGTTTCCGCCGCTCGGTCCTGAACCCGGCTGCTGCTTTACCCTCTCTCTGTTTTGTTTTTCCTTGACGCCGCTCGGTTTTCAACCCTCGGCTGCGCCCTGTGCGCTTCACCCTCTCTCTTACCCCGTCGAAGCTGCTCGGCTTTTTCTCTGCCGTCGGTCGGCTCCAGCCGCCGCTGTCCTGGAAGGGTCTGCGCTGTACCTGTTGCCAGTCTGTTGCTGGATCGTCGTGGCTGGGGAACCAAGCCTGGCTCTCCACAGCCTCCCCTGCGATGTTCACTCTCTGCCGGACGACTGGGCGGTTGCTCGTGGTCGACGCCCATGTTTCTGGCCTCGACTTTCTTCCACCGCCCTCCCGGAGCGAATCCTTGAAGGGAAATGCAGAGTTGCAGGTAGATTTGAATCGATACTCGTCGCCAATGTTAGATCAGTGATTCTGAGAGTATTATGTTTTTCAATAACTACACGGATGCTGTAACTTTACAATCAACAGGTGTTTACTGGAGTAGGGTCGTCTCAAGACTGGGCGTACAGAGGCATGCTCAAGGCTTACATACAGGTGTGGTCACTGCCGGTACTACAGTATACAGGAGCTGTAAAAGTAGTTCTCTCTTAAAGGTACATACACTACAGTGGTAATGTTACTGGACTAATAATCCAGAGGCCTGGACTAATAATCTGGAGACGCGAGTTCAAATCCCACCACGGCAGCTGGGGAATTTTAAATTCAGTTTAATAAATTGGGAATAAAAAGCTAGTATCAGTAATGGTGACCATGAAACTACCGTTTTGTTGAAAAAAGCCCATCTGGTTCACTAATGTCCTTTTTAGGGAAGGAAATCTGCCGTCCTTACCCGGTCTGGCCGATATGTGACTCCAGACCCACAGCAATGTGGTTGACTCTTAATTGCCCTCTGCAATGGCCCAGCAAGCCAATTAGGGATGGGCAATAAATACTGGCCTCACTGCCGACGCCCACGTCCCATGAATGAATTAAAAAAAAAAAAAAAAAATACTGGCAACTTCATAGCAAGAAGTGTAAGTGCCCAGTAGAAGGATCAATATGTCAACTAATTCCTGGCTGGATGTCCATTTAAGCACACAAGTGAAGGTTGTCAGTGAAGAGGAGGATCAGTTGCAGCTGCTTCTATATTGTGCTCGTGCCACCAGCTCGCGACACAAGTGTCTGCAGCAGGTGGCAAGCCCCAAGTAAACTGGTGAGATTCACCGAGGCTGTCGGTGAGGAAGTGGGCAGCTAGCATGGAGTAAAAGCATCTACTGTGCCATAGTGTGAAACGGGTGATGGTGAGTCGGCAGCACATTTTATATCTCTCCTGATTTTTATTCTCGGTGACTGACTTGTGCATTTTTTCCTATCTCAATATCGGCAAAAGCTTGCTCAGTCTCTGAAATCTGTTTTTTCTGTGACACAGAATCAATAAACAGTTCCTCTGCATCTGGCTCTCTATCTGGCATTTGGCTGTCACTCACTGTGTGTACTGCTTTTCCTAAAACAGTCTTGCAAACTTTAGCAAAGTGGTTCCATTTACCACATTTAGTACATTGCCTTCCTTTGGCAGGGCAGTACTCCTTTTCTCTATGCCAGTTGTTTCCACAATATCCACAGTTTTTGAAGCGTTTTATGTCTGTCGCCCATTTTTAGAACTCTTTCTGTTCTGAAACACGCTCTCTGGGCGGTGTTCTTTGGTGTGTATCTATTAACTGCGTGCACTGTTTGTTCATTCGAGCTGTTCGTGGCGCCGGTTATGGTTTTCAACTGTGCTTGGGCTATCTCGTGCGATCTAATATTCAGGAGTTTCTCACTTTAGCTGAATGTATTCCAAACACGATGCGTTCTCTGACCATCTCCTCTTTATCTGCATATGCACAGTCTTTTACCAGCAGTTTTAACTCAGTCACGAACATAGAAACATAGAAGATAGGAGCAGGAGTAGGCCATTCGGCCCTTCGAGCCTGCTCCGCCATTCAATGAGATCATGGCTGATCATCCAAATTCAGTACCCTGTCCCTGCCTTCTCCCCATATCCCTTGATCCCTTTAGCCTTAAGAAATATATCCAACTCTTTTTTGAATTTACTTAATGAACTGGCCTCCACCACCCTCTGTGGCAGAGAATTCCACAGGTTCACCACTCTCTGGGTGAAGAAATTCCTCCTCATTTCAGTCCTAAATGGCTTACCCCTTATCCTTAGACTGTGACCCCTGGTTCTGGACTCCCCGGCCATCAGAAACATCCTTCCTGCATCTAGTCTGTCCAGGCCTGACAGAATGTTATAGGTTTCGATGAGATCCCCTCTCAATCTTCTAAACTCCAGTGAGTATAAGCCCAATCGACACAATCTCTCCTCATACGTCATTCCTGCCATCCCAGGTATCAGCCTGGTGAATCTTCGCTGCACTCCTTCCATGGCAAGAACGTCCTTCCTCAGGTAAGGCGACCAAAACTGCACACAATACTCAAGGTGCGGTCTCACCAAGGCCCTGTACAACTGTAGCAAGACATCCTTGTTCCTGTACTCGAACCCTCTTGCTACGAAGGCCAACATACCATTTGCCTTCTTAACCACCTGCTGCACCTGCATGCTTACCTTCAGCGACTGGTGCACAAGAACACCCAGGTCTCTTTGCACTTCCCCTTCTCCCAATCTATTGCCATTCAAATAATAATCTGCCTTCCTGTTTTTGCCACCAAAGTGGATAACCTCACATTTATCCACATTATAGTGCATTTGCCATGTTTCTGCCCAATCACCCAACCTGTCCAAATCGTACTGGAGTTTCACGACATCCTCCTCACAGCATACCCTCCCAACTTTGTGTCGTCTGCAAATTTGGAGATATTACATCCAATTCCCTCGTCCAGATCATTAATATATATTGTGAACAGCTGGGGTCCTAGGACCGATCCTTGCGGTACCCCACTAGTCACTGCCTGCCACTCGGAAAACGACCCGTTTATTCCAACTCTTTGCTTTCTATCCACCAACCAGTTCTCTATCCAAGTCAATACCTTGCCCCCAATCCCATGTGCCTTAATTTTGCACGCTAACCTCTTATGCGGGACCTTATCGAAAGCCTTCTGAAAGTCCAAATACGCCACATCGACTGGTTCTCCCTTATCTATTTTACTAGTTACATCCTCAAAAAATTCCAGTAGATTAGTCAAGCATGATTTACCTTTTGTAAACTGTTCAAACGACTCACTAGCTCCTTGTACTTTCTGCTGAAACTTGTACCTAGCGAATATCTTATTTGTCTTGGGCATCACATATACTTCAAAACAGTCAAAATAACTTTTCAGTACCTTTGCTTCATCTGCGGTGAGAGACCATGTGTTAAAAATGTCTCTCCCTTTTTCTTCGATCCACAGGAGTAGGTAGCTGCATCTTTCTTCCTCCCCTTTGCTTTTCAGTGGACCTGAGAACATTAACTCCACGTGTTGCTTGAACTTGCACCATTCTCTATGTAAGTTCAAAGATTCCCAATTCATTCGAGGTAAGGGAGCTCCAACGATGTCCATTTGAAATCCCACTTCTGACACCATGTCTTGTTTTGCACACTTTGTACAAAAATAATAAATTGCAGGACAACGGAGTATTACACTTTAAACTCTTTTTAATGAAGCATCAGGTCTGTAAGCTTTCTCAATCAATACAGCACCGTGTGGACAAGATGGAGTCGGGCTCCTCTGGGTCTTCTAAACAATAGCAGTCTTTACAGATGCCTGCAGGCCAATAACACCTCAGCATGTGATCACATGTGAATATAATAAGTATTCCTTACAGATGCCTGCGGGCCAATGATAATTCAGTATGCAAATGTTACATTGCCCACAAGTTAGCTGGAGCTGGGTGTGTCCGCCAACGTGACTCTCGATGTTTCAGCCGATTCTTTCTTTCTCTAATTTCCTCACACATGGGCAAGGAAGCAGCTGCAGTCGGTGAGCAGAGTCTGTGCAGGACATCCTGTTCTTTATGTCGGCCCTGTGTATTGTAAGAAGTTGGTGAGTGTTTGGAACCGGTACAGATGAAGCTCATATAAACAATGGAGAAAGGAGTGTGGAAAAGCAGTGGGGAGAAAAAGATTCCAAGTGCAGAAAAGTACCTTTTTTAGACACACTCTTTTTGATTATTTAAATGACACAGCTTCCAGAATGCAAGTTAATATTTTTTCCACAATTGCACCCGCCCAAGGTGCAGATTTTACCAAGGGTTTGGTTCCACCATGGGTGCAAGAAGCCCCCGATTGTTCACCCCAAGTGGCTATTTTTCATACGTGAGCTTTGAGTGAGAATTGGCCGTCGGTTCAAACAAGGGACATCGCACCTGACCCTGTCCTTAGCTGGCATTCGCACCTGTGCACTTTCTGGCAAAGGGTCACTACATAGTAATCCGCAGTGCGAACCCTGGCTGATTTTTTCACACCTCAACATGATGTCCTTCAAGACAGGTTTATCATCCACCCGTCTAATTTTGCAAAACGTCAAGCAATCAACGTCTGCGGGGGGTGAATTGGTCACCAACAGAATCGCGAAACGGGAAAGTAAATCTGGCGTGGTATAAAACGGGCTGCCGATTCACTTGGCCCATTTTGTGCTACTGGCGGTGACCAATTTCATCCCTTATGTGTCATATTTGTACCTGTTGGGCTCAAATATCGATAGTAAAATTGGTGGTGCACTTTATTGAAAATTCCTATGTAAACGTTCCTATGGCCTGTCCACATGTGCCATTGCTCTTTATCTGTAATACTCCTTTTGATGCAATTCCCAATGTTAATTTGATCGCATTGTGCATTTTCAGCAAGCACTTTAAGGCTCTGGCCACTAGGTGGTGCACAAATAAATCAAAATGTTTTATGAAAATTGTTCACACTTTTTTCTCAGTAACTGAAATTTCTAATGTCCAAAATAAGGGTTCAAAGAAAATAAAACAAATTTGAGGGAGGGTGGAATTACACCCTCTGCAAAAACATAATTAAATTTGTCCATTCAGTTGATTTTTGTGTCTTTTAATGCCTCCATTTAAAGTTTTGACTTTAAAAAATGCCTCTCCCAAAAGCCTGGGCACAGGCTGGATATTTTTGCACTGAACTCTAAAGCTGTTAGCTGATTTCAAATTGTGCACCCAGAGCATGTGCAGCGTGCCAGGACACATCCGAATCATTCCGTAGCTGAATGGCTGGAATATTTTTCTTTAATTTCTAGCAAGGGTTTTCTTCTGGGATTTTCTTTCTGGGGGGGAGGGGGGATGAAGAAGAAAGAATAGAAAAATGCCCTAAATGATGGGAGTTCTCAACAGAGTAGAGCACCAGAGAGCCCAAAGGGTGCAGATGATCATTCAGTGTAGCACTAAAGGTGCCGTCTTTCGAATGAGATGTTAAACCAAGGCCCTGTCTTCCCACGGCACTATTTCAAAGAAGAGCAGGGGAGTGCTCCCCGGTGTCCTGGCCAACATTTATCCCTCAAAGCAACATCACTAAAACAGATCATCAGGTCATTACAGCATTAAAATCTGTATCGCCCTTGGTAAAAGCTATGTAAAGGACAACTGGTATTCTGGTTTTTATATACTGGGCATTGAATGCAGAAGGGTCTGAGATAAATGTGTGGTGGATTGCTGTTTGGAAACCTTATTATAGAAAAGGATATTCGAACTCTGGAAAAGGCGTACTGTAGACTTCCTAGGATGACAACAGGGGGTGAGAGTTATGATGAGAAACTAGGGCTTGATTAGCTGGATCAGAAAACTTCAAGGGGAGAATGTAAACAAGGATTTGATAGGGAAAGATTATTTTCACTGGCTGGCGAACTGCTAACAAGGAGACATAAATTTAGGATTAGTACTAAAAGCTCACCACCACCTTCTCCAGGGCAATTAGGGATGGGCAATAAATGCCGGCCTTGCCAGCGGCGCCCACATCCCAGGAACGAATTTTAAAAAAAAACACAAGTGGGGGAAGTTGGCAGTAATTTAGGATTAGTACTAGAACAAGGTGCAGGTTATACATAATTTATGATCAGTACCAGAAACAAAGGTGGGGGGAGGGGGGGAAGTCCGAAGTAATATTCTTCATGCAAAGGGGAAAACAATATCACAACTGGCTATTGAGGTTGAGTCTTGACGGGGAATTATAGATAAAGGGGGAAAATTCGGTTGCTTTGCGCCTCCTGTTCGGGCGAAATTCAGCGGGTGGTTAGCGCCGTGCAGCGCCCCACTCGCGCCCTGGCCGCGATCTTCGGAAGCGCCCCCTGACTTACCACCGGACACTATGTCCGCCGGGGTCAGGGGGTGGGCATACCTGCGGCCGGGGAGGTGCTATTTAAAGGCGAGGTGTGGGGCGGCCGTTTTTGTTGCTGGCCACCTGCCAGCACCTGCCTCCGCTCCCGTCCCCGCCATCCTTACCTGCCACCTCCCCCCCCCCCCCCCCCCAGCCCGTGCGGAGTGCCGACTGCGCTCCATGAGCCCGGCACTTCTCTTGCGTGCCGGGCTCTTTTGCCAGCACTCCCGATGACCGGGGGCCCAGCTGGGCCCCGGGTCGCGCTGCGCAAGGCCCCTCCCCATTAAGACGGGGAGGAAGGCCTGCAATACCGTGGCACGTAGCCAGTTTGGGTAGAGATAAGGAATAATAAGGGGAAAAAAACACTAGTGGGCGTAGTCTATAGGCCTCCGAACAGTTGCAACTCTGTTGGACGGAGTATTAATCAGGAAATAGTTGAGGCTTGTAATAAGGGAACATCTATAATTATGGGGGATTTTAACTATCATATTAACTGGACAAATCAAACTGAGCAGAGCAGCCTTGAGGATGAGTTCATTGAGTGTATTAGGGATGGGTTTCTTGAGCAGTATGTAACTGAACCAACCAGTGGGCAAGCAACCTTAGATTTGGTCCTGTGTAACGAGACAGGATTAATTAAAAATGTCCTAGTAAAGGATCCCCTTGGAATGAGTGACCATAACATGGTTGAATTCCATATTCAAGTAGAGGGTGAGAAGGTTGGATCTCAAACAAGCGTGCTGAGCTTGAATAAAGGAGACTATGAAGGTATGAGAGCGGAATTGATTAGAGTGGACTGGGAAAATAGATTAAAGGGTAAGAGGGTACATGATCAGTGGTGTACATTTAAGGAGTTATTTTACAACTTCCAAAAAATATATATTCCACTGAGGAAAAAAGGGTATAAGAGAAAAGATAGCCATCCGTGGCTAAGTAAAGTAATTAAGGATAGTATCCGACTAAAAACAAGGGCATATAAGGTAGCCAAATCTAGTGGGAGGATAGAAGATGGGGAAGTCTTTAAAAGACAGCAAAAAATAACAAAAAGATTGATTAAGAAAGGGAAGATAGATTATGAAAGTAAATTAGCAAAAAATATAAAAACGGATAGCAAAAGTTTCTATAGTTATACAAAAAGAAAAAGGGTGGCTAAAGTAAATGTTGGTCCCTTAGAAGATGAGACTGGGAAATTAATGGTGGGAAATATGGAGATGGCAATAACGCTGAACAAATATTTTGTATCAGTCTTTACGGTAGAGGACACTAAGAATATCCCAACACTGGACAAACCGGGGGCTCTAGGGGGAGAGGAGCTAAATACGATTAAAATCACTAAGGAAGTGGTACTTGGTAAAATAATGGGACTTAAGCCGGATAAATCCCCTGGACCTGATGGCTTACATCCTAGGGTCTTGAGGGAAGTGGCGGTAGGGATTGTGGATGCATTGGTAATAATTTTCCAAAACTCCCTGGACTCAGCAAAGGTCCCGGCAGATTGGAAAACTGCTAATGTAACACCCTTATTTAAAAAGGGTAGTAGGCAGAAGGCTGGAAACTATAGACCTGTTAGCCTAACATCTGTGGTTGGTAAAATGTTAGAGTCCATTATTAAGGAGACAGTAATGGGACATTTGGATAAACATAATTTAATAGGACAAAGTCAGCATGGTTTCATGAAGGGGAAGTCATGTTTGACAAATTTGCTGGCGTTCTTTGAGGAAGTAACATACAGGGTGGATAAAGGGGAACCAGTGGACGTAGTGTATTTAGACTTCCAAAAGGCATTTGACAAGGTGCCACACGAAAGATTATTGCTCAAGATAAAAAATCACGGGATTGGGGGTAATATTCTGGCGTGGGTGGAGGATTGGCTCTCTAACAGAAAGTAGAGAGTTGGGATAAATGGTTCGTTCTCAGATTGGCAACCAGTAACTAGTGGTGTTCCGCAGGGGTCAGTGCTGGGTCCCCAACTCTTGACAATCTATATTAACGATTTGGAGGAGGGGACCGAGTGTAACATATCAAAGTTTGCAGATGATACAAAGATGGGACGGAAAGTAGTGAGTGAGGAGGACATAAAAAACCTGCAAAGGGACATAGACAGGCTAAGAAAGTGGGCAGAGATTTGGCAAATGGAATACAATACTGGAAAGTGTGAGGTTATGCACTTTGGCAGGAAAAATCATAGAGCAAGTTATTATCTTAATGGCAAGAAACTGGAAAGTACTGTAGTACAAAGGGATCTGGGGGTCCTGGTGCACGAAACTCAAAAAGTTAGTATGCAGGTGCAGCAAGTGATCAAGAAGGCCAATGGAATGTTGGCTTTTATTGCTAGGGGGATGGAATATAAAAACAGGGAGGTATTGCTGCAGTTGTACAAGGTATTGGTGAGACCGCACCTGGAATACTGCATACAGTTTTGGTGTCCATACTTAAGAAAAGACATACTTGCTCTCGAGTCAGTACAAAGAAGGTTCACTCGGTTAATCCCGGGGATGAGGGGGTGGTCATATGAGGAGAGGTTGAGTAGATTGGGACTCTACTCATTGGAGTTCAGAAGAATGAGAGGCGATTTTATTGAAACATATAAGATTGTGAAGGGGCTTGATCGGGTGGATGCGGTGAGGATGTTCCGAATGATGGGTGAAACTAGAACTAGGGGGCATAATCTTAAAATAAGGGGCTGCTCTTTCAAAACTGAGATGAGGAGAAACTTCTTCACTCAGAGGGTGGTAGGTTTGTGGAATTTGCTGCCCCAGAAAGCTGTGGAAGCTACATCATTAAATAAATTTAAAACAGAAATAGATAGTTTCCTAGAAGTAAAGGGAATTAAGGGTTACGGGGAGTGGGCAGGAAATTGGACATGAGTCTAGGTTCGGAATGGTCATGGCCCTGTGGGTAGTGGAGTGGGCCCAGGGGCCGTGCAGCCTGGTTCTGCTCCTACTTCTTGTGTTCTAATTCTGTGTTAGATTTCAGGAGTTGGTTTATTCCTGTTCCTGGCTGGGGTGGAGATCGCCATTACAGAAGGTAAGTACTGTAGAAAATATAGGGACAGAGTGATCTCCTGGAAGAGTTTCGATCACCTAGATAGGTCGGAGAGGAATTTCCCAGATTTTTTCTCCCAAATTGGCCATTGGGTTTTTTATCTGGTTTTTCGCCTCTCCCGGGAGATCACATGGGTTCGGGTGGGATGGAGAGTGATAGAAGATTTGAGGTTAGGATCAGATCAGCCGTGATCTTATTGAATGGTGGAGCAGGCCCGAGGGGCCGATTGGCCGCCTACTGCTCCTATTTCTTATGTTCTTATGCGATATTCCCTCGCAGCGCCCCAAGATGGAGGCAGGGTGCTTCCAGTAGCGTCCTGCTTCCCTCTTGGGGGTGCTACCACTCAATTTCTGTCGCCGGGGCGGCAAAGTTAGCGCCCCCTTTGGGGCGTGACTCAAATTTTAGCCCAAACACTTTCAGGAGAAAAATATTAAGTTATAGGAAAAGATCAATGGAACAGAATTTGAGTAGACCGCTCCAACGTGGAGCTAGCACAGTGGATCGAAATAACTGGCTCATGGTGAAATTTCCCTGATTTTTTTGATAAAGCAGTACTGCTCCGTTTAAGTTTATAATGTGATTTCTAACCCTCTCTGTGTTCGTCCCCTTCAACACTTTCTGGGATGTGTGCAGTTTCCTGTAGTGCTGACCAATTGAAGCTTGCAAAAGCCTGTCGGCATAATCTTCGAAACCTGCATGCAGTTGTAGTCTGGATTATCACCAGCCCCGGTTGCCCAAGGCTGTATTCTTTAGTTTGTTTTTGTTTCAAAGGCAAGTGACCCTACATGCATACATCCCCGAGAGGAAATTGTGTAAGGCTTCAGTGGTGAAATTAATGTTTCACCCAGTGGAATAACTGAGTGTAAGGGTAGAGGTTGTCTGCTTGTTGATGTAATGTTAATAGCTGATTTGTCTCGTTTCAGAGGTCAGAACAAATTATATTTTTCCGAGGTCTACGTCTTGAGTAATTATAGGTTCCAAAATGACGAATCTCCCAGTTTAGCCTTCGACTTGTAAATTACGCTTAGAAGAAATATAACTGGGGGGACAGCACAGTAACCTGGACAGTGACACCATCGCCAATTGTATTCATTGTTTTCACAAAATAGTATGAATGACACAAAAACTGATCAGACAGTGCAATTAGCGAACAGGTGAAAATGGATAATTTGCTGTCAATATGAAGAATGTAACCTATTTGGTTTTGGAAATTAGGCCATAGAAATATCTACCCAGTGTAATAATCTAGGCTGACATTTCAGCGTAGCACTGAAGGTGCCGTCTTTCGGATGAGACGTTAAACCGAGGCCCCGGCCTGCCCCCTCGAGTGGATGTAAAAAAAAATCCCACAGCCACTATTTCGAAGAAGGGCAGGCAAGTTTTCCCCGGTGTTCTGGGCCAATATTTATCCCTCAATCAACATCACTAAAAACAGATGATCTGGTCATTATCACGTTGCTGTTTGTGGGAGCTTGCTGTGCTGTGAGGAGGATGCCGAGAAACTCCAGTATGATTTGGACAGGTTGGGTGATTGGGCAGAAGCATGGCAGATGCAAGATAACGTGGATAAATGTGAGGTTATCCACTTTGGTAGCAAAAACAGGAAGGTAGATTATTATCTGAATGGCAATAGATTGGGAGAAGGGGAAGTGCAACGAGACTTGGGTGTCCTTGTGCACCAGTCGCTGAAGGTAAGCATGCAGGTGCAGCAGGCGGTTAAGAACGCAAATGGTATGTTGGCCTTCGTAGCGAGAGGGTTTGAGTACAGGAACAAGGATGTCTTGCTGCAGTTGTACAGGGCCTTGGCGAGACCGCACCTTGAGTATTGTGTGCAGTTTTGGTTGCCTTTATCTGAGGAAGGATGTTCTTGCCATGGAAGAAGTGCAGCGAAGATTCACCAGGCTGATACCGGGGATGGCAGGAATGACGTATGAGGAGAGATTGGGTCGATTGGGCTTGTACTCGCTGGAGTTTAGAAGAATGAGAGGGGATCTCATCGAAACATATACAATTCTAACAGGACTAGACAGACTAGATGCTGGAAGGATGTTCCCGATGGTCGGGGAGTCCAGAACTAGGGGTCACAGTCTAAGGATAAGGGGTAAGCCATTTAGGACAGAGATGAGGAGGAATTTCTCCACCCAGAGTGGTGAACCTGTGGAATTCTCTGCCAAAGAAGGCAGTAGAGGCCAATTCATTAAATATATTCAAGAAGGAGTTGGATATATTTCTTAAGACTAAAGGGATCAAGGGATATGGAGAGAAGGCAGGAACAGGGTACTGAATTTGGATGATCAGCCATGATCTCATTGAACAGCGGAGCAGGCTCGAGGGGCCGAATGGCCTACTCCCGCTCCTACCTTCTATGTTTCTATGAAAATTGGCTGCCGCATTTCCTACATTACAACAGTGACTACATTTCAAGATGTGCTTTGTTGGCTGTAAAGCGCTTTGGCACTTTCTGAGGTTGTGAAAGGCGCTATATAAATGGAAGTCTTTTCTTAGAGGGTGGCGGATTCAGGCCATAATCGCATGGCGTTGCCAAGCGCTGTTCCCAGTCAGCAAGTCCAACCTAGAGTGATGCAGCATGTAATATTTAACCCTTCACTGACATTAGGAGCATAAGCATTAGAAATAGGAGCAGGAGTAGGCCATTCAGCCCATCGAGCCTGCGCCGCCATTCAATAAGACCATGGCTGATCTTCTACCTCATCTCCACTTTCCTGCACTATCCCCATATCCCTTGATTCCCTTAATACCCAAAAATCTATCTGGGTCACCATTGACCAGAAACCTAACTGGACCAGCCATATAAATAATATGGCAACAAGAGCAGGTCAGATGCTAGGTATTCTGCGGTTGAGTGTCTTGCCTCCTGACTCCCCAAAGCCTTTCCGCCATCTACAAGGCACAAGTAAGGAGTGTGATGGAATACTCTCCACTTGCCTGGATGAGTGCAGCTCCAACAACACTCGAAGCTCGACACCATCCAGGACAAAGCAGCCCACTTGATTGGCACCCCATCCACCACCTTAAACATTTACTCCCTCCACCACTGGCGTACTGTGGCTGCAGTGTGTACCATCTACAAGATGCACTGCAGCAACTCGCCAAGGCTTCTTCGGCAGCACCTCCCAAACCCGTGACCTCTACCACCTAGAAGGACAAGGGCAGCAGGGGCACGGGAACACCTCCAAGTTTCCCTCCAAGTCACACACCATCCTGACTTAGAAATATATTGCCATTCCTTCATCGTCACTGGGTCAAAATCCAGGAACTCCCTCCCTAACAGCACTGTGGGAGTACCTTCACCACACGGACTGCAGCAGTTCAAGAAGGCGGCTCACCACCACCTTCTCGGGCTGTTGGGGATGGGCAATAAATGCCGTCCTTGCCAGCGACGCCCACATCATATAAACAAATTTTAAAAAAAAATATACTCAACAAACGAACCTCCACAGCCCTCTGGGGTAGAGAATTCCAAAGATTCACCACCCTCTGAGTGAAGAAAGTATAACATTTTTGGTAGAATAAGTTTTGTTGATTTTTTTTTTTTTAAGTTGATAAACTTAGGTGAAGGGCCTCAACTCGTACTGCAAGACATCACTGAGGCTAATGGGCGGAAAGGTCAGATAAATCAAGAACTGTTGGTTAGGTGGTGCCAAGTTAGGGTTTTAGAAGGCTGTATATTCTAGGAACAAGGAAGGTAAAGAGTTCCATGGTTTTGAGGCCCTGGGAAAGATAGTGTCGTGAAAGAACTTAATAAAAGTGTTTAATCACATCCTTAGGACACCCCAACGTACTTTACTATATATGACCTGGATATTGGAATACAGAGTAGAATTTCTACATTTGCCAATGACACCAAACTTGGGGGTGTGGCAAACAGTGAGGATGATACCAATCGACTGCAACAGGACATAGTTGAATGGGCAGACAAGCAGATGGAATTTAATACAGAGAAGTGTGAAGTGATGCATTTTGGCAGAAGGAACAGGGAGAGGCAATATACACTTAATGGCACAGTTTTAAAGAGTGTGCAGGGACAGAGGGACCTGGGAGTTAATGTGCATAGGTCCCTGAAGGTGGCAGGACATATTGAGAGAGTGATTAGCAAAGCATATGGGATCTTGGGCTTCATAAATAGAGGTATTGAGTACAAAAGTAGAGAAGTTAAGCTGAACCTTTATAAAGCACTGATTAGGCCACAACTGGGGTATTGCATCCAGTTCTGGTCAGCACACTTTAGGTAGGATGTGAAGGCCCTTGAGAGGGTGCAGAGGAGATTTACCAGAATGGTTCCGGGGATGGGGGACCTTAGCTACAAGGACAGGTTGGAGAAGCTGGATTTGTTTTCATTAGAGCAAAGGAGATTGAGGGGTGATTTGATAGAGGTGTACAAGATTATGACGGGTTTGGATAGGCTAGACAGGGAAAGGCTGTTCCCACTAGTTGATGGTACAAGGACTAGGGGACACAGATTTGGGCAAGAGATACAGGGGGGATGTGAGGGAAAAACTTTTTTTATGCAGCGAGTGGTGAGGACTTGGATCTCGCTGCCGACGGAAGTGGTGGAAGCGGAGATGCTCAATGTTTTCAAGTGGCATTTGAGGGAAATAAACTTGCAGGGCTACGGTGATAGAGCGGGAGAATGGGTCTGACTGGATTGTTCTACAGAGAGCCGGCACGGACTCGGTGGACCGAATGGCCGCCTCCTGTGCCATTGACTCGCAATGGATTACCCCAGTCGGTCAAATTAGGTAACCACACCTCCCCCCCGCCCCCCCCCCCCGACCCTGAACACGCGGGCCCCACAAGGATGTGTGCTGAGCCCCCTCCTCTACTCCCTCTTCACCCATGACTGTGTGGCTGTTCATGGTTCTAACACCATCAAGTTTGCGGATGATACCACGGTAGTAGGCCAGATCACCAACAACGATGAGTCAGCCTACAGGGAGGAGGTCCAGCATTTCGTGAAGTGGTGCGCCGATAACAACCTGGCCCTTAACATCAAGAAAACCAAAGAAATCATTGTGGACTTTAGGAAGTCTAAAGGCGGAAGTCACACCCCCATCCACATCAATGGGGCTGTGGTGGAAAGGGTGGACAGCTTTAAGTTCCTCGGAGTCCACATCACGGAAGACCTCTCCTGGTCCCTCAATACCTCCTCTCTGGTGAAGAAGGCCCAGCAGCGCCTATATTTCCTAAGGAGGCTGAAGGGATGTAACCTGTCACCCCTGATCCTCTCTAACTTTTACCGCTGCACAATAGAGAGCATCCTGACGAATTGTATCACAGTATGGTATGGCAGCTGTAGCTACTATGACCGGAAAGCCCTGCAGCGGGTAGTCAAAACTGCCCAACGCATTACCGGCACCCGGCTACCGACCATAGAGCACATATACCAGAAACGCTGTTTACGGAGGTCACGGTCCATCATCAAAGACCCTACCCACCCCAGCCACAGTCTGTTCGCCCTCCTGCCATCTGGGAGACGCTACAGATGCATTCGCACCCGTACGACCAGATTTAGGAACAGCTTCTTTCCCAGGGCTGTCATCCTACTGAACTCCACAAATAAACTCTAAAGCCTGCACATCTGCCAATGCACTTTATTATGGTTATGTTTATGTTAATGTATTACAAGCCAAATGAATGTTGAATGTTTAAATGTCTTAATCTAAATGTACACTCTCGGGAGCTGCAAGCCTACATTTCATTGTACTGCACTTGTGCACTAACAATGACAATAAAAGTTGATTTGATTTGAATTGCAATCACTGTTGCTCTTCAGGGAAGCATGGCAGCTAATTTGCACCCACCAGGGTTTCACTCACAGCAAATGATCACATCATCTGGTTTTGGTGATGTTGGTTGAGGGAGAAATGTTGGCCAGAACACGAGGAGAATTCCCTGCTCTCTCTCAATAGGCTGTCGGATCTTTTCAAGATAAACTTGCATTTCTATAAGCGCCCTTCAGAACCTCCCAAAGCTCTCTGCAGCCAGTGAAGTACCTTTGAAGTGTAATCACTGTTGTAATGCAGGGAAACATTTACCTGGGCATACAGACATGGCCTCGGCTTAAAATCTCATCTGAAAGATGGAGCAGTCCCTCAGTACTGCACTGGAGAGGCCGCCTAGATTACGTGCACAAGGCGATAGTGGGGCTTGACCTTCTAAATCCGAGCTGAAAGATCTACCGGCTCAGCCAATCTGACATGTTAGCCTTGATTTCAGCACACTGAGTATGCAATGAGACATAAGCGTGTAGAATGCCACATTTGGAGCTTGGGAGTAACAATTTGGATCTTGGGAGTGACGAGAGAGCTAAGTTCAGAGCTGCAATAGCCATTGTTGTTTTGATGAAACAAAAAAAGATGAGAATGATTGTGAAAGATGGGCATAAATTGGGGCTAGATGAAAGAGAAGGACTGCCCATCAGGAATATATTGACTTCGGGAAAGTTTTGATCCCAAGAACCTTTTTATTGTTACAAAAGCAAAATACTGCGGAGGCTGGAAATCTGAAATAAAAACAAAAAATGCTGGAAATACTCAGCAGGTCAGGCAGCATCTGTGGAGAGAGAAACAGAGTTAACGTTTCAGGTCGATGACCTTTCATCAGAACCTATGATTGTTGTTGTGTAGCTCATGTTAGAAGCATTGTCGTCGTCGTCTTAGGCAGTCCCTCGGAACCGAGGATGACTTGCTTCCACATTAAAAATGAGTTCGCAGGTGACTGATGAGTCCAATGCGGGACCTACAGTCTCTGTCACAGGTGGGGCAGACGGTGGTTGAAGGGGTGGGTGGGTTGGGTGCTTGGGTTGACATGCGCTCCTTGCGGTGCCTGCGCTTGGCTTCCGCTTGCTCCCGGTGAAAGGACTCGAGGTGTTCGGCGCCTTCCCGGATGCTTCTCCTCCACTTTGTGCGGTCTTGGGCCAGGGATTCCCAGGTGTCAGTGGGGATGTTGCACTTTTTCAAGGAGGCTTTGAGGGTGTCCTTGAAGCGTTTCCTCTGCCCACCTGGGGCTCTCTTGCCGTGCCGGAGCTCCGAGTAGAGCGCTTGTTTTGGGAGTCTCGTATCGGGCATGCAGACAATGTGACCCGTCCAAGTGTATAGAAGAAGCATTGTACTGTATCACAATGATGAGACATCAGCCCCAACCCCAATATAATGCAGCGTGCTCCTGATTCGGTAACCACCGTCTAGTATAGGAGTGCAAGTTGCTGTCTTACTTCATTGACGATGGTTGGCAGAGATCAAATGTTTCTATGTTCATGTGTTCAGATACTGGGATGCTGAATAAAATGTAATCTGAGCTCTAACGGAATGAAGCTTGCTGTAGATGGCAGTGTGGTTCTATTGCAGTGAGCCTCGCCTGTATTTACTTTCGCGTGTAATGTAAACTGAGGACTTTATTGGAGCAAGAGTTTTTTTTTAAGAACAAACCGAGAAGACTATAACCAAGTCTTTCAATGGCATTACAGGACACCTATTGGGAAATAAAACAATTCTCTTCACAGATTTGCTGCATTAATATCGGACGTTAACAAAGCCGAGTCTTTCCACTTTGTGAATGCTCAGCTGCACAGGGTAACCAAAGCTCGGAGGCTTTGGCTCTGACAGTTGGCAGTGGGCTGAACCCGAACCAGGCTGGGGAAGTAGCTGTGGGCCAGAACAGGAGCTTTCGAGCCAAATTATAGAACTTCAAAAACTCCAAGCAGAACAAAATCTTACGGCTGCAAGGCTACGCTCCAGCCCAGACTACATCGATGCATCTTGCTCACCTGCATCAGACAGTAATCAATAACCCCAATAAAGCCTCCAGTGACACACTGACCAGTGACTATAGCAGTGATAAACGCAGTCACCTGAGTGCCAAGTCTCTCGATTTACCGCTTTCCTGTTAAGTGGTGTTTAGAGGCATGATTCAGTGCTGCTCCTCACTCGCAATGTAATTGGTTTTGTATTGCATTATTTGTTTTGTTAAGACTTGTGAATTAGGCAACGGATGCCAAAGCATGTGTTTATTGGAGGGGGGGGGGGTTGAACACAGGAAGGCTCAAGGTTTTTCCTTTAGATCATGAGGCTGTCATCTTTGTATGGGGGGGAATATTATTTGCATTTCAATTAAAACTAAGAATGGACAAATAGCTGCATGAAAAAGGTGCAAGGAGGAAGCGCTTGGAAATTAAAAGGAATGTTGCGTGCGTTTGTACTGGGGTTCTTTTGCAAGTCTGTGACTTTGCCTTCGTTTTACCCAGTGGTCGCCAATGATGATGCCACAGGAGCTGCTCCTTTTTACCTAGACTGAATGTAGCGAAGAGAATAATTGAAACATTTGGGTGTTGGCAGGCATGTGTTGCTGCCGCATTGAAGTTGCAATCAACTTGCTGCTGAATAAGCCTCAATTTTAGTGAAAATGGCTCACGCACACTTTGAGTATAGACAGGAGGACAAGACTGGCATTGCGACTTCTGGCTCATGTGTCTGCAAAAAAAAAAAGTCTTTATTTGGGTGAAATTACACAGCAAATTTCTGATTTTAATGTGTCTTTTCATTCTGGCCCCACTGAAGGAATAAAAGTTCGATTTGGAAGCTTGCGTTAATCTCTCTGACTTTCTCACTTAAGTTTTAACTTTGAGAGGGTGGATTTCCCCACTTGTTATCAACGGATTCTGCAACAAATACTTTCATGGGTTAACTTGTGTCTCAGGAATGTTGTTTATTGACCGGAATACAGCTTCCAGACATTGCCCTCCCTCCCACCCCCGTCAACTGGCAGCGGGGATCGTGTTGTGTTTTTTTTCCCATCTTCAATTCAGTAACTTAACTCCAAGGAGGGGAGTGCCCTGCTCTCGTCAGACACCTTGCTGAATGGGCACACCCTGAAACACCAGCATGTCCTGTCTGGCTGTCTGAATCCACCAGCATTACCTCAGCAACAACATTTTCTTCCACTTTTCACCAAACTTATCTCATGATTTTGGTTTCTTTCAAACATGGACATGCTGAGAATAACATATTACACCATGGAGTGGGAATCACACGAAGCACACGATTGAAACATCTAAACTTCTCTTGTCCTCTACTTCAATAGACATTAATCTGGATTAACGCATCTGTTAAAAATAACAGAGGAATTTCATTCAAACGCACTGACAGTTAATTACTAATATTGCACACTGACATCAAAAAGAGCGACTTGCATTTATATAGCACCTTTCACGACCACCAGACGTGCCAAAGCGCTTTACAACCAATGAGTGCTTTTCGAAGTGTACTCACTGTTGTAATGTGGGAAACGCGGCAGCCAATTTGTGCACAGCAAGCTCCCACAAACAGCAATGTGATAATGACCAGATAATCTCTTTTTTTTTTGTTATGTTGATTGAGGGATAAATATTGACCAGGACACTGGGGAGAACTCCCCTGCTCTTCTTCGAAATAGCCCCGTGGGATCTTTTACGTCCACCTGAGAGAGCAGACGGGCCCCCGGTTTAACATCTCACCTGGAAGACGGCACCTCCGACAGTGCAGCACTCCCTCAGCACTGCACTGGAGTGTTGGCCTGGATTTTTGTGCGCAAGTGTCTGGAGTGGGACCCAGATATGTTTAGAAATAATCTGCACTCAAACACGGAACTGTCTTTCAGTAACGTTAACATTTTTAAACTTTAAAAAAAAAAAGTTTAAAATGCTGTAAATAGGCAACAGATCAGTCAGCCTCTGAAAGAGAAAGATGGTTTAGTATGGTCAGGCGGGCCCTTCATCATCCGGCATGTTACCTCGTCTTTCTCTTTTCAGAAGCTGGCGAAACTACTGTTCAGTTCCAGTTTGTTTGTTTTTCTTTCAGCTTCTGGTATTTCTTTGCTTAAACTTTCTTCAGCTTCCACTGAACTCAGTAAGGGGTTTCGGCTCGATGCGTTCCTTTCCATATCAGATGAGCGGTCTATAAACTGCCGACATACATCCATCCATTCATGCATGTTTATGGACCTATAAATGCCGACTTGTGACCTCGGTAAGTTAAAGACTTCATTAGAATTCAACCAAACACTTAAGTAACTTCCTCTCATTAGGCAGTGCGCTAGTTTTAAAATAAAATTTAAATTGCAGGGTGAGAACTTTCTGTATTTGCGTGATTGTGAACGCAACCTATTAAAGACTGCACCATGTGCTGTGGAAGCATCAGCTACTGAATAGAGCAGGTATAAAATGCACATTTTGGAAGTAGAATGTAAATGTGAAAAAGTGCCCAGCAACTCCAGTGTAAATGGCATGTTATACTCCAATCCTTTTATAATGAAGGCTAAGAGTAAAGAAGTCTTGCTGCAATTATATAGGGCCCTGGTGAGACCACACCTGGCATACTGTGTACAATTTTGGTCTTAGACCTAAGGACAGATATACTTGCCTTAGAGGGAGTGCAACAAAGGTTCACTAGACTAATTCCTGGGATGGGGGGATTGTCCTATGAAGAGAAATTGAGCAGACTAGGCCTATATTTCCGACAGTTTAAAAGAATGAGAGGTAATCTCATTGAAATGTATAAAATTCATAAGTGGGCTTGACAGGGTAGATGCAGGAAAGATATTTCCCTTGGCTGGGGAGTCCAGAACCAGGGGTCACAGCCTCAGAATAAGGGGTCGGCCATTTAGGATTGAGATGAGGAGAAATTTCTTCACTCAGAGGATGGTGAACCTCTGGAATTCTGTACCTCGGAGGGCTGTGGAGGCTCAGTCGTTGAGTATATTCAAGACAGAGAGCGATAGATTCTTGGGCATGAAGAGAATCAAGGGATATGGGGATAGTGCGGGAAAGTGGAGTTGAGGTAGAAGATCAGCCATGATCTTATTGAATGGCGGAGCAGGCTCGACGGTCTATTCCTGCTCCTATTTCTTGTGTTTTTATAAATCACTTTATTTTAAAAAAGCATGCACATACACAGCACTGTGTATTGAAAACTGCCACCCTTTTAGTTTGTGCTGGCGTTCGTATATCTATATCTTGTTTTGACTTTTGATTGATTGATTGGCACAATCTTTTTCCAGTGACCTATTTATTAGGGCAGGAGAATTTTGTTAGCTCTGCCTGCAGCTTTGGTTCTGAAATGAAATAATTGCCAGTAAAGAGAATTATATCGTGAAGTTCACGACCTCTGGATGTCCCAAACACTTCACAGCCAATCAAGTACTTTTGAAGCGTAATAACAACAGAAAACGCTGAAAAACTCAGCGGGCCAGGCAACATCCGTGGCGAGAGAAACAGAGTCAACAGGGTTTCCACCCGAAACGTTGACTGTTTCTCTCCACGGATGTTGCCTGGCCTGCTGAGTTTTTCCAGCCTTTTCTGTTGTTATTTTGGATTTCCAGCATCTGCAGTATTTTGCTATCGTATTAGCTTTTGAAGCTAGTCAGTGTTGTAATGTAGGAAACACAGCTGCCCTATTTGCGCACAGCAAGCTCCCACAGACCGCAATGTGATAATGACCAGATCATCTGGGTTTTTTTTTTAAAGTGATGTTTTAGAGAGGGCAGATGGCAGTGCAGCGTTTCCCTCGGTACCGCGCCGGATTGTCAACCTGGGTTATGTGCTCGAGCCTCTGGGGTGAGACTTGAACCCACGGCCACTCCGACTTCGAGGCAAGAGCGCTACCCACCGAGCCACGGCTGCGGGTAGAAGATGGGCGGCTGGCCAGGAGACCGTTGGAATAGTCAAGTTTGTAGGTGACCAAAACATGGATGAGGGATTCAGCAGCAGGAACAGGTACTGCTAGATATGAATAAGTGCTGGAGCTGCCGATTTCAGATCAGGGGTTATGGTATAACTGCGATCCCCTGCTCTTGTGTGATATTATATCTATACTCTAGTATATTCTCACTGCTATATGAATAATTCTAAAAGTTGGCAGAATTGAATTAAAGTAGACGTTTCACCAATTTAACTAAACAAAACCAAAGTTTAAATATAATGGCAAAAGATCTGTTTGAACGACTCGACCTAAATGTTTTAATTAATACTTTGTTACCGTAACGATTGAGCCATGTGCAGAGAGATCCTTTCTTCACTTCATTGTCATTCCAGCTGAGCCTCTTGCTTTAATTTTGGTTATTTTGTTTTTAAAGTGGGAGGGGGGGGCGTTGAGGGGGAAGAAGCTTTAGGACAAGAACCTCGGGGTTTATCTCCTAGTGCGGGTTCATCAGGTTCCGAGAGACAGCCCACCCCATTTGTCACTGCACCGCTCGCTGTCACAGAAATGGGGTCAGGGCGGGAATGTTCAGCTGTTGAGTCCCAGAGTTGGCGCCCATCCAAGCTGGTGGAGTTGGCGTGGTGCAATGTTTTTTAATCTCAGTGCAAGTTACTGTAGTAACCATTTAAGTCCCTGTGACGGGCAATGCTCGCTTGCAAAGCCTGAATCAGGTTCTTGCCAGCAACAGGTTCTGCTGCAGGCAAAGCAGACTCGTTAGCGGGCAGATAAGATTTGTCAAATTCTGATTCCCAGAGACCGATTTGTTTTCAAAGTTGAGCACAATGTATATATTTTTTTCCTTGTTGGAAAAGTTGGCCCCGGGACACCTAGATTGCCAACTCTGGTTGGACGTCATCTTGGAGGTTTAATCACATAACCTCCCACGGTCAAACAGTGTTCTGGATCTAGAGAGTTGCACCAAATGCTAACCTATCTTTCTCTTTCAGATTTTCACTTCCAGCGTTTTGTGTTTCTCTCATTCCTGTTGGGAGTGGACTCTTACCTAAAGTTTTCCTTTTTAGTTGGGGTTTCAGCCACTACAGTCCTGCCCTCTGTGGAATTTTCTCTCACAACCACTTTGCCCTGCTACCTCTGCCCCTGACTTCAGAAGCCTCCCAAAATTTCATCTCGGTCCCCCCCCCGGTGAAATACCTGCTCCTCTTCCATGACGCCAATGTCTCTTGCAAATGTTAGTGTTCCGAGACATTCTCTTGCTGTCTAAATGCAAGTCTTCATCAAACATGGGTCAGCGGCTTGGATTAATCTGAAATAACAACAGAAAATGTTGGAAAAACTCAGCAGGCCAGGCAACATCCGTGGAGAGTGTAGTGTATGTACCTTTAAGAGAGAACTACTTTTACAGCTCCTGTATACTGTAGTACCGGCAGTGACCACACCTGTATATAAGCCTTGAGCATGCCTCTGTACCCCCAGTCTTGAGATTACCCTACTCCAGTAAACATCTGTTGATTGTTCAGTTACAGCGTCGGTGTGGTTATTGAAAAACATCATACTCTCAGAATCACGGATCTAACAGAGAGAAAATAGAGTCAACGTTTCGGGTGAAAATCCTTTGTCAAGACTAAAGAAGCAAAGGAAATGAAATAGATTATTCATTTCCCGAGCTTCTTTAGTCTTGACAAAGGGTTTTCACCTGAAACGTTGACTCTATTTTCTCTCCATGGATGTTGCCTGCCAGCTGAGTTTTTCCAGCATTTTCTGCTTTTTCAGATTTCCAGCATCTGCAGTATTTTGCTACTGGATTAATATGAATGCTGGTTCCTCCCTCTCTGCTCAATGGCAGACGGCCGGAGGTGGACCTATCGAGCATGTGTGAGTGGGTCTGTGTGAGACCCAACTTGGCAGGTCTCCCCGCGTCTGCTGAATTTCTCCCACTCCTTTCAGGGTGATGTTCTCCGTAACTTAATTTTCACGTATTTCTTAAGAAATTGCTCTCTTCACTCCTCCCTCAACTATTGTGCCTTTTAAAAAAAATGGTTTCTCACCCAAAATAGTGCTGCGCTGTTCCTGGTGGCGCATTTTAAGACTCAGCAAGGTTGTCCAGGTGGAAGTAAAATTAGGTTTTAAAGAAAAATCACTTGGGCTTTGTCCACAATCTTAAAAAAAAAAGTGTTTGACTTGCACTTGAATGAGCTGCAGCCAGCTTTGGTTTTCCTGTTCTTGTTTCCCCCGACTCCTTCACCCCGCCATTGGTGGCCGTGCCTTCAGCTGTCTACGCTGGAATTCCCTCCCTAAACCTTTCCACCTCCTCCTCCTCCTCCTCCTCCTCTCCTTTTTAAGAGGCTGCTAAAAGTTCTCTTTGACCAAGCTTGACCTGTCCTAATATCTCCACCTTTTGGCTAGGTGTCAATTTGTGTCTGATTACGGTCCTGGGAGGCGCTTTGGGGACGTTTTGCTATGTTAAAAGGTACTATATAAATGCAAGTTGTTGTTGTTGTTCAAGGTATCTCGGTATGAAAATGCGATACAGTGACAATTTGTTAATGAGTATACCTCCGAAAATCAGGTTCTCATTATTCAAGAAACTGCAAGGAATTTTGTGAAGGCCAGAGCTTCAGCAGTGAAACTACAGTGAAGTCCTGTGGATTTTTTTAATGTCTTTTTTTCTGGGGAGTGAGGTGGGGGAGGGGTGGGGGCAGGAGGCAGAAGTTAAACTCTTCGAATAGTACATTTCTCATTACCAGCAATGATCCCGCGTCCCAAATGGCTCGATTTGCTCCTCCCACAGTCGAGATTAATGGCAGCCAAAGCTTTGAAGCAATTAGGTGAGGAGTAGGCCGGAGCTGCTGGAAGACTGGTGTGACTTTTATTATATACAGGCAGCTCTACTTAAAAAGCAAAGTCTGACAACAGTAATTCTCTCGCTGGGTAAGCTTGCTTCATGTGTTGTGGTTCACTTCGATACTGATTTCCTGTTAAAGGGGCCATATCGTCATAAAGAGCTGAACGAGCAATCTTGCTTGCCAACCATGACCATGTATGTTCATGCTGAAACAACAGCGTTCAAGTTGCCAAGACATTATTTCGCCATTTGCACAGGACTGGACAAGGTAGACACGGTTCCCTTTTCCCCTCCCCAGTGACGTCAGTGAGTCTCCTTCACTTTCGGAAGGCTTTCGATAAGGTCCCACATAAGAGATTAGCGTGCAAAGTTAAAGCACATGGGATTGGGGGTAAGGTACTGACTTGGATAGAGAACTGGTTGGCAGACAGGAAGCAAAGAGTTGGAATAAACGGGTCTTTTTCTGAGTGGCAAGCAGTGACTAGGGGGGTACCGCAGGGATCGGTGCTAGGACCCCAGCTATTCACAATATATATTAATGATCTAGACGAGGGAACTAGATGTAATATCTCCAAGTTTGCAGACGACACAAAGCTGGGTGTGTGCTGTGAGGAGGATGCAAAGAAACTCCAATGATTTGGACAGGTTGGGTGATTGGGCAGATGCAGTATAATGTGGATAAATGCAAGGTTATCCATTTTGGTGGCAAAAGCAGGAAGGCAGATTATTATCTGAACAGCAATAGATTGGGAAAAAGGGAAGTGCAATGAGACCTGGGTGTCCTTGTGCACCAGTCGCTGAAAGTAAGCATGCAGGTGCAGCAGGCGGTTAAGAAGGCAAATGGTATGTTGGCCTTCATAGCGAGAGGATTCAAATACAGCAGCAAGGCTGTCTTGCTGCAGTTGTACAGGGCCTTGGTGAGACCACACCTTGAGTATTGTGTGCAGTTTTGTTTGCCTTATCTGAGGAAGGATGTTCTTGCCATGGAGGGAGTGCAGCGAAGATTCACCAGACTGATACCTGGGATGGCAGGAATGACTTATGAAGAGAGATTGGGTCGATTGGGCTTATATTCGCTAGACTTTAGAAGAATGAGAGGGGACCTCATTGAAACTTATAAAATTCTAACAGGACTAGACAGACTAGATGCAGGAAGGATGTTCCCGATGGCGGGGGAGTCCAGAACCACGGGCCACAGTCTAAGGATAAGGGGTAAGCCATTTAGGACAGAGATGAGGAATTTCTTCACCCAGAGAGTGGTGAACCTGTGGAATTCTCTACCACAAAAGGCAGTTGAGGCCAGTTCATTAAATATATTCAAGAAGGAGTTGGATATATTTCTTAAGGCTAAAGGGATCAAGGGATATGGGGAGAAAGCAGGGACAGGGTACTGAATTTGGATGATGAGCCATGATCTCATTAAATGGCGGAACAGGCTTGAGGGGCCGAATGGCCTACTCCTGCTCCTATCTTCTATGTTTCATGAAAAGCTGATCCCTTTTATAAATAGCTGCGTTTCTTCCCTCCCTAAGCCTCTCCCCCATCCTTTAAGACGCTCTGTGAAACCTACCTCTTCGACCAAGCTTAGGTCACCAGTCCGAATATCTCCTTATGTGGCCCGATGTCGAATTGTGTTTCATAATTACTCCTGTGAAGCGCCTTGGGATGTTTGACTGTTAAAGGCGCTATATAAATGCATGATGATTTTTTTGTTGTCGTCCTGCACCAATTTGCCCCGTGTAATAAAGGTTCTCTTGATTTATTTTTTGTAACGTGCTTTGTTATTCTGTATTCCAGAGGTGATGATTCTCAAAACCAAGTGACCCGACAGCCTCTTCCCACTGCATACAGAGTTCAGATTGTTCTTGGAGGCTTGAATTCCGGCAGCAACATGCTCCAAAAGCTGCACCACCATAATGATGGCCTTAACTTTATTTAAAACTAAATTGGACATAATCGACATCAACTGGATCATTGGACCTTTTTATTTTGTTAAAATATTTTCACCCATATTCTTTCCTCTTCATGCCACCAACATCCTGAACTGAACAGACAAGTTAGATGTGCCCTCGAGCCAGCCCCCAGGTGCCAAGCACAATGACTGCTCTTCCCATTTTCCATGCTTCCTCTATCCCCGAGCCACCCGCCCTGGCAACACAATTGGGAAATGTTCTTTTCTCTATGTAAGCAAGAACTTGCATTTTTATCGGGCCTTTCACGTCCTCGGGACGTCCCAAAGTGCTTTGCAGCCAATGAAGTACTTTTTGAAGGGTCGTCACACGTGCATGAATGTGTTTGGGGGGGGTGGAACGCACTCGAGGTATGTGAGTGTGTGCAAGGCTGTAATGAGGAAATATGTGCAGGGCTATGAAAGAAAGAAAGACTTGCATTTATATAGCGCCTTTCATGACCACCGGACGTCTCAAAGCGCTTTACAGCCAATGAAGTACTTTTGAAGTGTAGTCACTTGTAATGTAGGAAGCATGATTTGCGCACAGGAAGCTCCCACAAACAGCAATGTGAAAATTACCAGATAATCTGTTTTTGTTATGTTGGCTGAAGGAAAAATAGTGACCAAGGCACTAGGGGAAACCCCCCTACTTTTATTCAAAATAGTGCCATGGGATCTTTTGCTTCCACCTGAGAGGGCGGACGGGGCCTCGGTTTAACGTCTCACCCGAAAGACGGCACCTCTGACAGTGCAGCACTGCACTGGAGCGTCAGCCTAGCTTTATGTACGCAAGTTTCTGGAGTGGGACTTGAACCTTCTGA
Source organism: Somniosus microcephalus (assembly GCF_052327205.1). NCBI lineage: Eukaryota > Metazoa > Chordata > Chondrichthyes > Squaliformes > Somniosidae > Somniosus > Somniosus microcephalus. The sequence goes on along the minus strand of NC_140997.1, from coordinate 17,191,244 downwards.
CTCTGAGGCGAGTGTGCTACCCACTGAGCCACAGCTGACACTGGGGGACGAGCAGGGGTGTGGGACCAATTGGATCACTTGTTCAAAGAGCCGGCACAGGCACGCTGGGCCGACTGGCCTCCTCCTGTGCTGTATGATTCCACCAGTAAATGAGGGCAGTCCGAGCTCATGATGTCATTCAAAGCACTTGGGCGGGATTCAGTCTTGATGCATTTTTCTAGCAATCTGTAATTTTCTACATCTTTTCCCCATAAACATGATAAAAGAATAGCTATGTAAGTTCTCTTTTTTTTTCTAATCACTTCAGTGTAATTTGCTTTAACTTCCAAATTTCTAACAATCAGTTGAAAGGAAGCAGAAAGTAGCCAGTGAGAGGATTTTGTTTTGTGATAGTTGCGTAGACGGGAGTTCCACATGAATGAATGTGCTTTACAGTAAGGCATGGAGCAGAAACAGAACACAATCCCACAGCGCTGATTTGATGGACTAAAGTCATTTCGGCATTCACCCCGCAAATTTAATATTTTGGAGAAAGAGACAAATGACAAACTAATTTCCTTATTCCCGTTCCACCTACAAGTTAGGAATATATTTAAAAAGTTGTTTTTTTTTGATTAATAACACTAAAACACATACGCATTTAGGGACTCACAATTTGACATGTGGGTTTTTCCCCCTCGTTCTTGGTATAACACAGTAATTAGGTTGATGTATAAATGCTCGCTAATCCTACATGGCAGGTTTAATAGGAGAAGTTGCCTTGACAGAAATGGCAGAAAAACACCTGGCCATAACCCCGTGTTGGAAGTGGTTTCTAAGAGAGTGTAATTTATTCTGTCAAAGATATTTAAGACTCAATTATGCTGCGACTGAAAGGAATGCAGGCACTACTTGAGATGCAGAATTTCTTGGAGTGGGAGGCATGAAAGAATGCTGTGGATGTGGGCATTGAAATCAGCCTGTATAATCGAGCGGCAGCAAATTAAGTCAAAGCAGGCACCGTATTGCGAGCAAGTATTTTGCGGGAATATTCAAGGCTGCTAGAGGGTGATTAAATTGCACACGTGTAGCGCAAAAACCGTCTTGCTTTACTTTCGCCATTCTGTCGCCCGTGCTTGCTTGCAGCTTTGGCTGCTAAAAATCCAGTTTAAAATTGCACATTTCTCGACCAGTGATTGGTGCTGGCATTTTAGTTTGTTGCTTTATTTACTGTTGGGGGGCGATTTTAACCCGACTCGCTCAGCAGAAACCCCGGCGGGCGGCCAGTTAAAATCGCCCCGGCTCTTGCCTGTCCGAAAGCCGCCAAGATCGCAATAGCTGCAATTTTTAACCTGCTGTCCTGAGCAGGCAGCAAGGACACCCGCCCGGAGCCAACGGGGTCCTTCTTTACGGACGCATGTTGCGGCCCGATGATGTCATTGAGACCCGACTCTAATTTTAACTCCAGCCTGAGTGGGGAATCCACCTGGAGTTGTTCAGCTCTACGGTCATCGGTCTTATGTTCATTAATAAATAGACATTCTTATTATGAACACAGCTAGCTTTTGCTAGTTACTTTATTGAGCACATGTGGACTAGGTACAGTATCTGTAGAGGCTTCCATCTTGACTGCTGCCTTGTGGGTAGCCTAGTGCCTCATGGGTAATGTAGTCTTAATATATATACAGCTGGGTAGTGTAGTCTTATACATACAGCTATATACAGCTCTACGGCTCCACCTAGTGTCCACTATAGAATGACATTATTGATCACTACAATCGGCAAGTTTGTTTTCTCTGTATCGAGTCAACATATATGTGTGGCTTTTGGCGGGGGACGGTGTTTCTCCTCCAATCTTTTGGTCATAAACCTTCTGACGTAAGGAAACTACTAGGCACTTGGTCTGAGCATTAAACAAGGCTTTAATCAACTGTTTTTCCACATGGAGATCTAGTTGTGTCCTTCACTCGTTCCTGTAAAAGAATGTCCTGAGCAAGTTGGGCCCATGCCAGAGTATTTATACTCTCCCTGGACAGCGCTACCAGCAGGCTGCCCAGTATTATTTCATAAGTCATTTCCACATGAATGACAAGATTCATGTCACCTTCCTTGTCTAAATTTGGTGGGGGGGTGCAATTGGACATGATGCGGGGACGCATAACAGGCGGTGTTGCATCAGTCGCGCGTTATATGCCCCGCCCCATAGTTGGTTCCGTTGTCTTCAATAGACCTGAATATCGGGCCGTCGTATAACCATCGGCCAGTGCCTATTTTACATCCCCAGCCATGTCCAATTCCACCCCCAACCCGTGCGAGGTTACTGTTCCAAGAGCGGCAGACACCCCACCCCATCCCCCCCGCACAAGCGGCCTTTCTTCCTGGGCGAGCCTGTGAGGCCAGAAGTAGGAACCCCGGACAATATTCCTCCTTCCCGGAACAGGGGCCACAGAAGCCAATTGTACATCTCAACATGGAAAACTAGTAAAAGCTGACATAAGCCCCAGAAACCAGCCTTGAATATAGGACTTGTGACCCATGAACCTTGCACTGAAAGTGAAGTGGGACGTGGGCAGGGCACAACTTGCGCTGGAGGTATACTGAACATTTATAATCTCTCTAATTGCATGGGGAAATATCTTCTAGTACCTAAAAGTTTGCAACAATGATGAATTTAGAAGCTACTGAAAGGGTGGAGGTGGTATGAGTACTGAAGGTGTCAGATTTATTTTGAGGGGGATCTGGGGGTATGTTCCTCCACGGAAAGCTTTGATTTTTGACATTTTATTTTGTTCAATTTCTGGCATTTTGGAGCCTACAGCAACTCTCCCTTTCAAGCCAGAATTAATTTCTCTGGGAAGAGTCAGAGGTATTTTAATGTGAAAATAAAGGTTGTGATATGGACTTCAACATCAGCCGTTAAAGTGATGGATCGAGGAATGTCAAACAATCACATTATGTGTTAGTCGACTATTATCGCCGACAGTAATTCCTAGCCTTTGTCGCCCTTTGGAACCAATCATTCTAGTTTATTATCTTCTACTAGAAATAAGAATCATTACACACTTGCACTCATTTTTAAATAGTAAAATGTACGGGCAGGGGAAGCTGTGGTCATCCAAAACTCTGCTGCCCATGTCCTAACTCGCACCAAGTCCCGTTCACCCATCACCCCTGTGCTCGCTGACCCGTGTCCTAACTCGCACCAAGTCCCGTTCACCCATCACCCCTGTGCTCGCTGACCTACATTGGCTCCTGGCCTGGCAATGCCTCAATTTTAAAATTCTCATTCTTGTTTTCAAATCCCTCCATGGCCTTGCCCCTCCCTATCTCTGTAACCTCCTCCAGCCCCCACAACCCTCCAAGATCTCTGCGCTCCTCCAATTCTGGCCTGCTGAGCATCCCCGATTTTCTTCGCTGCACCATTGGCGGCCTGGGCCTTCAGCTGCCTGGGCCCCAGCTCTAGCATTCCCTCCTTAAACCTCTGCCGCTCTCTCTTCATTTAAGATGCTCCTTATAACCTACCTCTTTGACCAAGCTATTGGTCACATGTCCTAATATCTCCTTGTATGGCTTGGTGTCAACATTTTGTTTACTAACACTCCTGTAAAGCACCTTGGGACGTTTTACTATGTTAAAGACGCTACATAAATGCAAGTTGTTGTTGTTGAAGCTGAATTTAGATGCACCCGCCTATCTACTTCAGTCTGGGGGTGGGCACTATGCCCTTATTGCTTACTAACATCACTCCTCATATTTCCACATGGATCTTGGCCTCTCTAATGTGGACGGTGCAACTCTTTCCCCAGAAGAACAAAGGGACCTCAACCATGTGGGCAAAAACAAACTGAAAACTGTTAAGTTACAGAACATAACCTGGCATTGTACAATAGAGCAAAGTTCATTCAAAGTACTAAAGGCCACTTATCGGCTCCACAATGGGGAAAACCTGCGCATTGGAATGGGCCAATTTCTGAGGTTGTCCAAGAGCTTTGATGGTCATCTTTAGATACCGGGGCCTGTCCCACATTCAGTATCCTGTAGCAGCCCTTTACTGCTCTCGAATGTACCATTTGCTCATTGATTGCCAAGCTTACGACCTCCATTCCTCAAGAGTAAAATTTTTTAATGTTCCTACTGGCTGCCTCTGAAATTTTGTTGGAAGAAATCATTCAGGCAGAAGTTCAGTACAATGGCAAGCACTGGGCAAGGATATAAATCAGAAAATGCTGGACATACTCAGCAGGTCGGGCAGCATCTGTGGAGCGAGAAAGAGAGTCAACGTTTCAGGTCGATGACCTTTCGTCAGAACTGGAAAAAGTTAGAGGTATAATAGGATTAATGCAATTGCAGGGGCAGGAAAAGGGAGGGGAGGAAAGAACAAAAGGTAAAGTCTGTGATAGGGTGGAAGGCAGGAGAGATTAAAAGACAAAAGGGATGATGGGGCAAGGAAAAAGGGAGTGGTGAACAATGTTCCTGTTAAGCTGCGAGGCCGCGTGGTGCTCTGGAGGTCCCAGGCAGGCCACTTGTTGGCTCCACAATGGGGGAAAACCCACACATTGGAATGGGCCAATTTCTGAGGTTGTCCAAGAGCTTTGATGGTCATCCTTAGATACCAGGGCCTGTACCACGTTCAGTATCCAGCAGCAGCCCTTTACTGTTCTCGAATGTACCGTTTGCTCATTGATTGTCAAAGTTACGACCTCCATTTCCCAAGAGTAAAGTTTTTAAATGAAAAAAATTCATGGGAACTTTGGTGGTGATGGTCTGTTTTTAATTCAGATTTCCGGCATCTGCAATATTTTTTGCTTTTGTCTGCGCAAGGGTATATTCGCTTTGAGGGACATTAGCTCCCCCATGACCTCCCTGTTCAGATTGTCTCCATGAAGTGACATCATGGGCCGGATATTACGGGGTCTGTGACGACGAACTACGCCGTCGTAAGTGCCTCACAAATTCCGGGTTTACAAGTGCGATGCGCATGCGTGAAAACCCGGAACCTGCGATCTGTCAAGTTTTTCCTTGACCGAGCGTCCGAATCCGTTGGAAATTCACTTTCTCCGGCGCAGGGCTGGGCTATTTACCCAACCGCTGCCCAGCAAATACCCACCAAACCCTAACGCCTGGTAAAAGCAGGTGTAAGGCTGCCTTTAACCAGCGTAAGGGTTTAAATAAAGGTTTAGTTTAGGTCAATTTTGTCCCAGTTAAAACTGTTTAAATTTATTTTTCAAAAAATTAAATTTTTATTTTAAATGGTATTTTAACTAATTTTGAACCTGTGATCATTTAGTTTTATTCCAGTGTTGTGAAATTTTATTTATTAGGTGATTTCTATTATTTTTATGGGGATTCTGTAGGTAACTGGAATCCCCATAAGCATAATGGGAATCCCTCTATTTGATTGGTTGGCCTGGCCCACGTGATCCCAGGGACGCTTGCCAATCCCAGGGACGCTTGCCAATCCCATGCGCCCCCGGGATCCGTGGGCCTTTACGCAGGCCTACGCCCGCAGGTCCAGGACCACAAGAGTCCGAAGTTCCGGAGGCAGCAAGTAAGCATGGAGTTTTCTCGTTTTTTCAGTTAAAAATAAATTTCCAGTCGTGTTGTGTTGTGCACAGCACAGGGAGGAAACCGTAGCGATATCTAAAGGTATTTTGGCACATATTTGAAATGACTGCAAGCCTCACCAGTCTCTTAGACTTGTTCCAGAAAAATAAGTCAGTTGGCTTTCTGAGATACTAAATGATGATCTTATCACTTTTTACTGTTTTAACATCTGGATGCAACTTACATTTGGATGAGCCATGTCCAGATGTTCATTATCAGCTGTTGCCACTGTTTCATCATTGCCTGTTCCTGCAGCTGATAATGGAGCCAATTCCAGTAAGGCCAATCTTATGGGACCTCGAGATGATCTTAACTCATCCACTCACAGATGTTGTGTTCAAAACATCTTGAATGAGGTGGACCTCCCTGTCAGAGTCCTCATAGTCTTGCAGAACACAGACCTTAAGGTGAGAATATGACTCAATTCTAACTCTATTCTTAAAAGAAAATGATGTTAATTGACCTCTTGAGCACCCTGGAAAAAGATCTAGCAACAGCTACTGCTTCAGTGCAGATCTCCGTAGTTTCCTCTTGGTTGGGTTAGTTGACAGAGAAATCATTTTAGCTTTCCCTGTCTTGCTTTCAAATGGTCTCAGGAGATTGACCACCGACATTGACGGAACATCAAGTATCATGTTGTTTTGAAACATTCACCAGCTTCGCTCCACTACATAGGATAGGATTACATAGGATCTACGGCACAGTAACAGGCCATTCGGCCCAACCAGTCCATGCTGGCGTTTATGCTCCACTCGAGCCTCCTCCCGTCTTTCCTCATCTAAATCTATCAGCGTAACCCTCTATTCCCTTCTCCCTCATGTGCTTGTCTAGCCTCCCCTTAAATGCATCGATACTATTCGCTTCAACCACTCCCTGTGGTAGCGAGTTCCACATTCTCACCACTCTCTAGGTAAAGAAGTTTCTTCTGAATTTCCTATTTGATTTCTTGTTTACTCTTATATTGATGGCCTCTATTTATTTATGCTCTTCCCCACAAGTGGAAACATTCTCTCTGTATCCGCTCTATCAAAAACTTTCATAATTTTAAAGACCTCTATTAGGTCACCCCTCAGCCTTCTCTTTTCAAGAGAAAAGAGACCCAGTCTGTTCATCCTTTCCTGATATGTATACCCTCGCATTTCTGGTACCATCCTTGTAAATCTTCTCTGCACTCTCTCCAGTGCCTCTATATCCTTTTTATAATATGGCAACCAGAACTGTACGCTGTACGTGTGGTCTAACCAAGGTTCAATACAGGTTTAGCATAACTTCCCTACTTTTCAATTCTAGCCCGCTATAAATAAACCCCAGTGCTTGGTTTGCTTTTTTATGGCCTTGCTAACCTGTGTCGCTACTTTTAGTGATTTGTGTATTTGTACTCCGAGATCCCTTTGTTCCTCTACCTCACCTAGACTCACACCCCCTCCAAGTAATAAGTGACCTCCCTATTCTTCCTACCAAAATGTAATACCTCACATTGATGTGTTGAATTTCATTTACCAATTATATGCCCATTCTCCAAGTTTATTAATATCTTCCTGTAATTTGTTGCAGTCCTCCTCAGTATTAATTATCTCCCCCGATTTGGTGTCATCCGCAAATTTATAAATTGTGTTTTTGATTCCAAAGTCTAAATCGTTAATGTAAATTGTGAACAGCAGTGGTCCCAGCACTGATCCTTGTGGAACACCACTACCCACCTTCTGCCACTGTGAATAGTTACCCTTTACTCCCACTCTCTGCTTTCTGTCTTAAAGCCAGCCAGCAATCCATTCTACTACTTGTCCCCTGGCTCCGCATTCTCTGACCTTATCCATTAGTTTATTATGTGGTACTTTTATCGAAGGCCTTTTGAAAATCTAGATAAATTACATCTTCTGTATTACCCTTGCCTGCTCTCTCTGTTACCTCTTCAAAAAATTAAATGAGGTTGGTCAAGCAAGACTTTCCCTTTTGAAATCCATGCTGAGTATTCATTATTATTTTTGGCTTTTTGTTCTTTTATTTTCTCCTTTAGTGGGTTTTCCATTATTTTACCTATCACCAGTGTTAAAGTTGACTGGTCTATAATTCCCTGGACATGTTCTATCCCCCTTCTTAAATATTGGTATTATGTTAGCTATCCGCCAGTCCTCTGGCACTACACCTTTTTCTAATAAATTATTAAATATGTCTAGTAATGCCTCTGCTATCTCTTCCCTAGCTTCTTTTAAAATGCGCGGATGTAATCCATCCAGGGTTTTTTTTCTTGAGTTTGATTAGTTTATTTAGTATATCTCTTTATTTTAAATGCAGTTACTTCATTACTAATCTCATCATCTGATGTCATGTCCACCTGTTCTGTCTCCCTGGTAAATACTGAAGCAAAGTAATTATTTAATATTTCTGCCATCCCTCTATTGTTACCGGTGGTATTATCCTGCCCATCCCGACCTTCCTTTTTTTTATCGATGTGCCTGTAAATTATTTTACTCCTTTTATTTCCATGATAATTAAATTTAATAGTTCCTCTTTGCTGTCCTAATCTCTTCGTATTCTCCCTTATCATGCACTCCCCTGCTGTCCATGTACTTAATGTATGCCTCTTTCCTTACCTTCAATTTTTCCCTGATAGCTTTATTCATCCATGGTGTCACATTAGTGTTCAGCTTGTGTTTTTTAAGCAGACATGGGCACAGAAATTCAGGTCGGAGCCTTCCCGCGGGTGCAAGCCTCCGACCTGCGCCGGCCGTTGTGCTGTGGGCCCACGTGGGATTCCGATCCTGGGCCTGCTCCAACTGCCGGCGTGCAGTGCTTGCGTATCCCAGGGTCACAGTTAGTTTGAAGCGTCCCCTGGGATCACGTGGGCCATGGAGAGCCAATGGTAGCAGGGAATCTGTATTCATAGATTTGACAGGAAGACCTGTCAAATCTATGAATACAATTCAGCCCCAAAACATAACTAAAACTTCAAATACATTTTTTTTAAATCACATTTTTAAAATAACTATAAATTACATAAAATAACTATTTTAACAATAATTAAAGTTTTTGAAATTTCTAACGGGGCTAAAAATAAACTTACCTTTCTTTAAAGTATTTAAAAATAATAAACCTGTGGGGGAAAAAATGTTTTAATTTAACTTAATTCACCACTTACCTTGTTAAAAGTAGGCCTTGCGACTGCTTTTAACAAGTGTAGCTCCTGGAGACATACCCTCCCGGAGAAACCTGCAAAAAAAACGGAAGTTCCAGGCGTACGCGCAGCCTCTCCGGCGCACGCATTCGACCTGTGAACCCCTTCCTTTTAAGGGAACGGAAGTTCCGGTTTCCCACGCATGCGCAGTGCATGCACGAAACCGACACTTTCGTTGGGCCTATGCGCGAGTACCCAGCGCGTACTCACCCGTGGGCACCCGAATTTCTGGCCTATGATCGGTAACTAGTATTAATACTCTTCAATCTGAGTGTGATTTAATACTTTTCAGCACAAGTGTGATCAATATTTCAAACAGATCAAAGCCAATTGATTACACTTAAACAAAATATCTAACTGCTGTCCAGTGAGAGCGTGATTACAAACAGCTGGCCCATGCAGAAATGTATCTGGAAGACCTCTAACCATTTTTGCAGTACAGGAAACTCTTTTTTTATCCGGTACAGACGGGACCAGCGTGGTGCCGGTTTATCAAAGTCCGGATTACAGAGAGGTATAGTTAAAAGGTACGAGAGCTCCGTACACAGCAACAAATCCAGGCTTCCCTGTTGCTTAGCAACAAGTGCAGGAACCCCGGCCACAGACCAAGTGTCCCTGTTGCTTAGCAACAAGTGCAGGAACCCCGATTACACAGCCACAGATCCAGGAACGGCCACTAATATGAAGTAAAACTTACCTGAACCTACTCCTGAATTTTGCCGGTTAACAGAGATTTCCGGTTATTTAGGTGCTGGTAAATCGAGTTTCCTGTATTTAGCCATGAAACGTATACCACTCTTCAACAACGGGGGGGAAACAAAACGGGCCTGATTTTAGTCTGTTATGCCCCAGAGATGGGCACATAGAAACATAGAAGATAGGAGTAGGCCATTCGGCCCCTCTAGCCTGCTCCACCATTCAATGCGATCATGGCTGATCATCCAAGTTCAGTACCCTGTCTCTGCTTTCTCCCCATACCCCTTGATCCCTTTAGCCTTAAGAAATATATCCAACTCCTTCTTGAATATATTTAATGAATTGGCCTCTACTGCCTTCTGTGGTAGAGAATTCCACAGGTTCACCACTCTCTGGGTGAAGAAATTCCTCATCATTTCTGTCTTAAAAGGCTTACCCCTTATCCTTAGACTGTGACCCCTGGTGCTGGATTCCCCGACCATCGGGAATATCCTCCCTGCATCTAGTCTGTCCAGTCCTGCCAGAATGTTATAAGTTTCAATGAGATCCCCTCTCATTCTTCTAAACTCCAGCGAGTACAAGCCCAATCGACACAATCTCTCCTCATACGTCATTCCTGCCATCCCAGGTATCAGCCTGGTGAATCTTCGCTGAACTCCTTCCATGGCAAGAATATCCTTCCTCAGATAAGGCGACCAAAACTGCACACAATACTCAAGGTGTGGTCTCACCAAGGCCCTGTACAACTGCAGCAAGACCTCCTTGTTCCTGTACTCAAACCCTCTCGCTATGAAGGCCAACATACCATTTGCCTTCTTAACCGCCTGCTGCACCTGCATGCTTACCTTCAGCGACTGGTGCACAAGGACACCCAGGTCTCGTTGCACTTCCCCTTCTCCCAATCTATTGCCATTCAGATAATAATCTGCCTTCCTGTTTTTGACACCAAAGTGGATAACCTCACATTTATCCACGTTATATTGCATCTGCCATGCTTCTGCCCAATCACCCAACCTGTCCAAATCATCCTGGAGTTTCTCTGCACCCTCCTCACAGCACACACGCCCACCCAGCTTTGTGTCATCTGCAAATTTGGAGATATTACATCTAGTTCCCTTGTCTAGATCATTAATATATATTGTGAATAGCTGGGGTCCAAGGACCGATCCCTGCGGTACCCCACTAGTCACTGCCTGCCACTCGGAAAAAGACCAGTTTATTCCAACTCTTTGCTTTCTATCTGCCAACCAGTTCTCTATCCAAGTTAATACCTTGCCCCCAATCCCATGTGCCTTAATTTTACACGCTAATCTCTTATGCGGGACCTTATCGAAAGCCTTCTGAAAGTCCAAATATACCACGTCCACTGGTTCTCCCTTATCTATTTTACTAGTTACATCCTCAAAAAATTCCAGTAGATTAGTCAAGCACGATTTACCCTTTGTAAATCCATGTTGACTTTGTCCGATCCTGTCATTGTTTTTCAAGTGCTCCGCTATTACATCTTTTATGGGCACAATGCAGCAGCTGCCCCTCTCCAAAGCAGTCAGGAGTTTTTGTTAAAATATGGAAACTGGGCAAGTAATATCCTACACGCCACGCCCAGGAAACCCGGCGCCCAGGGTCGTCTGGAGTCCCGAGAGGTTGTGCGCCACCGTCAGAGAGGAATATCTAGGCCTTTGCCTCTATCCGAAAGCGATCGGGGCGGGGGCAGATATTACCCTTGTTGTTTAGCCAGAAGCCTGAAAAATGATCCAGGGTGCGTTATGCGCACGCACACACGCACACGCACACACACACCAAATTAATTGAAGGATCAAGCTGCACCCTGTTTGAAAGTTCTGAAAATATTCTGTGTACGTTCTTTGTTACAAAGTTTAACTTCCACTTTCGCAGCACTGTTCATTAAAGTGGAAAAGCCACAAAGAAAATGAAATTGAAACTCAAAAGGCTGGTTTGTTGGGCCAGAATTTCCTTTCTATTTTCTATCGGAATATTGTTCCTTTTTTGTAAGACTCTTTGCCATTAAAACCAGTGGTGCCTTGAACAATATTGGAGCATTTCCCGGATATTGAGTTGAATAATTAACCAGCTCACTTAACCTCCAGACTGTAAGTCTTCCTCCCCCCCCCCCCCCCCCCCCTTTCCCTGGCTGTTTTGCAGTTGCTATAGTAATGGCTCCACAGTTGCTCCATGTGAATGATGGCTATGGAAATCACTCTGACTGAAGGCTGGTGATTTATTAGCCTCTGTTGGTGGCTTCCAATGGAAGAATTTGGGCTTCTGCGACAGTGAAATAATCGGTATAATCCAGTGAACAGTATACTGTTAACTGATTGGATAGCCTGCATTTCGCTAAAAGTTGCGACACAGGTTAGCAAGGCCATAAAAAAAGCAAACCAAGCACTAGGGTTTATTTCTAGAGGGATAGAATTGAAAAGTAGGGAAGTTATGCTAAACCTGTATCGAACCTTGGTTAGACCACACTTGGAGTACTGCGTACAGTTCTGGTCACCATATTATAGAAAGGATATAGAGGCACTGGAGAGGGTGCAGAGAAGATTTACAAGGATGATACCAGAAATGCGAGGGTATACATATCGGGAAAGGATGAATAGGCTGGGTCTCTTTTCTCTTGAAAAATGAAGGCTGAGGGGTGACCTAATAGAGGTCTTTAAAATGTTGATAAGAGAGAATGTTTCCACTTGTGGGGAAGATCATAACTAGAGGCCATCAATATAAGATAGTCACCAAGAAATCCAATAGGGAATTCAGAAGAAACTTCTTTACCCAGAGAGTGGTGAGAATGTGGAACTCGCTACCACAGGGAGTGGTTGAGGCGAATAGTATAGACGCATCTAAGGGGAGGCTAGACAAGCATATGAGCGAAAAGGGAATAGAGGGTTATGCTGATAGATTTAGATGAGGAAAGACTGGAGGAGGCTCGTGTGGAGCATAAACGCCGGCATGGACTGGTTGGGCCGAATGGCCTGTTTCTGTGCCGTATATCCTTTGTTAATGGGTCAGATTTGCTGTAGCCGGGCATCTAACTGTGTCTGCCGTGAGCTAGACTTGTCCCTGCACCCTTCAGCTCCAAACATTTTTGCCTGCTAGGTTGCTGAAAGTGTCAGCTCATAACGACACAGCGAGGGAAACGGGGCATCCGGGACCTGAGTGAACTGGGCAACCAACAGGGTATCTCCTTAACCAATCAGATTGGAGGATTGTGAAATGAACAGCACAATGACCGAGAAGAAAGTGTAAATTAAGAGTGGGTGAATTCAATGCCAAATCAGGTAGAGAAAGAGAAACAGAGAGGGAAAGAAAGATTGAATTAAGAGAGAGAGGAGACAGCAGGGAAAAGTAAAACTTTTTTTTTAAATGTTACATTTTACATAAAAAAAAATCTCCAACAACAATTAAAACCTGAAGGAATGAGAATCCAAACTTGTAATAGTTAATTTTCAGAGCCACAGAGGTTGATTGGCAGTAGTTAACACTTATCATGTCATTAAAACTGTACTTACACTTGAAATGACAAGACTTAACTTTGTGTGGTGGGTTTAGTTCGTATCTACCGCGCAAATACAGCAACTTCATACCGTTCAATGCCTGTCGATGGTGAGGAAGACAGCCAGATGCCGTTTTCACAAAGCTAACGGCAAATCGGACAGCAACTTTTGGATTTGAATTTAACCGCGCATCTGCCCCTCACCTGAAGTCGCAAGCGCCATTAGCCTCACCATTATTTTGACAGAAAAATCCGGCCCAATGTGTTTGAACCAATTCGGAGCAATGGTTTATGGGACAAGGGACACGTTTTAAATTGCAGAGACCCCTGGCTGAACGTACATGCAATTTAAAAAAAATAAAAATAAATACAGATACCCACATGTATTTTTGCTTAGCAACCTGCTGAGACTTTCAACATCAGCCTAACTTAAATGGTCTCTATCTGTTGGATATCTCGTTACTTTCTTCCCCTTTCCACCATCAGTCTCGGTTCCGTCACCAACCAACGCTCTGTATTCATCTCCTGAAAGTTACGCAAGGCCACCTTTCTTTATTTTGTGGAGTTGAAAGAATAGTTCTACCTGAGATCTTGACCAAAAGCAATAACGCCGTAGATGCTGGAAATCTGAAAGAAAAGCAGAAAGCGCTGGAGACTCTCGGAAGTTCAGTTCCGAGGAAGGGTTTACATCTGAAAGGTCAACTGACTCGGCAGATGCTGTCTGACCTCCCGAGTGTCTCCAGGATCTTCGGTCTACCCGAGATGTTTGGTTAAAGTTGAAGTGTGCACCAACAAGGTTATCGGAATTGATAGGATTAGATGAAGAGGGGTGGGAGGAGGCTTGTGTGGAGCATAAACACCAGCATAGACCTGTTGGGCCGAATGGCCTGTTTCTGTGCTGCAAATACTATGTAACACTTTGAGAATTCTTCATCCTGAAAATCCAGTCCCGTCCACCAATGCCCAATCCTGATAGAGGCACATTGGTCCGATATCCCAGTGGGTGTAAGCTTGTTGGATGTGGTTTTAAGCCACAAGTACCTGGAGCGTCCTAGATAAGATCCCTGGTCTGTGCTACGTTTACTGATCTCGACAACGAGATAATGGGCACATTCCAATCTGCCTTGGTGCCCCAGACTAAGGCGGTGGTGGGGGGGAGGAGAAAGTCAGCTGAGCAAAAGCTCAGGAGTGGGAACTGTTCGGCATACATTAAGGAAAGTGCTAATGGCACTGGGAATCCACCATGAATACATACGTGCATTGTGGAAAATTGGGCACTTTGCGAGCAGACCAGTGGAAGTGGTTTTGGTGCTATTTCACCACAAAGCGAGGAAAAACTGGATCCCTTGGGTCTTCCTCAGCACTTGCTGAACTTCCTGTAAAGCTTTAAAACTGCTTATAGGAAGAGGCCATTCAGCGCCTCGAGCCTGTTCCACCATTCAGTGAGATCATGGCTGATCTGTATCTTAACTCCATCCACCTGTGTCCTTTTTATACCCTAGTCGAACAAAAGTCTGTCAATGTCCGACATAAAATTATTAATTGAGCTGGCGCGTACTGCTTTTTGTGGGAGAGGATTCCACACTTCTACCACTCTTTGCATGAAGAAGTGTTTTCTAACTTTTCTCTCCTGAATGGCCTGGCTCTGATTTCAAGGTTACGTCTCCCTTGTTACGTGCATTATGGTAACATTCTGCATTCCCAATGCCTAAGTCTTGGGTACAGATTTTAAAATGACCATTCAATGTACAGCATCGAGTATTAGTCCCGTAACTGTGGGGAAGAGAAATCAGATTCACCAAAAATATATTCTCATGGAACTAGCCGATCAGTAAGTGACAGCTGAGAGGAGAGTTTGGGTTTCAGAATCAAGCCAAATATTGTAGTACAGGTAGACTATCCTTTATCCGCACTTCCGAAAACCTCTAAAAACCGAAAGTTTATTCGTGGAGCGTAAGTCATGCGCACGACATGACCCGAGTGGCACCAAACACGACAGGAGTGGTCCGGGAGCTCTGCCTTTCCCTGTGAGCAGGGCAGAGGGTCACAGAGTTCCTTCCTGGGTAGGAGATTGCAGGCCGAGCCGGGCAGTGTGAAGGAGGTACCGGGAGAGTGAACCCAACAATACAGCGGCCCGTCCGATAGCTGCAGCGGCCCGTCCGATAGTCTTTTCTTCTTCCCCCCCCCCCCCCCACCCCCCCCCGGTGACCTGATTTGCGGGCCAGCTTAGTGTAGAAGTCAGCCGATATCCGGCTTTCCCACAACTGGCGGCAGCAGTCAAGCCCCAGACCCCCGCTAAGTCAAGGAATTCAGATACGGAGCAGGGGGAGCCGGAAACCTCGATCTAACGGCAGAAATCAGCAGCCGTTTTGTTAGGTTTTTTTTCTTCCCCTAGCATTTTTTTTAAACAGTCCGGCTGTGGAAAGAGTCTCTCTAGCTTAGCAACAGCTTCAGAGACGCTTCCAAGGCAGGGCCCGAGTGTTTACAAGCTATTGCCAAGCAACAGTGTTTGTTGCCAGATAGAGATGAAAACCTTCTGAAATCCAAAAAATTCCGAAAACCGAAACACAGCTGGTCCCAAGGTTTTCGGATAAAGGATAGTCTACCTGTATTTTATTTTTTGGATGGATTAGTGTAAAATAAATAAAATATTGGCTTGTGGTGGAGCCACTGAATGACTCTGGGCAACTGTGCATAATTCCCTTTAACGATGTTCTAACACCAGCCTAAGCCTGTACCATTGTTAGACATTACTTTGTTTTGTATATAGTGTTTGTATGCACGGGGCGTGGCCCCTTTAAGAGCGCAGGAAAACGCGGGCAAACGCAATGACGTCACGTCGCAAACCACGTGACTGCCCAGGCAGTCCTCGTGGAATCTCCATCTTAAGACCTGTTTTCGTGGCTCTCCTGTATCGATCTCATCAAACTGTTTGAACTCGTTTAGTCTTACATTAAAGACCTGTTTGATTGATCTCCTGAGTCGACCTCAGTTATTAGTTAGGAATTCGTCAATTCCTACAGGCTCTTAATATGCGGTCAGCGGCGAAGCAAAGGGGGGGCGGTGGGCGTGGGGGGGGGGCGGGGCGGGGGGTTGGAGGAGATTAGAGGTAGGGGGGTTGGAGGAGATTAGAGGTAGGGAGGGGCGAGGGGGGGAGTTGGAGGAGATGGGAGGGGCGAGGTGGGGAGGGAGTTGGAGGAGATTAGAGGTAGGGAGGGGCGAGGGCATGGAGGGATCTGAAAACAAGGGTGAGAATTTTGAAATCAAGGCGTTGCTTAACCTGCTTACAATAAATATAAGTGAAAGAGCTGATCGATGAAGCCCAGTGCTCCCTTTACAGAGTCTGTCACGTAACTGATGAGGATAAATACACACATGAAATCTTCAAAATAGGCCTGTGATCATCTGAAAATGACTGGGTAACCCAATGCGGCTATTTTTATCCAATTTTATTAATAGTCCCTGGCGACCTGTGACTCATTTCCTCTTGTGCAGGATGGTTTCCAGTTGTCAGCCATAAACTATCTTTTTTACAGTACCATATGTCGAAACGTATAATTGGAGCCAATAATGAATTGTGTGGCTACTGTTTAGCAGGAAATTATAGTCAGTCCAGTGTTCTAGTGATAGCTTGAAGGCAGAAATAACTTGGGCAAAGTGCTGTCAAACGTAATCACTCACCTGTTTTTCTGCTTTCCGTTTTAAACAGCGAAAAAGTTTTGCTTCGAAGGTTTTTTGCTTTTACTCCGACCATAGCAGGTTGAGAATTTTAATTCATTTTTTTTTTTAAGTTAGTAAAAGTGACCATGAAGCTGTCTGATTGTTGTAAAAACACCAACTGGTCCTCTTTAAGTGAAGGAAACCGGCCGTCCTCACCCGGTCTGGGCCTGTATGTGACTCCAGTCCCCACATCAGCGTGGTTGACTCTTTCAATTTCAATTTCAATTTTATTGGTCACATAACTAAATACAAGAAGTGTAATCTAGTCAGTGAAATGTTTTTTTCTTGACGAGCCGAGAGCACCAAGCAGCAAGAACACTTAGCTGCCTGGTACGCACGGAGCTCGCAAGGACGGCAGCCATCTTCATCGGCGCCATCGCAAAAAAACACATACCGACATAGACACGCATACATACTTTAAATATAAATAAAGCAGACATAAAATAAATAAAAGACATAAAAAGACAGCACATAAAATGAACAAGCAATAATGTAAAAAAGTAATTTCTACAGTAATTACATTGATATTTCTACCCAGGCTTCTAGAATAATCTCTGGTTACAGGGTGGCCGCACTGGGAGAGCATTGTGAGGAACTCACAATTTATAATTAAATAAATTTAATTAATTAATTAATTAATTAAATTAAATAAATAAAGTGCCCCCTCAGTCTTTCTCGATGTTTCCTCTCAGTTTTTCTCGATGTTTCCCCTCAGTTTCTTCCACACACCTGGCCTGCACATTACCCCTGGCTGTCCAACTTGGCGTCCTGGTAACCGGGTTCCGCTCCAGCTCTCGTCCTTCAAACTGTCTCTCCAGCTCTCGTCCTTCAAACTGTCTCTCCAGCTCTCGTCCTTCAAACTGTCACTCCAGCTCTCGACCTTCAAACTGTCTCTCCAGCTCTCGACCTTCAAACTGTCACTCCAGCTCTCTTCCTTCAAACTGTCACTCCAGCTCTCGACCTTCAAACTGTCTCTCCAGCTCTCGTCCTTCAAACTGTCTCTCCAGCTCTCGACCTTCAAACTGTCTCTCCAGCTCTCGTCCTTCAAACTGCCTCTCCAGCTCTCATCCTTCAAACTGTCTCTCCAGCTCTCGACCTTCAAACTGTCTCTGAACTGCCCTCTGAAGTGGCCTAGCGAGCCCCCTCAGTTGCATCAAACTGTTCGATTGCAGTGGTTCAGTAAGAAGGCCCACCACCGTCTGTTCTCTTTACGCTGCGCGGCGGCGCATCCGCACAGTGCTCCAGGGGTCCCGCGCTGCCGGCGAGCCGGCCTTTAAAGAAAAAGAAAACACGCATGCGCCGACTTTTGAAGGGGCCGCGGGTCGTCCCGTTTCCCCCCCCACAAAAAAATTAAAGAGAACGTTGCCCACCACCCACCTTCTCAGGGTAGCCAGGGATGGAAAATAAACCATCTCATCTCGTTTTGAATACCTCTTAATGTCTCTTTTTTTTTGTTCTCTCCCAGCCTCCAAACTGGCCTTTTAATCTGTTTCATTTCCTGTGTTTTTTCAGTCCTGACGAAGGGTTTCGACCTGAAACGTTGACTCCATTTCTCTCTCCACTGATGTTGCCTGGCCTGCTGAGTTTTTCCAGCATTTTCTGTTGTTATTGTGGAAAATAAATGCCGGCCTTGCCAGCAACACCCACATCGCAAGAATACATTTTATAACAATGCGGAGAGCACGGAAACAAGCCACTCAGTGCATCACGTCTGCGCCTTATTTACTGCGCCACAGAATGGCGGGGCCTCCAGTATCGGCATTCAGACAAAAGACTATCTAAATTGGAGAAGTAGTGATTGAGCGTTGCCAAGATTGAGTTTTTAAAAGTCTGTGGGTTGTATGATGAAGGGAGCACTGATCGGGCTCAGGATTGGTTCAGGATTATTTCGTGTATCTCGAGGCACATTTTAGGCGGATTGGGAACTTGTTTATTTCTGACCTGTCTTAAGAGAGAAATGTAGATTTTTTCAACACAGTGATTTATTTTAAACCCCATCGATGTGATCTAAGGTACATTTTCTTCTGTAGATTAATTTTCTTCATTAAGTAAACCATCCTGACTAAAGAGAGGAGGACCATGAGATGTCCTTAGTGTTGTAAGCTGAGGCGGAGGGGGAGCGGTCAGTTTTCTCAGAGGCACAGGCTGAAAATGTGGTTGCTTAAAGATTTCGGCTCTGAATTTCTGCAGGGTTCTCCCAACCTGGCATCAAAACTCTGGCGGGAAACCGATGGAACCCTCAGGATATAAACAACATCAACTTGCATTTATATAATACTTTTAGCATCGTGAAATGTCCCAAGACACTTCACAGGAGCGTTATCAATCAATATTTGACACCGAGCCACATAAGGAGAAATTAGGGCAGGTGACCAAAAGCTTGGTCAAAAGAGGTCGGTTTTAAGGAGCGTATTAAAAAGGAGGAGAGAGGCGGAGAGGTTTAGGCAGGGAATTCCAGAGCTTAGGGCCTAGGCAGCTGAAGGCACGGCCACCAATGGTGGAGCAATTAAAATTGAGTTGTTGTGATCTGGAATGCACTGCCTGAAAGGGTGGAGGAAGCAGATTCAATAGTAACTTTCAAGAGGAAGTTGGATAAATACTTGAAAAGGAAAGATTTGCAGGGCTGTGGGGAAAGAGCGGGGGATAGTGGGACTAATTGGACAGCTCTTTCAAAGAGCCGGCACAGGCACAATGGGCCGAATGGCCTCCTCCTGTGCTGTAAGATTCAGTGATGCTATAAATGGAAATGCTGCATCAAGATTCTTTTATTTTCTTTCAAAATTTTCTTTGGCCCCCGACTTCGATTTCCAATCTGTGCTAAGATAGCTGATTTCATCCCCGGAAGGTACCGGGCGGGATACAGCTGGTTTCAGCGCCTCATAGCTTGGGAACGGAGCCAAGGCTCCCGATTGTGATCCCTGCGGGGAAAAGTGGGCATTGAGCGATAGCAAGATTGGTCTCGGCGGTGAGGCCCCACTCTTGAATCACATGCCAGCTGCTATTGTCTAGTCTCACGAGTGAAGCATTTGTCTTTTGGCCAAGGCACCAGAGGGTGGCCAATGGGAATAGACAGCTTCAGGAGCGATGGGGAAGGGGGGGGTTAAAACGGGGAAAAAATATACATCACTTGCAGTGCGCTGAAAGGTAGATTGTCTTCAGAACACTGGACGTATACCAGAAAAATCCTCTGTTAATCAAAATGGTAAGTTACAAACTAGGGTCGTACTCCCTAGAATTTAAAAGGTTTAAAGGGTGATCTGATCGAAGTTTTCAGGATATTAAGAGGAACAGACAGGGTAGATAGAGAGAAACTATTTCTGCTGGTTGGGGAGTCTAGGACTAGGGGGCATAGTCTAAAAAATTAGAGCCAGACCTTTCAGGAGTGAAGTTAGGAACCGCTTCTACACACACAGGGTGGTAGAAGTTTGGAACATTCTTCCGCAAACGGCAACTGATGCTAGATCAATTAATTTAAAATCTGAGGTTGATAGTTTTTTGTTAACCAAAGGTATTGAGGGATATGGGCCAAAGGCAGGTATATGGAGTTAGGTCACAGATCAGCCATGATCTCATTGAATGGTCGAACAGGCTCGAGGGGCTGAATGGCCTACTCCTGTTCCTATGTTCCTATGAAACCTGCAACAGTAAAACCTCCACACCAATTACAAGAACTCTGACGTTTTTATGGTTTATGTCTCAGTAAAACTTATTAAATTGTATAAGTTGCAGGGCTGGTACGGTGAATATGATCATACCAAGAACATGAATTTGAATTCAAATCAGGCTGTTGAAATCCAGCACCCTGTGCTAATACGGTATCACCTACTGTGGTCTGACGAGCATTGTTTACGTTGAGATGATGACTAAACTAGCACCTCATTATTATGCTCGTGCCACCACGTCTAACAAGCCTGTTTTTCATTGATGAGCCACTTGGTCATCTTCTTAACCACATCCATCAGCTCCTCTCTTAAAAAGGCATCTAATTGTCTCTCTTACTCTGTCTGCATCAGTGGCAATTTACTCCACAATCCTCACGTCATTTGAGTGAAAAAACTTGCACCCGACTTCCGTTCTTCCTCCTAACGCCCTCATTCTAACTTCTGCCCTCTTAAACTGTTCACCGCAGTAAAGAAGTTGCCTGGATCGTTTCTGTCAATTCCTTTCGTAAGCATGAAACTTGTATTGGATCAACTCAAAGGGGGTGATTTTGCCAATGGGGAGCTTTTGGAGGCGGGACTCCCACTTGTCGGGTTTCAGTCCCGCCTCCATCGACTTCTGGCCAACCCACGCTATGTTCCCTTGATTGACCTTGTTAAGCCCGCCCAGTGGGCTTAGCAGGCCAATTAAGGGGAAGCCGGTTACAGAGAATGTCAACGTATAACATTTCATCTGTCAAACTTTTGACAGATGATGTGAAGCTGTCAAACACTGACATTCTCTGTAGTTTGATGAGTTTGCAAGAACTCATCAAACCTCTTTCTTTTGCAGAAATTAGATGGTTGTTGCATTGGAGAATGCAACCGCCATCTATCATCTCTATCTCGGAGGTTCGAGACTCTCCGCATGCCCACCGACTGAAGCCTGCAGGAAGAAACAAAGGCAAGTACATTTTTTCTTACACTTTGCACTTGCCTCAGATACTCACCTCTCCACACTTGCACCCATCACTCACCTCCACAGCACACTTTTGGAACCCGCAGGCCCCCTACTCGCCTCGGTGACCCTGGCGGGTTTCAGAGCCTTCAGGAACCCCGCACTTGTGTGAGCAAAAAGGGGATAATCCTAATTTCTGCCAATTAACTACCTGTTAACAGGCAGTTAAGTGGCTGTAATCCCTTTCCGCCTCCAAGGAGATGGGACCAGGCGCCGGATGGCTACTCGCCTCCTGGCAAGATGGCACAGAGGCTAGTTGGGGGTGGGTTGGGCACCCGCACCCAAATCTACCATTTTCCTGGCAGTCCTGCCTCCATACCCGCCTCCCCAGGGCTGGCAAGATCACGCCCAAAGTGTCTCTTCCAGGGAAAAAGCAGGACCAGTTTGATTAACCTTGCCGCACAGTATGAGTTATCTTTGTTGCCTAATACAAACAATATATGTGGCACCAGTAGAATAACTGTTAGAGGGCAGTTTAACAAGCGCCGGTTATATTTCAGCAACCGTGAGGGGAGTTTTCAAGAAACTTACTTCATCTGTTGTAGATTAAATCTATCCATAATTTTATTAAATGTAAAAGAAATAATGGAGAGATGCTTCCATAAAACATCCGACCACCTCAGCCAGCTGTTTAGATTACCTGATGTTTGAGGCTCCTGTTCACAAATAGCATTACTTCTCCCGTACTGTCACTGCTGTTTCGTTGTGTTGCATATGTGTCATTTGTGGCTTTCACTCTGGGCACCGTAAATAAAAAGTTATTCTCCGGTGGACATAAAAGATCGATCTTTCTCTTCCTTCTTTCCTTTCTTTCCTTTTCCATTTCCTTTTTCTTTTTCTCTTCCTTTTTCCCTTCCTTCCCAGAAATGTGAAGTGATGCATTTTAGGAGGAAGAATGAGCAGAGACAATATAAACTAAATGGTACAATTGTAAAGACGGTGCAGG
This sequence comes from Somniosus microcephalus, assembly GCF_052327205.1. Taxonomy (NCBI): domain Eukaryota; kingdom Metazoa; phylum Chordata; class Chondrichthyes; order Squaliformes; family Somniosidae; genus Somniosus; species Somniosus microcephalus. Next base: position 17,168,957 of record NC_140997.1, on the reverse strand, counting down.
AACCGAGAGAAATGGGGGTTCCCATACTTTGGTATGATTGGTTTAAGCACCAATCGTTGATGGTGGCAGGACACGGTGATAAAGCTGCTAAAAGGGCATACGGAATCCTTGGTTTTATAAATAGAGGTTTAGAGTACAAAAGCAAGGAAGTTCTGCTAAACCTTTTTATAAATCACTGGTTAGGCCTCCGCTGGAGTATTGTGTCCAATTCTGGGCACCACACTTTAGGAAGGATGTCAAGGCCTTGGAGAGCGTGCAGAGGAGATTTACCAGAATGGTACCAGGGATGAGGGTCTTCAGTTGTGTGGAGAAGCTGGGATTGTTCTCCTCAGAGCAGAGAAGGTTAAGGGGAATTTTAATAGGTGTTCAAAATTATGAAGGGTTTTGATAGAGTAACTAAGGAGCAACTGTTTCCACTTGCAGGTCGGTCAGTAACCAGAGGACACAGATTTTAAGATAATTTGCAAAAGAACCAGTGGAGAGATGAGCAGCTTTATTAATTAGAATAAAATATTGCCAATGAGAGGGCTAGAGGCCTTTCATTGGTTTAATTCAACACCTAACGCTATTGTTTGCTGGAATTACACAGTGGTCACATTACAAAACATTGTTTTATGTCAATATTGAGAAGTGTTCTTGCCCTGTTGTGATCCATTCAATTTCCTCATGATCATTATTTTCACTTCAAACATCAATTTTGTTGCAATCTTTTAAAGCCATTACAATGACTTGAGGCAACTGTTAAGTCTGTGTGTTCTAGTTGTATTTAAGATTAATTACTGACAGACTACAAGAATAACGTTTCAACAGGTCTTTACTAGTTGGAGGTCAGGGCTAATACTAACAGCAATATCACTACACAGTACTTGTATACCGGTGGTCACCACCGGTATTACGTATACAGCAGCCAGAGAAAGTAGTACATCTCAAGGTGGAACAGGCTTAAGTTCTCTTAAGGTGGAACAGGTTACATACACCACAATCCTCCCTTTTTAGCTTAACAGTCATATCCCCATTTAACATAACATAATAACATATATACATATATAACTTCAGGTATAAACAGTTCAAAGGTTCAGTCTCTCAGGAGGCCTTCTGATTCGGGTTAGATAATGCCTTTCAGTGGTCTCTGATTCTTGTTGCTGAGGTGACTCCTCTAGTTGGTTTCCTATGTATTGGACGTCATCATCAGGTACATTCCCTGCCGAGGTAGATGCTTCAGGTTCATTAACGTCTTCCACAGTTGTCTCTGTCGCAACCATGGGTTCGACCCTTGCTCTCGATTCTACCAGTTGATCCGCATGGCGCCTTATCACATTGTTACCAATATCTACTGTGTACATCAGAGGTCCTTGTCTGGCCCGAATTGTTCCGGACTGCCATTTTTCGTTTCCATAGCCCCTTGCCAACACTGGTTGTCCTACGTCGAAACTTCGAGTGGTCTTGTTAAAACCAAATGTGCGGAGGCATATTAATAACAAGTCCAACCTGGACCACAACCTCCTGTTATAAAACATCATGGCAGGACTTTGGTTAGTTACTGCATGAGCGGCGTTTCGATATGCCATTAGGAAATTGTCCACCTTGTGTTGTAGCGGAATCTGATCATCGTTCATGGCCTTTATTGCCTTTTTGAATGTTTGGACAAATCTCTCGGCCGACCCGTTTGCCGCCGGATGATATGGGGCAGAGGTATAATGTTTCACCCCATTCTTCTTTAAGAATTTTTGGAATTCTTCCGACACGAACTGTAGTCCATTGTCCGAACATATCTGCTCTGGCAATCCGTTCCTTGCGAATATTGTTCTTAACACCGCAATTGTCTTTTCTGAAGTAGTGGTATTCATCTTGGTCACTTCTGGCCATTTGGAATGTGCGTCCACCGCAATTAGGAACATGGAGTCCATGAATGGACCAGCAAAGTCAATATGTACGCGTTGCCATGGGGCTGAAGGCCATTCCCATGGGTGTAGCGGTGCGATCGGAGGTGCATTTTGCACTTTTTGGCACCCAGCGCAGCTTTTCGTCAACTCCTCTATCTGTTGGTCAATACCCGGCCACCATACATAAGCCCTAGCAAGACTTTTCATCTTAACTCCCCCCAGATGACCTTCATGCAGTTCCTTTAGAACTCTTTCCCTTAACTTGGGAGGAATAATCACTCTTGTCCCGTACATCAAAGTACCATGTGATATACCTATCAATTCATCCAATGAAAAGCGACGAGTTAAGAAAGTAACTATAGGTTTTTATTGGCTAGATAACCGAGCCCACCCTCGTGGGTGATCGGATACAACAAGGAGGAATGCCAGCCAGTCGACTACCTTTATACCTGGGCAGGTAGGTGGAGTCATGGGCGGAGTCAGCAGTGGTCAGTCCAGGTATAACAGCGTGACAAGAGGCGACCTCGTATAGTGATACAACAGTGTGAACAGTGCTAACCATAGAGTAACGATATAACAGTGATAACTATGGTGTAACAATAGTGAACGATAAAAGTGGTTTACCACATTCACCCCTTGTTTAGATTTGAGTCCGGCGGGGTGAAGTGTACTACCAGTTCTGGTATGGCAGTCTGTCCGGAGGCCTCGTAAGCCTTTCTGATCGTCGCAGCGGCGGTGTTGCATTATCCGGTGTTAATGCTGGTGTCTGCGTGGTCGGCGAAGGCTCGTGGGGTTCCGGCATGCCGCCTACCTGGGCTGGAATTGGGGGGGGTGAAGGTGGTGTCTCCGGAGTGCCCGAGGGTGCGAGGTCTCGTAAGGAGACTGTGTCCTCCCGCCCGTCTGGGTATGCCACATAGGCGTACTGGGGGTTGGCGTGCAGGAGGTCCACCCTCTCGACCAGGGGGTCCGTTTTATGGGCCCTCACGTGCTTTCGCAGCAAGACGGGCCCCGGAGAGGTCAGCCAGGTTGGTAGCGTGGTTCCCGTAGTTGACTTCCTGGGGAAAACAAACATTCGTTCATGGGGGGTGGCGTTAATGGCAGTGCAAAGTAGTGACCGGATGGAATGCAGCGCTGCCGGGAGGGCTTCCTGCCAGCGGGAGGTTGGGAGGCCCTTAGACTTTAAGGCTAAGAGGACGGCCTTCCATACCGTCGCGTTCTCTCTTTCCACCTGGCCGTACCCTCGGGGGTTGTAGCTGGTGGTCCTGCTTGCAGCAATACCTCTCGCTAGTAGGAACTGACGGAGTTCCTCGCTCATGAAGGAGGAGCCCCGGTCACTATGTATATAGTTTGGGAACCCGAACAAGGCGAAGAGGTCGTTCAGGCATTTAATGACCGTGGTACTGGTCATGTCTGGGCAGGGGAAGGCAAAGGGGAAACGGGAGTACTCATCAACAATGTTGAGGAAGTACACATTACGGTCAGAGGACGGGAGGGGCCCCTTAAAGTCGATGCTCAGGCGCTCGAAGGGGCGGGTGGCCTTGATCAGGCTTGCTCTGTCCGGCCTAAAGAAGTGCGGTTTGCACTCGGCACAGGTCTGGCAGTTCCTGGTCATGGTCCTGACCTCCTCGATGGAGTAGGGCAGGTTGCGGGCCTTAATGAAGTGGTAAAGTCTGGTGACCCCGGGGTGGCAGAGGTCGTTGTGGAGGGTCTGAAGTCTATCACTTTGCGCGCTGGCGCATGTAATTCGTGACAGAGCATCGGGGGGTTCGTTCAGCTTACCTGGCCGGTACAAGATATCATAATCATAGGTGGAGAGCTCGATTCTCCACCTCAAGATCTTGTCATTCTTGATTTTGCCCCTCAGCTTGTTATTAAACATAAAAGCGACCGAACGTTGGTCGGTGAGGAGGGTAAATCGTTTGCCTGCCAGGTAATGCCTCCAGCGCCGTACCGCCTCCACAATCGCCTGGGCCTCCTTCTCCACCGACGAGTGTCGGATCTCAGGGCCCTGTAGGGTCCTTGAGAAGAAGGCCACCGGTCTCCCCTCCTGGTTAAGGGTGGCGGCTAGGGCGAAGTCGGATGCATCGCTCTCGACTTGGAAGGGGATGGACTCATCCACTGCGTGCATTGTGGCCTTGGCAATGTCTCCCTTAATGAGGGAGAAGGCTGCGCACGCTTCCTCCGTAAGGGGGAAGGATGTGGACTTCATGAGGGGTCTGGCTTTGTCCGCATAATTGGGCACCCATTGGGCATAGTAGGCGAAGAGCCCCAGGGTTCTCTTCAGTGCCTTTGGACAGTGGGGGAGGGGTAGCTCCATGAGGGGGCGCATTCTTTCGGGGTCGGGGCCGATGACTCCGTTCTCTACTACACAGCCGAGGATGGCAAGGCGCGAGGTGTTAAACACACATTTATCCTTATTGTAGGTGAGGTTCAGCCGTTGGGCCGTACGGAGGAATCTCTCCAGATTAACATCGTGGTCCTGCCGGTCGCGGCCGCAGATGGTGACGTTATCTAGATAGGGGAACGTGGCGTGCAGCCCGTTCTGGTCAACCATCCGGTCCATCTCCCTTTGGAAGACCGAAACCCCATTGGTGACGCCGAAGGGAACCCTAAGGAAGTGGTAGAGGCGGCCGTTCGCCTCGAAGGCTGTATACTGGCGATCCTCAGGGCGGATAGGGAGTTGGTGATAGGCCGACTTAAGGTCGATGGTGGAGAATACCCGGTACTGCGCAATCTGATTGACCATATCAGATATGCGGGGAAGGGGGTATGCGTCCAGCTGGGTGTACCTGTTTATGGTCTGGCTGTAGTCGATGACCAGGCGGTTTTTATTGCCGGTCTTAACGACCACGACCTGGGCACGCCAGGGGCTGGTGCTCCCCTCGATGATGCCCTCCTTCAGGAGACGCTGCACCTCAGAGCTAATGAAAGCTCTGTCCCCGGCGCTGTACCGCCTGCTCTTGGTAGCGACGGGTTTGCAGTCGGGGGTGAGGTTAGCGAACAGGGAAGGTGGCGGGACCTTGAGGGTGGATAGGCCGCAGGTGTTGCGCGGTGGGCGGTTTAAAATCTGCTGGTTATCGACTGTGAGTGGGGGGAGGGGTCCGCCGTATGCTAGCGTGACGCTTTGGAGGTGGGATTGGAAGTCTAGGCCTAGTAGGACGGCAGCGCATAGCTGGGGCAGGACGAGGAGTTTAAAATTTTTATACTCCGTGCCCTTAACCGACAGGGTCACAACGCAGTAGCCGCTGATGTCCGTGGCGTGGGACCTCGATGCCATCGAGATCCGGTTGCGCGTTGGCCGGACAGTGAGGGAGTAGTGGCTCACCGTGTCTGGGTGGATGAAACTCTCCGTGCTTCCGCTGTCGAACAGGCAGGTCGTGGCGTGGCCATTCACTTTGATGTCCATCATGGACTTGGACAGGTGATGCGGGCGGGCTTGATCCAGTGTGACGGAGGCTAGTGTATAGCTGAGCGAGTCGCTGGAGTCTGCGGGTGAGGCGGTGGTCGGGTCTGGAGTCACGGTGACGGTCGAGCGTGGTGGGTAAAATGGCGCCCACGAGGTAGGACAAAATGGCGGAGAAGATGGCTGCCCCCACAACTCACATGAGGCACTGCTGGTGTCGGTTGCCTGGATCAAAGATGGCCGCCCCCATGACTCACATGTGGGGATGCTTGCCTCCGTTGATCCCCCTCTGCAGGCCTTTGCAAAGTGGCCTTTCTTCATGCATCTCGAGCAGGTCGCGTTTCTGGCTGGGCAGCGCGCCCTCGGGTGTTTCGCCTGGCCGCAGAAGAAGCAGCCGGCGGCCCGATCGCGGGGGTCCGATGTCGCAGCCGGTACCGGGGGTGGCGGTCCCGATCGGGTCCGGGACGCTGAGGTAGGTCCCAGGGGGGGTGCTGCGGGGGGTATTGCGGTCGGGGTCGGTCCCAAGTCCCAGGGTCACGAGTTACAGTACCTTGAATATGCCTCGAGGTCCCGATGGGCCACTTCTAGGGAGCGAGCGAGGGCTGCAGCTTTGTCCAGGTCGAGGTCCTTTGCTTCAAGTAGTCTTTGCCGTGAGTAGTCGGACCGCAGGCCTTTCACGAAGGCATCGCGGACGTTGTCTTCAGTATTTTCTGCCGCCGTTACTGCTTTAAAGTTACAGTCTCTGCCGAGTGCTTGTAGCACCCGTAAAAATTCATCCACAGACTCTTCTGGCTGTTGTGGGCGGGATCTTAGGAGGTGTCTGGCATACATGGAATTTGCCGGGCTCTGGTACTGTCATTTCAGCCGGTTGATGGTGTCCTCGTATGTTTTAAGGTCCCGGATGAGTGCGAATACTTTAGGGCTCACTTGGGCGGTCAGAACTCTTAGCTTGGATTTCTGAGGCACGCCGGATTCTCCCAGGTAGGACTCGAAACAGCTCAGCCAGTGTTCGAAGTCGAGGGCTGAGTTTGCTGCCTGTGGGCTTAAATCCAGGTACGGTGGTCGGAGGGCTCGCAGCCAAGCCGGCTGCTGTGGCTGTTGTAGCTCGGCGTCTGACGGCTGCTGTGGCTGTTGTAGCTGGGCGTCTGGCTGGTCTGGCTCGGTAGACATTTTAAAATTTAGCCAATAAAATTGATATACCTATCAATTCATCCAATGAAAAGCGACGAGTTAAGAAAGTAACTATAGGTTTTTATTGGCTAGATAACAGAGCCCACCCTCGTGGGTGATCGGATACAACAAGGAGGAATGCCAGCCAGTCGACTACCTTTATACCTGGGCAGGTAGGTGGAGTCATGGGCGGAGTCAGCAGTGGTCAGCCCAGGTATAACAGCGTGACAAGAGGCGACCTCGTATAGTGATACAACAGTGTGAACAGTGCTAACCATAGAGTAACGATATAATAGTGACAACTATAGTGTAACGATAGTGAACGATAAAAGTGGTTTACGACACCATGGCAGACTGACAGCTGGTCTCGCCTTGCCGAGAATGCCGGTAACAGAGGATCACCATGTGTTGGCCATCCCTTCACTGTCACCTCGTAGACTCGGGACAGTGTCGGGTCGTTCCTGGTTTCTCTTTCAATACTTGCATTGGTGACTGGTAAACACTCGATGATGGTCGAATGAAATAACTCAACAGGGTCAACTTTCGTCGTCTCCTCTTCAGGTAGTGGCAGGCGCGACAGCCCATCAGCATTGCCATGCTGCTTTGTACCTTTGAATTCTATTTGATATTGATGTGCCCCTAGGAAAAGGGACCATCTCTGGAGTCTCTGTGCTGTCATCACCGAAACACCCTTCTTAGGGTTAAAAATGGATACCAACGGCTGATGGTCTGTCAGAAGTGTGAATTTTTGGCCCTGCAGGTAATGATTAAACTTCTTCACTCCCCATACAAGGCTGAGAGCCTCCCTATCGATCTGCGCATAGTTGCGCTCAGCGGAGGTCAATGATCTGGATGCAAACGCGACTGGCCTTTCCGTGCCATTTGGCAACTTGTGTGAGAGTACTGCCCCAATACCATATGGAGAAGCATCACAAGCCAACCGAATAGGCAGTGTCGGGTTGAAGTGAGCCAACACTTCCTCCTGAGGTGATCAATTCTTTGCTTTTGCGAAATGCCTTCTTACAGTTTTCGCTCCATTCCCATGGTACCCCCTTCTGTAAAAGAGCGTTCAGCAGGTGCAGTACCGTGGATAGATTCGGTAGAAACTTATGGTAATAGTTAATCAATCCTAGAAACGACCTCAACTGAGAGACATTATCCGGAGCGGGAGCCTTTACAACTGCCTCTATCTTGTCAGGAGACTTATGAAGCCCCTCTCGGTCAATGACATGACCACAGTACGAGATCCGCTTCTGAAAGAACTCACATTTCTGCCGATTAACTCGAAGTCCATACTCTTTCAGTCTGTTGAGCACCAGTTCCAAGTTTGCGAGGTGTTCTTCATCACCATCTCCTGTAATCAGAATATCGTCCAGGTAACATAGTGTGCCTGGAATTCCCTGTAATACCTGCTCCATGGCCCTCTGCCAAATTGCTGGAGCCGATGCCACTCCAAAAACCAGCCTATTATACCGATACCAACCTCTATGCGTGTTGATCGTGAGGTACTGGCGTGACTCTTCTTCAACCTCCATCTGCAAGTACACCTGCGCCAGGTCTATCTTGGTGAAGTGTTTCCCGCCAGACAACGAAGCAAAAATATCCTCAATCCGCGGAAGCGGATACTGCACCATGTGAAGCACCGGATTAACGGTGATCTTGAAGTCTCCACAGATGCGAACCTTCCCTGGTTCTCCTGGCTTGTTGCTCGAAGGACGTTTCATAACGGGAACAATGGGCGTAGCCCACTCACTCCAATCTACCTTAGACAGTACACCTGAACGTTCTAGCGCTTCCAGTTCCGCTTCTACAGCAGGTCGTATTGCATAGGGTACCGGTCTGGCTTTGAAAAATTTTGGGTGTGCATGTTCATCAATCTTGATGTTTGCCGTAATTCCTCTCCGTGTTCCCAGTCCCTGCTGGAACACCTCTTTAGCATCATCCAATATTCTGGACAATCGTTTAGGTTTGACATCTGTTTCCCCGGAATCTACCGTTAGTGCTTTTAAGGAGTGCCAGTCCATATTCATTTTCCTAATCCACTCCCATCCCAGTAGTGGTGGACTTCCTTCAGGTAGCACATATAAGTCCATTACTTGGCTTTCTTCGCCCTTGTGGACCACTTTTACCTCTATCTTTCCGATGGGGTACACTCTTTGCCCCGTGTATGTTTTCAATATAATCTCCGTATCCCGTAGGGGAATATGTTGGAATAACCTTTTGTAATCTTTCTTATTCATGACCGTCAATGCCGATCCAGTGTCCAATTCCATCTTTACTTGGACTCCTGCTATCTGAAGAGTGACCCAAATTGTCTGGAGATCTGCATCCTTACCAACGTTGTGTACTCTTAAGCTACCCAGTTCATTACTGCTGGCGTCTGAATCTGACTTCTGTTCATTCGAACTGTTCTTTGTCACCTTGTGTACCTTTTTATGTATTTTCCTTGCGGTGACTTTTTGTTGCTGGTCTTCTTTCCTGACCGGCATACTTTAGCTATGTGGCCAAGCCTGCCACACGTTCTGCATTCTTGGTTTTTAAACCAACACTGGTTCTGATCATGCTTTGTCTTTCCACAACGATAACATTTTACAGTACTCAAAACCAATTGATTTGTACGGAGTTCCGGTGACCGTAGCTGCATTACTGCCGTGCCTCTCGCTGCGGCTTCGTGTGATGCTGCCATAGTGACCGCTTTCTCAAGCGTCAGCTCATTCTCCTCGAGCAGTCGCTTTTGTGTATCTTCTTTTAATAATCCACACACAAATTTATCTCTTAGCGCATCTGTTAGTCCCGTTCCAAACTGACAGTATTTTGCTAGCTTATGCAATTCCATTAAATATTCAGCATTGCTTTCATCTTTCAGCTGCTTTCTGCTATAAAAATTTAAATCGTTCCGCTAGCATCAGCGGTGTGGGGTTTAGATGATTTCTCAGGACAGTAACAATCTCCTCGAACGTCTTCTCCGCCGGTTCATCTGGTGATAAAAGGTGTTTCAATTGCCCGTATGTCTTCACACCCATTAAGTTTAATAAAGTTAGTGCTTTCTCATCATCTGGGATTTTATTTGCTTTACAATAATTTTGTATGCGTTCTACATACGTGGTCCAATCTTCGATGTCGCTATCAAAGGTATTAATGTTCCCATGTTTAGGCATCGTTGCAATTTTTTTTTTAGTGATTTCCCTTTTTCCAAGATGGCGGCTTCCCGCTCTTGTCTTCGTCTTCTGCCTACAAAATGGCGGTTTCCCGCGCTTGGCGGTCTTTCCTGCGCTCGCCTTCTTCACCCGCTGGCTGCAATGGCGTTTGGCGTGCCGCTGCTGCTCCCCTTTCCCAGCGGTTAGTAACTCCCCCGACGCTGTCTCCGCTTCACCGCGGCTCCCTCGGGCATTCGCGCTTCCCCGATGTCGCGCCTCGCAGCCCTTCTTGCAGCCCGGTTATTAGCACTGGCTGCGTTTGCCTTCACCGCGGCTCTCGCGCCTTCAGTCGCCCCAGACGCTGCGCCTTTTTGGCCCGAATGCGGCCCGGCCCTTATCACCAGCCGCGATCGATGTCCCCGCGCTGCGCCTTTTGGCCCGAATGCGGCCCGGCCCTTATCTCCAGTCGCGATCGATCTCACCGCCCTTATTCCTCCATCTTCCCTCCCTGCCTGTACAGCCAACGCGGCCGACTTTCTGCTCGCGTCGCTGACCGGCTTACCCACCACCGAGGTAGAAAGAAGATAGCTGACTGCCGCTGATGGAGGCTTCGAGTTCAGGATGTCTTCTGCACTCCGGGTTCTCGATGCCTGCCGCGCGACGTGTCTTCCAGCAGGGTGATGAGGGTGGATGCCTCTCTTCGACGCCCGTTCTGTGGACGAAGCCGCCGTGGATATAAACTGCCGCAGGGTAAGAATCGGACTCGTCGCCACCGTTAAGTCTGTGTGTTCTAGTTGTATTTAAGATTAATTACTGACACAGACTACAAGAATAACATTTCAACAGGTCTTTACTAGTTGGAGGTCAGGGCTAATACTAACAGCAATATCACTACACAGTACTTATATACCGGTGGTCACCACCGGTATTACGTATACAGCAGCCAGAGAAAGTAGTACATCTCTTAAGGTGGAACAGGCTTAAGTTCTCTTAAGGTGGAACAGGTTACATACACCACAGCAACAATATTCCACAAATAAGCAAATAAAATATGAATGACTCGTTGGGTGAATTGAACCATGTAGAATCAAATGAAGCTGCATTGAAACACACTGCACTGTTGACGTTCACCTCAACTCTTTTTTTCATTCTGCCTTGCACACTGATGCACTTGCAAGTGAACGTTCGAGCCTGCATGATGACTACATCTGCCACCTAATTATTGTGTTTGACCTGAGATCAATACTCATTGGAATTTAGAAGAATGAGAGGTGATCTTATTGAAACATATAAGATACTGAGGGGGCTCGACAAGGTAGACGCAGAGAGGATGTTTCACCTCGTGGGGAAATCTAGAACGCGGGGGCACAGTTTTAGAACTGAGATGAGGAGGAATTTCTTCTCTGAGGGTCGTAAATCTGTGGAATTCTCTGCCCCAGAGAGCTGTGGAGGCCGGGTCATTAAATACATTTAAGGTGGAGATAGACACATTTTTGCAAGATAAGGGAGCGAAGGGTTATGGGGAGCGGGTGGGGAAGTGGCTTTGACCCCAAGATCAGCCATGATCTTATTGAATGGCGGAGCAGGCTCAAGGGGTCAAGTGGCCTATTCCTGCTCCTATTTCTTATAGTTCATCATCTCTCCTACTCTTTACATAAGAACATATCAAGAAGTGGTAAGCAAGTAAGTAGCATCAAGTTTGGGTTTTTTAAAGCCTGTGTCGATTTGTAGAAGGAAGAGTCGATTGAAGAAGGTGAGGATCTCTACAGTTTTGAGGTCCAAAGAGGAAAAAAAATGTTCGGGTAGGAGATGGTGGGCTGAGTCTTGATTTTCTACCACCCAATGCGGAAGAGTTCGGGATGATGTATTTGGAGACTAGAAAAAAGTTAGAGAAGCAAAGCAGTAGACATTTTATTTTCAAGAATATCTGTGAATTATCGAGTAACTGCTTTCCTATGAAGCGGGCAGTGGAAGAAGAGCAAAGGGATTTTAAGTATGAAATTGTGATTTTCAGTGCTCCTGCATCGACGTGGAAGCCAGGGTCCAGTTGAATAATTAGAGACTTCTCGATTGTAAAATAATGAATCGAAGTTTATTACAGAACATCTATTGTCTGACTGACAATTTTTTGGAAACTGGAAAGCGACCGATAGATGGGTGGAAGAACATCATGAAGGCAATGGTGTTGTAACACCTACACATACCGACTTAAAAAAAAAAGATCCTTCTTGGGATATGGGCTTCGCTGGCAAGGCTGGCCTTCATTTCCCATCCACAATTGCCCTCGAGAAGGTGACCGTGAGCCGCCGCCTTGAACTGCTGCAGTTCGTGTGGTGAAGGTGCTCCCACAGTGCTGTTAGGGAGGGGGGGTTCCAATCTTCTTCCAGTGCGCAGCACCCACATTGCTCCCAGTCAGCACTGGGAGAGGCAGGTCAGTCCTTGTATCTCCCCAGTAGTTTCCATTATTAAACAAAGGGTTTTTCCCACTCTGCCTTTTTTTTTTTTTTAAAAGTACCCCCTCATTTCAGACCATGGCTGGAGCCATACGGTCAGCATGGCAGTGGTCGATTCCTGCGATCAAAAAGCATGGCCACCTCAAACTATACAGTAGAAGTTGCGGCAAGGCCCTCGCGCTACTCGAGCAATTTGTGTGCCTTGTCCCAATGTCCGCCGCGACCGTGAAAAATAGCCACACAGCGCTCGGACTCCGCCATGCAGGCGTTCCTCTCGTCTTGACAACAGCTAACACAAAAACCGGTGGCAATGACAACAGATTTAGTGCCAGTGACACTGGCCCTGCCCACCTTACCAGAGCAACGTCTTGGTGTGGGTGCTTTTAAGTCGGTCATTGTTTTTCTGAACAAATATTTTTAAAGGGGAGGAGGGGGTTATTGTTGAGATCTTGGCAGTAAGAGTAGTTATTATTCTCACCCCTTCCCCTTTGCAGTGCCCTCATGCCGCATAACATCACCAGCTGATACAAGAGGCAAGCCACCTCTGCCAATGCAGCTGGTCACCAGAAGATGAAGATGCCCGATTTCCTGAGGTGATGTATTCCCTGATTTTTTTTTTTTTAATCCCCCTCCCGCCTCCCCATTTTTTTGCAGGTTGCTGCCCACCTCTGGTCACCAGTTCCATGTGAAAAGTCTTAAGTGTTTTTGAGTAGTTCCTATCCACCATCCTTGAGAAACTCGCTTCCTTCATAAAGCCTTGGGGGACTATACATAATTCAAGATAATCATCTACCTATTACCTAACTGGAAAGGTAGCTCCAAAAAAAGAGATTTCAGCTTGAGGCAAGAACTTGTCAGTAGCGTAGGGATCATAACCCTGCACCAGCCTTTCTAAAACGTTGTGACCTCAGTGTGGTCTTTCTCACTCCTGCTATGCCTCTTAGTAAACTTTCTAATTAAGGCGGACACGGTGAAGTTTTTGATTTAGGGAGTTTGCAAGTCACTGTTTGTGCTTTTAAACTTTTTTTTTTAGTGACTCCAAATACTAAGCTTTAGATCTTGTTGCCAAAACCACTTCCGAATCAAAACCCTTCTTGAACCGCCCCACCCCCTCTCCCACCCTCTGCTTTATCTCACCGTGCTCATCATGACATCCAACAGCGTGTTGCCACGACTTTTTAGTGTGTTTTTTTTTAATTTTTGTCTTTTCAAAATATTGAATGCCTCCAGGTTCCTGTGGTTCTACTGCGAGAAGCCATAATGTAACCCTCAGACTCGCTTGATAACTGGTTTAGTCGCCATATTACAAAGCCATTTTCGGAAGTCATAAGACTGGAGCCCATGGTTTAAAAAACATACATGTGTCAGTAATTACACAAATGCAAAAAAAAAAAATTTTTTTTTTTTTTTAAATTGACTGTAGGAAGTAAAAAGAGATTGTACATTATAGAATGTTGGCAAAAAAAGCAATAAAATAAAGCTGCAATAAATTAGCGAGGCATCCTTGATTTTTATTCAACCCTAGTTTAACTATTTGAGACACTTTCTTCCTGTTTCATTTGGTTTAGAATATGCTCCTCGGGAGTGTCGACTGGCTCAGTGGGTAGCTCGCTTGTCTCGGAGTCGGACGGTTGTGGGTTCAAGTCCCACTCCAGAGACGCGAATATATAATCCAGACTGACCCTCCAGTGCAGCACTGAGGGAGTGCTGCGCTGTTGGAGGTGCCGCCTTTCAGATGAACCGAGGACTTCCTGGCCTTCTGAATAGATTTTCCTGTGCTGGGGCGGCTATTTCTCGTGGTCGCTGCTAACATTGGGACAAGGCAGAAAATCTGCTTGAGCCGTGAATGAGTGCCTTGCTGCCCTCTCGGGTGGACATAAAAGATCCCCCGGCACTATTTTAAAGGAGAACACGGATGTTCTCCCCGATGTTCTGGCCAATATTTATCCCTCAACAAACATCACTAAAGATAGATTTTCTGTTCATTATCATATTGCTGTCTGTGGGATCATCTTGTGTGCAAATTGGCTGCCGCGTTTCCTACATTACAACAGTGATTACGCTTCAAAAATGCACTTCATTGGCTGTGAAGTGCTTTGGGGAGTCCTGAGGTCGTGAAAGGCGCTATAGAAATGCAATTCATTCTTTCTTTAAAGCAAGGCATGCTCTTCAAAAGCCTCATTGGTCTATTGCAGAGGGTCGATAGCTTTGTAATTTAAAAAAAAAAGGGATGGATTTGTCCCAGGTTGGATCTCTGACCTGTGCTTTGCTAGCTAAAATTGGCCATTGTGGTAGTGCCAGAGTTGGCCGTAGCACTCCCTGGGCTTGGGGAAAGGATAAATGAGCCAAGGCCGTGGCTCTTGCTGGAAAGTCGGCATGTGCGGCTGTTGGGTGAGGACAGGACTGGGCTTGGTTGTGATGTTCCCAGTCAAGTACCTTGCCAGCGCTCCCTGTCTAAGCTGATGCATGACGAATAGCCACAGGGGGGTCATTGTACCCGTGGGTGGAACGGAACCCTCACGAGACGGTGCCTCAAACATCAACAACAACTTGCATTTATACAGCGCCTTCAACATGGTAAAACATTCCCTTGGTGCTTCACAGGAGCATTAGTGAACAAAATTGACACCGAGCCACATTCGGACAGGTGGCCAAAAGCTTGGTCAAAGAGGTAGGTTTTAAGGAGTGCCTTAAAGAAGGAGAGGCGCAGAGAGGTTATGGGAAGGAAATCCAGAACTTGGGACCTCGACAGCTGAAGGCATGACCGCCAATAATGGGGGAGAGGCCAGAATTGGAGGAATACACTGAGTTCTCTGAGGGTTATGGGGCTGGAGGAGGTTACAGAGATAGGGCGAGGCTATGGAGGGGTTTGAACACAAGGGCGAGAACGTCAGGACAGGAGGGGAGAAGCTTGGAGGGAAAATTATTTGGGCCCCTTTTTTGTTTTTCTTTCCTCTTCCCAATTAAACTGGTTCTCTCTGTTGCTCCCACACCCCTATACCATCACGGGCACCAGTGGAGTGTCCAAGTCAGTCCTAAACTGGGCGAACTCCAGGTGAAAATGCACATCGAGTGCCTTTCAGTATCCTTCTCCCGGATGCATTGTGCTGAAATGTAGACCGTTTATATTAAAAATAAAAGAAATTCTGATCTGCCCGCAATTAAGCCACCGTTTGGAGGAGACTTTTTTGGGCCTGTCATGTGGAGCATAGCGAACCCAAGTTACGTTGGTGAGATCTGTATCATTCTGTGAGGTCCCACACCATTATCCACTAGGAATGGCAATAAAAATAGTATATGTGTGGGTGGCCGAGGATTACAGGCGGTAATCAAACCTCGAGGCTCATATGACTAATAAACCGCTTGAGGCTCAATATAAAATTGAAAATGGTTTGGATCTGGAATAGTAAATACAATTGGAACCTCCCGATTGGATTACTGCTTAGCAACCTATCCAGCATTCTCTATTTTGGTAATCGGCAAGGAATGCTTCTTGCAGTTATCTCTCGGCTTGTTTTCTCATTTAGTATTTGCTTTTGATATATAAGTTGCCACACAAATGCACGTCTCTATGCACGTTAGCACTAGAGCGAAGAAAGGAGCAGGCACGATGGGCCGAATGGCCTCCTCCTGTGCTGATTTTATGATTCGAGGAAAAGTTTTAATAGCTGTTCCCATATCTGGGAAGGCTTTTCTTTGCAAATGATGTCATCTGACTGGCTTCCCCTTAATTGGCCGGCAAGCCCGCAGGGCAGACTTAACGAGGCCAATCAACGTAAAATCACATCCATGGGCCAGATGTAGTTGGGGGCGGGACTGGAAGCCGGAAACCAGCTGAC
The DNA here is from genome assembly GCF_052327205.1 of Somniosus microcephalus. Lineage (NCBI taxonomy): Eukaryota > Metazoa > Chordata > Chondrichthyes > Squaliformes > Somniosidae > Somniosus > Somniosus microcephalus. Next base: position 17,153,072 of record NC_140997.1, on the reverse strand, counting down.
CCGCACCCAACCCGCCTCCATTGGAAAAAATCGCGGCCTTAATTTCACCACATGGAGGAGGTAAGGGAGAGCAATAAGATAGAAGGCGGTGCATTTTCAACGGAGGAGGAACAAGAAAGGAACGCTGAATGGAGCATTGACCATATTGGTTTGGTGAAATAGGGAGAAAGTTTGCAGTGAGAGAGAGAGTGTAAGCTCGTGGTGAGAGAAAGATCGCCCATTAAACAGCAAGGATTTTTCTTGTGCCCTGACCAGAAGTGTGGAAGAGGTGCAAGAAAAGCCTTCCCAGATATGGGAACAGTATTTAAGTCCTGGGCAGATGTACAGAGAGTCGAAAGTTGTTGAGGAAATCAAGTCGTCCTTGGCATGATGAAGGAAACTGAGCTGCTTGAAAGCAGGATAGCAAAATACTGCAGATGCTGGAAATCCAAAATAACAACAGAAAATGCTGGAAAAACTCAGCAGGCCAGGCAACATCCATGGAGAGAAAATAGAGTCAACGTTTCGGGTCAAACCCTTTGTCAAGACTGAAAAAGCACAGGAAATGAAATAGATTAAAAGGCCAGGCTGGGGGAGAACAAAAGAGAAGTGAAGAGACATTAAGAGGTATTCAAAACGAGACGAGATGGTGATAGGACTAGTGGAGACAAAAGACGGCTCGTGATTAGGTGTGAAATGCGTTGGCAGAATGAGAGACAGCTGCCATGTGGGAGAGAGAAAGGGGGGGGGGGGAAGGTCCAAAACAAAGGTGTGGATAAAAAATAAGTAAAAATGTAATGGGGGCCGAGGTTATGATCTGAAATTGTTGAACTCGATATTGAGTCCGCAGTTTCTGCAATGGAAGAGATGTGGGAGTTCCGTTTGAGACCAGAGGACATAATTAACCCAAACGTGTCAAGAGATGGAGAAAAGCAGCTCATGTAGTGATTGAATCCATGTGGAGAACTTGCTGTACACCCTCAGTCATTTCTTCCTGGCCTGTATGTCGAGGCCCTAGCAGGAATAAAAAAAAACATCAAAATTATCATAAATAGCTAATAATGCATAGCCGGGAGTGATTGCAAGGAGCTGTTGTAAACAGCGTCTTCAGATAATGCCATAAAGAATTAATTGAGAGCAGCTCAGCAAAATGCAAGCCAGGTTTAGGCAACCTGTCCTCGTAATTTAACCCTTTAAGTCCCGGCATTATTCTGTTGTATCATTATATTGCTTCCAGAGAGTCTGATGCAAAAGCAGCCATTACATTGCCACACCAACTTTGAGTGTTTGTCGAATATAACGCCACCCATCTCTTCTCGTGCCTGTAAAGCACTCTCCTGGACACTGTTTTCAACTGGAACTTTGTATGCAGGAGTTTAAACATAGGAGTTGATCATCGCTTGCAGAACAAGGATTGCTGTGTCATGCATTTGGGCTGCAGGAAATTTGCTGGCCATTGGATTGGTATCGCAGTACAATTTTTTTTTTTTTTTGCATCTTGCTGTGCTCCCAGTGACCTCCAGTTACAAGGTTTAGATGCCTCTGCCCTCCTTCCAGTTGTCTAGTGCTTGCAGCTTGTTGTGCCGCTGATTGTACGAGAAAAAATTCTCTTTTCCGTAAGTGAGCAGAACTTCCAATAAATCAAAAAAGAATTGTGGTTATGTTTCGTGAAAGAAATAATAGTGGCCCGCAGTTACTCTTTATTTTGTGTCTTCCGTTGCTATGCAACCTTACGGTGCTGTAATATTACCAATTTAATCCTGAATTTATGCCAGCGTTGTCAGATCTTTGGCATCAAATTGGTAATAGGGCACCACAGCGGACTGCTGTTTGAAGTGAGCCTTCTCCTGAGAGTCTGGTTCCTTCCAGACTACAGGAAAGCGGTGGGCTGAGCCCACCTTGGCATTGTCCAGCGTGGCAGCCCAAGTTGGCGCAGGGGTCCAGGAATTGACGTCTGTCATGGTGGGCGCAGAGCCTGGTCAGTGTACAAAGTGGCGCAATTCCTCCTCTCGAACACCCGCCGTTCTGGACCCAATGTACTTACACCAGTGAATAGAAGTAGATTGCACACACTGAGAGGTCTATTTTCCTCAATCTTGTGCTGGCAAAGGCAGCCAAAGAGCTTTCACTATGAGAAAGTCTTTCGTTGCTCGGCCAAGAGGGGAAGAATTGGCCATTCGCCCTGCGCAGCATCGGCATATGTATATTATAATAATGTGCTTGGATTCAAACACAACCTTTCACCTCGCAATGTCTCAAAGCACTTTGCACTTTTCGAAGTTCAGTGATTACTGCGTAGACAAGCAGCAGCCATTCTGCCATCAGCAGCATCCCATAAACGGCCATGAGGTGAATAACCAAAAACTAGTGGTGTTAATTGGAGGGGGAATCTTGGGCAGGACATCGGGAGAACTGTGTGCTGTTCTTCCAAAAGTGTCGTGCCACCTGATTCGCTGGTACAGGCAGGTGCGGGCCTCAGTTGAATGTCTCATCAAAAACGATGCTGTTGCTAAAGTACTGAGGGAGTGCTGCACTGTCGGAGGTGCCGTCTTTCGGATGAGGCGTTCAACCGAGGTCCCGTCTGCCCCCTCGGGGGGGGGGGGGGGACGTAAAAGGTCTCACGGCACTATTTTGAAGAGGAGCAGGGGAGGCATCCTGGGGTCAATCTTTACCCCCTCAATCAACATTTAAAAAAAAAACAGATTACCTAGTCATTATCACATTGCTGTTTGTGGGACCTTGCTGTGTGCAAATTGCCTGCCGCATTTCCTACATTACAACAGTGACTACACTTCAAAAAGTACTTCATTGGCTGTAAAAGCGCTTTGGGATGTCCTGAGGTTGTGAAAGGCGCTATATAAATGCAAGTCTTTCAGTAACTTTAACCGTGTACCTGCCTTGGGCATTTGCGAGAAGGGACCCTGTACAATTGTGCTGCATCAAATCTTTTTTCTTTCCCTGACTGTGTGCCTAAATCCCCTGTAATTAGGGCCATTACTCTTTGCTTGGAAGCATTCACACTATGTTGTAAACTTGGGTTAAAATAGTATTCTATTTGTCTCTTGATACAGCTGTAACATAGTTTGGAAATTGCACTTGCCAAACCGTCTGGGGGGTGGGCGCACAGGGGGAATGTGTGGGGCTGTTGCTTTCTAGTTCTGCCAAGACTGAAAATAAAACCGTCCCCCCAGGGTCCAAGCACTATCGGTGTATCTGATCCTCGATCTCCAATCCCATTACATCTCCTCCTCCGCTTATTAGGAACATAGGAACAGGAGGAGGCCATTTAGCCCCTCGCGCCTGTTCCGCCATTCAATGAGCTCATGACTGATCTGTGACCTAATTCCTTATACCCGCCTTTGCCCCATATCTCTTAATACCTTTTGGTTAACAAAAATCTATCAATCTCGCATTTAAAATTAGCAATTGATCGAGCATCAATTGCCATTTACGGAAGAGAGTTCCAAACTTGCCCCATCCTTTGTGTGTAGAAGTGTTTCCTAACTTCACTTCTGAAAGGTCTGGCTCTAATTTTTAGACTCTGCCCCCTAGCCCTAGAATCCCCAACCAGCGGAAATAGTTTCTCTTTATCTACCCTGTCAGTTCCCCTTAATATCTTGAAAACTTTGATCAAATCACCCCTTAACCTTCTAAATTCCAGGGAATACAACCCTAGTTTGTGTAATCTCTCCTTGCTCCTCGTAATTTAACCCTTGGAGTCCGGGTATCATTCTGGTAAACCTAGGCTGCACTCCCTCCAAGACCAGTATATCCTTCCTAAGGTGTGGTGCCCAGAACTGCTCCCAGTGCTCCAGGTGTGGTTTAACCAGGGTTTTGTACAGCTGCAGCATAACTTCTACCCCCTTGTACTCTAGTCCTCTAGATAGAAAGGCCAGCATTCCATTAGCCTTTTCGATTATTTTCTGTATCTGTTCATGACATTTTAATCTACATACCTGAACCCCCAAGTTTCTTTGGACCTCCAGTGTTTTTAGCCTTTCACCATTTAGAAAATACCCTGCTCTATCCTTTTTTGGTCCAAAGTGGCTGACTTTACATTTGCTTACATTGAAATCCATTTGCCACAGTTTTGCCCATTCACTTAATCTATCAATATCCCTTTAATTTTATGCTTTCATCTACACTGCCTACAATGCCTATCTTTGTGTCATCGGCAGATTTCGATATATGACTTTCTATGCCATCGTCTAAGTTCTTGTCGCATTTGTTCTTTTGTAATCGATTGCAGCGCCTCCTTGCTCCACTGCACCGAGTTTCTACGGGCTGTGCATTGTATTTCCTCTTTGCCATTAATTTGCACAGGTTAAAATTCAAGTAATAGTTTTGATTTGGTGAATATTTAATTTGGGTACATTTAAGGTCGTCCCAAATAGCTGCCAATGTTAGAAACATAATTTAACACTTGATCACATTCAACTACATTGCAAGTAAAATAGCACAGGCTATAATATAAAATACATTAGTATAATCTAAGCTAGAACGACACAGATTTGTGTATGTGTGGAATCTATGGCAGATGCACAGCACCTTTGTTGTACTCTCTCTTATCTCGCGACACAATTCTTCCCAACTTTTAACATTCTACCTTGTAGTGTATGTAACCTGAAGAAGGAACTATATTCTGCAGCCCCTGTATACTGCAGTACCAGTAGTGACCACCCCTGTATATAAGCCTGTGTAGTAACTTTGCATAGTAGTTCCAGTTTTGTCTCCATTCAGTAAACATCTGTTATAACCAACTCCTGCAGTCCGTGTCTCAATTACACACGGACGTTACACTGGCGACGAACAGATCCGAACTTACCTACAGTTCTGCACCACCTCACGGGGATCCATCCCTGAAGCGAAGTTGTTAGAGGTCGAGGCCAGAAGGAAGAAATCCAAAAAGAAAAAAAAACAAACAGAAGAAACGGGCGTCGACCGTGGGCAACCGCCCTCTGATTCATCGAATTCGAAGATTTGCAGGAGAGGCAGTCGAGAGCTGGGCTTGGTTATCCAGTCTATGGTGTTCCAGCTAATCGGGCTGGTGGCAGGTAGTACACTGATCCTTCCTGGGCTGCGGCGGGCTAGAGCTCGATCGGGTGGCTTTTCAACGGGCCGAGCAGCGTTGTCGGGAAGAGGAGAGAGAGAGGGTGGAGCACACAGGGCGCAGCCGGTGCTACGAAGCCGGGCAGCGTACAGACCCGAGCAGAGGGAGGAAAGTGTCCCATAGGGTCTGCTCTGACAACTGGAACAGTAATTAAAATTAAAGAATTTGGAAGCGCAGAAAGCCGCGAGGAGCTGCCGTTTTCCACGGGGACCGCGGAGAGTGGCATTGGCAGCAGCGCGGGGGTAAGTGCGCGAAGACCATAGAGCGTCGCCATCAAGGCATAAAAACGCCAGCAACAGCGCTTGCAGCAGCGGAAAAGACAGCGCGGGAGGCGCCATCTTAATCCAGCGGGGAAGAAGGCAAAGCGCGGGAGGCGCCATCTTAGATCTCCAAGATGCCGAAGACTGGCAATATCACTGCCTTCGATAATGCAATAGAAGACTGGACCACGTATGTGGAAAGAGTCGAAGTATATTGCAAGGCAAATGAAGTAGCCGATCAGAAAAAGGCATCGGTACTACTAAACTTAATGGGCGCAAGAACGTATGGCCTATTGCGGAACCTGATCACTCCAGTAAAACCGATGGCGAAGAGTTTTAACAAAATTGTTGATATCCTACAGGAACACCTAAATCCTACACCGCTGCTGATAGCAGAAAGATTTAAATTCCACAAGAGAAATCAGCATAAAGATGAGAGCAATGCTGATTACCTTATGGAACTATGCAAGCTATCAAAGCACTGCCAGTTCGGAGCAGGACTGGCAGATACCCTACGGGACAGATTTGTCTGTGGACTCCTGAGTGAAGGAACCCAGAAGAGGTTACTCTCAGAGAGAGAGCTGACGCTAGATAAGGCTTTCAGCGTGGCAGTATCGTACGAAGCAGCAGCAAGGGGAGCTGCGGAAATACAGCAAAAGCCACAGGAATACGGCAGCCACGAAATGACATGGGGATTTGAAAAATATTATTGCTGCGGCAGAACAACCCATGACCAGAAGGACTGCTGGTCCAAGGACAAAACATGCAGGCAATGCGGAAAGATGGGACACATTGCACGAGTTTGCAGGTCTGGGAAGAAGACTAACGACAACAAAAAGGCTACAAAGGAACAGTACAGGAAAGTACAAAAGATGACGGACAGTAGTTCCGAAGACCAGATGAGCGATAGTGAATCCGGGAACAAGAGACTAAGCTGTCTCAAACTACACAACGTAATCGCAAAAGAGGATCACCGAACCATTTGGGTCACCCTCACGATAGCAGGGTCCCAAGTCAAAATGGAACTGGATACAGGATCAGCCCTGACCATCATGAATCGACAAGACTACGAGCGGCTATTCTCACACATACCCTTGAAAGACACATCCATTGTCTTGAAGACATATCCATTGTCTTGAAGACATATACGGGGCAGGAAGTATACCCCAGAGGGAAAATAAGGGTGCCTGTCAAATACAACGGCAAGGAAATACAGAAATTGTATCTGTACATACTGCAAGATGGTGGACCACCGTTATTGGGACGTGAATGGATCAGAAAGATAAGTTTAGACTGGCACTCCATTCAGGCACTGACTGTGGCTGGTAAAAAGGATGACGACGTCACACCTGGACGATTGTCAAAAATCTTAGCTAACGCTAAAAGGTATTTCAACAAGGACTGGGAACTCGTAAAGGCGTAACCGCCTCGATAAAAATAGAAGAGAATGCAATTCCCAAGTTTTTCAAAGCAAGACTGGTACTGTATGCAATTCGCCCAGCCGTCGAGGCAGAGCTGGAGAATCTGGAGAATGCAGGCGTGTTATCTAAGGTAGGCTGGAGCGAGTGGGCGACACCCATCGTTCCTGTCATGAAGAAAACGTTAAACAATAAGTCTGAGGAGCCAAGGAAGGTTCGCATCTGTGGGGACTTCAAGGTGGCTGTGAACCCAGTCCTTCACACAGTACAGTATCCTCTCCCGAGGATAGAAGATATTTTCGCCTCACTATCTGGAGGGAAGTGTTTTACAAAAATTGACCTAGCACAAGCATATTTGCAGATGGAGGTTGAAGAATCCTCTAGGAAATATCTCTCTAAACACTCACAAAGGTCTTTACCAGTATAATCGACTGGTATTCGGAGTAGCATCAGCTCCAGCGATATGGCAAAGTGCGATGGAACAAGTCCTGCAAGGGATTCCGGGGACTCGGTGTTACTTGGATGACATCCTAGTGACAGGTGAAAATGACAGTGAACACCTTGCCAACCTAGAGCAGGTGCTCACTAGACTAAGAGAACATGGGCTACGAGCCAATTGCCCCAAGTGCGAGTTTTTTAAGAAACAGATATCGTATTGTGGCCACGTGATTGACGAAGAGGGGTTACATAAGTCCCCTGACAAAATTGAAGCAGTAGTTAAGGCTCCAGCGCCTGAAAATGTGTCGCAACTGAGGTCATTCCTCGGATTGGTGAATTACTACCATAAGTTTTTACCGAATTTGTCCACAATTCTGCACCCACTGAACGCCCTACTACAAACTGGAGTAGCATGGAAATGGAGCGATGAATGTAAGCGGGCCTTTCAGAAGTGTAAAGACCTAATCACTTCAAGAGAAGTATTGGCTCACTACAACCCATCACTACCGATAAGATTGGCGTGTGATGCGTCTCCCTACGGCATTGGAGCGGTACTGTCACATAAATTCCTTGATGGTTCAGAGAGGCCGATAGCTTTTGCGTCACGCTCGTTAACTTCAGCCGAGCGTAACTACGCCCAGATTGACAGAGAGGCCCTCAGCCTGGTGTGGGGGGTGAAGAAGTTCAATCACTACCTGCACGGACAGAAATTTACTCTACTAACTGATCATCAACCTCTTGTCTCCATTTTCAACCCCCAGAAGGGCGTCCCGATAATGACAGCACAACGGCTACAGAGGTGGTCCCTTTTCCTAGGGGCACACCAATATGACATCGAGTGCAAAGGAACTAAACAGCATGGGAATGCTGATGGATTGTCGCGCCTACCGTTACCGACGGTGGAAGAAGCACCTGCAGTGGATCCTGTGGAGATATTCCACGCGACCATAGTCGAATGTCTACCTGTGACGAATGCAAACATAGAAAAGGAAACACGAAATGACCCGACACACTCCAGGGTCTATGATTTAACGGTGAAGGGATGGCCAGCACATGGCGAACCACTGTTGCCAGCATTCTCGCCGAGAAGAGAACAGCTGTCAGTGTGCAGAGGAACCTTGATGTGTGGATCCAGAGTAGTAGTTCCACCCAAATTGAAGGATAGAGTGCTCAATGAGCTTCATGAGGGTCATCTGGGAGGGGTAAAAATGAAGAACTTAGCCAGAGCGTTTGTGTGGTGGCCGGGAATCGATAGAGAAATCGAAGAGATGACCAAGAGCTGTACAGGATGCCAGAAGGTCCAAAACGCCCCACCACAAGCCCCTCTACATCCATGGGAGTGGCCCTCATCTCCATGGCAAAGGGTACACATTGATTTTGTTCGTCCATTTATGGACTCGATGTTTTTAATTGCGGTGGATGCACATTCAAAGTGGCCAGAGGTAATAAAAATGTCCTCAACCACCACAGAAAAAACTATCACAGTCTGACGAACCATATTCGCCAGGAATGGGCTGCCTGAACAGATTTGCTCCGACAATGGACCACAGTTTGTGTCTGAAGAGTTCCGGAGGTTCTTAAAGAACAATGGTGTTAAGCATTACACATCCGCCCCATATCATCCAGCCACCAATGGATTGGCTGAGAGGTTCGTTCAAACATTCAAGAAGGCTATCAAGGCAATGTGTAATGAAGACATACCCCTACAACACAAGGTGGATAACTTCTTGTTTGCCTACCGGAATGCGACACATGCGGTTACCAACCAAACTCCAGCCATGATGTTCTTCAATCGAAGACTAAGATGCCGCTTGGATTTGGTTAAGCCAAACATCAGAAGAGATGTGGAGAACAGGCAGTTTCAGAATATGAATGAAAGGCCAACCAGGAGTTTCAAGATAGGTCAACCAGTTTTGGCCCGGGACTACCGCACAGAGAAATGGCAGCCAGGAATGATCTGCACACGACAAGGACCTCTAATGTATACCGTGGATGTTGGAGAGAGCATTGTAAGACGCCATGCTGACCAGATTCTAGAGTCACTGGAAAACGTCAAATCTACACTGCGATCCTATACACCGGGTGATGAAACCAAGGTACCAATTGCATCTACCTCAGAATCGGTGATATTGGAAGCAGACGAACCAAACAACGACGTTGATCCCGAATCAACTTTGCCAGAAGAACCTGATACCCCAGAGAGGCGTTATCTGGACAGAATCAGGAGGCCTCCTCAAAGACTGAATTTATGATTGATTAACTTCAGCTAATGTATATAGCAACTGTAATTGTAAATATGTTGTTTAGTTGTTTATCGAATGTTATGTACTGTTTAGCTAAAAGGGGAGGAATTGTAGTGTTTGTAACCTGAAGAAGGAACTATATTCTGCAGCCCCTGTATACTGCAGTACCAGTAGTGACCACCCCTGTATATAAGCCTGTGTAGTAACCTTGCATAGTAGTTCCAGTTTTGTCTCCATTCAGTAAACATCTGTTATAACCAACTCCTGCAGTCCGTGTCTCAATTACACACGGACGTTACATACCTCCTCTGTGATGCCAGGTGCAGTAAACAAGTGAGCCCTTTCCCAGTCTACGTATGCATGTGTGCACACTGGAACATACACGTTGGCTGGAGCTTTCTCTAGGTAGGTGGGTTGGGGGCAGGGGGACCTCTGAGGCGGGCGGGAGGCCCCACCGACTTTAACGGCAGGGCCTGATTTTCATGTGAGGTCCGCCTGCAACCAGCCAGCAGGGGGCTCGGTCAAGGATCGGGGGGGGGGTGGCGGGGTCAGTCGGGGATTGGAGTCGGCCAGGTATCGGGGGGCAGGGGGAGCTGGTGGTCAGAGTGGGGGAGGATCATTCGGAGCCTCGATTTTTGGGGGGGGGGGGGGCCGGGGGGAAGAGAGAATCGGGGCGGGCCTCCACATCGGTGGCATGGGTGGGGATTCCTCACGGTGGGGATCGGAGGCCTCGTGAGAGGGGTCTCTGATCGCTGGGGGTGGTGGGTTAGTTCGGGACCCTGTATCCAGGAGTTAGGTAAAGCCACTTGCCTCCCAGATCCAGCAGTCCCCACCTCAGTTTAACTGCTGGCTTTCATGAATTGTGCGAAACCCGTCCTTATGCAGTTGAATTCAAAATGGAGGTGAAAACAGAGGCTTCCAGCCTCATTGTAATATTTAAAATTGCGTACCGCCCCTGGGAGCGGGTTGGTCGCCCACCCCGTCCCGCCTCCGTTAAAACCGGACGTGGGCGGGTGGAGGCGGGATCGGGTCGGGATTCTGATTTTTAACAATTTAACTGCCCCCACGCTCCAAACCCACCCGTGTTTTTTTTATATAGGGGAAAATTCCGGCCATTGTGTGCGACCTTCACCTTTGACCCATTGGGGGTCATTTGGACTTTTTCCCAACAGTGTAAAATGAGCGTTATGGGATTTGCCATCCGTTGTCCACCTCCCGATTTTCTCTTCCATTGAATGTCGTAACGGGCGGCCGAATCGATATCACCCGTTTTACTCTGTCGCCCGATGTCAAGATGACCCCTACTGTGTTCTGTGCCCCAAATGTGTTGCTGCCTGGAGTACTCATCACTGGTGTTCGCTGATACCTAATCGATTGATGATGAGAACTGGGTAGCAGACGCTAGTTAACTTCTCTTGCTTTGGGCTCAGGTGAACATGGAGGCAATTTAGTTCCTAACTGTGTCATACTTCCACCTGTGCCTCGATGCAAAGTGGTTTTGGCTGTGCGTCAATGTGAAAGTGGCAGTGAAACTCTAATAATAGTAATAAAGTGAAGCAACAATTATCAAGCAGCCTCCAAAAGGCTATCAGAAGACCTCCCCCCAACATTAAAATGTAACCTCCTAACGAACTGAGCTCTTTCATCACTGAACAGAGTACAGTGCGGAGCCGGCGGTATAACTCTGGTCTGCTGGCTGTGTATTGCTGGTACTTCCAGTACTAGATCAATCTGAGTTGGATGAAAAATTCTCTCCTGTTATCATTTTGGTCCCCAACTCCCTGTGAAGAGTTATCTAGTCTCCACTCGGCATCTACCCGGAGTGCCGGACCAAGGTGAGGAATTTGCCACAAACGGGATTGCAAGTACAGTACAACATCGTACCAGACTGACGAGCATCATATTGATGCACAAAAGCTCTGTGATATTGGGCCACCTTACCCTGCTATAATTCTCTACAAATCTATATGAGGCTTAATGAGTTGAATAGTTATGCTTCAGTTATACAGGGCACTGGTGAGACAACATCTGGAGTACTGTGTACAGTATTGGTCTCCTTATTTAAGGAAGGATGTAAATGCGTTGGAAGCAGTTCAGAGAAGGTTTACTAGACTAATACCTGGAATGGGCGGGTTGTCTTATGAGGAAAGGTTGGACAGGCTAGGCTTGTATCCGCTGGAGTTTAGAAGAGTAAGCGGTGACTTGATTGAAACATATAAGATCCTGAGGGGTCTGGACAGGGTGGATGTGGAGAGGATGTTTCCTCTTGTGGGAGAATCTAGAACTAGGGTCACTGTTTAAAAATAAGGGGTCGCCCATTTAAGAGAAATGAGGAGAAATTTTTTCTCTGAGGGTCGTGAGTCTTTGGAACTCTCTTCCTCAGAGGGTGGTGGAAGCAGAGTCTTTAAATATTTTTGAGGTAGAGGTAGATAGATTCTTGATAAGCAAGAGGGTGAAAGGTTATCGGAGGTAGGCGGGAATGTGGAGTAATCGGATCAGCCATGATCTTATTGAATGGCGGAGCAGGCTCGAGAGGCCGAGTGGCCTACTCCTCCTAATTTGTATGTACGTATGTTGCTGTTAAAATTGGCTTTTGCAGGAGTCACTTTGAAGTGGGGTTGGGAGGTATATTTTCAAGATTGATGGGATATATTGCCATTGTTTTGATCGCAATCGTAACCATGATATAAAAGTTTTATATTCATTGTGGAATTGGAGCAAATGTTCCAAGTGTTTTCTATAGTACAGTGCTGCACTGTGTCATTTTCCAGTTGCTTTCTACAGGGGGTATATCTGGTTTCTGAACAGACAGTGACACAACTTGCTTGTTGTGAGGTCCAGAAAAACTTTTTCTATTTGTTTTGGGAGTACTCGAAATAAATGTTACAACTCTTCCTTGAGGTCTTCATGTTTGGCAATCCTGAGGGGACATATTAGGCAGGGTCTACGCAGCATTTTCCCTGCAGAATGTGTTGGCAGTCCCTCGCTTTCTGACTTGTGAAAACACGGCTTGCTTGTGGGAGGGTTTTCTGAATCCCTGACAACCAAGTGGATTTTTGCCAAAGAGCCAACAGACGCCCAACTGAAAAAATATCCTGCGTCTCAAACTCAAACTGTACACCAGATATCGAAAGTAACACTTAACTTGTCGCTGAATCTATGTCTGCTCTTGAAAAGATTAATGCACTCATTCACGATTTTGTCATTGATTTTGTTGCATTTGCTTTAACCAACAACAGTGCAGTTATATAGCACTTTGAACATAAGAAATAAGAGCAGGAGGAGGTCGTACGGCCCCTCGAGCCTGCTCTGCCATTCAATAAGATCATGGCTGATCGTCGACCTCAACTCCACTTTCCCGCCCGATCTCCATAATTCCTTGATTCTCCGAGAGTCCAAAAATCTATCAATCTCAGCCTTGAATATACTCAACGACTCAGCATCCACAGCCCTCTGGGGCAGAGAATTCCAAAGATTCACAGCCCTCTGAGTGAAGAAATTCCTCCTCCATCTCGGTCTTAAATGGCCGACCCTTTATCCTGAGATGGTGCTCCCTAGTTCTAGACACTCCAACCAGGGAAAACAACCTCTCAACATCTACCCTGTCAATCCCCTTCAGAAACGTCCCAAGGCGCTTCACAGGAGCGTCATCAGACAAAAATTTGACACCAAAATCACATGAGATTCTAGGACAGGTGACCAAAAGCTTGGTCAAAGAGGTAGGTTTTATGGGGTGACCTAAAGGCGGAGAGAGAGGGGGAGAGGTTTAGGGAGGGAGTTCCAGAGCTGCTTTTTCAGAATCTTTCACCTCTCTCCTGTGACCTGCAGACTTTGTGTGAGCAGTAATCTTGTTGACATAGTTGTTGGCCCATCTGAGGCATAGATAGCTGGAAGGATTATCCAATTAATTCAACGCTTTTTAGCTGAGCCAGTGCACACTGCGTTTGGCCGTGATCATCAATGGACAAATGAGAGTCCACTGATTCACTTTCAAAGGATCCAAATGAGAAGTATAAATGAGAATGAGTCCCAATTAGGAAGTTTCTGTTTATTAAAGTCGCACAATGAGGTGATAACGAGAGACCCAACCCCTCATAAAATCAACCCTTGGCTTCTGAAAGTACAAGACCCGAAGACCTTGCTGAAGGTTGAGTATGGGGACCGTCCTCCAGCCTAATGCAAGGTCCAACCATTCCCGTTCCGCAATACTTTCCTTGTTGACCTCAAGACACAACCCAGTGCGTATGGTGCTCTGGAGGAATGGGCATCTGTGCCGTTATCTTCAGTCCAGGAATGGGGCTGGAAGGATTGACATTTGGGCTCTTCCCTCTTTATTTCTTCGTGCAACCTTTTCACTAATGGAGGAAAATATGGGGATGAACTGTGTTTTAGGAAAACCTCTCAACTGCTCTTCAGAATTAGAGGATGATCCGTTTGATTCCATGCACAATCCCCCCCCCCCCAAAAAAAAAACCTAAAGGGGGCATTCGTTCATTTCAGAGGCATTTATTTCCCTTGTTTTCCAAACCTGCACAAGCAAAATACTTTGCAAGGTAATGGACACATGGGAGTGATTAGAAGTTAGTTAGTTAGAGTCTCCTATTCCTAGTGGCCCACGAGGTGATCCATTTCTCTTCCACTGGTATCTGTCCAGAGCAGGATATTTGATTCCAATCGGTATATCACCTTAGCTCACATCCAGCAGATCGCGGTTCTCCACTGTTGATCTTTATATTTGCCTTCGTTGTTTCTGTAACATAAGAACATAAAAACATAAGAATTAGGAGCAGGAGTAGGCCATACGGTCCCTTGAGCCTATCATGGCTGACCTTTGACCTCAACTCCACTTTCCCGCCTGATCTCCATATCCTTTGATTCCCCTAGAGTCCAAAAATCTATCGATCTCAGCTTTGAATATACTCAAAGACTCGGCATCCACAGCCCTCTGGGGCAGAGAATTCCAAAGATTCACAACCCTTCGTAACTTAAGGCATTTATACATGGACAGGTCATTAGCATGACTTGCCACTCCCTTCACCCCACCATTGGCGGCCGTGCCTTCAGCTGCCTGGGCCCCGAGCTCTGGAATTTCCTCCTTAAACCTCTCCGCCTCTCTACCTCTCTTTCCTCCTTTTAAGGCGCTCCTTAAAAATCTACCTCTTTGACCAAGCTTTTGGTCACCTGTCCTAATGTCGCCTCCTTTGATTCGATAACGCTCCTGTGAAGTGCTTTGGGATATTTTACTATGTTAAAGGTGCTATGTAAATGCAAGTTATTAATTGCTATGAATAATGCAAATTATCTTCCACATTTGCTTACAAAATAGCAGTGACTACTATTGAAAAGTAATTTGCTGATTGTAAATCACTTTGGGATGTCATGAAGACATGAAATATGCTGTACAAATGCAAATTAAATTTTTCTTTCATCTGTCTGTTGCTTTATCATGTCAAAATCAAACCTTGTGCTCGTAAAACCACTTCAGTACTGTGGGAAAGCCTTGAGCTATGTTACAAGGATGCGGGAAGAATTGTGAACTAATCTCTCAGACAACTGTATATGAAGATAAATTAGATGATATCTTGGCTCAAATCTCACACTGCGAAACCTCGACTTACTTTTTCTCCCTCCCTTCTGGTAGTGAAATACATTGGGTTCTTCCAACTATCATGTCCTTTATTGAACGTTAGCATAAGTAGCTGGTTTAAAAAAAGTAAAGCTGGCACAATTCCAGATGTGATACTAGTGATCAAATGGCACCGTGCCAGATGTGGTATTGGGTAATTAACTGTTGAAGTTTTCTATTTTGTTAATGGAATTTAAAAAAAAAAATTCTTGTCCAGAAGATGCAGATTCATACTGGGGTACTGCCCTCTGGTGCCTTTACACAAGTGGCTATTCTTCTTCATGGGTGAGCCTTAGCAGGCTATTTCACTGTGGAAGGCTTCACAGACGGAAAAGGTCCTGTCCTTATTCAGTGTCTTTACACATCGGCTTTTCCAGCAGGCGTCACAAGATAGTCACCACGTGCAGCAGCAGCAACAACAACAACTTGCCTTTATATAGTAAGACGTCCCAAGGCGCTTCACAGGAGTGATTATCAAGCAAAATTTGACACCGAGCCACATAAGGAGACATTAGGGCAGGTGACCAAAAGCTTGTTCAAAGAGGTAGGTTTTAAGGAGCGTTTTAAAGGATGAGAGAGACGGAGAGGATTGGGGAGGGAATTCCAGAGCTTGTGGGGCCGAGGCAGCTGAAGGCACGTCTGGACCGATTAAAATCAGGGATGTGCAAGAAGCCAGAATTGGAGGAGCGCAGAGATCTTGGAGGGTTGTGGGGCTGGAGGAGGAGGTTACAGAGATGGGGAGGGGCGAGGCCATGGAGGGATTTGAAAACGAGGATGAGAATTTGGATGATTTTTCCCACCTTCCAAACCAAGGGACGCAGAGGTCCCCAACTGCTGTCCTGGGTGAGATCAGTACCGATAGGGTTGCCCCTGGGATTTTCTGGTCTTTAAGGCTCAGTGTCACACTGGGCACCACCTTTCACCACAAAACTGAGGGATTTATTTTTTAATTGCAGCCTCCTCCACTTAATGGGGCTGAATTTGTGGTTGGAGGCTTCCTGCGGGCGGATGCCTCTGATCAGCAAAAATTCTACGAACTTGCCTTCTGCCTCAGGATCCACGGAGACTCGCGCTCCTAAGCCTCTATGCACAGAGGCCCACGTATCCCAGAGGCGCGAAGGCGGTTCACAAGTGCCCCTGGGATCACGTGGGCCAGCCAAACCAATCAAAGAAGGGAATCCGCATTCATGCTGATGGGGATTCCCTATGTACAGAAACCTCCATAAGCATGAATGGGGATGACACACAAAATACATTTAACAGTACAAATTTTTTTAAAATTACATTTAAAATGAATGAAAATACACTAAACATTTAAAACAAACATTTAATTTTTTGAAAATAAATTTAAATGTTTTAAAGGGGCTAAAAATAACTACCTTTTATTGTACAGATTTTTAAAAGTTTAGATAATTGAAAACATTTTTATGTTTTTAAAAATCTTGCGCTGGTAAAATCAGGCATATGCTTTTACCAGGTGTAAGAATTTCACAGGCATTCCCTAGGCAAAAGTTGGGCAAATAGCGCAACTCTCCGCCCGCGAAAGCCCTTTTCCCGGGGATGCGTGCGATGATTCTTGACAGATTGCAAGTTCCGGGTTTTAGCTCATGCGCTTCGCGCCTAAACCCGGAACTTGCGCTGCTCCTACGGGTGCTTATGCACCCGTAAGGGCCGCAAGTTACTGCTCATTAAGTGGCTTCTGTTGCAATCTGCTCACTACCACCCAACTACACCCCGAGCAAGACCATCTTCTATACTGCCACACAATCAATCACAAGTAAAATTAGGCAAGAGAGTTCCTACAATGTGTACAGGACTCCTTTCTAACCCAATATGTAAAAAGCCCAACAAGGGAGGATTTGCTATTGGATCTAGTAATGGGGAATGAACCAGGGCAGATAAGAGAAGTAAAGGTAGGGGAACATCCAGGCAATAGTGACCATAATATAATACGCTTTAAGATGATAATTGAGAAGGAAATAAGTATGACAAAAACCAGGTTCGTAGATTAGAGAAAAGCTGATTTTATGGGGCTGAGAATAAAACTTGGGGGTGGGGGGAAAATGGGCAACAATATTGGCAAACAACTATGTAGAACAGCAATGGGAAACATTTAAAAATGGTGTTCAACAAAGTGCAGGAAGAAATATTCCTCTAAAAGGAAAGAACAAACGAAACAATAATGAGACTCCGTGGATGAGTAAAACCATAGGGAACAACTGACGATAAGGAAAGAGGCATACATTAAGTACATAGACAGCAGGGGAGAGAATAGGGAAAGATTAGGAGAGAAGTCAAAAACACAGTTAGGGAGGCAAAGAGAAACTACAAAATTAAATTATCAAGGAACATAAAACAAAATAGTAAAATATTTTATAGGCACATCAATGAAAAATGGAATAACAGAAAATGCTGGAAACACTCAGCAGGCCAGAGGAGAGAGAAATAGAGTCAATGTTTCAAGTCGGAGATCAAAAGTGGAAGGTTGGGATGGGAATCGGGCCATTAAGGGATAGTCAGGATAATACCACAGGTAACGATAGAGAGATGGCAAAAATATTAAATCATTATTTTGCTTCAGTATTTACCAGGGAGATAGAACAGGTGGACATGACATTGAATGATGAGATTAGTAATGAGCTAAGTGCATTTAAAATAAAAAGGGATGTATTAAATAAATTAATCAAACTCAGAAGTTAAAACCCCTGGTCCGGATGGATTGCAACCACTCATTTTAAAAGAATCGAGGGAAGGGATAGCAGAGGCATTACTACGCATATTTAATAATTCATTAGAAAAAGGTGTAGTGCCAGAGGACTGTGGATAGCTAACGTAATATCGATATTTAAGAAGGGGGATAGAACATGGCCAGGGAATTATAGACCAGTCAGCTTAATATTGGTGGTAGGAAAAATAATGGAATCCCTGCTAAAGGAGAAAATAGAGGAACATCTAGAAACCAAAAATATAATGAATAATCGGCATGGATTTCAAAAAGGAAAGTCTTGCTTGACCAACCTTATTGAATTTTTTGAAGAGGTAACAGAGAGAGTAGACAATGGTAATGTAGTAGATGTAATTTATCAATAAGGTACCCCATAATAGACTTATGAACAAGGTCAGAGAATGCAGAGTCGGGGACAAGTAGCAGAATGGATAGCTAGCTGGCTTCAAGATAGAAAGCAGAGAGTAGGGGTAAAGGGTAGCTATTCACAGTGGCAGAAGGTGGGTAGTGGTGTTCCACAAGGATCAGTTCTGGGACCACTGCTGTTCACAATTTACATTAACGATTTAGACTTAGGAATCAAGAACACAATTTCTAAATTTGCGGATGACACCAAATTGGTTGGGGGGGGGGGTGTGGGGGGGGAGAGTCAATACTGAGGAGGACTGCAACAAGTTACAGGAGGACATTAATAAACTTGCAGAATGGGCATATAATTGGCAAATGAAGTTCAACACACAAATGTGAGGTATTACATTTTGGTAGGAAGAATAGGGAGGTCACTTATCACTTGGAGGGTGCGAGTCTAGGTCGGGTAGAGGAACAAAGATCTAGGAGTACAAATCGCTAAAAGTTGCGACACAGTTTAGCAAGGCCATAAAAAAAGCAAACCAAGCACCAGGTTTATTTCTAGAGGTATAGAATTGAAAAGTAGGGCAGTTATGAAGGGTCCCAGACCTGAAACGTTAACTGTTTCTCTCTCCACGGATGCTGCCTGGCCTGCTGAGTATTTCCAGCATTTTCTGTTGTTATTTCAGTTATGCTAAACCTGTATTGAACCTTGGTTAGACCACACTTGGAGTACTGCGTACAATTCTGGTCGCCATATTATAAAAAGGATATAGAGGCACTGGAGAGGGTTCAGAGAAGATTTACAAGGATGATGCCAGAATGCGAGGGTATACAGTACGTATCAGGAAAGGATGAACAGGCTGGGTCTCTTTTCCCTTGAAAAAAGAAGGCTGAGGGGTGACCTAATAGAGGTCTTTAAAATTATGAAAGGTTTTGATAGTGTAGATACAGAGAGACTCTTTCCACTTGTGGGGAAGATCATAACTAGAGGCCATCAATATAAGATAGTCACCAAAAAATCCAATAGGGAATTTGGAAGAAACTTCTTTACCCAGAGAGTGGTGAGAATGTGGAATTTGCTACCACAGGGAGTGGTTGAAGCGAATAGTATAGATGCATTTAAGGGAAGGCTGGACAAGCATATGAGGGAGAAGGGAATAGAGGGTTACGCTGATAGATTTAGATGAGGAAAGATGGGAGGAGGCTCATGTGGAGCATAAATGCCAAGAAGGACTGGTTGGGCTGAATGGCCTGTTTCTATGCTGTATATCTTATGTAAAAATAGACAGACAAGTTTCCCTTTCCTTCTGAGATTTAAATATCAACCTGGAGTTTTTAAGCTGCTGTTGTATTGAGCAGCGTGGCTGAGCATTGACTAAACTCAAATCAGGTTCTGCAGTAAGTGAGCACGAGTGGCAGAATGCCCTGGGGCTGACCCCGTGACTGGTTAGGAGCATCAACTGCTTGAGCTGCCGAATCAAATTTGTTAAACTTTAATCCGGACCTTTCATCACTGTTGTGCGGTTAAAATTATTTGTTTTTAAAAATTGGTAAGCTGCTGAGTTTTGTCACTCCGGTAGACATGCACAGACTCATGCAAGCCTACATTATATTAACACTTTTTAGGAGCAAGTTGTATCTTGAGAACCTGAGTCTCCATTAACATCTCTGCATCCCTCAAAGAAAAACACTACTGTACTATTCCTGGGTTCCCAAAGGAACAGAGAACGTTTACAAATTATTTTGAATAGGTGGTTAAAGGAAAGGGGAATAAAGGGATTTAGGAATAGAGCAGGCAACGTGGGATTAGCTTTGCGGAACACCTCCGTTCAGTCCGTAATGGTGACCCCGAGCTTCCGGTCGCCTGTCATTTTAATTCACCGTCCCATTCCCACTCGGACCTCACCGTCCTCGGCCTCTTGCAATGTTCCACGGAAGCTCACTGTAAACTCGAGGAACAGCACCTCATCTTCCGATTAGGCACTTTACAGCCTCAATATCGAGTTCAACAATTTCAGATCATAACCTCGGCCCCTATTATATTTTTACTTATTTTTTATCCACACCTTTGTTTTGGTCTTCCACCCCCCCCTTTTTTTTCCTCTCTCTCCCACATGGCAGCTGTCTCCCACTCTGCCAGCACATTTCACACCTAATCTAGAGCCGTCTTTTGTCTCCACTAGTCCCATCACCACCTTGTCTCGTTTTGAATACTTCTTAATGTCTCCTCTTCTCTTTTGTTCTCTCCCAGCCTGGCATCTTAATCTATTTCATTTCCTGTGCTTTTTTAGTCTTGACAAAGGGTTTTCACCCGAAACGTTGACTCTATTTTCTCTCCACGGATGTTGCCTGGCCTGCTGAGTTTTTCCAGCATTTTATGTTATAATGTGGGATTATGACTGATATCTTTGAGACACAGCATACAGGGGTCAGTGCTAGGTCCCCAACTCTTTACAATCTATATTAACGATTTGGAGGAGGGGACCGAGTGTAACATATCAAAGTTTGCAGATGATACTAAGATGGGGGGGAAAGTAGTGAGCGAGGAAGACATAAAAAACCTTCAAGGGGACATAGACAGGCTAAGTAAGTGGGCAGAGATTTGGCAGATGGAATACAATACTGGAAAGTGTGAGGTTATGCACTTTGGCAGGAAAAATCGTAGAGCAAGTTATTATCTTGATGGCAAGAAACTGGAAAGTACTGAAGTACAAAGGGATCTGGGGGTCCTGGTGCACGAAACTCAAAAGGTTAGTATGCAGGTGCAGCAAGTGATTAAGAAGGCCAATGGAATGTTGGCTTTCATTGCTAGGGGGATAGAATATAAAAATAGGGAGGTATTGCTTCAGTTGTACAAAGTATTGGTGAGACCGCACCTGGAATACTGCGTACAGTTTTGGTGTCCATACTTAAGAAAGGACATACTTGCTCTCAAGTCAGTACAAAGAAGGTTCACTCGGTTAATCCCGGGGATGAGGGGATGGACATATGAGGAGAGGTTGAGTAGATTGGGACTCTACTCATTGGAGTTCAGAAGAATGAGAGGCGATCTTATTGAAACATATAAGATTGTGAAGGGGTTGGATCGGGTGGATGCAAGGAAGATGTTCCTGATGATGGGTGAAACTAGAACTAGGGGGCATAGTCTTAGAATAAGGGGCTGCTCTTTCAAAACTGAGATGAGGAGGAACTACTTCACTGAGGGTGGTAGGTCCATGGAATATGCTGCCCCAAAAAGCTGTAGAAGCTACATCATTACATAAATTTAAAACAGAAATAGACAGTTTCCTAGAAGTAAAGGGAATGAAGGGTTTCGGGGAGCGGGCAGGAATTTGGACATGAGTCTAGGTTCGGATCGGTCATGGCCCTGTGGGTAGCGGAGCGGGCCCAGGGGCCGTGTAGCCTGATCCTGCTCCTATTTCGTGTGTCTAATTCTGTTAGATTCAGGAGATGGTTCTGTGATAGTGGATTGGCAGTTAGGATCAGATCAGCCATGATCTTATTGAATGGTGCAGCAGGCTCGAGGGGCCAATTGGCCTACTCCTGCTCCTATTTCTTATGTTCTTACATATACACAACAGCACAACATGGCTTCCGCTAAGAACTATACAGTACATGGCTTTATTATACTTCAGTAGTCCACCAGGACTACTTCTTGAACAGAACTTTCAGATCTTGTTGTAGGATTTTGATTCATTCTAGGCTGAGCCTGTGGAGAAATTTTCTCCAAGGGCTGACCTTGATCTACATTTGGACTCTCTACACTTTCAGACTGTTTGTCTGCCTGCCTCGGGCTCAAACTTAAATTCTGACTTTGTCTTGGACTTGCTTCTGGTATGTCTGATGAAGGATTTGCTACTGGTACTCCACTTGTAACAAGACTCTCTGATTCATCAGAATAAATTGAATCATCTCAGCTTTCAACTCCTTCCACATCTGTAGGTGAGATATGATCAATGTGAACAAACCTAACCTTTCCCTGATCAAATATCTTGACCAAATATGTGCGAGGGCCACATAGCTTCGCTACTCTTCCTGGTAACCACGTTAACCATTTATGGTGATGGTTCTTCACTCTAACCTTCTGGTTCAACTTCACACTTCTCTCTCTAACTCTACTTTTATCATGACTCTCTTTCTGCCTTGATTGTTTCTCTTCTAAGGACTGTGCCAAGTTTGGCTTTAACAGCGAGAACCTGGTTTGTGGCTGTCGTTTGAGAAACAACTCTGCTGGTATGAGGGGTATTCCGATAGGTAATCTGAAAATTTGCCAGTTTGTGGTCCAACGACAACTGAAGTTTCTTTGGATTTGGATCCGACATTTGCTTGATGAGGGCACGTTTTGACAATTGGTACTGTGCGCTCTGCTGCACCATTTGAAGCAGGGTGGTACGGTGGAACTTTGGTATGTTTCACACCATTTCTGCTCACGAACTGTGTGAACTCAACAAAATTGGTGGCCCATCATCAGACACAATTTCTTCTGGGAGGCCGTATGAAGAAAACAATCTTAGTAAATTGTCTAGCGTTTTGCTTGTTGTTATCCACGTCGGAAACACCTCTACCCACTTTGAGTGACTATCACTATGAACAATTGCTGCCCTTCTAGCTCAGCAAAATCTACATGTAACCTTTGCCACACTCTGGGAGGCCATTTCCATGGCTGTAATGGTACTGATGGTAGTTTCTTGCTCACCGATTGACATGTTGTACACTGACTGACTCTTCACTTTATCTAATTGGGTCACGTTTTGTTGCCCTACCAATTTCTTCAGCTATGACTGACAGCTCATCAATGTATGAGAAATAGAACACTTCTTCTTTATTGGGTGTAGTTTGTGATGGGGATGGCAACCTGGACATAGCATCATCATTACTGTGATCAGCTGATCGTCTGCACTCAATGTCGTATGTATACGCTGACAAAAATCAAAGCCCATCTCTGCACTCGGGTTGCAGCTAAGGTTGGAACTGGGGACTTTGGATGGAGGATTGCTGTCAGGGGCTTATGGTCAGTAACTATGGTAAACTTACGACCAAACAAGTATTTGTGAAACTTCCTGACCCCAAAAATCAATGACAAAGCTTCCCTTTCGACCTGCGCTTAATTCCGCTCACTGGCACTGAACGTGCATGAAGCAAAAACAATTGGTCTCTGTAGGGGGTGGCGTGTGCCCAGTCAGCTCTGCCCCTGACTGTCTCTGTCTCTGAGCGGTTCAAATCGCTCCCACACCCCTGGGTTCTAGACACCGGACTTGGGTACAGGCGGCGATTCAGAAAATAGAGTAGACAACTGGTTTGGTACAAGAAAACAGTAAATTTTATTAAAGGCACAATAAAGTCACAACACTGAGAATTACTGGAAAAATTACACTTATTTGGGAATGGAGAACACACGGCACATCGAGGGAACACACACACTAAAAATCCCCCTACCCTTGTCCCACCCCCAATACCTAACTAGACTAAGCTACGAGGGGCCAGGGACTCATGCTCACCAATGGGGTTCCTTTTACGGTTCAAAACCTGTCGATTAAGCCGGTTGTGGTTTTGGGGTTCGCTCTTGTTGTCCTTTGGGGCCTGCCGTCGTCACGTGGTCCCAGGGCGTGGCGGTGGAGTCTTCTGTGTAAAGTACCCTCCTTTTCCTCCGTTAGAGAATAGGGAGTAAAGTCTTTGTTGGGTACTTTACCTTGCAGAAATGGTTGTCCTTCTGGCGGTGGTTTGGCCGCTGACGGTTTTGTTGCGGTTGGGGTTCGGTTGGCGGTTGAAATTGTTAGCTTGATTTTCCTACCCATGCTTCAAGCGCCAGCTTATAACTAGGCCGGGGTGTGTGCCCGCTCGTCCCCAACGCTTCTTTTTCGCTGTCCTTCTCTGCTTATCGGTTTTGCCGTTCGTCTCGTCTGCCCGTTTGCGGCCCCGTGCGTGTTCAAATTTCGGGTTCCGTTCTCCTCCTGCGTTTGGCCCCCGGTGTTGTAATGGGCGTCCTCGGTGTCGCAAGAGGCAAGAGAGACCTTGGCTACCGGTGGGCCTACAATTATACCCGGTTCTTCACCCCTTATCTGAGCGCCAAATCAGTTCAGTTCTTTGTTTAATTTTGGCGGGCTCGTCTAAAATGATTACAGTCATTTACTTTAACGGCTTTTGGGGTGGTTGTCGCCTTGTTTAATGGCTTCGATATCCTGGCTGTTTGTTATTTATTAAATTTAATCATCTTTTCCTGGCTTGGTAGCTACCTTGAGCTGTTACCGATTATTTATGCAAAAAGTTAATGGCCTCAAGATTAGGTCCATCCTGAGTTGATCTGTTCCAAGGTGAAGAATGCATATTCTGTGTTTACCTAGCTGTCTGGCTTTAGAAAAGGACAAAGTCTTTCACAGATCCATGCATGTTAGGTTTTGTTTCAGGATTTGAATGGGCCTGCCTTCTGCAGGGCCTTGCTTTCAAAATCCTGCAGGCCTTGGTCATGAGGTTTCAGAAGCCATTTTGGGTACCCTTTTTAATAACTGGTCCATACAGGGTCCCTTTATCCATAACTTTCGGGGAATGTGGGAATTTTGAGAACCCTATAGTCTCTTCTCCCCACTATCTAGTATATGAGAGATCGCTGCCCTAACTCCGTTCAGAGAGGTGTCACACGCTAGCTTGATCTCCTTAGATACATCATAGTGAACTAACATGGTACTCTCTACTAACTGGCTTTTACACTCTTTGAATGCTGTGTCGCATTCTTTTGACCACTTCCAAGGGACCTGTTTTCTCAACAGCTCATTCAGTGGATGTAATAATGTAACCAAGTTTGGGAGGACCTTTCCGTAATAATTCAAAAGACCCAAAAATGATCGAAGTTCAGAAACATTCTTGGGAGTGAGTGCATTTCTGATTGCATCCAGCTTTCCCTTGGTTGGATGTAAACCACCTTTGTCTACTCTGTGCCCTAAGTACTCCACTGAGTTTTGAAACAACTCACACTTGTGAGCTGTCACTCGTACGCCGTGCTACTCTAGCTGTTTGAGCACTTCATTCAACACCTCATCATGGATTTGCCTGTTTTGTGCTGAAATGAGTATGTCATCCAAATAACACTCTACTCCTTCAATCCCTTGCAAAATGTGGTTCTTCACCCCCTGGAATATGTCGGGGGCAGAAGACACTCCAAATGGTAGCCTATTGAACTGATATAGGCCTCGGTGAGTATTTATAGTCAAGCATGACTTGGACTCTTCACCTAACTCAAGTTGTAGGTAGGCGTTTGTTAGATCTAACTTCGAAAAGACCTGGCCACCTGTCGTCGTTGTGACCAAATCTTCCACATTTGTCAATGTATTGGGTAGATTACACTCTAGAACCTGGTTTACAGTTACCTTATAATCACCACACAACCTTACCTTACCATCTGACTTAGGTACAACAACAATGGTTGTAGCCCAATTACTCGGATCTACCTTAGAGATAATGGCCCAGAAATTCCGGTCCCAACGCGTGAGTACGGACGGAGTACTCACGCGTGGACCCGATGGAAGTGCCGGTTTCTTGCATGCGTGGGAAACCGGCATTTCCGATCCTCTGAACGAAGGGGTTCAGAGGTGAAACGTGCGCGCGGGAGTCTGCGTGTGCACGTTGAACTTCCTCTTTTTTTACAGGTTTGCCCGTGCGTGACGGCCTCTACTTTTTGCACATTTAAAAAACCAGGCGTAAGGACTTCATTTTAAAAGGTAAGTGGTCAATTAATTAAAATTAGAACATTTTTTCCACAGGTTTATTATTTTTAAATACTTTACAGTAAGGTAAGTGTATTTTTAGCCCCGATTTTTTAATAAAATTATTTTTTTCAAAAATTTAAATTATTGTTTAAAATAGTTATTTAATGTTACTTATAGTTGATTTAAATAGTGTGATTTTTTTTTCAAATTTATTTTAAGGTTAAGTACTGTTTAGGGCGCCCGGAGTTTTCATGAGTTTGACAGTTCTTTCTGTCAAACTCATGAATGGGATTTTCCCTCCTCCGATTGGTTGCCCATGGCTCACGTGATCCCAGCCGACGCATCGCACTAACTACGCCGCTGGATCACGCAAGCACAGCGCGCCGCGAGCTGGACCGGGCCACTGACAGGAAATCCACGCAGGCCCAGGCCTCAACTGCCGGCGCGCTAGGCAAGTGTAGGACGGGGGCTTGCACCCGCGGGAAGCCCCCGACCCGAATTTCTGGGCCAATGTTCTCAGTTTCTAGTCTTTTGAGTTCTTGCTCAACTTTCTCCTTGAGTGCGTATGGTACGGGACGTGGCTTGCAGTAAACTGGTCTTGCGTCCTTCTGCACTCTGACGCTCGCCTTGAAGTCTTGGATCGGACTGCCCGTTTTGCTGAACACCTTCGGATACTGCTTGATGACATCATCTTTCGATGCAAATTTCGCTTCCACACGAAAAATCTCATTCCAATCCAGCTTCTGTGATCCCAACCAATTTCTACCTAATCAAGGCAGGCTTGTCTCCTGCCACTACTATGAGAGGCAAGCTCTGACACTGATCCTTGTATTTCACTGGTAGGGTGACACTTCCTACTACAGGGATTTTATCTCCTGAATAGTCTCGCAGCTCTACCTTTGATTTCTCTAGTCGATAATCACGCAACTTGCCGTGATGATGTGATTCCGGTACTACGCTCACGCATGCACCAGTGTTAATTTCCATGGGTATTCTGGTTCCTGTGACATCTACTTGGATGACGATACCTCATAATCGCTGTTAGATACCTTCGTGCTCCTGATGATGGAGGACAAGTCACTGAATATATTTTAAGAAGGAGATAGATAGATTTCTAGACACAAATGGCATCAAGGGGTATGGGGAGAGAGCGGGAATATGGTATTGAGATAGAAGATCAGCCATGATCAAATCAAATCAAATCAACTTTTATTGTCATTGTTAGTGCACAAGTGCAGTACAACGAAATGTAGGCTTGCGGCTCCCGAGAGTGTACATTTGGATTAAGACATTTAAACATTCAACATACATTTGGCTTGTAGTATATTAACATAAATATGACCATAATAAAGTGCATTGGCAGATGTGCAGGCTTTAGTGTTTATTTGTGGAGTTCAGTAGGATGACAGCCCTGGGAAAGAAGCTGTTCCTAAATCTGGTCGTATGGGTGCGAATGCATCTGTAGCGTCTCCCAGATGGTAGGAGGGCGAACAGACTGGCTGGGGTGGGTAGGGTCTTTGATGATAGACCGTGACCTCCGTAGACAGCGTTTCTGGTATATGTGCTCTATGGTCGGTAGCCAGGTGCCGGTAATGCGTTGGGCAGTTTTGACTACCCGCTGCAGGGCTTTCCGGTCATAGTAGCTGCAGCTGCCATACCATACTGTGATACAGTTCGTCAGGATGCTCTCTATAGTGCAGCGGTAAAAGTTAGAGAGGATCAGGGGTGACAGATTACATCCCTTCAGCCTCCTTAGGAAATATAGGCGCTGCTGGGCCTTCTTCACCAGAGAGGAGGTGTTGAGGAACCAGGAGAGGTCTTCCGTGATGTGGACTCCGAGGAACTTAAAGCTGTCCACCCTTTCCACCACAGCCCCATTGATGTGGATGGGGGTGTGACTTCCGCCTTTGGACTTCCTGAAGTCCACAATGATTTCTTTTGTTTTCTTGGTGTTAAGGGCCAGGCGGAGCAGGCTTGAAGGGCTGAATGGCCTACTCTTGCTCTTGCTCCTATGTTTCTATGCTTATTCCTGGACTCGCAACTCCCAACTCCTGGTCCCGGGCCAGTAGAAATGAAATCGGGCGGGGGTGTAAAATGGGCTGCCGGGTCGCTATCGTCCTTTCTGCGCGACCGCCCAACAACAATTTTACCCACAATATATTTACGGTAAAGTTTTGGGAGCAAGGTGTCAGCGACAACTCTCTCTCTTTTCGTGATCCTTCAAAAGACTTGACAATTATGGAGGCCCCCTCGGGTGAAATGAAACCAAGTCATTGAAGAGAATCAAGTCTGAAAGGTACTCGAGACTAGGATTTGAACTTGAGCCCATTAAATAGGGGTCCAGTATTCGATTGCTGCGATTACTAGGCTACCTTCCCAGCTCATAAAAATGTCTAACTTGGCACAGTCATGGGTTAGAGTTAAATTCTCCTTGTGACGCCACACAATGTGTTGAAAGTTTCACAGTTTAGTTTAGCTAACAAATAAAATGGGCCTACCTGTCACTCACAATTAAAAGGGTTTCCGCACGGCCAACACCCTGGTGCATGCTGGTTAACACAGAAGCCAAGTATAACGCGCCTATCGGATTTTGTTCAGAACAATGAAGTTTCGCAACTGGTCAATCAATCATCTGACTTGACCGGCTTTGAACACTTGGGCCAGCTGGCTGTCGGCCCGGCCGGGCGACTCGTTTTAAAGTCGCCTCTTCAGGAAGCAGCTGAAGTTTCCCATGCATCCCCCCCGTCATAAATCTCTCTCTTTGCACCGGTCTCGAGTACCAATTTTCAGGTGAGCCAACTTCTAAGAGCCGTAGACCAAGCTTTGGCATTGTCTCCCCTCGCCAAAAAGAGGATTGCTGAATTGGTCCCCGTTAGTTGAAGGAGACTATAGGGATCAAGTGTTGTTGGGTGCTAAGAATTTACACTCTGATTTGTCACCAAGTGCTTTTTTAAAAAAAAAACAAGGTGCGTCATCCGTGGCTCAGTGGGTAGCACCCTCCCCTCTGATTCCGAAGGTTGTGGGTTCAAATCCCACTCCAGAGACTTGAGCACAAAAGTCTAGGCTGACTCTCCCGGTGCAGTGCTG
Source organism: Somniosus microcephalus (assembly GCF_052327205.1). NCBI lineage: Eukaryota > Metazoa > Chordata > Chondrichthyes > Squaliformes > Somniosidae > Somniosus > Somniosus microcephalus. The sequence goes on along the minus strand of NC_140997.1, from coordinate 17,124,135 downwards.
AGGGAGTGCTGCACTGTTGGAGGTGCCGTCTTTCGGATGAGACGTTAAACCGAGGCCTCTCAGGTGGACATAAAAGATCCCATGGCGCTATCTCAAAGAAGAGCAGGGGAGTTCTCCCCGGTGTCCCGGGCCAATACTTATCCCTCAATCAACATCACTAAAACAGATTATCACATTGCTGTTTGCGGGAGCTTGCTGTGTGCAAATTGGCTACTGCATTTCCTACATTACAACAATGATTACTTTTTTTTTAAGTACTCCATTGGCTGTAAAGTGCTTTGGGACATCTGGTGGTCGTGAAAGGCGCTATATAAATGCATGTCTTTCTTTAACTTGTCTTTTGAAAAGTCTCACAATAATCGCAGGTGCAGTAATGTTAAATGCCCATTCACTCAGACAAGCTGGCACTGTCTGCTGGTGTGAAGCGAAGAGATTACCTTAAGGGTGCTTCTGCTTCATATGACTGGTGTCACTTTTTACAGACTGATTATGAGCTGTATTTTTTTTTCCCCCCTCATCATTTCTACCAAGCTTTTGCTAGACATGGAGGCGACAAAGGAGTGGTTTTGAACACCTTTTACCTGTTTATTTCTAGTCGGCAAACATGAATGCCAAGCACCGATTGTGTGAAAGTTGTCAAATGCCATACAGCTGTTGTTGTCCCAGGATTCAGTTCTTTTTCTCCCGTATTTCCACCTTCTCTATGGTGGGCCCACACCATGCACTAGCCCCACAAGGCCGTGGACAATTGGAGCTTTCAAGACTGAGATTGATAGACTTGTGTTGGGTCAGGATGTCAAGGGATATGGAGCAAAGGTGGGAAAGTGGAGTTGAGGTGCAGATCAGCCATGAACCAACTGAATGGCAGAGCAGGCCCGAGGGGCTGAATGGCCTCCTCCTGTTCCTATGTTCTGCTAGGATAGCTGGAGATCAGCCATTCTACGGCTGCACGCTAAGAAGTTTGAAATAAAAACAGAAAATGCTGGAGAAACTCAGCAGGTCAGGCAGCATCTGTGAAGAGAGAAACAGAGTTAACGTTTCAGGTCGATGACCTTTCGTCAGAACTGGGAAAAAAGCAGGAAATGGAACAGATTTTTAAGCAAGTGTAGGGGCTGGGAAAGGTGGGAGGGGATGAAAGAACAAAAGGGAAGGTCTGTGATAGGATGGAAGGCGGAAGAGGTTAAGAGATGTTCAAGGCAAAAGGAGATGGTAATGGAACAGGTTAAGAAACAAAGGATGGCTCTAAATGAAGTGTAAATTGTGCTGGCAGAATGAAAGACAGCGAGAAGAAAAAAAGACAAAGTGTGGATAAAAAAAAAATATATATATATATAGGTTATGATCTGAAATTGTTGAACTGTGTTGAGTCCGGAAGGCTGTAAAGTGCCTAATCGAAAGGTGAGGTGCTGTTCCTCGAGCTAAGAAGTTTGCATTGGTTGGCGCTCGGTAGTTCTCCAGTGCGGTGCAGGCGCGTTGGAACGGTCACGGGCAAGTGGAATTGTGGGCAGAAGTCCAACATTCCTTTACGCACAGCACGTTGAACCCCTCAAAGTGCTGGTCCACCACACAACCTTTGGAATTCAGTCCTCATTTCCTGGTACCTTCGGTTCGATCTTGACGGGTGACCACAGGAGAGCTTGCATCCAATCAGTGGAGCTGAATGGCAGTCCACTTACATAGATACATAGAAGATAGGAGCAGGAGTAGGCCATTCAGCCCCTCGAGCCTGCTCTGCCATTTAATGAGATCATGGCTGATCATCCAAATTCAGTACCCTGTTCCTGCCTTCTCTCCATATCCCTTGATCCCTTTAGCCTTAAGAAATATATCTAACTCCTTCTTGAATATATTTAATGAATTGGCCTCTACTGCCTTCTGTGGTAGAGAATTCCACAGGTTCACCACTCTCTGGGTGAAGAAATTCCTCCTCATCTCTGACCTAAATGGCTTACCCCTTATCCTTAGACTGTGACCCCTGGTTCTGGACTCCCCGACCATCGGGAACATCCTTCCTGCATCTAGTCTGTCTAGTCCTGTTAGAATTTTATAAGTTTCAATGAGATCCCCTCTCATTCTTCTAAACTCCAGCGAGTATAAGCCCAATTGACCCAATCTCTCCTCATACGTCATTCCTACCATCCCAGGTATCGGCCTGGTTAATTTTCGCTGCACTCCTTCCATGGCAAGAACATATCCTCAGATAAGGCGACCAAAACTGCACACAAACCTGGGGGCCCGCTGATACGCGCACTGAGCTGTGTCACCACCCAGCCCTCTTTCCAATGACCCAACCAAGAAACAGTCGAGTGATGGGTCAAGGGCGAACTATGAAGCTGGTGCCTACAACTGGGAGTGCGGCGTTCTCGCAACCTTATTGGGTTTTTTTTCTCTCTCCTTTCAAAAAAAAAAAAAAAATCAATTTGACCTTTAAAACAATTACGTGATCAAACCTTATAAATCTATAGTGATAGATTTTCTCATAAAAATGTCAAGTGGAATTTATCGAGGTTAAAAGCCTTCTTGGAAAGGGTTCAAAAAGCAGAAAGACTGAGTGAGGCGAGACAATGTAATGACCACTAAAGATTTAAGCATCTGGTGGTGCTTAAATCCCCAGGGAGGTTGTGTTAAATTTGGAAAGGTAGGATTTTTTCAGCCAAGTAACAGGATTGAGGGAGTGGAAGTAGCCTACTTATGAAATATTTTAATAAGCGGGGCAAGTCCTGACAAAAAAGCTATTTAAAATGCTGAAGAAATTAAATTGAGCTTAAAGTGTTAACCTGGGGGGGTTGGATTCCGGTTTCCTTTTAAGCAAAATAAATTATTGGGATGTGCAATTTTTATAATTTGCTATTTTCTTCTTGCATACGGATGAAATCCCAGGGAGCAAGCCAAGATAGGGCTATGGGGGAAAGAGCCAGGGAGTGGGAGTAATTGGATCGCTCTTTCCCAGAGCCGGCACAGGCACGATGGGCCGAATCCCTTCAGGTGTCGGCTGTGACTCAGTGGGTCGCACTCTCGTATCTGAGTCGGAAGGCTGTGGGTTCAAGTCCCACTTGAGCACAGAACTCTAGGCTGACACTCCCAGTGCAGTGCTGAGGCAGTGCTGCACTGTCAGAGGTGCCGTCTTTGGGATGAGCCGTTTAACCGAGGCCCCGTCTGCCCCCTCGGCTGGACGTAAAAGATCCTACGGCCACTATTTGAAGAAGAGCAGGGGAGTTCTCCCCAGTGTCCTGGCCAATATTTATCCTTCAACCAACACCTAAGAACAGATTATCTGGTCATTATCACAATGCGGTTTGTGGGAGCTTGCTGTGCGCAAATTGGCTGCTGCGTTTCCCGCATTCGAACAGTGATTGCACTTCAAAAAAAGTACTTTTGAAAGGTGCTGTATAAATGCACGCCTGTATCTATCTTTCTTCTATGCTCTATGATTCTATAGTGGGCGGTCGACTAGCTGCTGTTTAACCTGATGCGTGCGAATAGAGCGAGGGAAACCATCAGGAGTATGAAGCACGCCCCTTCCAGTCGACGCTTGTACACCGTCCTCGAGCAATGTTGTTTCCTGGAAGTGATTTAAAAAGAAATGCGGCCAATTCAAGTAAAACTCTGGGGGAAACTCCTCTCCGACTAACTGAGGCAATTAAGCAAGCTCCAGACCACTGTTGCCCGATGATGCATTACAGTCTGAACTAACTAACAACTTACCCCCTGTAATTGGCAATGTCCTATTCTTCTTTCAGGAACTTAAGTTCCCTTTTTAAAGGACTCGTGGTGAGCATAGGATCACCACATGTGTGGACTTTGATCCAAAGGGTGATGCAAAAAATAAGTACACGCTGGCATCTAACCTGCAGCTGCCGGCCGAGCCTGTGGGAGTGGCAGGTAGTGTAGTGGTTATTGTTACTGGACTAACAATCCAGAGGCCTGGATTATTGATTCCGTGAGTTCAGAACCCACCGTGCCAGTTTGATCATTTGAATTAAATTCAAATTCTGGAAATAAAAAGCTGGTCTCAGTAAAAGTGACCATGAAGCTGTCGGATTGTCGTATAAACCCAACTGGTTCGCCTGATGTTTTTTCGCGCATGATAAACCTGCTGTTCTTGCCCGGTCTGGTCTATATGTGACTCCGGTCCTACAGTCAGGGCTTGTCGGGGTAGATGCAGAGAGAATGTTTTCCCCTGGCTGGGGAGTCTAGAACCAGGGGTCACAGTCTCAGAATAAGGGGTCGGCCATTCAGGACTGAGATGAGGAGAAATTTTGTCACTCGGAGGGTGGTGAATCTTTGGAATTCTCTACCCCAGAGGGCTGTGGAGGCTCAGTCATTGAGCATATTCAAGACAGAGATCGATAGATTTTTGGATATTAAGGGAATCAAGGGATATGGGGATAGTTGCAGGAAAGTGGAGATGAGGTAGGTGGTCAGCCATGACCTTATTGAATGGCGGAGCAGGCTCGAGGGGCCAAATAGCCTACTCCCTGCTCCTATTTCTTATGTTCTTCTGTACACTGGGACTTGGTTATATCAAACCAATACAATCAGCGCTACTGGGGATGGGCAGTAAATGTTATGGTGTGGAGATGCCGGTGTTGGACTGGGGTGGACAAATGTAAGAAATCACACAACACCAGGTTATAGTCCAACAGCTTTATTTGAAATCACAAGCTTTCGGAGCGCTGCTCCTTCGTCAGGTAAAGTGGAGAGATGCATAAAAACACAGCTTATATAGTCAGAGAATAATGTCAGATGTTTACAGGTAATCTTTCTAACTGCCATTTATCACACCTCGGCAGAGAGATAATCACAGCAATCAAAGGTGTAAATGGTGTCCAAACAGGTTAGTCAGGAAAACATTACATCAAAGAACAATGAGGTGGGGTCACAAGGGGTCAAATGTTGCAGATGCTGGTGTCTATATGAAAAACAAAAAAACAGACAAAAAACATTTTTTTTGCTGAAAATCACAGCAGGTCCAGCCGCATCTGTGTGGAGAGAACAAGCCAACGACGACTCGAGTCTGGATGACCCTACGTCAGGTGGGGTTACATGTAGCGTGACATGAATCCAAGATCCCGGTTCAGGCCGTCTTCATGGGTGCGGAACTTGGCTATCAGTTTCTGCTCGATGATTTTGCGTTGTGTGTCTCGAAGGCCGCCTTGGAGAATGCTTACCCGAAGATCGGAGGCTGAATGTCCTTGACTGCTGAAGTGTTCCCTGACTGGGAGGGAACACTCCTGCCTGGCGATTGTTGCGCGGTGTCCGTTCATCCGTTGTCGCAGTGTGTGCATAGTCTCGCCGATGTACCATGCTCCGGGGCATCCTTTCCTGCAACGTATGAGGTAGACAACGTTGGCCGAGTCACATGAGTATGTACCATGTACCTGGTGGGTGGTGTCCTCACGTGTGATGATGGTATCTGTGTTGATGATCTGGCATGTCTTGCAGAGGTTGCTGTGGCAGGGTTGTGTGGTGTCGTGGTCGCTGTTCTCCTGAAAGCTGGGTAATTTGCTGCGAACGATGGTCTGTTTGAGGTTAGGCGGCTGTTTGAAGGCGAGTAGTGGAGGCGTGGGGATGGCCTTAGCGAGGTGTTCGTCGTCATCGATGGCATGTTGAAGGCTGCGAAGAACATGGCGTAGTTTCTCCGCTCCGGGGAAGTACTGGACGACGAAGGGTACTCTGGTTGTGTCCCGTGTTTGTCTTCTGAGGAGGTCTATGCGATTTTTCGCTGTGGCCCGTCAGAACTGTCGATCGACGAGTCGAGCGTCATATTCCGTCCTTATGAGGGCGTCTTTCAGCATCTGTAGGTGTCCATCGCGTTCCTCCTCGTCTGAGCAGATCCTGTGTATTCGCAGGGCTTGTCCATAGGGGATGGCTTCTGTAACGTGGTTAGGGTGGAAGCTGGAGAAGTGGAGCATCGTGAGGTTGTCCGTGGGCTTGCGGTAGAGTGAAGTGCTGAGGTGTCCGTCTTTGATGGAGATTCGTGTGTCCAAGAATGAAACCGATTCTGAGGAGTAGTCCATGGTGAGTTTGATGGTGGGATGAAACTTGTTGATGTTATCGTGTAGTCTTTTCAGTGATTCTTCGCCGTGGGTCCATAGGAAGAAAATGTCGTCGGTGTATAGCGTTGGTTGGAGGTCCTGTGCAGCGAAGAAGTCTTGCTCGAACTTGTGCATGAAGATGTTGGCGTATTGTGGTCCGAATTTGGTTCCCATGGCTGTTCCGTGTGTTTGGGTAAAGAACTGGTTGTCGAAGGTGAAGATATTGTGGTCAAGGATGAAGCGGATGAGTTGTAGGATGGCGTCTGGGGATTGGCTGTTGTTGGTGCTGAGTACTGAGGCTGTCGCAGCGATGCCGTCATCGTGGGGGATACTGGTGTAGAGTGCCGAGACGTCCATCGTGGCGAGGAGTGTTCCTGGTTCGACTGGTCCGTGGGTGCTGAGTTTCTGTAAGAAGTCTGTAGTGTCACGACAGAAGCTGGGGGTTCCCTGTACGATGGGTTTCAGGATGCCCTCGACGTATCCAGAGAGGTTCTCACACAGGGTTCCGTTGCCTGATACGATAGGACGTCCGGGTGTGTTGGCTTTGTGTATCTTTGGGAGGCAGTAGAAGTCTCCCACATGGGGAGTACGTGGGATGAGAGCGCGTAGGATGCTTTGAAGGTCTGGATCGAAGGTCTTGATCAGTCTGTTGAGTTGGCGGGTGTGTTCTTTGGTCGGATCTGCGGGTAACTGTCTGTAGTGTTCCTGGTTGTCCAGTTGTCGGTATGCTTCTTTGCAATAGTCCGTTCTGTTCTGTATGACGATGGCTCCTCCTTTGTCTGCTGGTTTGATGACGATGTTACGGTTGGTCTTGAGAGCGTGGATGGCGTTGCGTTGTGCTCGGGTGACATTCTGGACTGTCTTGTGAGTGCGGCTGATGAATCTGGCGTTGATGCATCTCATGACAGCTTGAGCATACATGTCAAGCTTAGGGCAGCGACCCTCCGGAGGGGTCCAATTTGACAGCAATTCCCACATCTCGAGAATGAATTAAAAACAGACCTTCTGTCCTGTCCTCCCCATCTATTTCAAATAATCTCTCTAATCAGACTGTATCAAAACCTTTCATCATTAAGAAAAAACTTCAATCATATTCCCTTTAACCCAAGCCTTGGAGCATTTACCCAAGAAATCTGCATGCAACCCGTAGATTTGTTCTTTTATTTCAATCCCCCAGCGCACATTTTTGCATCATCCAAGAATTTGAGAATCAAAGCCCTGCTTTAGATTATTAATGAAAATGATACACAGTAACTGATTAGTACTGAGGAACTCTGCTTGTAACTAGGCCTCAGTCACTGCCATTAGTAATAACTCTTTGGTTACATGATTTTAACCAGTTGCCTATCCAAGGTGCTAGCTTTCCAGTAATAAGTGTCATTTCTTTTCCAATAGCTGTATATGAGGAACTTTTTGGAAACCCTGGTGATCTACATCGACTGGATTGCCTTCATCCATCACACTGGTCGTTTCCTCAAAGAACTAAATCATGTTAGTGAGGCAGGGACTGTGCTTTCCAAAGCCAGGTCGGTACCCTTAATAACCACTGTACTCTCCCAGTGACCATATATCACAGTGCGCACAACACTGTCTAACAGTTTCCCCCCCCCACTGCCCGCAGCAGAAGTTAAGCCTGCAGACCTATAACTTCCAGGGTGTGATTCCCACTCTTTCTTAAATAACAGACCAGATCAGTCGTCCTCAGGGACCAACTCGGAACATCAACGAGCCATTGAATACACGAACTCGTGGCTCACATTAAACCCCCACCCCATCTCCCTGAGCACTCTGGGGTAAACGGCGTTGATTGCTGCAGCACCACCCATCTTAAACACATTAATCTCGGCTAAAACCGTTTCCCTGCTTACTTCTGCTGAAGTAAATTTTTGCCAAAAACTTGTATAATACAGGGAATGTGGCGTAGTGAAAGTAAAAACAGATGCAAGGTATCTATTTAATTAATCAGCCATTTTCTTATCTTCGTACATAATTTGCCCTAACAGACCGTTCAAAGGATGGATGTAGTCCTTGATCATTCTCTCCCTCCTTAACTAACTGAGAAAAACACTGCCTTCACCACTACAATTGTTCACTACCCTTTTATTCTAATGCTACCTTAACATTCCTAATACTGGTTTTAATTGTCAGCTTTTTTTAATACTTGTCCCTATTTTCTGACCATTGCATTTTTGATACTTGATGAAATACATTTTAGTTACTTTCTCTATGAATGTCGCTATTTAGCCATTATCCTCAACCCTCCTTTTTTCCACTGAGAATACATGAGGCTTCCTTGCCCTTAAGGATTAAGAACATAAGAATTAGGAGCAGGAGTAGGCCACACGGCCCCTCAAGCCTGCTCCGCCATTCAGTAAGATCGTGGCTGATCTTCGACCTCTGCTCCACCTTCCCGCACTATCCCCATATCCTTTGATTCCCCGAGAGTCCAAAAATCTATCGATCTCAGCCTTGAATATACTCAACGACTGAGCATCCACAGCCCTCTGGGGCAGAGAATTCCAAAGATTTACAACCCTGGTGCCCAGTTCAATATCTATCCCTCAACCAACAGCTAAGAACAGTTGATCTGATCACTATTGTATTGCTGTTTGTGGGAGCTTGCAGTGCACAAATTGGCTGCCACATTTCCTACATTACAACGGTGACTAGACTTTAAAAGTGCTTCATTGATTGTAAGTGACTTTGGGCTGTCCTGAGGTCGAAGAAGGCGCTATAGAAATGCAAGTCATTTTATTTATTGTCACCATCAATTATATACACCTTTAAACAAATATAAAGGCCCACTGGAAAGTAAACTGTAAAACATAGGGCAGGATTTTCATTGGGCCGTGGAGGTGGGATTGGAGGCGTGTGGGGGGGTTAAAATCCCGAAATCGGGGGGCACGAACCCATCCCGCCCCCAACCCGCCTCCATGCCAGTTTCAAAGGAGGCGGGTACCCGACCTGTGCTGGGACCCGCCTCCCCAAGGCGGGAAGGGGATTAGTGCCAATTAACTGCCTGTTAACGGGCAGTTTTTAGCCTAATCCCAATTTTCATTCTTGAAGTGTGGGATTCCCGACGGCTCCAAACCACGCCAAGTTAGCGAGGTGGGCCGTCGGGCTGAAGGGCTTGGAGGGGTTGAGATGTCCAGTGTTCAGGTGAGTGATGGGTGCATGAGTGCAGAGGTAAGTGTGTTTGGAGTGTTTAAAGAAGTTTAATTACCTTTACAGCCTTCCTTCAGGTCTCAGGAGTCCCTCATCTCACCGGCACAGAAAGCAGAATAGCTGCGATCTGTCATAAAATTGCAGTATTCAGCTTTCTGTTCAGGAGAGATCTCTTAAATCATCCTGAGAGGAAGGAATTAACCTGGAATACAGACTGTCAGTGTTTGACAGCTTCAAACAGCTGTCAAACGCTGAGATTTCATCTGTCAAAAGGTCTTGACAGATGAAATTTCAATCTGTGACATCACCTGTTGCCGGGTGGCCCTTAATTGGCCTGCTGAGCCCGCTGGGCGGGCTCAACAAGGTCAATCAAGGGAAAATCGCGTAGGTTGGCTACAATTCGATGGAGATGGGACTACAACCCCGAATGTTGTAGTCCCGCCTCCTACCTGCCGCCTCAATGAAAATCCAGCCCATAGTTTCAGAACAGCCTGCTCCTGCTTTTTGGTTATGAGCTGAGCTGGCTGAAAGTATCCTCCCAAACTTCAATGATGGCCCTTGAGCATCGGAGCTTTCATTTTAAACAAGACCCGTTGGTGAGGAGAGCGGTCGTAGTAGTCAAACGCTCGAGAAAGTTCTGCTAATTTCTGTTACTGTCAAAAAGAAAACATTTTTGTACATAAAAAAATAAATTCTCCTCAAAACCCAGAACTAACTGAGAAAATGTTTGGTTTTTTTATTTTTAAATAAATTATATTAAAATGATTGTCAACTCAAAGTTTGTTTTCGCAAAAATTTGCATTTTGGCAAAATAATCCAATTTGTAATGAGGTCTACTTGACACATCAAATGTTATGTTTTATTTATGAATACATATTTAATTCACAACTGTGATTTGTTTATTGAACTCCATGACGACAGGGTGCGTGGAACATACTATTCAGTCCAAGATTAAAAATAAATGACAAATAATTAAATTTATCGCTTCAACACTGAATTCTAATGTATTGAAGTCCAGTCGACTTGTTAATCATTTTGGCGTGCTGTTGGTTTTCAAAGTTGTCCCATTCTCTTTTCTTTTGACCATATCCCAGGAGAATAGCAAACTGGCAACGCATTCCCCCACACTTGCAGACTGGTCTTCCTCATATCGTGATCAGATTGCTCCTATTAGACGAGGGGGGAAAAAAATGGTGTATTGTCCAATGTTTCCCCCCCCTAATTTTTTTTGTGGGGGCGCAGTCCCTTTAACGGGCTGCGCGGCCCATTCAAAATTTCTGGCACGCGGTAAGCTGCCTCCCGCGGGACCTCCAGACAGCTTAGCGGGAACGTTGGTTGCCCCATTTTTGGTGAGGACTTTGCAAGTTTGGTTTGCTCTGCTTGCCTATACACACACTCATGAAAGAAAATGCCAAGGAAGCATTTAAGCTTTTAGTAAGGTGCCTCAAGATGGTGTGTTGGCGCATCAGAGAATTGTGCCATTGAGTCAGAGATGCAACAACTTGTGTTTATATAGCACCTTTAACTTAGTAAAACGTCCAAAGGCACCTCATAGGAGCGATTATCAAACAAAATTTGACACGAACCACAGAAGGAGATATTAGGATAGGCGACCACAAGCTTGCTGAATGGTTTTAAGGAGCGTCTTAAAGGAGGAAAGAGAAGTGGAGAGGTTTAGGGCGGGAATTCCAGAGCTTAGGGCTGAGGCAGCTGAAGGCACGGCCACCAATGATGGGGCGATGAAAATCGGTAATGCGCGCCCCAAGATGCCAGAATTGGAGGGGTTCAAAGATCTCGGAGTTTTGTTGGGCTGGAGGAGAGGTTACAGAGACTGGGAGGGGCGAGGCCATGGAGGGATTTGAAAATGATGAGAATTGTAAAATCGATGCATATTGCAAGACCGGGAGCCAATGTAGGACAGTGAGCACAGGGGTGATGGGTGAACGGGACTTGGTGCGGGTTTCAGCGGCCAGTAGCAAATGCAGGTTAGATTCCCCTTCCACCACTCCACCAAGTTCCCACTCTTGTCTGGAACACCGCATGGTGCCGTGCCTTACTCCGAACAGATTCTCTCAGCCATGGCTCAGTTGGTAGCACACTCGCCTCTGAGTAAGGAGGTTGTGGGTTCAAGTCCCACTCCGGGTATTTGAGCACATAAAGCTAGGCTGACACTCCAGTGCAGTGTTGAGGGAGTGCTGCACTGTCGGAGGTGCCATCTTTCAGATGAGACGTTAAACCGAGGCCCCCGTCTACACTCTTGGTTGGACGTAAAAGATTCCATGGCACTATTTTGAGGAGTTATCCCCAGTGTCCTGGCCAATAGTTATCCCTCAATCAACATCACTAAAAACAGATTAAACACAGCTGACACTATTATTTGGTCATTATCACATTGCTGTTTGTGGGAGCTTGCTGTGCGCAAATTGTCTGCCGTGTTTCTTATGTTCTAACAGTGACTACACTTCAAAAGGTACTTCATTGGCTGTAAAGTGCTTTTGGACATCCTGAAGTCATGAAAGGCGCGATCTGAATGTAATTCTTTCTTTATGCCTTCCCAAGGGATTACCCGCTGGCGCTCTCCGCTGTAAGAGGGTTGTGTGCCCAGTGAGATGTAGAAGTGGGGGAGAGGGGCAAAGAGCATGCAGAATTTCACACCCTCAAATAAATAAATAAATAAATAAATAATAAAGCAGCAAAGGAATACACAGTATACTGGAAATAATAAGTATTCTACAACACACCAGGCTCTGTATACTTTGTTGTATTTTCTCCTTGTTTGATTTATTGCTGCTTATCTCGTTACTGGAGTGCTGAGGCTAGAAGGAAAGTCGAAGCCATTGTTTTGAAGGGACAGTGAGGTGTAGATTTTGACTTTGTGCGATAGTGTTAAACAGATGATGAGCAAATTTATTAAACAAACAGTGAACAAGTGGATGCATGACAACAGTATAAAATATTTATAGAGGAAAGAAAGAAAGACAGATTTGCATTTCTATAGCGCCTTTCACGACCACCGGACGTCCCAAAGTGCTTTATAGCCAATGAAGTACTTTTTGAAGTGTAGTCACTGTTGTAATGTAGGAAACGCGGCAGCCAATTTGCACACAGCAAGATCCCACAAACAGCAACACAGGAAACTTTTTTTATCCGGCACCGACGGGACCGACGTGGTGCCGGTTCATCAAAAATTCCGGATAACCGAACGCTATAGTAAAAGATACGGAGAGATGAGAGCTCCGTATAAAGCAACAAACCCTGTTGCTTAGCAATAGGTTCAGAACAATGGCCACAAGTTCCAAGCATCTCTGTAGCTTAGCAACAGCTGCAGCCACACCCTTGCACAGCAACAGATCGAGGAAGGCAAGTACAATATGAAGTAAAACTCACCTGAACCTACTCCTGAATTTTGCCGGTTAACCTAGATTTCCGGTTATTTAGGTGCCGGTAAATCGAAAGTTTCCTGTATGATAATGACCAGATAATCTGTTTTATTGAAGTTGGTTGAGGGACAAATATTGGCCCCAGGACACTGGGGAGAGCTCCCTGCTCTTCTCTTGAAATAGTGCCATGGGATCTTTTACATCCACCTGAGAGGGCAGACAGGGCAACGGTTTAACGTCTCATCGAAAGACTGCACCTCCGACAGTGCAGCACTCCCTCAGCACTGCACTGGGAGTGTCGGCCTAGATTTTTGTGCTCCAGTCCCTGGAGTGGGACTTGAACCCACAACCTTCTGACTCAGAGGTTGGGGTGCTACTCCACTGAGCCACAGTTGACACTGTTACCATCTATCTCCTCAAAAAAATAAAAATAGAATCATAGAACGTTACAGCACGGAAGGAGGCCATTTCAGCCCATTGTGTCCACGCCGGCCAACAAAGAGCTATCCAGCCTAATCCCACTTCCCAGCTCTTGATCCATAGCCCTGCAGGTTACAGCATCCCAAGTGCACACCCAAGTACTTTTTAAATGTGGTTAGAGTTCCTGCCTCTACCACCCTTTCAGGCAGAGAGTTCCAGACCCCCACAGCCCTCTGGGTGAAGAAATTTCCCCTCAAATCCCTTCTAAACCTTCCACCAATTACTTTAAATCTGTGCCCCCTGGTTTTTGCTAAGGGAAATAGGTCCTTTCTATCCACTTTATCTATGCCCCTCATAATTTTATACACCTCAACAAGGTCTCCCCTCAGCCTCCTCTGTTCCAAGGAAAACAGACCCAGCCTATCCAGTCTTTCCCCATAGCTAAGATTCTCTACTCCTGGCAACATCCTTGTAAATCTCCTCTGTACCCTCTCTAGTGCAATCACATCTTTCCTGTAATGTGGTGACCAGAACTGCACGCAGTACTCTAGCTGAGGCCTAACTAGTGTTTTGTACAGTTGAAGCATAACCCTCCCTGCTCTTGTATTCTATGCCACAGCTAATAAAGGCAAGCATTCCGTATGCCTTCTTAACCACCTTATCGACCTGGCCTGCTACCTTTAGGGATCTGTGGACATGCACTTCAAGGTCCCTTTGTTCCTACACACTACTTAGTGTCCGACCATTTATTGTATATTCCCTTTCCTTGTTGGCCCACCCCAAATGCATTACCTCACACTTCTCTGGATTGAATTCCATTTGCCACTGTTCTGCCCACCTGATCAATTTATTGATATCTTCCTGCAGTCTACAGCATCCTTCTTCAGTATCAACCACACAGCCGATTTTAGTATCATCTGCAAACTTCTTAATCATACCCCTTATATTCAAGTCTAGATCATTGATATATACCACAAAAAGCAAGGGACCTAGTACTGAACCCTGCAGAACCCCACTGGAAACAGCCTTCCAGTCACAAAAACACCCATCAACCATTACCCTCTGCTTCCTGCTTCCGAGCCAGTTTTGAATCTTGACACTTTGCCCTGGATCCCATGGGCTTATAACTTTGTGGCCAGTCTTCCATGTGGAACCTTATCAAAAGCCTTGCTAAAGTCCATATAAACTACATCAAACGCACTACCCTCATCTACTCTCCTTGTTACCTCCTCAAAAAATTCAGTCAAGTTTGTCAGACACAACTTTCCCTTAACAAATCCGTGCTGACTATCCTTGATTAATCCGTGTCTTTCTAAGTGAAGATTTATCCTGTCCTTCAGAATTCTTTCCAATAATTTTCCCACCACCGAGGTTAGGCTGATTGGCCTGTAATTACTCGGTCTATCCCTTTCTCCCTTTTTAAACAAGGGTACCACGTTAGCAGTCCTCCAGTCCTCCGGCACCACACCTGAAGCCAGAGAGGATTGAAAAATGATGGTCAGGGCCTCTGCTATTTCCTCTTTTGCTTCGCTTAACAGCCTGGAATACATTTCATCCGAGCCTGGGGATTTATCCACTTTTAAAGCTGCTAAACCCCTTGATACTTCCTCTCTCACTGTTTATTTCATCTAATATTTCATATACCTCCCCCCGATAACAATGTCTGCTTTGCCCCTTTCCTTTGTGAAAAAAGCTTGCAAATCTCGATGCTAACCTGCTATTCTCTATAACAGCTGTTATATACACAGCTTGTTGCCTTGCTAGTCACGGGAGCTAACTAAAATCTACCTTTTTTTTTTACAAAGATTTCAGTTTGTTCGATTCAAATTTGTCTCTCTTTTTTGTCCTTGACTTTAGTCAGGACTCATCTGAAATTAATTAAATATATTCGAGAAGGAGTTGGATATATTTCTTAAGGCTAAAGGGATCAAGGGATATGGAGAGAAGGCAGGGACAGGGTACTGAATTTGGATGATCAGCCATGATCTCATTGAATGGCGGAGCAGGCTCGAGGAGCCGAATGGCCTACTCCTGCTCCTATCTTCTATGTTTCTATAACGGCAAGCATTTTTAAAGAAGGAAAGCTGTCAATTCTGTAACTGAATCAAGTCTTCAATCTGTGTATATTTGACCTCCTCTCAAGCTTGTTACTAGGCAGACCATAATAAACTGCGCACCATATCTAAGGATTTTCGGCTGGGGCTGCCTGGGTGCCGCCTTAAACTTTTTTGGATTGTGCTCGAGTTAAAGGGGGTGATTTTGTGACTGGGGGCATGTTGGAGGCGGGAATGCTGCTTGGCGGGTCGATGTTCCACCTCCATCGATTTGTGGCCAACCCATGCTATTTTCGCTTGATTGACCTGTAAATCTGAAATGAAAGCCGAAAAATGCTGGTAATTACTCCGCAGGTCAGGCAGCATCTGTGGAGAGAGAAACAGCGTTAACCTACTGTCACCTTTCCTAACTCTGTCTATTATACTTCAAAGAGTTATAAGTCGATAGTCAGTATCAACACTGTTGCTCGTGGGCTCTCTGAGCACAACTAAAAAAATTACACGAGTTATTGGAGTCCTACCTTGCACAGTGCAAAGACAAAAATAAAATGCATCTGTGTTTCATGCCAGTGGGATACGAGATTAGTGGCAGCTTGACTTGATGATGTTCAAGGATCTACCATAGCTGATCTGAATTGACACTTGAAAGAAGAGCTTCAACATCTCCTCGCCAGCTCAATTTGTACAGTCCGTGCAAAAAAAAAAAAAAAATGCCCAGATCTCTGCAGTATCTGTTGCGAGCATTTTTAAAATAACTCCAAGTGGTGAAATGCGGCATCCACTGAACGAGCCAAGTTCCTTAGGTTCAAAGCCATTTGATCCAGTAAGTGAGAGCCTTGCAAAATTGTACGGATGATGAATTGATCAGGAAGGTCCAGATGGTTGGAGACCTCCTTTAAATACCATTTGAAGGGGTGACCAGCATCATTTTTATGGCTCTCACAAGACCACTTTGACTCGAGTTATCTGCATAATCATCTCCACTATCGATGTGCAAGTGATATAGCGGGTGGATGATGCTGGTAACATCTGGACACATTAAAACTGTTACAGTTAAAACCGTGCCCATTTCCTGCCTCCAGGGTAGAAAGTATAGCAAGACTGTAACTCTCTTTTTCCTGTGTCCTTTTAACATTTTTATTTATTAAGTTCAGCAGCTCTGGAATTCCTTCCCTAAGCCTCTCCGCTTCTCTCTCCTCCTCCTAAGTTGCTCCTTAAAACCTACCCCTTTGACCAAGCTTTTGGTCACCTGTCCTAATATCTCTTGATGCGGCTTGGTGTCAAGTTTTGTTTGGTAACGCTTTGGGACGTTTTACTACACTAAAAGCGTGATAGGAATGCAAGTTGTTTTACCCATTTTCTTGAGTCGAGGTAGACTACAGGTTAGCCGGTGCTTGCAAATACATAGAGAGTTCCCTACATTTTAGATGCATTACATATTGACGAGTGATAGATTGGGGTCACTTCTTGATGGGCGGTGCCAGGTTGAGCAGGGAAGGTGTGTCGGGGCAAAGCACCGACTGGGCATTGCATGTGGGTCTGATTTGGGCATTAATGTATTACAACACCTTCACCGAAGCGTACGAGAGCATAGGCCTTACACTAAACATCCGTAAGACAAAGGTCCTCTACCAACCTACCCCCGCCACACACTACTGCCCCCCCGATTATCAAAATCCATGACAAGGCCTTGGACAACGTGGACCACTTTCCATACCTCGGGAGCCTACTGTCAACAAGGGCAGATGTCAACGACAAAATCCAACACCGCCTTCAGTGTGCCAGTGCAGCCTTCGGTCGCCTGAGGAAGAGAGTGTTTGAAGGCCAGGACCTCAAACCCGGCACTAAGCTCATGGTCTACAGAGCAGCAGTGACACCCGTCCTGCTGTATGCCTCAGCGACATGGACCATGTACAGCAGGCACCTCAAAGCACTGGAGAGGTACCACCAACGCTGCCTCCGCAAGATCCTGCAAATCCATTGGCAGGATAGGCGCACCAACCTCCGTGTTCTTGCTAACATCCCCAGCATCGAAGCTTTGACCACGCTCAATCAGCTCCGCTAGACGGGTCACATTGTCCGCATGCCCGATACGAGGCTCCCAAAACAAGCGCTCTACTCTGAGCTCCGGCACGGCACGAGAGCCCCAGGTGGGCAGAGGAAACGCTTCAAGGACACCCTCAAAGCCTCCTTGAAAAAGTGTAACATCACCATCGACACCTGGGAATCCCTGGCCCAAGACCGCACAAAGTGAAGGAGAAGCATCCAGGAAGGCGCCGAACACCTCGAGTCTCTTCGCCAGGAGCAAGCGGAAGCCAAGCGCAAGGAGCGCACGTCAACCCAGGCACCCTACCCACCCGCCCCTTCAACCACCGTCTGCCCCACCTGTGACAGAGACTGTAGGTCCCGCATTGGACTCATCAGTCACCTGCGAACTCATTTTTAATGTAGAAGCAAGTCATCCTCGGTTCCGAGGGACTGCCTAAGAAGAGAAGAATGTATTCCACAGTTACTTGAGCATAACCAAAGTAGCTGGGCTACTCTCATTTCTGTGCTTTCAGAAATAGTATTTATTATGTTGGGAGATCTTATCTCACCTCTGCGCGATTGGACAGGAATGCAATCAAAGTCAGGTTGTTCATGCTAAAAAAAAAAAAAAAAATATCGCCGAGATTAATGTGCCCGTTCGGGGCTCTTGAGCTGATTGATAGATTTGACCGTGTGTGCATTCAGGCCTGGTGCTTGCCTTTTATAATGCCTTGCTAGGAAAGATTGGTGCCCAACAGCAGCTGAAAAATGGCCGCCGTGCGCAGGAAGATTTGCCGCTAATTCTTTTGCCACCATCCTGCACTAGAATATCGCTGCTCCCAAATTTCCTGCCTGGCTTTTCTGGGTGACTGCACCTTTGCGCATGAAGACGCAACTCTGCGAGTTACGTGCAAATGGCTGTCGGATGGCTCTGCACACAGATTTCCTGTAATAGCGTCAGGTGCACACCAGGGGCAGTCTGCCCCATAAACATCTGGAGCTGCTCCTTCCAGAGCTGCCATGTCGGAGCTCGCCCTCTTCAAGAAGCAGGCGGATATCGTCGGGGAAAGAACTTTTATTTTAGGCTTTTTGGAATTTAATCAAAGGTTGCATACAGTGGTACCACAAGCCCTGCCCAGAATGGAGAGGATTGGGTAATTCCCCTGTCAATCACGTCTGGGGACTGCTGTAAGTGACTGGGATCGATTATACGCACATTATTTCATAGAAACATAGAAGATAGGAGTAGGCCATTCGGCCCCTCGAACCTGCTCTGCCATTTAATGAGATCATGGCTGATCATCCAAATTCAGTACCCTGTCCCTGCTTTCTCCCCATACCCCTTGATCCCTTTAGCCTTAAGAAATATATCCAACTCCTTCTTGAATATATTTAATGAATTGGCCTCTACTGCCTTCTGTGGTAGAGAATTCCACAGGTTCCCCACTCTCTGGGTGAAGAAATTCCTCCTCATCTCTGTCCTAAATGGCTTACCCCTTATCCTTAGACTGTGAACCCTGGTTCTGGACTCCCCGGCCATCGGGAACATCCTTCCTGCATCTAGTCTGTCTAGTCCTGTCAGAATATTATAAGTTTCAATGAGATCCCCTCTCATTCATTTCCTCCACTCTCTACATTTTGATGGAGAAATAATCCTGCTGTGGTGTCCTGGGGCCAATATTTATCCCTCAATCAACATAACAAAAAAAAAAAAACAGATTATCTGGTCATTCTCGCATTGCTGTTTGTGGGAGCTTGCTGTGCGCAAATTAGTTGCTACGTTTCCCACAATACAACAGGGACGCCACTTCAAAAAGCACTTCATTGACTGTAAAGCGCTTTGAGGGGTCCGGTGGTTGTGAAAGGCGCTATATATAAATGCAAGTCTTTCTTAATTTGTTTGTTGTAGTTTCGGTCATGAGTTCGGGGACACCGTAAATTAAAACCACAAGCCCCGCCCCTACCTCCAACTCATTTCTGGCACAGTAGTGTCAATATTCACTCTTTTAAAAAAATAAAAAAATGCTTTTAAAAAATGCTTTTGCCTCTTCTTGCAGAATGCTGTTTGGTCTTTTGTCTACCACGCGTTTTCCCGGTTCCTCTACATACTGCTTGGCACCACAGCCTTGCCCTTTTACTAACTACCTCCAAGGCAGACGACAAAGGTGCCCAGACTCCTGCTTGGGGTGCCGCTGCCATCCAAGGTTTGGCACGGCAGTGGGAACTCACAGGAGCGTAGCTTTAGTCTGGTGAATGGTGAATTTAGGACTGGTGTCAGGAGAAGGATCAACCAATCAAATATACTGCAAGGTAGAGTCATTGGAAGCAAAAGCCTTGCAATCATTCAAGAGTTGGTTTGACGCTCTGAAGGGGTTTAATCTGAGGTCTGTTTTTGGGCAGATGAGCTAAGATATGCCAAATGGCTGCCCTCGTCTGTATTGATCTTCTCTGTCGGAAGTTTAGTATATTAGAAGAACGAGAGGTGATCTCACTGAAATGTCTAAATTCTTACAGGGCTTGACAGGGTAGATGCAGAGAGGATGTTTCCCCTGGCTGGAGAGTCTAGGACTAGCGGTCACAGTCTCAGAATAGGGGGTCGGACATTTAGGACTGAGTTGAGGAGAAATTTCTTCACTGAGGGTGGTGAATCTTTGGAAATCTCTGCCCCAGAGAGCTGTGCAGGCTCAGTTGTTGAGGTCGATAGATTTTTAGACACTAAGGAAATCAAAGGATATGGGGTTTGGGCGGGAAAGTGGAGCTGAAGTCGAAGATCAGCCGTGATCTTATTGAATGGCAGAGCAGACTCGAGGGGCCATACGGCCTACTCCTGCACCTCTTTCTTATGTTCTTACGCTTGTCTTGTTTTGCACACTTTTTGTACAAAAATAATAACTTGCAGGACAACGGAGTATTACACTTTAACTCTTTTAATAAGCATTAGGTCTGTGATCTTACTCATAACAGCACAGTGGGGAAAAACCTGGCATTAGGACCCCTAGCCTGGGTCTTCAAAACAATAGTAGTCCTTACAGATGCCTGCAGGCCAATGACAACTCAGCATGTGATCACATGTGAATATAATAGGTATTCTTTACAGATGCCTGCGGGCCAATGATAATTCAATATGCAAATATTACAACGCTCTTACTTTGGAAGTTGGGCAGAAACCCTGTTTACTGGGGTTTCCACTGAACTTCTGTCAAAGTTACAACTGTGGAGCGGGGAAATCCTTGAGGAAATTCCCAGTGACAGTTTTCAAACATTGAATTGTGCCAATAAATTCTGGGGAGGAAAAAGCGATGCTTTTCTTTCCTAAGGCTGTTTTTTTGCACTGGCCAGGCTTTAAATGGCAAGCAAATGTCTATACAGAGGTGCGTGTACTTTTAGATATTAAACTCATAAATTGTCCTCTGTGTAACAGCTGCCAAAACCTGTTTGAAAAACCTATGCTGCTGCTTCAAAAATGGGCAGGTCCATTTTAAAAGGACACACTGCACATGTGCAACCTGCACCCACCTTACTCCACCAAGGATACTTGTGACAGGAAAAGTGTATATAAAGCCCGGCATCAATTTTTCAAATCGGTGTTTCATTCTAAGGCAGCCGGCAAGAGTTAATGATGTGCGAAAATGCCATTTACATCAGTCCCACTGCCAACAGGTTTGGTTGAGCAATGTTATGCAAGCTGTGTGCTCCATACTTTGCCAACCTTGCTGAATTCATAAAAGGAAACAACATGCAAAGAAATGTCCACTCCAACAAAGGGAATTCAGTAGTCGCGTTTGACAGCATCAGTGTTACAGCACTGGGTGATTAAAAGGGTATGTGGGAGACAAAGGAAAGTGGGAGACATGCATAAAATCATACAATTTTACAAAAGGAGGCCATTTGGCCCATTGACTGAAAGAGGTAGCCTCTTCGTCCCATTCCCCTTGTCCTTGCTCTATGCCCCTTTTATATTTTTCTTTCTCATGTTTATCCATTTCCCCTTTTAAAAATCACTATATTTGTATTCTATGCCCCTATTTATAAAACGGAGGGTCCCATATGTGTATCATGACTACTTTATCAGTTTGTCCTCCCACTTTTGAAGATTTACAAATCTGAACTGCTAAGTCTCTCTGATCCTCTACTTTTAAAGTTTTTCCCCTTCTTCCTCCCAAAATACATTAGCTCACGCCTCTGTGCATTAAATTTTATCTGGCATCTATTTGCCCAATCTAGTAAGCTGCCTATGACCTCCCTGAAGTCACTTACAATCCTCTTCACTGTTAACCATGTTTAATAAGAACTTAAGAAATAGGAGCAGGAGTAGGCCATTCTGCCCCTCGAGCCTGCTCCGCCATTCAATAAGATCATGGCTGATCATCGACCTCATCTCCACCTTCCCGCACTATCCCCATATACCTTGGTCCCCTTAGTATCCAAAAATCTATCGATCTCTGTCTTGAATATACTCAACGACTGAGCCTCCACAGCCCTCTAGGGTAGAGAATTCCAAAGATGCACAGTCCTTTGAAGAAATTTCTCCTCATCTCGTTCCTAAATGGCCGACCACTTATTCTGAGACTGTGATCCCGTAGTTCTAGACTCCTAAGCCAGGGGAAACACCCCCTCTGCATCTACCCTGTCAAGCCCTGTAAGAATTTTGTATGTTTCAATGGGATCACCTCTCATTCTTCTAAACTCTAGGGAATATAGGCCTAGTCTACTCAATCTCTCCTATTTTTGTGTCCTCTGTAAATTTTGATGTTGTGCCACAATATTCCGATCCACATATATACAATATTGAGACGAGCAATGGTCCCAACACGTATTTATATCTGTCCAGGCGGCGAAACAGCCGGAGGAACCACAGCTCTCTATTTTCTGACCTTAAAAAAAAAAAAAAAATGTTTTAACCCACATGCCCAGTGAACTAATTTTCCAGTTCACAGAAAGGTGGGATAGAAATTACTCATTTCCCATAGGGAGAACCTGGATACAAGAATGAGCAGGACTCTGCATGCACACCTACCCTTTGCGCCAACTTTGCCTTTATCTCTTAACCAAAGGGTTGGATGCTCAAGTAGGGCGGCTTCTTCCAGCAGGCCTCGCCAAATTCCTAAGTGTGTGTGTCTTGACATCTCCTTCAAGTGATCGAAATCACCTTCTGAGACGTTGCTGAGGAGACCAAAACAAATGTTTGTTTTATGCCAAGCATCGTGTCAAACTAAAATATGCTTTGGTTGCAATTACAACAAAAAAAGACTTGCCACACAACTTTGGGGGGGGGGGGGGGGGGAAACCAATATTAGAGTGTTAACTTACAGTGTCTTGTATTTTTGGCTTGAAGTCAAAACGATGGTGCAACTTGATACTGAGTCACAGCAAAGGTGGTGTGTTCTACTCTTAATAAACATGAGCTTATCTCCTTAACAGCGCTCCCACATAAGACAGTGGCACATCATTTGAAAATTAATGTTCGGGTACAACAGTCCCCTGCGAGGATACACCTTGAAAATGATTCAGGTGTTCCCATTTTAAGTGAAAAATATTGACTACTGTTGTGAAGCATTCCATGTTCTAATAACGCTCCACAACCATCTTCTAACCAACACTGCATGCAGTAACTGCTCACATGCTGACAACTGGAGATTAAGCAAAAGAAAGATAGATTTGCATTTCTATAGCGCCTTTCACAGTCAACGGACGTCCCAAAGCGCTTTACAGACAATGAAGTACTGTTTTTTGGAGTGTAGTCACTGTTGTAATGTAGGAAACGCAGCAGCCAATTTGCACACAGCAAGCTCCCACAAACAGCAATGTGATAAGGACCAGATAATCTGTTTTTAGTGATGTTTGAGGGATAACTATTGGCCAGGGGCAAAAGATTTTCTGTAATCTTACAAAAGAAAGATGCAACTGCATTGAAACAAAAATCCCTCGTTAATTAATCTCCTGAAGTCGGAAAAGCCGAACAAAAACTCCTGATAAGTCATTGATACTTTTTTGTTTTTTTATGGAACTGTTTTCTCTCTGTGGATTCATAGCTTTTCCTGTAAGTGGACCTGGTCACCTATGGTCTACAGAATGCACTGCAGCAACCAACCTTACTTCAACAGCACCCTCGTCCTCCACCACCAAGAAGGACAGAGTCTCCGTCATCTCCCAAGTTCCCCTCCAAGTCGGACATCATCATGACTTGGACATACATCGCGCCGTTCCTTCGTCGTCGCCGAGTCAATATCCTGAAATGCCCTACCTAACACCCTCTTGTCAGAGCACCATCACCACAAGGACAGGCACAGATCAAGGCCAAGGCCCACCTCTACCTCACGGCAACCAGGGATGAGCAGTAAATGCTAGTGCCACCCACATCCCGAGAACACATTGGCCCAGAAATTCGGGTCGGAGGCTTCCCGCGGGAGCAAGCCCCCCGACCTGCGCTTACCTTGCGCGCCGGCCGTTGTGCTGTGG
This sequence comes from Somniosus microcephalus, assembly GCF_052327205.1. NCBI lineage: Eukaryota > Metazoa > Chordata > Chondrichthyes > Squaliformes > Somniosidae > Somniosus > Somniosus microcephalus. The sequence continues at coordinate 17,100,591 of NC_140997.1, read as the reverse complement.
GCCCGTGTGGGATTCCGATCCTGGGCCTCCTCCAACTGCTGGCGCGCAGTGCTTGCGTATCCCAGGGGCGCAGTTAGTTCGACACGTCCCCATGGATCACGTGGGCCATGTAGAGCCAATGGTAGCAGGGAATACCCATTCATAAATTTGACAGGAAGAGCTGTCAAAACTATAAATACAAATCTGCCCCAAAACATAACTAAAACGTCATAAGTTTAAAAAAAAAAAATCACATTTTTAAAATAACTAAATTACATAAATTTAAATTATTGTTTAAAATAGTTATTTTTTGAAAAAATTAATTACAGCTTCTAACAGGGCTAAAAATAAACTTACCTTTCTTTAACATATTTAAAAATAATAAACTTGTGGAAAAAATGTTTTAATTTTACTTAATTCACCACTTGCCATGTTAAAAGCAGGCCTTGCGCCTGCTTTTTATATGTGTAACTCCTGGAGACTTACCCTCCCCGGAGAAACCGGCAAAAAAATGGAAGTTCCAGGCGTATGCACTGCCTCTCCGGTGCACGCGTTCGACCTGTGAACCCTTTCCTTAACGGAACAGAAGTTCTGGTTTCCCGCGCATGCATGAAACCGGCATTTTCATTGGGCCTACGCGCGAGTACCCCGTGCGTACTCACCCGTGGAGACTCGAATTTCTGGGCCATTGAAAAAATCCAGAAGCCTTTTTTTTGTCAATAAATTCTTTCAAAAAGTTAATCAAAGGAGTAACAGTTACAGTAATCTGCTTATAATAAAAACAGAAAATGCTGGAAACACTCAGCACGTCAGGCAGCATCTGTGGAGAGAGAAACAGTTAACGATTCAGGTCGAAGACCTTTCATCAGTACTGGAAAAGGTTAGAGATGTAACGGGTTTTAAGCAAGTGTTGAGGCAGGAAAAGGGGGCAGGGAAGAACAAAAAGGAAGGCCTGTGATTGGGTGGAAGGCAGGAGAGATTAAATGACAAAGGGGATGATGGTGCGAGGCAAAAGGAGCTGGTAATGGGACAAGTAAAGAAAAAAAAAGATGGGTTTAGGGAGGTGTAAATGGGAATAGCAGAACCATTACCAACAGCTGCTGTCTGAGAAAATGGGGGCAGTGGTTATGATCTGAAATTGTTCAACTCAATATTGAGTGCGGAAGGTTGTAAAGTGCCTAATCGAAAGATGAGGTGCTCTCCCTTGAGCGTACGTTGAGCTTCATTGGAACAGTGCAAGGGGCCAAGGTCAGAGTGGGAGTGGAGCGGAGAATCAAAATGACAGGCGCCCGGAAGCTCGGTTACACTTGCGGACTGAACGGAGGTGTTCAGCAAAGCGATCACCCAATCTGCGTTTGGTCTCCCCAATGTAGAGGACACTGCATCGTGAGCAGCAAATACAGTATACTAAATTGCAAGAAGTACAAGTAAATCGCTGTTTCACCTGGAAGGGGTGTTTGGGGCCTTGGATGGTGGGAAGGGAGGAGGTAAAAGGGCAGGTGTTACATCTCCTGCGCTTGCATGGGAAGGTGCCGTGAGGAGGTGAGGGTGTTTTTGGGGGTGATTGAAGAGTGGACCAGGGTGTCGCGGAGGGAATGATCCCTTCGGAATGTTGAAAGGGGAGGGGAGAGGAAGATGTGTTTGGTGGTGGCATCACACTGGAGATGGCGGAGGATGATCCATTGAATGTGGAGGCTGGTGGGGTGAAAGGTGAGGACAAGGGGAACCCTATCGTGGTTCCGGGGGGGGAGGGGATGGGGTGAGAGCAGAAGTGCGGGAAATGGGATGGACACAGTAGAGGGCTCCGTCAACCAGGGTGAAAGGGAATCCTCGGTTGAGGAAAAAGGAAGACATGTCGAAACCACTGGTATGGAAGGTGGCATCATCAGAACAGATGCGATGGAGAAACTGGGAGAATGGAATAGAGTCCTTGCAGGAAGTGGGGGGGGGGGTTTGCAGAGGAAGTGTAGTCAAGGTAGCTGTGGGAGTCAGTGGACTTATAGTGGATATTGGTCAATAGCCTATCCCCCGAAATGGAGATAGAGGGCTCGATTTTGTCAATGGGGAGCTTTTGGAGGCGAGACTCCCACTTTTTGGGTTGTAGTCCCACCTCCATTGACTTGTGGCCAACCCACGCTACTTTCCCTTGATTGACCTTGTTAAGCCCGCCCAGCGGGCTCAGCAGGCCAATTAAGGGACACCTCGTTACTGGTGACGTCAGTGATTGACATTTCACCTGTCAAGAGCTTTTGGCAGATGAAAAATCAGCGTTTGACAGCTCTGTGAAGCTATCAATCACTGACAATCTGTCTTCTAACTTGAGTCCTACTACTCCGACTCAGTTAGGGAGCTCTCCAGACCAGAAAGCAGAGGCTGCAGCTTTTGACAATAAAGCTGAGAGAAGGGTGGAAATTGGAAGCAAAGTGAATGAAATTTTCTAGTTCAGGGCGAGAGCAGGAAACGGCACCGATACAGTCATCAATGTACCGGAAAAAGAGGTGAGGGAGGGAACCTGAGTAGGACAGGAACAAAGAATGTTCTACATATCCCACAAAAAGGCAGGCATAGGTAGGACCCATACGGGTTTCCATAGCAGCACCTTATATTTGGAGGAAGTGAGTGGAGTCAAAGGAGAAGTTGTTCAATGTGAGAACAAGTTCAGCCAGGCGGAGGAGGGTGGTGGTGGATGGGGACAGGTTGGTCCTCTGTTCAAGGAAGAAGCAGAGCGCCCTCAGGCCGCCCTGGTGGGGGATGGAGGTGTAGAGGGATTGGACGTCCATGGTGAAAAGGAGATGAGTAGGGCCAGGAAACTGTTAAAATGGTGGAGGGTGTTGGAAGAGTCGCAGATGTAGGTGGGAAGAGACTGGACAAGGGGAGGAAAAAATAGAGTCGGGATAGGAAGAGATCAGTTCTGTGGGGCAAGAACAGGCTATTCTGTTTTTATTCAGATTTCCAGCATCCGCAGTATTTTGCTTTTGTACAGTAATCTGCTTACTGGATTATGCAAAGTCTTGTACTATGCTGTGAATCATAGAAATTTACGGCACAGAAGGAGGCCATTCGGCCCATTGTGTCAGTGCCAGCGAAAAAGAGCGATCTAGCCAATCCCACTTTCCAGCTCTTGGTCTGTAGCCCTGTAGGTTACGGCACTTCAAGTGCGTATCCAAGTACTTTTTAAATGCGATTATGGTTCCTGCCTCTACCACCCTCTCAGGCAGTGAGTTCCAGACCTCCACCACCCTCTGGGTGAAAAATATTTTCCTCATCATCCCTCTAGTCCTTCTACCAATTACTTTAATTCTATGCCCCTGGTTTTTGACCCCTCTGCTAAGGGAAATAGGTCCTTCCTATTCACTCTATCTAGGCCCTTCATAATTTTATACACCTCAATAAGGTCTCCCCTCAGCCGCCTCTGTTCCAAAGAAAACAACCCCAGCCTATCCAATCTTTCCTCATAGCTAAAATTCCCCAGCCCAGGCAACATCTTTGTAAATCTCCTCTGTACCCTCTCTAGTGCAATCACATCCTTCCTATAATGTGATGACCAGAACTGTACGCAGTACTCTAGCTGTGGCCAAACCAGTGTTTTATACAGTTCAAGCATAACCTCCCTGCTCTTATATTCTATGCCTCGGCTAATAAAGGAAAGTATCCCGGATGCCTTCTTAACCACCTTATCTACCTGCCCTACTGCCTTCAGGGATCTGTGGACATGCACTCCAAGGTCCCTCTGACCCCTGCACTTCACAGTATCCTACCATTTAATGTGTATTCCCTTGCCTTGTTAGCCTTCCCCAAATGCATTACCTCACACTTCTCTGGATTTAGTTCCATTTGCCACTTTTCTGCCCACCGGACCAGTCCACGGATATCTTCCTAACTTCGTAATCATCCAGACCCACAGCAATGTGGTTGACTATTAACTGCCCTCTGAAATGGCCTAGCAAGCCACTGTGTCATATCAAAATGCTACAAAAAAGTATAATAAGAATAAAGCTGGACAGACCACCCGGCATCGACCCAGGCATCCGATTCGGATATGACAACGGCACACCCAGCCCAGTCCACTCTGCAAAGCCATCCTCACTAACATCTGGAGACTTGTGCCAAAATTGGGAGAGCTGTCCCACAGACTAGTCAAGCAATAGCCAGACATAGTCATACTCACAGAATCATACCTTTCAGCCAATGTCCCAAACTCCTCCACCCCTGGATATGTCCTGTTCCACCGGCAGGACAGACCCACCAGAGGTGGTGGCACAGTGGTATACACTCGGGAGGGAGTGGCCCTGGGAGTCCTCAACATTGACTCCGGACCCCATGAAGTCTCATGGCATCAGATCAAACATGGGCATGGAAACCTCCTGCTGATTACCACCTACCACCCTCCCTCAGCTGATGAATCAGTACTCCTCCATGCTGAACACCACTTGGAAGAAGCACTGAGGGTAGCAAAGGCTATGGGCCCCGACAGCATCCCAGATGTAGTGCTGAAGACTTGTGCTCCAGAATGAGCCGCACCTCAGGCCAAGCTGTTCCAGTACAGCTACAACACTGGCATCTACCCGACAGTGTGGAAAATTACCCAGGTATGTCCTGTCCACAAAAAGCAGGACAAATTCAATCTGGCTAATTACCGCCCCATCAGCCTACTCTCAATCATCAGCAAAGTGATGGAAGGTGTCGTCGACAGTGCTATCAAGGGGCACATACTCGCCAATAACCCTGCTCACCAATGCTCTGTTTGAGTTCCACCAGGACCACATTGTTCCAGACCTCATTACAGCCTTGGTCCTAATATGGACAAAACTGCTGAATTTGAAAGGTGAGGTATGGGTAACTGCCCTTGACATCAAGGCAGCATTTAACCAAGTGTGGCATCAAGGAGCCACTAGGAAAATTGAATTCAATGGGAATTGGGGGGGGAAACTCTCCACTGGCTGGAGTCATACCTAGCACAAAGGAAGATGGTTGTGGTAGTTGGAAGCCAATCATCTCAGCCCCAGGACATTACCACAGGAGTTCCTCAGGGCAGTGTCCTAGGCCCAACCATCTTAGCTGCTTCATCAATGACCTTCCCTCCATCATAAGGCCAAAAGTGGGGATGTTCGCTGATGATTGCAGTGTTCAGTTTCATTAGCAACTCCTCAGATAATGAAGCAGTCCATGCCCACATGCAGCAATACCTGGACAACATCCAGGCTTGGGCGGATAAGTGACAGGTAACATTCGCACCACACGAGTGCCAGACAATGACTATCTCCAACAAGAGAGAGTCTAACCACCTCCCCTTGAAATTCAATGGCATTACTGTGGCAAAGCCACCAAGAGACTCTTGCAGTAATGTATATAATTGCCTTTAACAGGGGCTTGTTACCTTTAAGTGTTTGCTCTGTATAAACAGCGCGGGTTCGGTAAAATGGCGATCCAGCGCGATGACGTCATCACGCAGGTCACGTGATGTTCCCAACGGCGGGAAACGTGATGACGTCATGTCCTCGTGGAACCAGTCGGTGTACAGACCTGTATAGAGTTTCTCCTGCGTTTTTGTTTGTAACTTTTACTAGTGCATTAAACCACGTTTGGTTATCTGCTAGTTTCAGTCTCAGTACTTTCGTTAGGAGTTCAAGCACTCCTACATTACCATCGCCGAATCCCCCACCATCAACATCCTGGGGGTCATCATTGACCAGAAAATTAACTGGACCAATCACATAAATACTGTGGCAACAAGAGCAGGTTAGAGGCTGGGTATTCTGCGGTGAGTGACTCACCTCCTGACTCCCCAAAGCCTTTCCACCATCTACAAGGCACAAGTCAGGAGTGTGAGGGAATACGCTCCACTTACCTGGATAAGTACAGCTCCAACAACACGCAAGATGCTCAACACCATCTAGGACAAAGCAAGCCCGCTTGATTGGCACCCCATCCACCGCCTTAAATATTCACTCCCTCCACCACCGGCGTGCCGTGGCTGCAGTGTGTACCATCTACAAAATGCACTGCAGCAACTCGCCAAGGCTTCTTCGCCAACACCTCCCACACCTGCGACCTCTTCCACCTAGAAGGACAAGGGCAGCAGGTGCATGGGAACACCACCGCCTCCAAGTTCCCCTCCAAGTCACACACCATCCTGACTTGGAGATATATCACCGTTCCTTCATCGTTGCTGGGTCAAAATCCTGGAACGCTCTCCCTAACAGCATTGTGGGAGTACCTTCACCACAAGGTCTGCAGCGGTTCAAGAAGGCGGCTCACCACCACCTTCTCACGTGTGATTTGGCTTATTTTCTAATCATATCCAAAACGCAGAGAAAGTTGAAAAATGCTAAATTGTGGGGTTTTTTAAAATTAAACTTTGCATTGATCTGGGGGGACACATCTAAAGACGGGTTGGACTGCTTCTTTAAAACACTAAACCGAAGTGGTTTCCATATTTGAAGTGTTGACAGTATATAAGCAGTTCAATCTGGAAATCCTGGTTGGATGATCCTCATTAATAAACTAATCCTGATTACTGGCTTAAAAAAAAACTTCCGCTCTCGTCAAAAGCTCTCATCATCCTTTCTTTTTATGTTGTTGCCAGGGCAATAATTGTTAGCTAATCTCACATTCTTCAGACCAGCTCCCACTGCTTTGACTCTTCAGCCCTGCAAACCCTGCAGCCTTACCTCTTCAGCCTCTTTGAATTTTTTTTTCTCTTTCCCCTTCAAAATAGACTTTTGTACCCTTGGGCCTTGCATTTGTTGCTATGGTGACTGATAGCTCCCTTTAATAGGATACGGAGTAAATGCCGCCTTCTCAGGGATATCATACAACAAGGCCATGAAAGTCCTTTATTGCAAACCTCACCTCTTGGCAGGATAATTTTACCCATCGGATCACACAATCTCTCCCAGAATGCTCAGTCAGGAGATGAAGAAGGAACGTTGCAGCCCTTGTGTGCTGAAAGCTGAAATTCCTGGAGATAAGGGTCTGATCACTATTGGAATAGTTGGACAACACTGCCACCAGACAGTTAAGGTAACGCAGTGGGTAGCACGCACGTTTCTGAGCCGGCAGGTTGTGGGTCCCACTCCAGGGACTTGAGCACAAAATCAAGGCTGACGCTCCAGTGCGGTGCTGAGGGAGTGCTGCACTGTCGGAGGTGCCGTCTTTCGGATGCAATGTTAAATTGAGGCCCCGTCTGCCCTCTTGGGTGGACGTAAAAGGTCCCATGGCACTATTTGAAGAAGAGCAGGGGAGTTCGCCCCTGTGTCCTGGCCAATCAACATCACTTATCTGGTCATTATCGCATTGCTGTGTGTATCCAAATTGGCTGTTGCATTTCTTGCATTACAACCGTGACGACACTTTAAAAGTACTTCATTGGCTGTAATACCCTTTGGGACATCCTGAGGTCGTGAAAGGTGCTATCTAAAATGCAAGCCTTTCTTTCAATTAAATAAGCAATAATATTGCCTTATAACAGTTTGCAGACATGCCACGTTATTCTAACGGTAGTGTTGTCACCTTTTCTCAAGTCCATCCTTGTCCAAGACACAATAAGGCCATGGCAGGGACTATGATTGAGGCTCGAGTTCTGCTCATTAAAATTAATTGAGAATCTCAATAACCTGTACCACGAGATCATGAGGCACTTAAGCAAAGTGGGAAACTTGAACTTCCATTTCAGAGAACCTACTTTCCATGTCCAGGGTGAACTTTAGATGTTTTTAGACAGCCTGCTCTAAACCTAGACAAGTCTCAACTGTTAACAAACAGGTTGCTCACAATGTTATGGTTTTTTTTCCCCTTCTGAATATTTCACGGGGTTTACAGTACAGCTAATATAAGCTATCCTGCTAAAACGCACATCCTTTGCGGGCGAGGTTACCAACCCACCAGGATGGCTCTGGACTCTCCAGGAATTAAAGATTCATCTCCTGGACATTGATGCAAGCAAACCAAACAGAAAGATCATAGGGGCATTTAAAAAAATTGTACTTTTTTTTCCATTTTCTTTCAACACGTCTCTTTATTAGTTATTAAAAAAATCTTGGAGATGGGGTGGAGGGCAAAGGCTCTTTGACTGGGCGGGGCGATTGGAGGTGGGAGGCCATGTGATGAAACCTCGAGGAATACGTCCAACCAGAGTTGGCGACTCGACTTGGGGGAGTTCCTGTAGCGCTACTTTCCTGACCGAGGTTAGTGGAAGTGAGGACAAGTATTCGGAGCTCGTGGTTAACGCCACAAGATGTGGATCAGAGGTCCTTGGCATTCTAAATGCCACAATGCTATTAAAAGTTAGACCTTTAAAAGCTGGTCACTCTCTTTATTTGAGCCACTTAAGCAAAGTGGACCAGCCACCCTGTTGTGCGGAGCTGCCAGCCATTCCAGTTTAGAACCGGGCGGTCTGTTTTTGAGAACTGCCTGAATTGTTCTTTTGCAATTAACGTTATTGCTCAGCGGTGAGTTTGTTTTGTGCAGTGAGGTCACATTAAAGCAGGAAGTGATGTCACGCCCCTCCAATTCTGGCCTCTTGAACACCCCAGATTTTAATCGCTCCACCATTGGCGGCCGTGCCTTCAGCTGCCTGGGCCCTAAGCTCTGGAATTCCCTCCCTAAACCTCTCCGCCTCTCTACCTCTCTCTCCTCCTCCTCTCACTCCTCCTTTAAGATGCTCCTTAAAACCTGTCTCTTTGACCAAGCTTTTGGTCACCTGCCCTAATATTTCCTTAAATAAAAACAGAAAATGCTGGCAATACTCAGCAGATCAGGCAGCATCTGTAGAGAGAGAAACAGAGTTAACGTTTCAGGTCGATGACTGTCAGAACTGAAACTATGAGAGCGATTTTTCCCACTGGAGGCGGGTTTCGGTTTGGGTGGGTTTGAAACCCGTCTCCACTGATAGTTTTCAAAAAATGGAGATTTTCCCATGATTGGCTACTTGATTTCAGAGGTGTGGGATGCCCTCGGTCAATTAGAGGAGCTAGAGGAATAAGATTGTCTTCATTTGTGGCTTGCTATGTTTGACCGTTCTGTATCAGCCAATACAACAATGAGCACTGATGGTTTCAGACTTACTGAAGTTGGCAGTATAAGGGTGTTCAATTAACATTAGTAATGATGCAAACTCAAAACCTGAAGGATCCAGCATTGTTCTCACCACATCTGTTCATTTCTCTCTTGTACACTCTCAGGCCTTGTCCCTCCTCCAGACTAATTTCTCATTTGCTGTCGTCCGCGCTTACAGATATTTCCGCTCCAGTTCTTTGTAATTGATACTGAAATTCCATCTTGGAACAAGACAGTTACCCTATCAAGCCCACTTAAACCAACAGACCTTGCACAAGTTACGCTGTTGTCGGCTGTCCTGATTCAATATCCTGAGCAAGGTGAATAATCCATTTCATAGGTATTCATATCACTTCCTTTAAAGGATTAAATTGACATAGAATAACCTGTTTTGCCACTATCAGCCATGGTAAATCATGCACTCCCAACTATTACTCCTCCTAAGGTTAAAGCTATATCTAAATCTGACAACTAACATTGGCTTTTCTAAACTATTGAGTGCATTCAACCTGAAGTTAGAGACAGTAGAATATTGTCACATTTTAGGATTTTTTGACTATTTGACCGCGAAGGAATTTTGGATAAAATAGATTCAGCTATTGCTATTAAGATAAATTTATCTTGGAAGTGATTAAGTCCACAGAGCACATGGTCTGGGGATGCAAATTAAAGCTAGATGAAGCATTATTGAGGATGGTGCTTCTTGCATACCACATCAGTTTGAGATAATGAGACTAATTGGCTGTGACATTGGAATGGTTTCATTCACAAGAACCCAGTGGGGTGGTGGGTGGGGGGGTACTTCCAGTGATGACCATGCCTGGGAGAGAGGGTAGCCTGTTTGATTGGCAGCTCATTTAACCTATTGCTGGACACAGATAGGTGGGGGCGAGTCAGGGGGTCAAGATTTTGGCTTCCTGTTTAGCTTGGACAAGTTGAAACACAGTCAAGAGAAATCTTGAACGGATGTCAGACATAAAGGGCTGGATTTTGTCGATGGGGACGTGATGGAGGTGGGACTCCCACTTTTTGGGTTGCAGTCCCGCCTTCATCGACTTGTGGCCAACCCACGCTATTTTCCCTTGATTCCCTTGACCAGCGGGCTCAGCAGGCCAATTAAGGGACACCTGGTTACTGGTGACGTCAGTGATTGACATTTCATCTGTCAAGAGCTTTTGACAGATGAAAAATCAGCGTTTGACAGCTTTGTGAAGCTGTCAAACACTGACAATCTGTCTTCTAACTTGAGTCCTTCTACTCAGACTTAGTTAGAGATCTCTCCAGATCAGAAAGCAGAATGCTGCAGATTTTGACATTTCAGCAGCCATTCTGCTTTCTGTGCCAGTGAACTGAGGGACTCCCAAGAACTGAAGGAAGGAAGCCTGCAGGAGAAAGTAAAGGTAAGTAAAACTTATTAAAACACTTTACACTTACCTCACACACTTACCTCTGCACACATGCACCCATCACTCACCTGCACAACGGACATCTCGACCCCTCCAACCCCTGCAGACCGACGATCCGCCTCGCTAACTTGGCGTGGTTCGGAGCCGTCGGACAGCCCATACTTCAGGGCTAAAAATAGGGATTAGGCAAAAAATTGCCTGTTAACTACCTGTTAACAGGAAGTTAATTGGCACTAATCCCCTTCCCGCCTCGGGGAGGCGGCTCCCAGCACAGGTCGGATACCCGCCTCCTGGGACATTGGCACGGGGGCGGGATGGGTTCGTGCCTCCCGATTCTGCAATTTTCCCACCACACCCGCCTCCACGGGGCTTGGAAAATCCAGCCCAAAGGGTGAGAACTCCCTTTTCAAGTTTAATGCCAACTAGTTTGAGAATTACTAGACAAGAAAGTTTATCTAAATGGCTAACCAGGTTAGTGTGGCATATTTGTTATATTCTATGTTACAAAGAGCACTACAATATATATATTAAAATTAATTGTGAATGTTATTCTGTTCATTTGCATATTCTATTTAAATCCGCTTGCTGGTGTGCAATTGGCCTAATCTCATTAGAGAGAATAACAGTACCCCTGCAGGAAGATTGGAGAAATGCTTGTGGGTACACATGTGAGATTGCAGTTTCCAGTTCACACAACAAGTGTAGTGTATGTAACCTGTACTACCTTAAGAGGATACCTTAAGGTGAAGGACTACTTTTTGATGGCTCCTGTACATTGTAGTACCGGTGGTGACCACACCGGTATATAAACCCTGCGGAGCAAAGTGTATCTCAGTTCAGCCCTGACCCTCAATCACTAAAGACCTGTTTACTTACTTCTGTAGTCTGTGTCCTGTTATTCAGTATAACTGCATTTGAAAACACAGACTCAACAGTGGCGACGAGTCTGATCTTACCTAGCGGCAGTTTTGCATCAAAGGAAGCTTCGTCCTCAGAAACGGGCGTCGAACAAGGGCATCCGCCCTCAACATCCTGCTGAGCGCTGCAGCGCACGGGAGGCCATCGGGAACCCGGGTTGGTTTCTGGCCACGAAGTCAAACATCAGTGAGCATCCCTTCGACGACAGCGGCGGGTAAGCCCGATCGAGCGGCACGGGGGGGAAGTCGGCCGAGTTGTCAGCGGGAGAAGGGGAGGGAAAACGACGAAAAGGGCGGATAACACGACCGCAGCCGATGTCAGGGGCCGGACTGCAATCGGGGCAGAGACGCGCAGCAGCCAGAAAAGCGTTTGTGGCCACAAGGACCGCGGGAGCGGCGGGGAACAAGAGCAGCAGCGCAGGGGAAAATAAAGGACCGCTGGGAGGCGTGGACGGCAACAGCGCGGGAATCGCCATTTTGAGTCGGCGGGGGAAGAAGACAAGCACGGGAAAAGCCGCCAAGCGCGGGAAAAGCTGCCATCTGAAACTAAAAAATTAAAAAATATGTAATAATATCCGAAGGGAAAGGAGAAACTCAGCAAGGATGCCAAAAATGGGTAATATCACTGCTTTTGATAACAATGTGGAAGATTGGGCCACTTATGTGGAACGCATCGAAGTTTACTGTGCAACGAATGAGGTATCGGATGATAAGAAAGCACTAACCCTATTAAACTCGATGGGTGCGAAGACGTACGGGTTATTAAGGAACCTTGTAACCCCAGACAAACCGGTAGGGAAGAGTTTCGCGGATATTGTTACTATCCTGCAAGAGCATTTAAACCCCACGCCGCTGCTGATAGCGGAACGATTTAAATTCTACAAAAGAATTCAACTTAGGAATTCAGCGTTGCTTTCTTCTTTAACAGAACTGCGCAAGTTATCAAAGTACTGCCAGTTCGGAACAGGACTAGCAGACGCACTGAGAGATAAGTTTGTGTGTGGGCTCCTAAGGGAAGGAACCCAGAAGCGACTGCTAGAGGAAAAGGACCTTGCGCTGGACAAAGCTTTCAGTATTGCAGCATCCCACGAGGCAGCAGCACGGGGCGCTGCAGAGATACAGCAAAGGCCATTGGAATTCAGCACCAATGAAATTGCATTGGGCGCAGTAAAGTGCTATCGTTGCGGAAGGACAACGCATGACCAGAACCAGTGCTGGTTCAAAGACAAAGAATGCAGGCAATGTGGCAAACTTGGTCACATAGCGAGAGTATGCCGGTCAGGAAAGAAGACCAGCAGCAAAAAGTCACCGCAGGAGAAGTACAAAAAAGTACACAAGGTGACAGAGAACAGTTCGGAGGAACAGAAGACGGATTCAGACTCCAGCAGTAAGGAACTGGGTTGTCTGAAAATACATAATGTGGGTAACACAGCAGACCACCAAACTATCTGGGTTATGCTTCGGATAGCAGGAGTCCAAGTGAAGATGGAATTGGACACCGGGTCATGAATAAGCATGATTACAAAAGGTTATTCTCGCACATTCCCCTGAGGGATACGGAGATTGTATTGAAAACATACACGGGGCAAATGGTATACCCCAAAGGAAAGATAAAAGTAAATGTGGTCTACAACGGTAAAGAAAGTCAGAAAATGGACTTGTATGTGTTACCTGATGGAGGTCCGCCACTACTGGGACGGGAATGGATCCGGAGAATAAATGTGGACTGGCATTCCATACAAGCACTGACTGTAGATGCATGTAAGGAGGACGACGTCAAACCTAAACGACTGTCCAAAATCTTAGACGATGCTAAGGAGGTGTTCCAACAGGGACTTGGAACACTGAAAGGAATTACGGCAACCATCAAGGTTGAAGAACATGCAAACCCACAGCGATACGACCTGCTGTGGAAGCAGAGCTGGAAGGGCTAGAACGTTCAGGGGTACTGTCCAAGGTGGACTGGAGCGAATGGGCTACACCCATTGTTCCTGTCATGAAGCATTCGTTGAGCAACAAGCCGGGGGAACCTGGGAGGGTTCGCATCTGTGGCGATTTCAAGATCACTGTTAATCCAGTTCTTCACACGGTGCAATATCCGCTTCCGCGGATTGAAAATATCTTCGCTTCGCTGTCTGGCGGGAAACACTTCACCAAGATAGACCTGGCGCAGGCGTACCTACAGATGGAAGTTGATGAAGCGTCACGCCAGTATCTCACGATCAACACACATAAGGGCTTATATCGGTATAATAGACTGGCTTTTGGAGTGGCATCGGCTCCAGCGATTTGGCAAAGGGCCATGGAGCAGGTATTGCAGGGAATCCCAGGCACACAATGCTACCTGGATGACATCCTGATTACAGGAGATAACGATAAGGATCACCTCGCGAATTTGGAGCAGGTGCTCATCAGATTGAAAGAATATGGGCTCAGAGTTAATCACCAGAAATGCGAGTTCTTTCAAAAGCGAATCTCGTACTGCGGGCACGTCATTGACCAGGAGGGGCTCCATAAGTCACCTGACAAGATTGAAGCTGTTGTAAAAGCTCCTGCACCGGAAAATGTATCCCAGTTGAGGTCGTTCCTCGGGTTGGTTAACTATTACCACAAGTTTCTTCCAAATTTATCCACGGTGTTACACCCGCTAAACACTCTTTTGCAAATGGGAATACCATGGAAGTGGAGCGATGATTATAAGCGGGCTTTTCAAAAGAGCAAGGCACTGATCACCTCTAAGGAAGTGTTGGCTCACTTTAACCCAATGCTGCCTATTCGCTTAGCTTGTGATGCTTCTCCATATGGTATCGGGGCAGTGCTCTCACATAAGTTTCCAGATGGCTCGGAAAGGCCAGTTGCTTTCGCATCCAGATCATTGACCTCCGCTGAGCGCAACTATGCTCAGATAGATAGGGAGGCTCTCAGCCTCGTGTGGGGAGTTAAGAAATTTAACCATTACCTGCAAGGCCAAAAGTTTACGCTGCTGACAGATCACCAGCCGTTGGTTTCCATTTTCAACCCTAAGAAGGGTGTTCCGGTAATGACGGCACAGAGGCTTCAGAGATGGTCCCTTTTCCTAGGGGCACATCAATATGATATTGAATTCAAAGGTACAAAGCAACATGGTAATGCTGATGGGCTGTCGCGCCTGCCACTACAGCGGAAGAGGCACCGGCAGTTGACCCTGTCGAGATATTTCACTCGACCATCATCGAATGCTTACCAGTCACCAATGCGGGTATTGAGAGAGAGACCCGAAATGACCCGACACTGTCTCGGGTCTACGACTTGACAGTGAAGGGACGGCCAGCACATGGCGAACCACTGTTACCAGCATTCTCAGCCAGACGAGAACAGCTGTCCGTATGTCAAGGAACATTGATGTATGGAACAAGGGTGATTATTCCTCCTAAATTAAGGGAGAGAGTTCTGAAAGAATTGCACGAAGGTCATCTGGGGGGAGTCAAGATGAAAAGCCTTGCTAGGGCTTATGTGTGGTGGCCAGGTATCGACAAACAAATAGAGGATCTGACTAAAAGCTGCCCAGGGTGCCAAAAAGTTCAAAACGCACCTCCAATTGCACCGCTGCATCCGTGGGAATGGCCTTCAGCCCCATGGCAATGTGTGCATATCGACTTTGCAGGTCCATTCATGGATTCCATGTTTTTGATAGCAGTAGACGCACATTCTAAATGGCCAGAAGTGATTAAGATGTCGACCACTACCTCTGAGAAGACGATCGCAGTTCTAAGAACCATACTTGCAAGGAACGGGTTGCCGGAGCAAATATGTTCAGACAACGGACCACAGTTCATGTCAGAAGAATTCCAGAAATTCATGAAAAAGAATGGGGTGAAACACTATACATCTGCCTCATATCATCCGGCTACAAATGGGTTGGCCAAGAGATTTGTACAAATGTTCAAAAAGGCAATAAAGGCCATGAGTGAAGACCATATTCCACTACAACACAAGGTGGACAATTTCCTGATGGCGTATCGCAATGCCACGCATGCAGTGACAAATCAAAGCCCTGCCATAATGTTCTATAACAGAAGGTTGCGGTCCCGGTTGGATTTGTTAAAACCAAATGTGCGACGGGAAGTCGAAAACAAGCAATTCCAGCATGTAAATAACAAGGCCACTCGTAGTTTTGAAATAGGACAACCAGTGTTGGCCAGGGACTATAGGAATGATAAATGGCAACCTGGAACAATTAGTGCACGACAAGGACCCTTGATGTACACGGTAGACGTTGGAGAGAACGTAATGCGACGTCATGCTGACCAACTTGTGGAATCGAGAACAAGGGTCGACCCCATGTCTACGGCAGAGACACCAGTTGAAGAACTTGTTGAGCCTGTAGCATCTACCTCAGACTCGAACGTATTGGATGATGTTAAATCCATAGGAGATCAAGTGGATGAGTCACCCCAGCAACGAGAACCAGAGACCCCTGAAAGGCGTTATCCGGGCCGGATCAGGAGGCCTCCTCAGAGACTGAATCTTTGAACAGTTCTTGTGTGTCAATTGTATATATGTTATCCATGTAATGTTTAATTTGGGGTGTACACTGTTAAGCTAAAAGGGGAGGAATTGTAGTGTATGTAACCTGTACTACCTTAAGAGGATACCTTAAGGTGAAGGACTACTTTTTGATGGCTCCTGTACATTGCAGTACCGGTGGTGACCACACCGGTATATAAACCCTGCGGAGCAAAGTGTTTCTCAGTTCAGCCCTGACCCTCAATCACTAAAGACCTGTTTACTTACTTCTAGTCTGTGTCCTGTTATTCAGTATAACTGCATTTGAAAACACAGACTCAACAACAAGGGATTTCATTTTTATGACCCCTAGGTCATGTTAGCGTATGATTAGATGTTGGACAGAAAGGGGAGACTCCTGATCGTAAGGGACACTGGGCTTTCTTGCAGCAGAAACCAGTGATGTTGAACCTGAGCTAATATCTAGCACAGACCCAAAGTATCTACCCAATATGCTGGACTGTTTGAAGCTGAAACCCAAACAAGAGATAGTCATGTCATTGAGGTTCCTCGAGATCAGCAGGGACCTGATTATATTTTTGTGCCCAGAAACTCAAATAACTTGATGACCAAGATGTCAACATATGAACCAACTGAAATATTATTCATTTTATCTTATTAACTCAATTTAATGCAGTAACAAAATTTTTTTATCAACGTCATGTAACTGTTTGGATGAGTCCAGGCTGATGTTCATGCACATGCCTTCTGAGTAATGCAAACCTGCTGACATATCTACCCAGGTATGCGTTGTATGGACAACGTGGACATCCAGTGTAGAATTTGCAACTTGAGGCTTATTTCAGGCTGTTCATTGGGACAAATGGAGAGAGTACTGCTGCAGTCTCACCACTTGTCATAGTCATCTTCTAAGATCTTCTATCCGCAGCATAACTAAGACCGCCTACTTCCACCTCCGTAACATCGCCTGTCTCCGCCCTTGCCTCGGCTCATCCGCTGCTGAAACCCTCATCCATGCCTTTGTTACCTCCAGACCTGACTATTCCAACGCACTCCTGGCTGGCCGCCCACATTCCACCCTACGTAAACTTGAGGTGATCCAAAACTCGGCTGCCCGTGTGCTAACACGCACCAAGTCCCGTTCGCCCATCTCCCCTGTGCTCGCTGACCTCCATTGGCTCCCGGTTAAGCAGCGTCTTGATTTCAAATCCCTCCATGGCCTCGCCCCTCCCTATCTCTTTAATCTCCTTCAGCCCCACAACCTCACCGAGATATCTGCATACCTCTAATTCTAATTCTGCCCGCTTGAGGATCCCTGATTATAATCGCTCAACCATTGCTGGCCGTGCCTTCTGTTGCCTGGGCCCTAAGCTCCGTAATTCCCTGCCTAAACCTGTCCGCCTCGCTACCTCGCTTTCCTCCTTTAAGACTCTCCTTAAAACCTACCTCTTTGACCAAGCGTTTGGTCACCTGCCCTAATTTATCCTTATGTGGTTCGGTGTCAAATTTTTTATCTTAAAATACTCCTGTGCAGCATCTTGGGACGTTTTACTATGTTAAAGGTGCTATATAAATACAAGTTGTTGTTGTTGATTCAACACTTGTGTTGTAGAAAGGGCAGGAATAGGGAGGAGGAGGCGAAGAAAGCAATGATTGTCCAGTTCCCCAGAAAGGGAGCTGGGTGGTCCACTTAGCTTCTGATCGCCTTTCTTTAAGTCAGGCAGAATTATGGCTTTCTCCGCTGCTCCTCGCAGCCTTTCCTCTCCTGAAGGTGTTGACTGCTTTAGTAGAGCACACCTAACGTAGGTGGCACCTCATCCAAGTGGCCACTACTCACATGTGAGCTTTACCAGTGATCACTGACAGTCTATCGTTGCCATAAGGGGTACGGTAGCATAGTGGTTATGTTACTGGATTAGTAATCCAGAGGCTTGGACGAATAATCTGGAGACATGAGTTCAAATCCCACTGCGGCGGCTGGGAAATTTAAATTCAATTAAATAAATTGGGAATAAAAAATTCGTATCATTACTGGTTTACCACAAAACTGCCAAAACCCATCAGATTCACTAATGTCCTTTAGGGAAGGAAATCTGCCGTCCTTACCTGGCCTGGTCTACATGTGACTCCAGCAATGTGATTGACTCTTTACTGGCCTAGCAAGCCACTCGGTTGTACTCGAGAAGGCTTCTCCAGGGCAATTAGAGATGGGCAATAAATGCTAAACAAATAAAGAAAAAAAACAAGCACAGTGATGTTCTCACCCACCGTTTACAGCTGCATCCTTCCCCTTGAGTGGGCTGGGTCATAGAGTCATAGTTATACAGCACAGAAAGAGGCCCTTCGGCCCATCGTGTCCGCGCCGGCCATCAAGCCCTATCCTAATCCCATTTTCCAGCACTTGGTCTGTAGCCTTGTATGCTATGGCATTTCAAGTGCTCATCTAAATGCTTCTTGAATGTTGTGAGGATTCCTGCCTCTACCACCCTTTCAGGCAGTGAGTTCCAGATTCCAACCACCCTCTGGGTGAAAAAAGTTTTCCCTCTAAACCTCCTGCCCCTTGCCCTGAAACTATGCCCCCTGGTTATTGACCCCTCTACTAAGGGGAAAAGTTCCTTTCTATCTACCCTATCTATGCCCCTCATAATTTTGTACACCTCGGGTCGTGACCAGTTGTAATACCCTGGCAACCACGTCTGTTGAGTTCAACTCACATGGCACAGATGGAAGATCAAACCTGGGACCCTCACAATCTGTATGGCTCAGAGGCAGTTGTACACTGGTTTCTTCCATTCATTCCTTTGCATCTTGTTATGATTTCTGAACTACCAGTGCATTTTTTTGGTGAAACTTTTTTTTTTCAAAATGCGGTTTTCACTTTCAAGACACAGTAGACATGCATGTGTTTCTTAGTAACTAATTCTAAGTAAGTGTGTTTAAAAACAAAGCCAATACTTCAGGGGAAAGAGGCCATATGTGAAAATATCCACAAGTAGTTCTAAGTTATGAAACAGTTCTAGTTATATGTTAAAGAGGTGCCAAGCTCCTTTCACTAGATTCTCTAGGTTTCTTCTCTAATTATGATTTATTGCCTTCATGCGCTGCTTACATTTCTGGGCTTGAGCACTTTCTTACTGTAACCCAGTGTGAGTTAGGGCCACAATCCCACCCAGTGCCTTGCTCAGTGAGCATTCTCTGGAATGCTCAACGTACTGCCTCATGCAGTGACGGAAGCCGGATAAGAACATAAGAACATAAGAAATAGGAGCAGGAGTAGGCCAATCGGCCCCTCAAGCCTGCTCCGCCATTCAATAAGATCATGGCTGATCTGATCCTAACCGCCAATCCACTATCACAGAACCATCTCCTGAATCTAACAGAATTAGACACACGAAATAGGAGCAGGATCAGGCTACACGGCCCCTGGGCCCGCTCCGCTACCCACAGGGCCATGACCGATCCGAACCTAGACTCATGTCCAAATTCCTGCCCGCTCCCCGTAACCCTTAATTCCCTTTACTTCTAGGAAACTGTCTATTTCTGTTTTAAATTGATGTAATGATGTAGCTTCTACAGCTTTTTGGGGCAGCATATTCCATGGACCTACCACCCTCTGAGTGAAGTAGTTCCTCCTCATCTCAGTTTTGAAAGAGCAGCCCCTTATTCTAAGACTATGCCCCCTAGTTCTAGTTTCACCCATCATCGGGAACATCCTCCCCGCATCCACCCGATCCAACCCCTTCACAATCTTATATGTTTCAATAAGATCGCCTCTCATTCTTCTGAACTCCAATGAGTAGAGTCCCAATCTACTCAACCTCTCCTCATATGTCCATCCCCTCATCCCCGGGATTAACCGAGTGAACCTTCTTTGTACTGACTCGAGAGCAAGTATGTCCTTTCTTAAGTATGGACACCAAAACTGTACGCAGTATTCCAGGTGCGGTCTCACCAATACCTTGTACAACTGAAGCAATACCTCCCTATTTTTATATTCTATCCCCCTAGCAATGAAAGCCAACATTCCATTGGCCTTCTTAATCACTTGCTGCACCTGCATACTAACCTTTTGAGTTTCGTGCACCAGGACCCCCAGATCCCTTTGTACTTCAGTACTTTCCAGTTTCTTGCCATTAAGATAATAACTTGCTCTACGATTTTTCCTGCCAAAGTGCATAACCTCACACTTTCCAGTATTGTATTCCATCTGCCAAATCTCTGCCCACTTAGCCTGTCTATGTCCCCTTGCAGGTTTTTTATTTCCTCCTCACTCACTACTTTCCCTCCCATCTTAGTATCATCTGGAAAATTTGATATGTTACACTCGGTCCCCTCCTCCAAATCGTTAATATAGATTGTAAAGAGTTGGGGACCCAGCACTGACCCCTGCGGAACACCACTAGTTACTGATTGCCAGTCTGAGAATGAACCATTTATCCCAACTCTCTGCCTTCTGTTAGATAGCCAATCCTCTATCCATGACAGAATATTACCCCCAATCCCGTGATTTTTTATCTTAAGCAATAATCTTTTGTGTGGCACCTTGTCAAATGCCTTTTGGAAGTCTAAATACACTACGTCCACTGGTTCCCCTTTATCCACCCTGTATGTTACTTCCTCAAAGAACTCCAGCAAATTTGTCAAACATGACTTCCCCTTCATAAAACCATGCTGCCTTTGTCCTATTAAATTAAGATTATCCAAATGTCCTGTTACTGTCTCCTTAATAATGGACTCAAATTTTACCTACCACAGATGTTAGGCTAGCCGGTCTATAGTTTCCAGCCTTCTGTCTACTGCCCTTTTTAAATAAGGGTGTTACATTAGCAGTTTTCCAGTCTGCCGGGACCTTTGCCGAGTCCAGGGAGTTTTGGAAAATTATTACCAAAACATCCACAATCCCTACCGCCACTTCCCTCAAGACCCTAGGATGTAAGCCATCAGGTCCAGGTGATTTATCCGCCTTGAGTCCCATTATTTTACCGAGTACCACTTCCTTAGTGATTTTGATCGTGTTTAGCTCCTCCCCCCATATAGCCCCCTGTTTGTCCAGTGTTGGGATATTCTTAGTGTCTTCTACTGTAAAGACTGATACAAAATATTCATTCAGTGTTTTTGCCATCTCCATATTTCCCACCATTAATTTCCCGGTCTCATCCTCTAAGGGACCAACATTTACTTTAGCCACCCTTTTTCTTTTTATATAACTATAAAAACTCTTACTATCTGTTTTTATATTTTTTGCTAATTTACTTTCATAATCTATCTTCCCTTTCTTAATCAATCTTTTTGTTATTTTTTGCTGTCTTTTAAAGTTTTCCCAATCCTCTATCCTCCCACTAGATTTGGCTACCTTATATGCCCTTGTTTTTAGTCGAATACTATCCTTAATTTCTTTACTTAGCCACGGATGGCTGTCTTTTCTTTTACACCCTTTTCTTCTCAGTGGAATATATTTTTTTTGGAAGTTGTAAAATAACTCCTTAAATGTACACCACTGATCATGTATCGTCTTACCCTTTAATCTATTTTCCCAATCCACTCTACTCAATTCTGCTCTCATACCTTCATAGACTCCTTTATTCAAGCTTCTGTGACTACCTGCACGCTGAATTCAATCCTTCCACTGTGGGCAGTTGCCAAGCAGCCAGCACTTTCCCACAGGAAGAGGGAAAAGAAGGTATGTGTCAGACTAAGGCTGCCAACCCTGGTTGGGTGTATTACGGGAGGTTTCATCACATGAACTCTCACCTCGAACCACCCCGCCCACCACTCTCCCGCCATTGGTCCATCCTCCAGGCGCCACTGCCTTCCAACGGCCAATTGGAAAGGGAACAAACGCTTTGTTGCCCAATTGGACTAATCTTCACTGTTAATGAGACAGCCTGTTTTCCTCATCTTCAATATTGTTATGATGAAAGAAAGAAAGAAAGAAATGTGCATTTCTGTAGCGCCTTTCACAACCACGGGACGTCTCAAAGCGCTTCACAGCCAATAAAGTACTATTTGGAGTGTAGTCACTGTTGTAATGTAGGAAACGTGGCAGCCAATTTGCGCACAGCAAGCTCCCACAAACAGCAGTGTGATAATGACCAGATCATGGCCTAGAAATTCACTGGCCTTAGCGCCGCTTTTGAGGCGCTAGAGGGCCTAGCGCCGAAGTTATGGCCAGTTTAGAAATTGACAGGGGCCCTAAATCGGCGTTAGGCCGGTAGCGCGGCGCCGGCACCGATGACGTCATCAGTATGCGCAGCGTCCCGGTTGCCATGGTAACCCGCCCGAACTCGGAAATTGAGTTGCAGCCGCCTCGCCTGTGGCAGCCGCAAGCAACGTTCTGGCAGAGGTGCCTTACAGAACTTTGCGCCGGCGCATTAAAGGCCCCGCGGCGGCCGGCCGCTTTCCCGCCGTCCGCAGCTCCCTCCCCGGACTTCCCCCCCCCCCCCCCCCCGGAACAGAAGCAAGCCCGGCACTTGTCCGAGGTGCCGGGCTCATTTTTTAAAAAGATTATCGCGGGCCGCGGCCGGGTGCAGGCAGCTCCTCCTTAACGGAAGGAGGAGGCCTGCACTTCCCGAGCCTGCCGCACCGCAGCGGGCGCCGCAGCGCCGCAATGCGGCGCGTGGCACCAGTTTTGAGGCGCTGAGACCCCTCAGTAGCGCCGGCAGCCGTTTGGGCGCGGCGCTACTGAATTTTTGGCGCACGCAGGGGGACTTAGCGCCGGCACTAACTTCCGGCGCTAAAGCCCTCGCTGCGCCAAAACCGAATTTCTAGGCCCATCTGTTTTAGTGATGCTGGTTGAGGGATAAATGTTGGCCCCAGGACACCGGGGGGAACTCCCCTGCTCTTCTTCGAAATAGTGCCTTGGGATCTCTTGCGTCCACCTGAGAGAGAGTAGACGGGGCCTCGGTTGTAAACGTCTCATCCAAAATAGTTCGAAGAAAATGTAAAAAAACTGTTTTGTTCAACGCCTCCCTCAGATTTTTCTCCTGGGTTAGCTTGGAGATTAGGCTTGAATTCCTGGAGACTCCAGAACAATCCTGGAGGATTGGGAACCCAATGTTGGACCCATAATTCTAATTCAATCGGGACCTTTCACTAGTAGAGATCGCCCTGCCTCCTAACCGCACTCCCGTGCCCCCTTTTACAGGAGAGCCAGAAAAAGTGAGACATTGAGAGAAGCACTGAATCCCAACTCGGCCAGCAAGCCTTAGAAGACCAGAGGCAGCAATTCTGACAAGGGCCATATGCAATGGGGAGACGGGCTGCAAATGGCTGTATGATTAGTAACACTGTTCTTAACTTTTTTTTTTTCCTTTCAGCACTACTGCCAATTGGCCGTTACCCTTAAACCTTTAAAAACGACGTCTTTTTTTCCACCAATTTGTGTAATTCTGTGCTTTCCTATGTTAGCCTGTGACCTAAGCCGAGTGTCAGTTTTTTTACGCTAATGGCTAGACCATGTGCTCTGGAAGCAAGACTCCCGATCAAGCGCTGAGCTGACAGACAAATCAAGAAGGGAAGTACGGCCAGGCAAAAACTAGCCTCGCCAAGCACTGTGGAGGAGGAACTCCTCGAAGGTGATGTCGCCGGCAAAGAACAGGGTGGAGTGGATGAGACCAGAAGACTCCAGGACCCAAAGACAGATGGGCCCGTAATTTCCGTTAGGAGGCTCCCTGCGTGCGGAGGCCTCCTATCGGGAAAAAAATCTATGCACTTACCTGAGGGCTCCCGAGGTCCGAACACTTCCACTCCTGGGCCTCTCCACAGTCGAAGTGCGCAGGGCCCACGTATCCCAGGGGCGCAGGCATCCCTGGGATCAGGTGGGCCAGGCCAGCCAATAGAAGGGAATCTCCCTTCATACTTTTGACAGCTAGACCTGTCAAATATATGAATGGAGATCATCCCAAAAATACACTAAAACATTAAATTATTTTTTAAATCATGTTTTTAAAATGAGTTAAAATTACAATATTTTAAACAAAAATTAAAGTTTTTGAAAAAAGTAATTAAAAGTTTTTTACAGGGCTAAAAATAAACTTACCTTTTTTAAAGGTATTTTAAAATTATAAATGAGTGAAAAATTTGTTTTTTTAAACTTTTTTTTCAACTCTTATGCTGGTAAAATCAGGCCTTATGCTTTTACCAAGCGTAAGATTTCTAAAGGTTTTCTGCGGGCGGAGGTTCTGCAGAAAGCGGAACCCTCCCCCCGCAGAGGCCCTTCTCCAGGGCAGGCGGAGGATCTGTCGGATCGGAAATGCCGGTTTTCAGTCCATGCGCTGTGCATGCCTGAAACCGGCACTTGTGAGGCCCCTACGGGTGTGTACGCAGTTTGTACCCACCCATAGGCACCGGAATATACGGGCCATGGTTAATAATAGCGGTGGCTATTGCAAAGGAAACCGAAAAGGGTTCAAGCCAGGAAACAGGGGCGATGAATAACTGCGACATTGAACCGAGATATCAATCAGGGATTGGCATTAGATGGAAAAAAACAAAGTTGTTAAATGCTTCAGTTTGCAAAAATAGTCGACTTATTTTACTACCCGGCTGGACTAAGTTAACAAGAAGTGAAGAAAGTTTTTCCTATCTGTAATAGCGCCGCCTTTGCTTTGTGCAGTTCTAGCACTGGACTTTTTACTTTCGGGAAGATTGCATGTAACTCATTTGGAAGGGTCAGGGGTCAAGCCCATTAGCACATAGTGAATGAGATTTGGTCACACAGGAAGTCCTGATTGCGTAACCCTGTTCACTTCGCCCACTTGGTATCTACCAGACAGCTTCAGCTCCCACACAATGATCTCAACATCACTTACTCTTCTTTCCTGTCATTCTTTTGCCCTGTTCAGCTGCCCTTTGGTTGTGAGATAAGTGAAGGGGGGGGGGGGGGCGGGTGGGATGCGGGGAGAGTCAGTTTCTGAACATGCTAAATGTGACCATGATTTTAAAAGCTGGCCTTTAATCTTTTTGCTTATCAAATCCTCCATTAATTAGTCTCATGATATGATGATATTTTGTATTTGTATTTTAAATGTGTAAAAAAAAAAATGAACAAATCCTCCCCATGGGTAGCGTTGGTTTAGTGAGGGAAGTACTTGGAATATAAATGATCACTTCCTTCATTACCTTGACGATGTCTTGTGTCTGAGTTAAATTTCCCCAAACATGGAAGAATGACATTTTCTGCAAGTGGGCGTTCTCTGCTCCCACCAAGCAGATAGTCCTTCAACTGGAAGAACGCAGTGCCCAATAGGACTTTGACAGTGTCGTGCAACAATGTTGGCATGCTGCCTGCGTTATACTGAACGGGCGTGGGGTAATCACGCATCGCGATCCCCACACCCGTTTTCAGGGGCTATCCAATTTAGCACCCCCCCCTGCCCCCCCAATACAATAACAAAATACTGCGGATGCTGGAAATCTGAAATAATAACAGAAAATGCTGGAAATACTCAGCAGGCCAGGCAGCATCCGTGGAGAGAGAAACAGGGTTAACATTTCAGGTCTGGGACCCTTCATCAGAACTGGAAAAAGCTGGAGATGTAACTGATAGTAAGCAGGTGCAGAGAGGGGTGGGGGGCGGAGGGGAGGAAGGAATTGAAAGAAATTCCTCGAGGAACAGCACCTCATCTTTCGATTCGGCACTTTACAGCCTTCCGGACTCAATATCGAGTTCAACAACTTCAGATAATAATCCCTGCCTCCATTTTTCATGCTGTGATTTTGCCATTCCCATTTGCAAAATTTTCACAGTATGTTCTTTCAATTCCTTCCTCCCCTCCTAAACCCCCTCCCCCCGTCTCTGCACCTGCTTAATATCTGTTACTGTAACGTCCGTGTGTAATTGAGACACGGACTGCAGGAGTTGGTTACAACAGGTGTTTACTGAATGGAGACAAAACTGGAACTACTATACAAAGTTACTACACAGGCTTAATCCGCGGCCTCACATGAAAATCAGGCCCTGCCGTTAAAGTCGGTGCGGCCTCCCGCCCGCCTCGGAGGTCCCCCTGCCCCCAACCCACCTACCTAGAGAAAGCTCCAGCCAACGTGTATGTTCCAGTGTGCACACATGCATACGTAGACTGGGAAAGGGCTCACTTGTTTACTGCACCTGGCATCACAGAGGAGGAATGTAACGTCCGTGTATAATTGAGACACGGACTGCAGTAGTTGGTTATAACAGATGTTTACTGAATGGAGACAAAACTGGAACTACTATGCAAGGTTACTACACAGGCTTATATACAGGGGTGGTCACTACTGGCACTGCAGTATACAGGGGCTGCAGAATATAGTTCCTTCTTCAGGTTACATACACTACAATTCCTCCCCTTTTAGCTAAACAGTACATAACATTCGATAAACAACTAAATAACATATTTACAATTACAGTTGCTATATACATTAGCTGAAGTTAATCAATCATAAATTCAGTCTTTGAGGAGGCCTCCTGATTCTGTCCGGATAACGCCTCTCTGGGGTATCAGGTTCTTCTGGCAAAGTTGATTCGGGATCAACGTCGTTGTTTGGTTCGTCTGCTTCCAATATCACCGATTCTGAGGTAGATGCAATTGGTACCTCGGTTTCATCACCCGGTGTATAGGATCGCGGTGTAGATTTGACGTTTTCCAGTGACTCTAGAATCTGGTCAGCATGGCGTCTTACAATGCTCTCTCCAACGTCCACGGTATACATTAGAGGTCCTTGCCGTGTGCAGATCGTTCCTGGCTGCCATTTCTCTGTGCGGTAGTCCTGGGCCAAAACTGGTTGACCTATCTTAAAACTCCTGGTTGGCCTTTCATTCATATTCTGAAACTGCCTGTTCTCCACATCTCTTCTGATGTTTGGCTTAACCAAATCCAAGCGGCATCTTAGTCTTCGACTGAAGAACATCATGGCTGGAGTTTGGTTGGTAACCGCATGTGTTGCATTCCGGTAGGCAAACAAGAAGTTATCCACTTTGTGTTGTAGGGGTATGTCTTCATAACACATTGCCTTGATAGCCTTCTTGAATGTTTGAACGAACCTCTCAGCCAATCCATTGGTGGCTGGATGATATGGGGCGGATGTGTAATGCTTAACACCATTGTTCTTTAAGAACCTCCGGAACTCTTCAGACACAAACTGTGGTCCATTGTCGGAGCAAATCTGTTCAGGCAGCCCATTTCTGGCGAATATGGTTCGTAAGACTGTGATTGTTTTTTCTGTGGTGGTTGAGGACATTTTTATTACCTATGGCCACTTTGAATGTGCATCCACCACAATTAAAAACATCGAGTCCATAAATGGACCAGCAAAATCAATGTGCACCCTTTGCCATGGAGATGAGGGCCACTCCCATGGATGTAGAGGGGCTTGTGGTGGGGCGTTTTGGACCTTCTGGCATCCTGTACAGCTCTTGGTCATCTCTTCAATTTCTCTATCGATTCCCGGCCACCACACAAACGCTCTGGCTAAGTTCTTCATTTTTACCTCTCCCAGATGACCCTCATGAAGCTCATTGAGCACTCTATCCTTCAATTTGGGTGGAATTACTACTCTGGATCCACACATCAAGGTTCCTCTGCACACTGACAGCTGTTCTCTTCTCGGCGAGAATGCTGGCAACAGTGGTTCGCCATGTGCTGGCCATCCCTTCACCGTTAAATCATAGACCCTGGAGAGTGTCGGGTCATTTCGTGTTTCCTTTTCTATGTTTGCATTCGTCACAGGTAGACATTCGACTATGGTCGAGTGGAATATCTCCACAGGATCCACTGCAGGTGCTTCTTCCACCGTCGGCAACGGTAGGCGCGACAATCCATCAGCATTCCCATGCTGTTTAGTTCCTTTGTACTCGATGTCATATTGGTGTACCCCTAGGAAAAGGGACCACCTCTGTAGCCGTTGTGCTGTCATTATCGGGACGCCCTTCTGGGGGTTGAAAATGGAGACAAGAGGCTGATGATCAGTTAGTAGAGTAAATTTCTGTCCGTGCAGGTAGTGATTGAACTTCTTCACCCCCCACACCAGGCTGAGGGCCTCTCTGTCAATCTGGGCGTAGTTACGCTCGGCTGAAGTTAACGAGCGTGACGCAAAAGCTATCGGCCTCTCTGAACCATCAAGGAATTTATGTGACAGTACCGCTCCAATGCCGTAGGGAGACGCATCACACGCAATCTTATCGGTAGTGATGGGTTGTAGTGAGCCAATACTTCTCTTGAAGTGATTAGGTCTTTACACTTCTGAAAGGCCCGCTTACATTCATTGCTCCATTTCCATGCTACTCCAGTTTGTAGTAGGGCGTTCAGTGGGTGCAGAATTGTGGACAAATTCGGCAAAAACTTATGGTAGTAATTCACCAATCCGAGGAATGACCTCAGTCGCGACACATTTTCAGGTGCTGGAGCCTTAACTACCGCTTCAATTTTGTCAGGGGACTTATGTAACCCCTCTTCATCAATCACGTGGCCACAATACGATATCTGTTTCTTAAAAAACTCGCACTTGGGGCGATTGGCTCGTAGCCCATGTTCTCTTAGTCTAGTGAGCACCTGCTCTAGGTTGGCAAGGTGTTCACTGTCATTTTCACCTGTCACTAGGATGTCGTCCAAGTAACAGAGTCCCCGGAATCCCTTGCAGGACTTGTTCCATCGTTCTTTGCCATATCGCCGGAGCTGATGCTACTCCGAATACCAGTCGATTATACTGGTAAAGACCTTTGTGAGTGTTTATCGTGAGATACTTCCTAGAGGATTCTTCAACCTCCATCTGCAAATATGCTTGTGCTAGGTCAATTTTTGTAAAACGCTTCCCTCCAGATAGTGAGGCGAAAATATCTTCTATCCTCGGGAGAGGATACTGTACTGTGTGAAGGACTGGGTTCACAGTCACCTTGAAGTCCCCACGGATGCGAACCTTCCTTGGCTCCTCAGACTTATTGTTTAACGTTTTCTTCATGACAGGAACGATGGGTGTCGCCCACTCGCTCCAGTCTACCTTAGATAACACGCCTGCATTCTCCAGATTCTCCAGCTCTGCCTCGATGGCTGGGCGAATTGCATACGGTACCAGTCTTGCTTTGAAAAACTTGGGAATTGCATTCTCTTCTATTTTTATCGAGGCGGTTACGCCTTTAAGAGTTCCCAGTTCTTGTTGAAATACCTCTTTAGCGTTAGCTAAGATTTTTGACAATCGTCCAGGTGTGACGTCATCCTTTTTACCAGCCACAGTCAGTGCCTGAATGGAGTGCCAGTCTAAACTTATCTTTCTGATCCATTCACGTCCCAATAACGGTGGTCCACCATCTTGCAGTATGTACAGATACAATTTCTGTATTTCCTTGCCGTTGTATTCGACAGGCACCCTTATTTTCCCTCTGGGGTATACTTCCTGCCCCGTATATGTCTTCAAGACAATGGATGTGTCTTTCAAGGGTATGTGTGAGAATAGCCGCTCATAGTCTCGTCAATTCATGATGGTCAGGGCTGATCCTGTATCCAATTCCATTTTGACTTGGGACCCTGCTATCGTGAGGGTGACCCAAATGGTTCAGTGATCCTCTTTTGCGATTACGTTGTGTAGTTTGAGACAGCTTAGTCTCTTGTTCCCGGATTCACTCGCTCATCTGGTCTTCGGAACTACTGTCCGTCATCTTTCCGCATTGCCTGCATGTTTTGTCCTTGGACCAGCAGTCCTTCTGGTCATGGGTTGTTCTGCCGCAGCGATAACATTTTTCAAATCCCCGTGTCATTTCATGGGTGCCGTATTCCTGTGGCTTTTGCTGTATTTCCGCAGCTCCCCTTGCTGCTGCTTCGTACGATACTGCCACGCTGAAAGCCTTATCTAGCGTCAACTCTTTCTCTGAGAGTAACCTCTTCTGGGTTCCTTCACTCAGGAGTCCACAGACAAATTTGTCCCGTAGGGTATCTGCCAGTCCTGCTCCGAACTGGCAGTGCTTTGATAGCTTGCGTAGTTCCATAAGGTAATCAGCATTG
Organism: Somniosus microcephalus; assembly: GCF_052327205.1. Lineage (NCBI taxonomy): Eukaryota > Metazoa > Chordata > Chondrichthyes > Squaliformes > Somniosidae > Somniosus > Somniosus microcephalus. The sequence continues at coordinate 17,070,753 of NC_140997.1, read as the reverse complement.
CTCTCATCTTTATGCTGATTTCTCTTGTGGAATTTAAATCTTTCTGCTATCAGCAGCGGCGTAGGATTTAGGTGTTCCTGTAGGATATCAACAATTTTGTTAAAACTCTTCGCCATCGGTTTTACTGGAGTGATCAGGTTCCGCAATAGGCCGTACGTTCTTGCGCCCATTAAGTTTAGTAGTACCGATGCCTTTTTCTCATCGGCTACTTCATTTGCCTTGCAATATACTTCGACTCTTTCCACATACGTGGTCCAGTCTTCTATTGCATTATCGAAGGCAGTGATATTGCCAGTCTTCGGCATCTTGGAGATCTAAGATGGCGCCTCCCGCGCTTTGCCTTCTTCCCCGATTGAACAAAATGGCGCCTCCCGCGCTTTGCCTTCTTCCCCGCTGGATTAAGATGGCGCCTCCTGCGTTTTCTGTCTTTTCCGCTGCTGCTGGCATTTTTATGCCTTGATGGCGATGCCCTATGGTCTTCGCGCACTTCCCCCCCCCCCGCGCTGCTGCTAACGCCGCTCTCCGCGGTCCCCGTGGCAAACTGCAGCCCCTCGCGGCTTTCTGCGCTTCTAATTTCTTTTATTTTAATTACTGTTCCCGTCGTCAGAGCAGACCCTATGGGACACTTTCCTCCCTCTTCTCGGGTCTGTACGCTGCCCGGCTTCGTAGCACCGGCCGCGCCCTGTGTGCTCCACCCTCTCTCCTCTTCCTGACAACGCTGCTCGGCCCCGTTGAAAAGCCACCCGATCGAGCTCTAGCCCGCCGCAGCCCAGGAAGGATCAGTGTACTACCTGCCACCAGCCCGATTAGCTGGAACACCATAGACTGGATAACCAAGCCCAGCTCTCGACAGCCTCTCCTGCAAATCTTCGAATTCGATGAATCAGAGGGCGGTTGCCCATGGTCGACGCCCGTTTCTTCTGTTTTTTTTTTGTCTTTTTGGATTTCTTCCTTCTGGCCTCGACCTCTAACAACTTCGCTTCAGGGATGGATTCCCGTGAGGTGGTGCAGAACTGTAGGTAAGTTCGGATCTGTTCGTCGCCAGTGTAACGTCCGTGTGTAATTGAGACACGGACTGCAGGAGTTGGTTATAACAGGTGTTTACTGAATGGAGACAAAACTGGAACTACTATACAAAGTTACTACACAGGCTTATATATAGGGGTGGTCACTACTGGTACTGCAGTATACAGGGGCTGCAGAATATAGTTCCTTCTTCAAAGTACATACACTACTGTTACATCTCCAGCTTTTTCCAGTTCTGATGAAGGGTCCCAGACCTGAAATGTTAACCCTGTTTCTCTCTCCACGGATGCTGCCTGGCCTGCTCAGTATTTCCAGCATTTTCTGTTGTTTTTTTAGCCCCCCCCAAATCTGGTCATTATGACATTTCTGTTTGTGGGAGCTTGCTGTGCGCAAATTGGTTGGTGCATTTCCTACATTACAACAGTGACTGCACTTCAAAAGTACTGTACTTCATTGGCTGTAAAGTGCTTTGGGATATCCTGAGGTTGTAAAAGGCACTATATAAATGCAAGTTCTTTTGTGAATCTGTTGTATGGGAAAAGCGCTGGTGTGGGTGTGTGTGTAAATATATATTTTTAAAATATTTCTGTTGTCCCCTGGCCTAATTGCTTCTTGTAATTGCTGCCTGTCTCCTCCAGTACGACGCCAAAAAAATAATTGCTATTCTGTTCTAAAGCCTATCCATAATCATTACCACAGATTCTGTTAGTCTTTGTCCTTTATCCCTAATAGTTCCAGGGGAAATAAAGAGAGGGAAAGAAAGATTGGATTAAAAGATAGAGAAAAAGACGGAAAGGAAAAGTAAAAAAAAATGTAATTAAAAATTTTACATTTAAAAAAATCTTCAACAACAATTTAAAACCTGAAGGAATGTGCCAGGGAGGTTGACTGGCAGTAATTAAGACATCGTTAAAAGGGTACTTACATTTGAAATGACTTGACTTAACGTTCTGTGGCGAGTTTAGTTTGGATTCCCGCGTTTAACCCCTTGCCCCTTGCCTGAAGTTGCTGTAGCATTTGCGCATAAATAACAGCGAGCTTCGTTAGCCCCACCGTTACTGTGACAGCAAATTATTTGCCATTATGTCCAGTCACTGTGTAGCAGCAATCAGCGAAGAACATAGAATGTTGCACTGTAATCAGTGGAGTATAAGTTGGAGGATGTAATGCTGAAATATTCTAGCGCTCCAGTTAGACTGTACCTTGAGTTTTGTGTCCAGTTCTCATTCATCACGACACAGGGGCAACATCCTTCCCTAAAAAGGCCACAGATAAGAGACACAAGGGTGATTTTTGTTATCAGAGGATTGGACTATAAGGCAAGACTGGAGAAACCTGGCCTCATCAGCCTTGATAAAAGATAGCTGAAGGGGGCCTTTTCAGAAGTATGGAAGATTTTAAATGACATCTCCACAGGCAAATCCACAGCACTATTTTTGAGGTGAAAGGTAAGTTTATGACTGACACCAGGAAGCTCTTTACACTGGGGACAGCTTCTGAGTAGAACTGTGGAGGCAAATTCCTTGGAGCCATTACAGTCACAGTTGGATATTGTGCTGAGGGAAAGAGAGACTAAATTTTTCTAGGCAGGTGGGCCGAGATGAGCTGAGTAGCATTTCTCTTGCATTTATATAGCACCTTTAACGTAGAAAAAAGTCCCAAGGCGCGTCACCCGGAGCCTAATCAGGCAAAAATTGACACCAAGCCTTATAAGGAGATATTGGGATAGTGGGACAGGTGACCTAACGCTTGGTCAAAGAGTTTTATGCCTTAAAGAAAGAAAGACTTGCATTTCTATAGCACCTTTCATGACCTAAGGTTGTCCCAAAGCAATGAAGTACTTTTTGAAGTGTAGTCACTTGTAATATAGGAAATGTGGCAGTCAGTTTGCACACAGCAAGTTCCCACAAACAGCAGTGTGATAATGACCAGATAATCTGTTTTAGTGATGTTGATCGAGGGATGAATATTGGCCAGGACACCGGGGAGAACGCCCCTGCTCTTCTTCGAAATAGTGCCGTGGGATCTTTTACGTCCACCTGAGAGAGCAGACGGGGCCTCATCTCATCCGAAAGACGGCACCTCCAACAGTGTAGCACTGAGGGAGTGTCAGCCTAGGTTTTTGTGCTCAAGTCTCGGGAGTGGGGACTTGAACTCGTAACCTTCTGACTCGGAGGCGAGAGCGCTGCCCACTGAGCCACGGCTGGCACACGGCTACAGGAGGAGAGAGAGAGAGAGAGAGAGAGAGGTGGAGAAGTTTAGGGAGGGGAATTCCAGAGATTAGGGCCGAGGCAGCTGAAGGCACGGTTGCCAATGGTGGGGGCGCAGGAAGTGGGGGATGTGCAAGAGGCCAGAGTTGAAGGAACGCAGAATTCTTGGAGGCTTGTTGGGCGGAGCAGGTTACAGAGACAGGGAGGGGGGGCGAGGCTATGGAAGGATTGGAACACGAGGAGAAGAATTCTAAAATTGAGATGTTGGCGAACAATGTTCCCGCTAAGCTGCGCGCGCGGGCACGGCCACGTAGTAATCTGCAAGATCCCGCGCAAGCGCTCAAGCTTTTACCGTGGAAATAACACACCTGCGCAGAAATTTAAAGGGACCGCACGTTGAAAGCAACAGGCCACGCAGAGCAAAGCGCAGCTCGCAGGGAACTTTGTTGGTGGCCATTTTACACCTTTATATTGCAGAGTTTTAGCTTGTGCCTGCTGCAGTGTGAAATAAACTCTATGCTACATGGCCAAAGAACAATTTGCAAAAACAAACTTTGAGCTAATAAAAATCACGTTTCAACCACTTATTTATATCGCAACATTTGTTTCACATCGGTAGCCAACACTGTGTTATGGTTGTAATTCAATGTAGGGTTTCGAATGGTACCTTTGCTGTTCATGAATAGCTCTGGAACCTTGAGTTTAAATTTTCACCATAAATTCACTGCCAGCTACTTGTTGCTAGAATAAATATATATTTAATAATTTTTCTTCTCCTTGTGTCGGGCCTGCCAAGCAAGGTCACTGGGTAAAGGCAGCAAGATGAAGGCGAAAGCCAAACTTAGGATTGAAGTCGGGAAAAATTTCTCTGCGCAAAAATTAATCAACGCTTGGAATAGATGACTGAGTGGGGTTGGGATGGCGGGGGGGGGTTGGTGTGGAGAGAGCGTTAGTCATTCAAGGAGGGGTGGGGGGGAGAATTGCAGGTTTTGCTTCTGGAAGGATAGGCTAAGATGGATTGACCTTCCTCCGCTGAATCTATCTCTGCGATCGCATAACAACTATCGCAGTATTAGATTTGTGGGGGAGGGTTGGAAGTTAAAATTGTGTCCATTACCATAGTGAATTTTTCTTGATTTTGTCCGAGTATTTAATAAATGCAGAACATAGGAACAATGACGGACAGATAAAGACCCTTTGGTCCATCCAGCTCGTCCCACACAATTGCGATACCTTGTGTATCTCAATATACGCACTCCACCCCACCCAAAACCATGTGATCTCCTGGGAGAGGCAAAAAAACAGAAGAAAAAAACAGGCCAATTTAGGGAAAAAAAATTCTGGGAAGTTCCTCTCCGACCCATCTTGGCAATCAGAACTAGTCCGGGAGATCACTCTGGCCCTGAATTCGCTGCAGCACCCACCTTCTGTAAGAGGTGATTTCCGTCCCAGTCAGAAACAGGTCCAGCTCTCGCTTGAAGGAATTCAGCGAGTCCGCGCCCACCACACGAGACAGCAGCCTGACCCAGAGGCCCACTGTTCTCCGGGACAAGAACCACCTCCTGACATCTCACCTCGATCTGGCCTTAAATTTGTGACCCCTGAACAGCTGTCACAAAAGGCTTCATAGCCTTTTCATTTCAAACATACACCTTGAAAATTATGCATTTCTTTCATCCGGATTTAATACTGTAACTCCCTGATACCGAATGCTGCCTGCTTCACAACTTCAGTATGAGGGCACAGTTATTCCCCTCAGTGCCTGCATGAGACCAGCACCTTTTTTTTTAAGAGAAATACCAGCAGCTTTGAGTCCAAGTACCAGCTCCCTGTCGCTCTCAGGGTGGGGAAAAGTGAGGGCTGTGCACACGCCACGCTCTGCTCACTGGCATCTGAATGCTCGTTGCACTTTAACACAAACCAAGAGAGTTGATGGGGCAGTCAGCTCCTTGCGAACGAATGGACTAAACATGACGGTTCGCAACTTTTTTAAAACTTTGCACCGTTGGCCGTTCTGCTGTGGGGGATGAGAACCGAAGTGATGCCAGACTCGCGCTACTTGCCTAAGTTCAATCTGGGGCACGTCACACTTGAATTACACTCCACAAAAACCACTTTGCACTGACGTAAACTGTGTGAAGTCTGATATGTTCTGCTGGACTTCCCAAAATAGCTGCATAAAGCAGAAAATCCTTCGCCGAGCTCGTACAAATGGCACTCTTGATGCTAAATTTAGTAAGAATTCGAGTCAGATGCTTCAAAGGTTCAAAAAAATATAAAAAGTCTCTCCATAAATTACAAGGTTGAATACAAAGAGTTTGAGAAACTGATGCGCTATCAATTACTCATAAAAGACTGAGAGTTAGAAGAGTAACTAAAGGCTTTTATTAACAACAGAATGGAGGTCTGCCTCGAGTGGTCGACCGGTCCAGGATACCAAGGGCTGGGGAGCAGTCACCTTTATACTAGGACCTGTGGGAGGAGTCAGCCGAGGCATGTCCAGGCATGTACACAGTGGAATACAAACAGGACAAACAGGAATACAAACAGTGGTTTACCACAGAAACAAAGAGCTCATCCGCCACGCAATTGGACTGAGATCTGGGAGAACGTCGCTACATGATACACGCATAAAAACCAGTTCTGGATGTGACCCCATTACAGTGGCAATTATATTCGGGGGGGGGACACAAAAAGCTTCAATAAAAATTCCAAGCTGCCATTCTGTTTGTGTTAAAATTTGGTTAAACTGTAAACCAAGGAAAAGGCAGAGGTCAAAGCTAATAGCTCCTCAAAGAATAGTTGAGTGCCATCCATCAAACAGTTGTCTACGATTTCTGTCCTGGTGCTGAATACTACTTTCTTTAACCGGGATCAGTGAGTGAATAAAAGACTTAAGAAACCCAAGAGCCATTTGGGGGTCGCTCACAATTCACCAGCCAGACTATTCAGTCTGGAATGAATTACATATTCCTTCCTGTTCCATTTAACAGGAAGGAATAACAATCTCTAGCGCAGATATACTGGAGGAAATTTCATTTCTTTCATTTTCCAAAATTGACCCAAATTGACATCAGTTCTGACTGTACCAACCCTTCGACTCTCTGCCAACCCCCACCCATTTTTTGGGTCGGGGTCATTTCATGCACACAGTGGGTTTCCAGGCGGGACTCCTCGAAGGATGAGGAGAGGCTCGAAGACGAAAGGGAAATGTGTTTTTAGGCCTCAGCCGAGACTAAGGCCGAGAAAGTTGATCTGTACGGGGCAGAAACGGAGGGAGAGGAATCCTCGACTTGGCCCTCTCCTTCCATTCAAAGAAATGTGGGACGCTCCCGCGGCTACCCTGGGCCAAATGACTTCTTCGGGCAGACGGGAGGGAAATGGTTCAGGAACCTGGCACTACCTCCCTCACCCGTTGGGCCTTGCATGCATCAGCCGGGGATGAGATGGGTCAGTGGCGGTCCCAGCAATGGCAGGGGGAGAGAAATCCAGATCAGGCAGTGAGGCAGCATTATGATTCACCACGCTGTTTTGAAGCCATTTTTGGCAATATCTCGCCCAATTTTGGACAGCATAGTGGAGGTAAATCCAGCCCCCTTGTGTGCTTTCTTGTTCGAACCAAGCTCTCGCCAAAACACTCAGTTGTATGTTGCTTATCCAAAGGTATCCCAACCATCTTCAGCTGCTTCATCAATGACCTTCCCTCCATCATAAGGCCAAAAGTGAGGATGTTCGCTGATGATTGCAGTGTTCAGTTTCAATAGCAACTCCTCAGATAATAAAGCAGTCCATGCCCACATGCAGCAATACCTGGACAACATCCAGGCTTGGGCGGATAAGTGGCAGGTAACATTCGCACCACACAGGTGCCAGGCAATGACTATCTCCAACAAGAGAGAGTCTAACCACCTCCCCCTTGAAATTCAATGGCATTACCATCGCCGAATCCCCCACCATCAACATCCTGGGGATCACCATTGACCAGAAAATTAACTGGACCAATCACACAAATACTGTGGCAACAAGAGCAGGTTAGAGGCTGGGTATTCTGTGGTGAGTGACTCACCTCCTGACTCCCCAAAGCTTTTCCACCATCTACAATGCAGAAGTCAGGAGTGTGAGGGAATACTCTCCACTTACCTGGATAAGTGCAGCTCCAACAACACTCAAGAAGCTCGACACCATCCAGGACAAAGCAGCCCGTTTGATTGGCACCCCATCCACCACCTTCAACATTCACTCCCTCCACCACCGGCGTACCGTGGCTGCAGTGTGTACCATCTACAAGATGCACTGCAGCAACTCGCCAAGGCTTCTTCGGCAGCACCTCCCAAACCCGCGACCTCTACCACCTAGAAGGACAAGGGCAGCAGGCGCATGGGAACACCACCACTTCCAAGTCACACACCAGCCTGACTTGGAGGTATATCGGCCGTTCCTTCATCGTCGCTGGGTCAAAATCCTGGAACCTGCTACCCAACAGCACTGTGGGAGTACCTTCACCACACGGACTGCAGCAGCTCAAGAAGGTGGCTCACCACCACCTTCTCGAGGGCAACTAGGGATGGGCAATAAATGCTGGCCTTGTCGGCGATGCCCACATCCCAAAAACAAATTTTCAAAAAATAGGAATTGTTCGACGATAAAACTCCAAAGTCCATCTGGTTTTACTGCTGGGAGCAGCAGCAAACTACAATACAAAGGAGGCAAGTTATATGGAACCCAAGAACAGCCATCAGAGGCATAGACAACATAGACCTCTTCCTGTTGGTCCTCCAGCATGAACTATCAACAAACAGGTACTTTAGAATGAGGGGAGGGCTGCACTTGGAGACCACAGTTTTACACTTGAGTGCTCCTCCCCTGGAACCCTAGAACTAATATAAAACACTTTGAAAGAGAATTACCAGTTCTCTACTACCTCAACTGGTCTATGCAGACATTTATGCCCCACACAAGCCTCCTCCCACCTTACTTCATCTCACCCTATCAATATATCCTTCTATTCCTTTCTGCCTCATGTGCTTATCTAGCTTCCCCATAAACACATCTATGCTATTTGGATGGTTACCGACCCTCCTGCCAATGGAAACAGTCTCTCCTTACTTACCATTATCAAAACCCTTCATAATTTTGAACACCTCTATTAAAACTCTCCTTGTTCGGTGGAGAATGACCCCAGCTTCTCCACTCCCTCCACATAACTGAAGTCCCTCATCCCTGGTACCATTCTAGTAAATCTCCTCTGCACCCGCTCCAAAGACTTGACAGTGTGGTGCCCAGAATTGGACAATATTGGCAAATAGAAGAGGGAAGAAGATGGACATTTTACAGTGAGTGTAACTGAAGGGTATAAAGCTAGAGCAGCGCAAAGTACTTTTGAAACTCTGTGATTGGTCAGTTGAACAGCGCTGATCTTTCTCAGTCACATACATTTCTATAGAGGGGAAATGAGGAGAATTGTTTTTCACACAGAGGGTTGTTACGATCGGGAATGCAGTACCTGAAAGAGTGGTGGAAGCAAATTTCATCGGAACTTTCAAAAGGCAATTAGACATGTACTTGAAGAGGACTAATTCGCAGGGTTATGGGGGAAAAAGCTGGGGTGTGGGACTAAACTGGACAGCTTTTGAAAGAGCCAGTACAGGCACGACGGGCCGAATGTGCTGTAAGATTCTGTGGCCCTGATATTGACGGGGCGGGTTGCGTAGGTGGCGGGGGGGGGGGGGGAGTTTTAATTCTACAGCGTGCAACTTTTCTGCTTGACAGGTTTCCTGCCTGGAAGTCAGTCGGGCGGAGAGGACTCCGGAGCAGGCCACAGGCCCAGCTAGGGAGCCTGGAGCCGCTACTGGGATCACCGGGGGTGGGGGGGGGGGTCTGATTCTCGACCTTCGGGGGGGAGGAGGAGGTCCGATACCCGACATCAGGGTGGGGGGGGGGTCCAATCCCCGGCCTGGGGGGGTGGGGGTGATGGGTCTGATCCCTGACCCCAGGTGTCTTTGTGTGGGGTGGCCTGATGGTGGGGTGGCCAGGGGGGCAGCATTCCTGCTCCTCTTGGCAAACAAGCAGTGATTTAAAGGCACTTGCCTTCTCCCCGAAGCTGTCCTCGCCTCCCTTCAGCTGCCGGGTTTCCCGAGGCCTGGAAAACCCGGCCGGCCATTGTTAAATCAGAAGCTGCCAGACTAATTAAAATATTTAAATTACCTACCCGGTTTCTGGGAGCGGGTTGGCTGCCCGCCCCTTGTCCCGCCTCCGTTAAACCCGGAAGTGCTTTTTTGTGCTACTGCCTAAAACCAATTTCACCCCTAGTACATCCTTGGACTTACTGCGAGCAATGCCACAGGAGATCTACTGTATTTTACAAATCGAATACTTTTTCTTCTTAGGCTGTTCCTCGGAACCGAGGATGACTTGCTTCCACACTAAAAATGAATTGTCAGGTGACTGATGAGTCCAGTGCGGGACCTACAGTCTCTGTCACAGGTGGGGCAGACACTGGTTGAAGGGGCGGGTGGGTGGGGTGCTTGGGTTGACGTGCGCTCCTTCTGCTGTTTGCGCTTGGCATCCGCTTGCTCCCGGCGAAGAGACTCAAGGTGTTTGGCGCCTTCCCGGATGCTTCTCCACCACTTTGTGCGGTCTTGGGCCAGGGATTCCCAGGTGTCGGTGGGGATGTTGCATTTTTTCAAGGAGGCTTTGAGGGTGTCCTTGAAGCGTTTCCTCTGCCCACCTGGGCTTCTCTTGCCGTGTCGGAGCTCTGAGTAGAGCGTTTGTTTTGGGAGTCTCGTATCGGGACGTGGCCCGTCCATCGGAGCTGATCGAACGTGGTCAAAGCTTCTGTTATGTATTGTGTGTTCTATTGTGTGTTCTCCTCCCACCTGTGGTGGCGCTGTCACAGGAGATAAATGGTTGGGTATTCTCTCGGTTAAGTTTAGCTCTCTTTGTTCGGAACTTTCCAGAACTTCCTTTCCTTCCAATAAAGCACTTCATGTTTGAATCTCTGAGTTCTGAGTCCTAAATTGTGTCTCGGTAGAAAGGTACCGACACAACAGCTTCGATGCTGGGGATGTTGGCCTGAACAAGAACACTGACGTCGGTGCACCTATCCTGCCAATGGATTTGCAGGATCTTGCGGAGGCAGCGTTGGTGCTACCTCTCCAGTGCTTTGAGGTGACTGCTGTACATAGAATACACATTGGGGATAGATGAACAGCAGGAAATAAGCAACTCACTTCGAGACCAAATTATCTCACCCACTCTGATACCCCTTGATGGTCCATTTTCCCTGATCACGAGCCCTTGCATTTTTATACTGAGGGGCATATCTTTAAAATTTCTTCTTCCAGTCTTAACTTCTGGAAAATGACTTTCAAAAGTAATACAGTTTCGCTTTTCTGTGCCTAGAGGAAGTATTGTCATAAAAAACATCTTAATGAGGTAACTTTGATATGTTCACAGGTGCAACTTAAGTGACCTAGATATTGAAAACCTTTGAAGATCTCCATTTCCATTTTCCACGGTATCAACTTCAGAAGTGCAAACCATGCCAAGTATCTATTTAGCTCAGCAACCACATCTTTTATCTTCGTATCTAACCTGCCCCAATAAATCCCTCAAAGGACCAATGGAGTATACACAACAACAATAACTTGCATTTCTATAGCGCCTTTTAATGCCCCAAGGCGTTTCACAGGATGTGGGAAGGGGCACGCAGTGTATTTATTTAAGCATCATGTCGGTAGTGGTGGGGAGGGATTTGTTCATTGTCACTTTGTGAGGGTTACTATCTATATAGAATCAAAACATTAACAAGAATGACTTGTATTTAACTCTTTAAGCGCCTTTAACATTGTAAAATGTCCCAAGGCGCTTCACAGGAGCGATTATCAAACAACATTTGACACCGAGCCACAAGGAGATATTAGGGCAGGTGACCAAAATCTTGGTCAAACAGGTAAGTTTTAAGGAACGTCTTAAAGGAGAAGAGAGACACGGAGAGGTTTAGGGAAGGAATTCCAGAGCTTCGGTCGAGGCAGCTGAAGGCGCGGCCGCCAATGGTGGAGCGAATAAAATCTGGGGATGTGCAAGAGGCCAGAATTAGCTTTAATTGGATTCCGACTTCCAACATATCATCACTACAATTGTCCACTACCCTTTTCCTAAAGCCAAATATAGCAATCCTAATATTGGCTTTAGTTATTGTCAACCTTTTTTTGTTTTTCATATTTGTCCCCACTCTCTTGACAATTTGACCTTTTTTAAGATTAATTGCTCTAGGAAGCTCCATATTTAGCCATTTAGGCTTCATCTTACCTTTTACCCTCGGCAGAAATCTTCATTGTTCATCAGCATAGATTTAAAACTCAATTTTTCTTCTGTATCGCAGATATTCTTACCCTCCTGTACCCTCCTGCCCCATCCCTAAACCCTCATTAGTGAAAATTTAGCGCACCTGAAATTCGGCTATTACACTGTAGGAATGTTTAGTTCCTATCCAAAAGACTGAGGCCCACTCAGGCAATCAAATAAACGAGGTTTAATGAAAAGTAACAGAGTTTAACGGATAACTACAGGAGAAGATTGAATATAGGTCTAGTCAGTTCGGAGGCTCCACGAGGACTGCTAGGGCGGTCCCGTGGCTGATGTCATCACATTTTTCCCGCCGGTGGGGGATCACGTGATGAACGGTGTGACGTCATCGCGTTTGCCCGCGCTATTAAAGTGATCGCGCTCTGTACATATAAACAGTGAAAACAAAGATACAGACTCAGGCTGCAGCCAACATATTATTAAAGGGAATTATATACAATTGATTGGAGTCCCTTAGTGGCTCCGCCACAACACTACATTATCAGCAGAATTAATTTACCTCCTGAACTAAACTCATTGGAATTTAGAAGAATGAGAGGTGATCTTATTGAAACATGTAAGATACTGAGGGGCTCGACAGGGTAGATGCAGAGAGGATGTTTCCCCTCGTGGGGAAATCTAGAACTCGGGGGCACAGTCTCAGAATAAAGGGTCGCCCTTTTAGAACTGAGATGAGGAGGAATTTCTTCTCCCAGAGGGTCGTAAATCTGTGGAATTCTTTGCCCCAGAGAGCTGTGGAGGCTGGGTCATTAAATACATTTAAGGTGGAGATAGACAGATTTTTGAAAGATAAGGGAGTGAAGGGTTATGGGGAGCGGGCAGGGAAGTGGCTTTGAGCCCAAGATCAGCCATGATCTTATTGAATGGTGGAGCTGGCTTGAGGGGCCAAGGGGCCTATTCCTGCTCCTATTTCTTATGTTCTTACAATGCATTCATCGCTGTTGCCCAGATGCTCCCCACAGGGTGATCGGATCTACTAAGAACTAAATCTAATAGTCGTCCTCACAAGTACCCTCTCTAAGATGCTGATTAAGTTCAGTACAACTTTGTGCTACTTCAGACAGTGTTAAATTGCTTATCTCTCAAAAACTAAAGTCAAAAGCTTCAACAGTTTTGAGATTAAATTCTATCTCAATATTTTCCCACGGGCCGGGGTAACGGTGCTGCTTTAAGGGTAAAAACCCTTCTTCCTCGTGAAACAAGTAGGCCCATGATGTTCTCTGTACTCTGGGGGAAAGTACAGTGTTCCTCTGTGTTAAATTACTGATTTAGCTCATACCAGGATTCCGAGTTACAAGCTGGCTAAGTTGTCAGTGCTGGCGACACTGAAAGATTAGTGGTTAAACCAAAATATTACTTGTGGAAACCTCACCCCACTCTCTCCTCAGAGTCAACCTTAAAGCCACTCATTTCCCTTCCAACCCCCTAATACCAGCTGTAGGCCGCACGGGCAAATTGAAAAGGGAATATATCAAACCCAGTAAAATGGATAACTAATGGACTGTGCCTTAAAAGCCGTTGATAGTTAACGGTAAATAATTGTGAAGCAGGGTGGTGGAGGCAGATTCGACCGTGGCTTTCAAAAGGGAATTGGGGATAAGCACCCGAAGGGAAAAACAATTTGCAGGGCTACGGGGAGAGGGCGGGGGAGTGGGACTAGCCGAAGTGCTCTTGCAGAGAGCCGGCACGGGCTCGACGGGCCGAATGGCCTCCTTCTGTGCTGTAACCATTCTATGATTTCTATTCTATCTATAAGCAGGTTTGTATTCAATTTACCACAGCCCTCGAATTACTCTGCTCAGGATCTGTCTGCATTTTAGTTAGACATTAAAGGACAATCTGTAATGGGAGGGCAATAGGAAGGGTGGGATCAAAGGGGCCTACGTGAAGATTTAAAAAGAAAAGGAAAACTTGTATTTCTACAGCACCTTTCATGACCTCAGGACGTCCCAAAGCGCTTTACAGCCAATGAAGTACTTTTTTTGAAGGGTAGTCACTGTTGTAATGTAGGAAACGCCACAGCCAATTTGCACACAGCAAGCTGCCACAAACAGCAATGTGATAATGACCAGATAATCTGTTTCTAGTGATGTTGGTTGAGGGATAAATATTGGCCAGGACACCGGGGATAATTCCCCTGCTCTCCTTTGAAATAGTGCCATGGGATTTTTTTACGTCCACCTGAGAGAGCAGACTTGGTTTAACGTCTCATCCGAAAGACGGCACCTCTGACAGTGCAGCGCTCCCTCAGTGCTCCACTGGGAGTGTCGGCCTAGATTTTTGTGCTCAAATCCCTGGAGTGGGATTTGAACCCACAACCTTCTGACTCAGTGCTACCCACTGAGCCACAGCTGACACACCTTATGGGAGTTCTGGTACAATTGGTCACTGTACGGGAAAAAAAACATTAACTCAAGGGCTGTATGCTGTTGCAAAAATGTTGTGTTTGTATCAACTAGCATGACTCTCAAGACACACTTAAAAAAACATTATTTTTAAGACTAGAGCATATTCTTATTGCAGTTTGCAACGACAAATGGTTGCCATAATTATATCCTTCAGATGTGGTGAGGTATATGTGGACACTATTTTTAGTGTGATCTAGAGTTGAGCAGCATAATCCAGCATCGAGGGATCCAGATAACTGCAGATTCAATTTGGGTTTAAATACCTTTTAATCAATGTATCTAACATTATTCGTAAGGTAGACGTGGGTTTGAGCTGCTGTATTGGGCTCCAGATGCCCTACATTTCAAAAGTACTTAATTGGCTGTAAAGTATTTTTGGAATGTCCTGAAGTCATGAAAGGTGCTATATAAATACAAGTCTTTTCTTTCCTTCATTCTCTCTCTCTCTCTCTTTCTTCCTATCTTTCTCTTTTCCCCTTTCTTTCTTTCTCTCTCTCTCTCTTTCTCTCTTTCTCTCTCTCTTTCTTTCTTGCCTTCACTCAAATGTCCTGATATTTTACGACCACAATTATCATTGATAATTCCACAGCGACAGACCACTCACTTGGCCTCGGAGTATGCTACGGCAGTTCGTGTGTTTTCAATCACATTGAACTATGCACAAATATTGAATTAAAATGTTCTTTTTTGGCAAAAGGATTCAAAATATTACCTTTGAAACAGAACCAAAACCCTCCCCACTTTATATTTTTAAAAAAGTACCTAGACTCTGGGTAAGAACGGAGCAGTATATATTGCAAGAAGTGTCTATCAGTGAACAACCTAGGAAACTTTCTCATACCTGTAGTCTGTTAGTTGTTCAGAATCCTTGAAGCAGACTTGTTAAGGTTAAGGAGAGGAGGGCTATTTTAAAAGGAACATTCATTTTCTTACGTACATATTTAATTTGTTACTATGCAAACATTTCACGGGGAGTTTTACTGAACCTTCCCTCCCAAAGGTTATTTTCTGAGAATTTGGACAAGGAATTCCAACTTGTACTAATTCCAGTTATTGGGATAGTTTTGTTAAGGGACCAGACACATAATCTAAAACAGACTGCAGAAAATTGGAAACTTTTGAGAGAGGTTTATAACATGTAGAGCTATATAGGAAGAGTTACGAAAGGTGATCAGGAGTATTTGTACATCCCCGACCCAGTGTTCTCTTTCAGTTCTTTGAAATGATCGATTCTGGATCTCGGGGTTCAGGGAAACTAAAGCAATAAATCAGCCTGGATTACAGGCCTGCAGTGCAACAAACAAGGCAAATAGCTGAGAGATGTGAGACAGCAGAAAAAGAATACAATGACTATTTTGCGACAGAACTTAAGAATAGTTTTGGGATTAAAACTACTGTAGATAGAATATAGAAAAAACATAGAAAAATAGGAGCAGGCGTAGGCCATTTGGCCCTTCGAGCCTGCTCTGCCATTCAATATGATCATGGCTGATCCTCTATCTCAATACCATATTCCCGCTCTCTCCCCATACCCCTTGATGCCTTTTGTGTCGAGAAATCTATCTATCTCCTTCTTAAATATATTCAGTGACTTGGCCTCCACAGCCTTCTGTGGTAGAGAATTCCACAGGTTCACCACCCTCTGAGTGAAGACATTTCTCCTCATCTCAGTCCTAAATGTCCTACCCCGTATCCTGAGACTGTGACCCCCCGTTCTAGACCCCCCCCACAGCCAGGGGAAACAGCCTCCCTGCATCCAGTCTGTCTAGCCCGGTCAGAATTTTATACGTTTCAATGAGATCCCTCTCATTCTTCTAAACTCTCATGAATACAGACCTAGTCAACCCAATCTCTCCTCATACGACAGTCCTGCCGTCCTAGGAATCAGTCTGGTGAACCTTCGCTGCACTCCCTCTATGGCAAGTATATCCTTTCTTAGGTAAGGAGACCAAAACTGCACACAGTACTCCAGGTGTGGTCTCACCAAGGCCCTGTATAACTGTAGTAAGACATCCTTGCTCCTGTACTCAAATCCTCTTGCAATGAAGGCCAACATACCATTTGCCTTCCTAACTGCTTGCTGCACCTGCATGTTTGCTTTCAGTGACTTGAGTTAGGACACCCAGGTCCCTCTGTACATCAACATTTCCCAATCTATCACCATTTCAATAATACTCTGCCTTTCTGTTTTTCCTACCGAAGTGGATGACATCACATTTATCCACGTTATACTGCATCTGCCATGTATTTGCCCACTCACTCAACTTGTCTAAATCTCCTTGAAGCCTCTTTAATCCTCCTCACAATCCCACCTAGTTTCGTGTCGTCAGCAAACTTGGAAATATTACATTTGGTTCCTAATGCTCAGGGTTAGAAAAATTCAGTCACTTGGATACATGAATGGGCAGGTGTGCAGACACCCCCTCATAAGGCGGACGTCACGGCATCAGATCTCTCGCCCTCGCACCTATGAATCATATAATCATAATTGAGACATAACATTGAAATTAGAGCTAGGCTGTTCAGGGGTGATGTCAGGAAGCACTTCTGCACACAAACTCTAGTGGAAATCCCCCAAAAAGCTGTTGAGATTTTTTTTATTTGTTCATGGGATGTGGGCATCGCTGGCACTTACTCAGCAATAAACTGCGTCGCTGGCAAGGCCAGCATTTATTGCCCATCCCTAGTTGCCCTCGAGAAGGTGGTGATGAGCCGCCGCCTTGAACCGCTGCAGTCCGTGTGGTGAAGGTACTCCCACAGTGCTGTTAGGGAGGGAGTTCAAGGATTTTGACCCAGTGACGATGAAGGAACAGCGATATATTTCCAAGTCAGGATGGTGTGTAACTTGGAGGGGAATTTGGAGGTGGTGGTGTTCCCATGTGCCTGCTGCCCTTGTCCTTCTAGATGGTGAAGTCACAGGTTTGGGAGGTGCTGCTGTGCATCTTGTGGATGGTACACACTGCAGCCACGGTACGCCGGTGGTGGAGGGAGTGAATGTTTAAGGTGGTGGGTGAGGTGCCAATCAAGCGGGCTGCTTTGTCCTGGATGGTGTCGAGCTTCTTGAGTGTTGTTGGAGCTGCACTCATCCAGGCAATGTGGAGAGCATTCCATCACACTCCTGACTTGTGCCTTGTAGATGGTGGAAAGGTTTTTGAGAGTAAAGAGGTGAGACACTCGCCGCAGAATACCCAGCTTCTGACCTGCTCTTGTTGCCACAGTATTTATGTGGCTGGTCCAGTTAAGTTTATGGTTGTAGGGGGTGGTGGGATTGTCGGCCTTTTAAATTGACCTTCACGGTTCGAATCGTCCCATTCCCTGGTTCTGGGGCTTGGAATTATTTAGGGGATGTGATAGATGTAGGCAGACAATTGTTTGGTGCAAGAACAAATATTTTATTTAGAAATCGCACACCACACGAATTAACTAAACAAAACCGTTTATGCAACGGGTACAGAGGTTATGCAGTGAGAGAGAAAAAATAAAAATAAAATCACCTCCCACCACTACACTAACTAAGTTAGGCTCTGAAATTACAGGGACTATGCTCACCAAAGGATTTCTCCACAGTTTAGACCAGTTGCACACTGCTTTCTCTCTCCTCAATCTTGTGGGCTCCTTGGCTGGTTGCGGTGTCTTCGGTATTAGCACTGGTCGACATTTTGATGGTAAACAAGTTTTTCCTAGAGTCAGCGCTGGATGATGGTTGATCTTTCAGTGACTCCGAGGCTTCTTGTTAGGTTTTCTTGTTGCGTTGCTCTAACCTCGTGTGGCAAGTTAGATGTTTCAAAGCCAGAGTCAAAGAGCCCAGAGTCCATGTGCTTTTCCAGCGTGTTCTCGGGTACGTTTTCTTCTGCTCCGGTGTGCTGCTGCTGCTGCCCGCCGGCACTCTCTCTCTTCAACCCGTCTGTTGAGGTCTCTTTAGCTACTAGCAAGCCCCCAGTTATACCTGAGAGGCTGCTTAAACTTTTGCGCCAAAACTCGGGTGCACAATTGATTTTAGATGACTCCCTTTTGTGCGATTTTGGCAGGCTGATCAACTCTGATGTGATCCCTTTGTGAGAATTTTGGTGGGCTGATTGAGCATTAGCATGATACAAGATACCCAAAGGTGTTGATGGGGTTTTTGAATGGTGCTGTTAGAATGTTATCAGGTCTTGATACTGTCCATTGTGTGTTTTGCTGATGCCAGGGTTTTTTTGTATAGCTGTTTTAAGAACTATTAAAATATGTATGTATCTGGGTCCCTGGTAAGTGGGCTTTTGTTAGACTGCTAATGTCTCCCTGGGGGCCTGCCTCCCAGGTAGGTTAGCAGCCCTATAAGGATCCCATTTCCCTGTGCAGACCCAGCATACAATTTAAAATGTCCAAACTCAATCCAATAGGCCCTAGTTTAGTCCAAAGGTGCCTAATAGTGAGATATTTCTGTCCACATTTCTCCTCCAAAAGGTCCAACACAGTCCCTTTTTAAATTCCAGACACATGTCCATTGAGTAGGGGGTCCTGGAATTTTGTGAATCCTACATGGTCAATGGTGACCCCCAGGATGTTGATGGTGGGGGATTCAGTGATGGTAATGCCATTGAATGTCAAGTGGCGACGGTTAGATTCTCTCATGTTGGAGATAGTCATTGCCTGGCACTTGTGTGGCACGAATGTTACTTGCCACTTATCAGCCTAAGCCTGAATGTCGTCCAGGTCTTGCTGCATGCGGGCATGGACTGCTTCATTATCTGAGGAGTTGCGAGTGGAACTGAACATTGTGTAATCGTCAATGAACATCCCCACTTCTGGCCTTATGATGGAGGGAAGGTCATTGATGAAGCAGCTGAAGATGGTTGGGCCTAGGACACTGCCCTGAGGAACTCCTGCAGCGATGTCCTGGGGCTGAGATGATTGACCTCCAACAACCACAACCATCTTCCTTTGTGTTAGGTATGACTCCAGCCAGTGGAGAGTTTCCCCCTAATTCCCATTGACTTCAGTTTTACTAGGGCTCCTTGATGCCACACTCAACCAAGTGCTGCCTTGATGTCAAGGGCAGTCACTCTCACCTCACCTCTGGAATGCAGCTCTTATGTCCATGTTTGAACCATGGCTGTAATGAGGCCTGGAGCCGAGTGGTCTTGGCGGAACCCAAACTGAGCATCGGTGAGCAGGGTGTTGGTGAACAAGTGCCGCTTGATAGCACTGTCGACAACATCTTCCATCTCTTTGCTGATGATTGAGAGTAGACTGATGGGGCAGTAATTGGCCGGATTGGATTTGTCCTGCTTTTTGTGGACAGGACATACCTGGGCAGTTTTCCACATTGTCGGATAGATGCCAGTGTTATAGCTGTACTGGAACAGCTTGGCTAGAGGTGTGGCTAGTTCTGGAGCACAAGTTTTCAGCACGATAGCCGGGATGTTGTCGGGGCCCATAGCCTTTGCTGTATCCAGTGCGCTCAGCCGTTTCTTGATATCACGTGGAGTGAATCGAATTGGCTGAAGACTGGCTTCTGTGATGGTGGGGACCTCAGGAGGAGGCCGAGATGGATCATCCACTCGGCACTTCTGGCTGAAGATGGTTGCAAACGCTTCAACCTTGTCTTTTGCACTCGTGTGCTGGGCTCCGCCATCATCGAGAATGGAGATATTCATGGAGCCTCCTCCTCCCGTTAGTTGTTTAATCATCTGGGGGTCAATTGAAAATGTCAAACTAAGATTGATAGGTTTTTGATCGGCAAAGACAAGGCTTATGGAACCAAGGCGGGTAGATAGAGTTGAGGTGCAAATCAACCATGATCTGATTGAATGGCAGAACAGGCTCAAGGGGCTGAATGGCCGACTCCTGATCCTGAGTTCCTCACACGTTTGTCGTTAACTGACGACCTTTCTTTCCCTCCCACGAGAGAAT
This sequence comes from Somniosus microcephalus, assembly GCF_052327205.1. Lineage (NCBI taxonomy): Eukaryota > Metazoa > Chordata > Chondrichthyes > Squaliformes > Somniosidae > Somniosus > Somniosus microcephalus. Next base: position 17,050,847 of record NC_140997.1, on the reverse strand, counting down.
TTCTTTTCTCGTGGGTGAACACGATCTTTTGTTGCTGCGTTAGTTTCCACCCGAGGTGGGGTTGCCAACTCTGGATGGATTCCTGAAGATTTCATCACATGACCTCCAATCGCCAACCCCGCCCCGCCCACACGCTCCCGCCGTTGGTCGCCTGGGCACGCCCGTCCTCGCCGGGCCCGCCTTCCCAATTCAACTGGAATGGGCACAGACTCTTTGTCACCTGATTGGATGATTCTTGACTGTCGGTCAAACAGCCTGTTTTCCCGTCTGCAGTTATTTTTATTAACTAATAAACGAAAGTGTTCGAAGTAAATGGAAAAAGGGCAGACAATTTTTTAATGTCCCTGTGATTTTTTTCTCCCGGGTTTTTGCTACACAGGAGGAAGGATGTTCTTGCCATGGAAGGAGTGCAGCGAAGATTCACCAGGCTGATACCTGGGATGGCAGGAATGACGTATGAGGAGAGATTGGGTCGATTGGGCTTGTACTCACTGGAGTTTAGAAGAATGAGAGGGGATCTCATTGAAACTTATAAAATTCTGACAGGACTAGACAGACTAGATGCAGGAAGGCTGTTCCCGATGGTGGGGGAGTCCAGAACCAGGGGTCACAATCTAAAGATAAGGGATAAGCCATTTAGGACAGAGATGAGGAGGAATTTCTTCACCCAGAGAGTGGTGAACCTATGGAATTCTCTACCACAGAAGGCAGTAGAGGCCAATTCATTAAATATATTCAAGAAGGAGTTAGATATATTTCTTAAGGCTAAAGGGATCAAGGGGTATGGGGAGAAAGCAGGGACAGGGTACTGAATTTGGATGATCAGCCATGATCGCATTGAATGGCGGAGCAGGCTTAAGTGGCCGAATGGCCTACTCCTGCTCCTATCTTCTATGTTTCTAGCAGTGTCCAATTCCTGGAGACTCCAGGGCAATCCTGGAGTGTTAGCAACCCCAAACCCGAGCCTGGTTGAGCCCATTCTTGTCTACAGGAGGTGAGGGTGAGGAGGCCTAAGAGGCAAAACCTTGGTCAACTTGCCCTGTACTGTTAGGCTAGGGAGCTCCCGGGCATATAACGTATTTTACCTTGGGAACCTGCCATCGTGGGATCTGATGTGTGCTGTGGACTAACTTCACTGAAGAGTTGTGGAGTGTGGAGGTCTACAGCATTGTCTCTAACAGCTTGATCGCCAGTTTCTTTTGACAGTGTTGGAAATGTGTTTTAACAGCACTTAAAAATAAAACCTAAGCAAATTCACATGAATGGATTGACCGCACAGTAAATATAGAAAATTTAAGAGTAAAGTTTCTTAATTAAGAATAATAAGAGTTACAAATAATTCTTAATTCATGAAGAAGCAATGGGGAAAGAGCAGGAGAGTGGGACTAATTGGATAACCAGGGGGCATAGATTTAAAGTAATTGGTAGAAGGATTAGCGGGGAGTTGAGGAGAACATTTTTCACCCAGAGGGTGGTGGGGGTCTGGAACACACTGCCTGAAGGGGTGGTAGAGGCAGAGACCTTCATCGCATTTAAAAAGTACTTGGATATGCACTTGAAGTACCGTAACCTACAGGGCTACGGACCAAGTGCTGGAAAGTGGGATTGGGCTGGATCGCTCTTTTTCGGCCGGCACAGACATGATGGGCCGAATGGCTTCCTTCTGTGCTGTATGATTCTAAAATCTAGGCAGCCCATTCAAGAGGACCGTAAGTGGGTTCAAAACATATTTAGATGTATTTGTGAAGAAAAATGGGGATGATGGATATGGTGAGAAGGTAGGGTTGAAATCAAAATTAAAAAAAAAACAAGTTGTGGGGCCAAATGACTGTTTCGTTTCCTGAAAAATTCTTATCATCTTATGTAACTATTACAGTGGTGTGATGTTGCAATGTGTTATTGTACCAAAGCAGTTTGCTACTGAGTAGTAGGATTTGGCTTGTGCCCATAAGTTTCCACAGAGCGGAGCTCATCTGGGCCTTTACTGGGAGGCCTCAAGTGCAGGATCACAGAGAGAGGGGGGAAATTAGCCAAGGAATGATGAATGATAAAAAGGAAAATTTATTTTGTAAGGGATTAAAAATGAGCTTTTATTTCTTTTTTTAAAAATAACTACACATTAAACTGTTCTGTGATACGCACAGACGCAGTAATTCAGCTGTTCCTTAAAACAGAAATATTCTGTCTCAAACTCCAAATGTCACTTTTCATTAACACTTTCACTGAACGAGTTCCAAGCGGGAGACAGACATGGAGACTAGCTAGAGGTAGGACAAGAGCTGGCATGGTCCCACAGGAGCCAGCAGGTACGGTACAGACTGGAATCAATATAGCGCGCGCGCACACACACACATATATACACACACACACACACACACACACACACACATACGCACACAGCAAGTGGTTTGGGGGGTTTATATTTTTGTGGAATGAAGGTATTCACATACATGTAATCAACTCCACAAAACCGGCATCAGTGCAACTCGAATCTCCGTCCGATTTTAGTCATTGGCGATAGCATTTGAAAATATATATTGCAGTCTTTATCCGCTGACGATTTTGTCCTTCTCAAAATGATCTGTTAATAGTCCTTGGATGAAACCTTTCACGCAGTTTGTGTTGGCTTGAATGAAGGGTTTGCTCCCACAGCTAACTCTGATCGCTGTGCACACTGCACGAAGGGTGGCTGCTTTATCAGCTTTACGGGGTTGGGGGTGGGGGGGGGAACCTGCCGATATCCGACAGGGGCTCAGCCGCACCCTCCCCCACCCCCAGATGGAGACTAGAAATTGGCAGGCAGTCAAGTGTCCGCAAACTCTGGTCTTACACATGTTGCACAATAGCCCAGTACAATACTAATAACAAACGCCACATTATGCAGCTTTGTTCACCCGGAAAAAGAGGATGGAATACGCACAACAAAAAGAAGCCGTGTCGCACAAGACATTGTCCTGTGAAAATTCGGGTGGATAATCAGGACGGCAGACAAAAAGTTGGGATTAATGGAGGATCAGTCGTAATTTATTTTAATGGATTTTTTGAGGGCACGACCCTCTTTTTTGAAGGTATTTTCTCCCCTCGCTTCTTCTTGGTCTCTTTCCTGTGACATCTCGGCACAGACTCGATGGGCTGAATGGCCTCCCTCTGTGCTGTACTATTCTATGATTCTGTACTATCCTATGATCTCGCGAGGGGGTAAGTAAATAGGTGAGTAACTTGTTAAACATCACTCCAGATTTTCCTTGGCATTGACTTCAACAGAAAGGAACACCGGGCGGGGTGTATAACGGGCAGAGGATCCAATATCGCTCGTTTTACACTGTCGCCACAAGTTAAAATTACCCCCAGTATGTGTTACATGGAATAACATCCTTATTGTTATAAACCAGCATATTCTCGAATGCACCATGAGCATTGCCTTGGGACTGCTTTTTAAAAAAAATATTACTGTCGATCTGACAATATTCGGTAAACGGGTAGGGCTAGCAATTTGACATTTGTATAGGCTAATGTCCCTGTGACTATATATTTTAAAATTCTCATCCTTGTTTTCAAATCCTGCCATGGCCTCGCTCGCCCCCTCCCTGTCTCTGTAATCTCCTCCAGCCCCACGACCCTCCCAGATCTCTGCACTCCTCCAATTCTGGCCTCTTGCGCATTCCCCGATTATAATCGCTCCACCATTGGCGGCCACGCCTTCAGCTGCCTGGGCCCTAAACTCTGGAATTCCCTCCCTAAACCTCGCTATCTCTCTACCTCTTCTCTTTTAAGAAGTTCCTTAAAACCTACCTCTTTGACCAAGCTTTTGGTCATTTGCCCTAATATCTCCTCTGCCCTAATATCTCCTTATGTGGCTCGGTGTCAAATTTTGTTTTGATAATCGCTCCTGTGAAGGGCCTTGACATGAATCAGCCATTCATGTGGAAATGACTTAAGAAATAATACTGGGCGGCCTGCTGGTGGCGCTGTCCAGGGAGAGTATAAATACTCGGGCATGGGCCCAGCTTGCTCAAGACATTCTTTTACAGGAACTAGTGAAGGACACAACTAGATCTCCATGTTGTAAAACAGTTGATTAAAGCTTTGTTTAACGCTTAGACCAAGTACCTAGTAGTTTTCTTACGTCAGGCCTTGGGACGTTTTACTACCTTAAAGGCACTGTATAAATAAGTTGTTAATGTTTCGATTTCTATAACATTGTCACTGAGAATGAGGAGAGAGATTAGGAGAAATGTTTTCACGCAGAGAGTGGTTGGATTACCGAATGCTTTGCCACAGGGAGCAATTAAGGCACAGACCATTCCACCTTGAAGGAGAAGTGGACAGATATTCCAAGCGGAGAAAGATACAGGGGCTCGGGAGAGCGCAGCGCTGTGGAATTACTTTTCCGCTTGCCCTAGCAAAGAGCCAGCACAGACGCAATGGGCCAAATGGCCTCCTCCTGTGCTGTAAACTTTTATGGGGGGGGTGGGAATTGATAAGATAAAGAAAGCTAAAACTTTGAAGCTAGTAATTGTAGTGTAGAATTCAAGTTAGATTTTCTTTCCCCAAAATATGAATTCTCTGAATACCCAAGAGACCTCTCGGTGCTGTCGAGCTGCTGGGACCACTGATGACGACACTCACCGCCAGCTACACTATCGGGTTTTTTGATATGTTAAAACACTTTGAAAATTGACATTGTGTAGCCGTAACCTTGTCAGTCTTCCAACTCTGGGGTTTTCAAGCAGCCAGGAAAACAACCTTCAGCAGCTCATCTTCTGCCAACGGGGGTCTATTTTTAAAACTTAACTCGAACCTGCAAAATGGAGAGCGGGAGCCAGGGCAAAGAAAGTAGATTATGTTCAGACTTGCTTTTGTACGGTTGGGGGGGTGGTGGTGAAGAAAATGTTTGAGAAACACAATAGCCTAGATTCAGCACTAAAAACTCCAATTGAAGGTCAAAAAAATTAAACGGAGTGAATCGGAGAAAAGATCGGACAGGCGTGGGTGAAGTGTTTGTAATTTTTATATCAATTTCTGTTTTTTTTCAGTAGTTTAGCCTTATTATTAAATAATAAAACTTTTTAATTCGTTTTCTTGAGCACAAAATCTAGGCTGACAGTCCAGCGCAGTGCTGAGGGAGCGCTGCACTGTCGGAGGTGCCGTCTTTCAGATGAGATGTTAAACCGAAGCCCCGTCTGCGCTCTCAGATGTACGTAAAAGATCCCCGAAGAAGAGCAGGGGAGTTCTCCCCGGTGTCCTGGAGCCAATATTTATCCCTCAACCAACATCACTAAAACAGATTACCTGGTCATTATCACATTGCTGTTTGTGGAAGTTTGCTGTGCACAAATTGGCTGCCGCGTTTCCTACATTACAACAGCGACTACACTTCAAAATAATAAAAGTACTTCATTGGCTGTAAAGTGCTTTGGGATGTCCGGTGGTCGTGAAAGACGCTATATAAATGCAAGTCTTTCTTTCATAGTGCAACAGGAGGTGAAATTCGACAAGGGCAGGGATGCCCTGGTGGAATCAGTTTTGCCTCCCCTGTAATGTGACCTATCCAATGAAGTCAATGGAACTGAATATCGGGCGGGCGTATAACGGGCCTGCTTTGAGACCCCACCCGCGTCCAATTTCACCCCTTACTTTCAGTGTGGCAGCGGGTGAGCTGCCATCTTTACTAGTGGGTGGGTGGGGAGACAGAAATCTATCTGGACCTGACAATAGTCGAAGGGTTAAATTCAGAACTCGTCATTAGTCACGAAAGAATCTCAAAAGTCTACAGCTTTGAAGTTATCTTGCTGTGCCAGTATTAGCGGACAAAGGAATCGTGTCGAGTGTCCGTATGCTAATATTACCCAGACTATTGGAAATGGTAGCATAGTGGTAGCACTAGAAATGCAGAGGCCTGGACTAATGATCCAGAGACTTGAGTTCAAATCCCACCACGGCAGCTGGGGAGTTAAATTCAGTTAAGTGAAAAAAAAAATTAAAATCTGGAATAAAAAGCTAGTATCAGTAATCGTGACCATGAAACTACCAGATTGTCATAAAAACTCATCTGGTTCACTAATGCCCTTTAGGGAAGGAAATCTGCCGTCCTTACCCGGTCTGGCCTATATGTGACTCCAGACCCACAGCAATGTGGTTCACTCTTAACTGCCCTCTGAAATGGCCACTAGCAAGCCACTCAGTTGTATTCAAGAAGGCGGCTCACCACCAGCTGCTCGAGGGCGATTTAGGGATGGGCAATAAATGCCGGCCTTGTCAGCGACGCCCACACCCCGTGAATGAATAAATAAAAAGAAATATTCGCAGAGCAATTGCAAAAGCATCCAGAGATTTTGATTTGATTCGCACTTGCTTTCATTATTTTTATAAAATCATTTGTATTTACCCAATTGGAGTGAACGGAAACAGTGAGTAACATGATGTAGTTTCCCTGGAGTGCACTCGTGTGCCCTTTGACCCCAGGGAATAACATCCTGTTTACATAGCCTGTGATACAGTAACAGGGTTACTGCAAGGATATACTTGCAGTAAACATCCCCCCAGCAGCTTTTTGGCGGCTGTGTCGAGAATCTCCCTTGCAGTGGGCATGTAGCATTAAAGGAAACTTTCGTGGATGAGATCCTTCAATGACTTTATCCTTCAGTACTTGTGCAAAAAAAAACCTCCTACCTGGGAGCCCAGGCTGATGCCAGCTTTCAAGTCCCCGATTTGGAAATGGTGTAGAGGTGAAGATTCCACCTGGGAGGCCAACCACACATGGTGAAATTCATCTCATTTTTAACTGAGGAATACGTTTTTGTTACCAGCGAAAAGGAACGCGGGTTTTGAAGCCGTTGCACCGTTCCATGGGTATCAGTGACCCACCAGTGTCTCGCCCAGTGGTTCTCCTTCATGTCTGGCCAATCAGTCAATGGGAATTGGAGGGGAAAACTCTCCACTGGCTGGAGTCATACCTAGCACAGAGGAAGGTGGTTGTGGTGGTTGGAGGTCAATCATCTCAGGACATCGCTGCAGGAGTACCTCGGGGCAGTGTCCTAGGCCCAACCATCTTCAGCTGCCTCATCAATGACCTTCCCTCCAACATAAGGTCAGAAGTGGGGATGTTCGCTGATGACTGCACAGTGCCATTCGCAACTTCCCAGTTAATGAAGCCGCATGCCCGCATGCAACAAGACCCGGACACCATCCAGGCTTGGGTTGATAAGTGGCAAGTAACATTCACGCCACACAAGTGCCAGGCAATGATTACCTTCAACAAGAGAGAGTCTAACCACCTCCCCTTGACATTCAATGGCATTACAATAGCCGAATCACCCACCATCCACATCCTGGGGGTCACCATTGACCAGAAACTTAATTGGACCAACCACATAAATACTGTGGCAAAAAGAGCAGGTCAGAGGCTAGGTATTCTGCGGCGAGTGTCTCACCACCTAACTGCCCAAAGCCTTTCCACCATCTACAAGGCACAAGTAAGGAGTGTGATGGAATACTCTCCACTTGCCTGGATGAGTGCAGCTCCAACAACACTCAAGAAGCTCAACACCATCCAGGACAAAGCAGCCCGCTTGATTGACACCCCATCCACCACCTTAAGCATTCACTCCCACTGCAGTGTGTACCATCTACAAGATGCACCGCAGCAACTTGCCAAGGCTTCTTCAACAGCACCTCCCAAACTTGCAACTTCTACCACCTAGAAGAACAAGGGTAGCGGGCGCATGGGAACACCATCACCTATATGTTCCCCTCCAAGTTACACACCATCCTGACTTGAAAATATATCGCCATTCCTTCATCGTCGCTGGGTCAAATTCCTGGAACTCCCTCCCTAACAACACTGTGGGAGTACCTTCACCACACGGACTGCAGCGGTTCAAGAAGGCGGCTCACCACCGCCTTCTCAAGGGCAATTAGGGATGGGCAATAAATGCTGGCCTTGCCAGCGACGCCCACATCCCAGAAACTAATTTTTTTTTATGAATTAAAAATTTTCATCCTTGTTTTCAGACCCCTGCATAGCCTCACCCCCTATCTCTGTAACCTCCTCCAGCCCTACAACCCTCCGAGATCTTTGTGTTCCTCCAATTTTGGCCTCTTGCGCATCTCCAATTTTCATCGCTCCACCATTGGTGGCCGTGCCTTCAGTTGTCTAGGCCCTAAGCTGTGGTATTGCCTCCCTAAACCTCTCCGCCTCTCTACCTCTCTCTCCTTTAAGATGCTCCTTAAAACCTCCCTCTTTGACCAAGCTTTTGGTCATCTGCCCTAATATCTCCTTACGTGGCTCGGTGTCAAATTTTGTTTGATTACACTGTGAAGTGCCTTGGGATGTTTTACTACGTTGTTGTTGAATTCCCAATCACAGCACTCCACCTCCAGTGTCTCCCAGACTGAGAACAACTAACTCAACCAGGCATCAAACCTGGGACCGCCATCGTCGGTGTGGCTCAGTACTGCCCCACGTGGTGCCTTGACCCACTGCACCATCGGGGCCACTTAAGACATTCAATCCCAAGTGCGTTGCTGCGATGTCAGGGTGAAAGAAAATACGAGAGTTGCAGTGTCCACTTTGCGCTCCAAATAACTGAATTAATTCTGAAGCAAAATATTTCAAGTTGTGTTCCATCACAGAGAGTAAAGTTTCCACCAGCTCCACGGCTAACAGTGAAACGACCTCTTTACATAGAATTACATAGAATTTTACAGCACAGAAACAGGCCATTCAGCCCACCTGGTGTATGCCGATGTTTAGGCTCCACACGAGCTTCCTCCCACCCTACTTCATCTAACCCTATCAAGATATCCAACTGTTTCTTTCTCCCTCACATACTTATCTAGCTCCCCCTTAAATTCCTCTCTGCTGTTCACCCCAAGCACTCCCTGTGGTAGCAAGTTCCGTATTCTCTCTGAGTAAGGAAGTTTCTCCTGAATTCCTTATTGGATTTATTAGTGACTATCTTAATGACCCAGGTCTTCAGAGCTATAACAGCCCCATAGCAAGGAGAGAGTGTCACGTTCAGTGCCATTCTAAAAGTCCAAGTACAGTAGCTACCAAAAATGGTGATTGTCCATTTCCTGTCTTCGGTCCATTTCTTTAACACCCTTGCAAATTCTTCTCCCCTCTCCTCTGAAGGCCGTGCCTCTTGCTGGGACACGGTTCCATAAGTTCAGGTCGCCCTCCGGTATCTTGGCTCACGTAAGCCCAGAAGTTGAGTTGTGTCGACGTAGAAGTTGGCCACGGGGAGTGTCACAACCCAGACCCCAATCCTGTCCTCCCATCACCAATCCCCCTGCAAAAAAAGTTTCACATGGATACACTCGCCAGCTGGTGTTCATCGTTTCAGGAGTCGGAACTGCGGCTTTTTTTAAGCCTCTCCTCCCAAGGGCTCTAAAGCCATTTGTGGCGGTCCTACCACACCAATTCAATCATGATCTGCTAACTCAGCACAGACTCGGGCAGTCAAGTCCTATCCATATTTTGTTTGTCTGTTCTTTCTTGAATAGTTCTCGTTTGAGCAACAGTTTGACCATTGGAGATTCTGAGATAGCTCAGTATTAACATTAGTAGAGATACAGCCGTCAAGTCAAAGGGGGGCTTCAGTCTCGATATGCATTCTTCCCTTCAATGTAAAGTGCAATCCTTTCCCCAGCTAGCTCGAATGCCGCACAAAAATTCCATGTGGTTTTCCCCCATGTAATTCCGGCAATTAACAACATAATCTTTTACAGATTTGGGAAAAAGACACTGGTTTAGGGATGGCTTGAGCAGTGACGCAGTCAAACCGACAGAAGGTACCCTGCAACTTGCAATGAGACTGAGGGGAACCAAGTTCTTTTATTTATTTGAAAAAAAAAACACAATTTAAAACCGTTTCCAGCTCACAGTGCTTTCTACAGTAAATCCTTATCAATGCTGTCGGTCACTGTTTCAAGGACAACATCATCTCATATCTGTAGTGTATGTAACTGTTCTACCTTTAAGAGAACTATTGTATGTAACCGTCCACCTTTAAGAGAACTATTTTAGGTGTGGCACTACTTTATCTTGGCTGCTGTATACTGTAATACCGACGGTGACCACACCGGTATATAAGTGCTGTGTCAGGATTTATTGGGCAGATTCGCCCTGACCTTCGAATAGTAAAGTCCTGTTAAAGTTACTCTTGTAGTCTGTGTATTAATTCGCCATAATACCTACAGACTTTACAGTGGCGACGAGTTCGATCTTACCCTGCGGCAACAATACTTCCGAAGCAGTTAACGAGCGTCGAGAAGAGGCACCCGCCCTCGTCGTTCTGCTGAGAGAAAACTCGAGTCTGCAGAGCAAGGAAGAAGGAAGAATTCAGACACGAAGCCTTCCATCAGCAACAGGCACTGATTGTCCCTTCTGCCACGGTGGTGAGTGAGCCGATCAGCACGAGAAGCAAGTCGGCCACGGTGACTGTGAGTAAAGGGAAAATAAAAAAAATAAACGGAGGATAAGGGCGGTGAACTCGACCACGGTCGGGGGGAAAGGAGCCGGACAGAAGTCGGGCCCAGAGGCGCTGAGACTGGGGCAGCGTGGAGCACGGAAGCCGCGGTACAAGCGGGCTGGGAGACGCAACGGCGTCGTGAGACAGCTAGACCGCGACCGGCGAAAAAGGCCGGGCAGCTACCGAGGCCACGAGGCGCTGCGACCGGGATCGTAAGGCGCGGGAAGATATAAAAATAAATAAACTGCGGTGAACTCAGCCGCAGCCGGGGAGGAAAGCACCGGACTGCGAGAGGGCTGGGAGGCGCGATTGGAGTGAAAAAGGCCGGGCAGCGACCGAGGCCACGAAGCGCTGCGACCGGGATCGTAAGGCGCGGGAAGATATAAAAATAAATAAATCGCGGAGAACTCAGCCGCAGCCAGGGAGAAAAGCACCGGACTGCGAGAGGGCTGGGAGGCGCGATTGGAAGCCGCTGAGGGAGAGACAGAGCCCGAGCGAGCGGGAGAGACAGAGCCCGAGCGAGGGAGACTGAGCGAGATCCAGCCCAGCGGCTGAAACTGTTCGCCGTCAACGGGTTGTACCCAGCACCGTTTGCCCTGCCGAGAAAAGGGAACAAGGAACGCACTGAAGCCGACGCGCAGGCTGCGAACCCCGAAAGCCAGCGGTCGTCGCCCGAGGGAAAAGCTTACCCCTCCCGCCAGGGGAAGAAACGCGGGAAGCCGCCAGTAGGCGGGGAAGAAGACAGAAGCGGGAAACCGCCATTTTGAAAAAAAAAAAGTTAAAGAAATATTTCGTTGTTGTTTCTCAGGAAGAGTGTGAAGATGCCTAAGCGTAGTAACATCAACGGTTTCGATTCCGATGTGGAAGATTGGGCCACGTATGTAGAACGCATCGAGATATATTGTAAGGTCAATAAGATAGCAAATTATGACAAAGCTCTAACCTTACTAAACTCAATGGGTGCGAAGACATACGGGTTATTGAAGCATCTTCTATCACCAGCTAAACCGGCGGATCAGTCTTTCGCTAATATTGTTGCTGTCCTGAAGGATCATTTTAACCCCGCACCGCTGATGTTAGCAGAACGATCAAAATTTTACGTGAGAACGCAACGAAAAGAGGAAAGCAACGCGGAGTACCTGGTTGAACTGCGTAGGCTAGCAAAATACTGTCAGTTTGGGGTAAATCTGACAGAGGCACTGAGAGACAAGTTCGTGTGCGGGATGTCGAAGGAAGGAACACAAAAACGACTGCTCGAAGAGAACGATCTTACACTTGATAAGGCTGTCCTTATTGCAGCATCGCACGAAGCCACAGCGAGAGGCACGGCGGAAATGCAGCGGAAGACAGCAGTACTCAGTGTGGATCAAATGACTTCGGGTACAACGAAATGTTATCGTTGTGGGAAGACAACACACGACCAGAACCAATGCTGGTTTTAAAACCAGGAATGTAGAAAATGTGGCAAGCTTGGTCACATAGCTAAGGTATGCCGGTCAGGAAAGAAGACCAGCAATAATAAGTCACCGCAGAAGAAGTACAGAAAGGTACATAAGGTGACTGGGAAGAGTCCAGATGAACAGAATTCGGACTCAGACTCCAACAGCAAGGAACTGGGTAGTCTGAGGATTCACAATGTGAGTAAAGAAGCTGACCGACAAACTATCTGGGTCACACTACAGATTGCAAAAGTCCAAGTGAAGATGGAAGTGGACACCGGATCGGCGTTGACGGTCATGAATAAGCAAGATTACAAAAAGTTATTCAAACATATTCCCCTACGGGATACGGAGATAGTATTGCAGACATACACGGGGCACAAAGTATACCCCATCGGAAAGATAAAAGTCAAGGTGAGATACAAGGACAAAGATCACCAAGGGATGGACATGTATGTGCTGCCCAAGGGATGTCCACCACTTCTGGGACGGGAGTGGATCAGGAAAATAAAGATAGACTGGCATTCACTAAACACAATGACGGTAGATTCCGGAATGGAAGATGTCAAACCTGAACGGTTGTCCAGAATATTGGATGAAGCTAAAGAGGTATTCCAGCAAGGACTGGGAACACTGAGAGGAATTAAAGCAAAAATCAAGATTGCAGAACATGCAAGCCCAAAATTTTTCAAAGCCAGATCGGTACCTTACGCGATACGACCTGCTGTGGAGGCAGAACTGGAAGAGCTTGAACGTTCAGGGGTACTGTCTAAGGTGGACTGGAGTGAGTGGGCCACGCCCATTGTTCCCGTCATGAAGTCTTCATCAAGTAACAAGCCAGGGGGACCGGGAAAGGTCCGCATCTGCGGAGACTTCAAGATCACAGTTAATCCGGTGCTTCACACGGTACAATACCCGCTTCCGCGGATTGAGGATATCTTTGCTTCATTGTCTGGCGGGAAACACTTCACCAAGATAGGCCTGGCACAAGCATACTTACAAATGGAAGTCGAGGAAGAGTCGCGCCAGTATCTCACAATCAACACGCACAGAGGCTTGTATCGTTATAATAGACTGGTTTTTGGAGTAGCTTCGGCTCCAGCAATTTGGCAGAGGGCCATGGAGCAGGTCTTACAGGGTATTCCAAGCACGCAGTGTTACTTGGACGATATCCTGATTACGGGAGAAGACGAGGAGGAACACCTCACGAATTTGAAACTGGTGCTCACCAGGTTGAAGGAATATGGCCTTCGAGTTAATCGCCAGAAATGTGAGTTCTTCCAGAAACGGATCTCGTACTGCGGTCTTGTCATTGACCAAGAGGGGCTGCACAAGTCACCTGACAAGATAGAAGCTGTCGTGAAGGCCCCCGCTCCGGAAAATGTATCACAGTTGAGATCGTTTCTGGGGTTGATTAATTATTACCACAAGTTTCTGCCAAATCTATCCACGGTGCTGCATCCGCTGAATGCTCTGTTGCGGAAAGAAGTACCATGGAAGTGGAGCGAGGACTGTAAGAAGGCCTTTCGCAGAAGCAAGGCGTTGATTACCTCTGAGGAAGTGTTGGCTCATTTCAACCCAACGTTACCTCTTCGTCTAGCTTGTGATGCTTCCCCTTATGGAATTGGAGCAGTACTTTCACACAAGTTACCAAATGGCTCGGAAAGGCCAGTCGCATTTGCGTCCCGATCATTGACCTCCGCTGAGCAAAATTATGCTCAGATAGATAGGGAGGCCCTCAGCCTTGTGTGGAGGGTAAAGAAATTCAATCATTAGCTGCAGGGCAAGAAGTTCACATTACTGACAGACCACCAGCCGTTGGTGTCCATATTCAACCCTAACAAGGCCGTTTCCACTATGACAGCGCAAAGGCTACAGAGGTGGTCCGTGTTACTTGGGGCACACCAATATGACATCGAATACAAAAGGTCCAAACAGCATGGAAATGCTGATGGGTTATCGCGCCTACCGTTGCCAGTAGTAGAAGAGGCGACTACAGTGGACCCGGTAGAGATGTTCCACTCATCCATAGTGGAATGTCTACCAGTAACAAATTCGATGATCGAAAATGAAACAAGAAATGACCCGACTCTCTCACGAGTCTACGATTTAACAGTGGAGGGATGGCCAGCACATGGCGAACCAACGCTGCCTGCATTTTCGCAAAGAAAAGAACAGCTGTCAGTGTGCCGAGGAACCTTGATGTGTGGATCTAGAGTGGTGATTCCACCCAAACTTCAGCATAAGGTGCTAAAGGAGCTTCACGAGGGGCATCTGGGTGGAGTGAAAATGAAGAACCTAGCAAGAGCGTTTGTGTGGTGGCCAGGTATTGATGGAGACATCGAAGAAATAACCAAGAGCTGTCTAGGATGCCAGAAGGTCCAAAACGCGCCACCACAAGCTCCTCTGCATCCATGGGAGTGGCCCTCATCTCCTTGGCAAAGGGTACACGTCGACTTTGCTGGTCCATTTATGGACTCAATGTTTCTAATCGCGGTGGATACACACTCCAAGTGGCCGGAGGTAATAAAGATGTCCTCCACCACCACGGAAAAAACCATCACAGTATTAAGGACCATATTTGCCAGGAATGGGCTGCCGGAACAGATCTGTTCTGATAATGGACCGCAATTTGTGTCTGAAGAATTCAGGAAGTTCTTAAAAAGGAATGGGGTCAAGCACTACACGTCAGCCCCATACCATCCCGCCACCAATGGATTAGCTGAAAGGTTTGTCCAGACCTTCAAGAAGGCCATAAAGGCCATGGGTAATGAAGACATCAACCTACAACATAAGGTAGATAACTTCTTGTTGGCGTACAGGAATGCAACACATGCGGTCACAAACCAAACTCCCGCCATGATGTTTTTCAATAGAAGACTAAGATGCCGGCTGGATTTGATTAAGCCAAACGTCAGAAGGGACGTAGAGAACCGGCAATTTCAGGGCATGAATGAAAGGCCAACTAGATCCTTTCAGATAGGTCAACAAGTTTTGGCCCGGGACTACCGTACCGAGAAATGGCAGCCTGGAACTATTGGGAAAAGGCTAGGGCCGCTGATGTATACCGTGGACATTGGTGACAGCATAATAAGGCGCCATGTTGACCAGATCATAGGGTCATCCACAAAGGACCAACCTACTCCACAACCTTACACGGCTAATGTTGAAGCAGAGATACCCAGAGCACCTACCTCCGATCTGGTAATACTGGAATCAGATGAACCTGACACTGTCCTTCAAGCCGAATCGACCTTGCCAGAAGAACCTACTACCCCGCCGAAAACTACTACACCACCGAGGCGTTATCCGGACAGAGTCGGGAAGCCTCCAGAGAGACTGAATCTGTGAACTGTTTTGCATAAGTTGTATATATGTTATGATGTTGGGCCAGAAATTGCTGAACGGGGCTTGCAGCCCCGTTTTTGCACTTACCCCGCGCTCCTGCCGATCAGCTCCAGGGACGCCTGCACTTGCTGAAACAGAAAGAAGAATCCCGGGCAGCGTATGACGTCACGCCACCCAGGAGTGCAGCCAGCGCGAAGCCAGGAGCGTGCAGTGCAAGTGAGACACGCCCCTTGAGGTCCCAGTTTCACTGGACACGCCCCCAATGTTTCTGTCAAGCTGCTAAGCATTTTTACATGCAAAACAGCAGTTTAAATAGGTTTTTGGAAGTTTTTTGAAGATTTTGGTAACTTTTATAAACTTTTTAAAATGTTTACATTATTTTGAGTAATCTGAAGTAGTTTTAAAGAGAATTAAAGCAATTTAAAGACTTTTAAAAGCCCTAAAAGAATTTTTTTAATTCCATTTATTTATTTAGCAATGTCGTCGTCATACGTGTCTTCACACTGTTCCCTTTGGGGAACTGTATGAAGTGGTGGAAGGATTTATGGCCATGATTAACGCTCATTCCGTGACCGTAACCATCTTTGAACCAGCCATTAGGGCGGTTAGTCCTATGGCGGGAGGGTTTTACGGGCTCCCACAACCCATCTGAGGGGGGGGGGGGCCGCCCACACCCACGGACGCAAATATCCCACTGGATGTCAACCCAGAATTTAGAGCCGGAGCTCCGACTCCACTTGCCGGGACTGTCTGGAGCGGGGTTCGAAACCCTACCCTGATCTGGCCCAGCGGCGGGGATCCTACCGCTATGACAAAGGCCCAATCCGATTAGCAACGTGAAATGGCAGCATAGGGCTCCAGTCACGGGGAGGGAAAAGGCGCAGGAAACGTATGGGTGTCACCTTTTGTGCGGAGTGGGCCTTTTGCGTAGCAGTAAGCATCCCCGCCGCTGGGCCAGAAGGAGTAGGGTTTTGAACCCCACTCCAGACAGTCCCGGCAAGTGGAGTCGGAGCTCCAACTTTAAATTCTGGGTGGACATCCAGCGGGATACTTGCGTCCGTGGGTGTTGGTGGCCCCCCCCCCCCTCAGATGGGTTGTGGGAGCCCGTAAAACCCTCCCGCCATAGGACTAACCACCCTAATGGCTGGTTCAAAGATGGTTACGGTCACGGAATGAGCGTTAATCACGGCCATAAATCCTTCCACCACTTCATACAGTTCCCCAAAGGGAACAGTGTGAGGATACGTACGATGATGACCTCTTGCGCAATGCACCTCCTTGGACCCTCAGTCGCAGATGCGAGGGGGCAAGTCGTGCAATTGTTAAATTTTTCATTTTATTGACATGTAAAATGTTGGCCCAGTAATTCCCTTCCAAATGCGCGAGTACGGCCGGGGTACTTACGCATCTGGCTGGATGAAATGCCGGTTTTCAGCATGCACAGTGCATGTGGGGAAAACCGGCATTTCCTGTCCTCTGAACGAAGGGGTTCAGAGGCAGAACGCGTGCGACTGCACAGGCAGCGCGTGCGCAGTATAATTCGCCGCTTTCATTAATGCTTTCAGTGAGGTCAAGTCATTACAACTTACACATGAAAAAAGCATGGGTACAGTTGCTCCAGAGGCTGCGGAGGAAGATATTTATTATCGTGGAGCTTCTGAAAGTATGTATGTCTGTATATATTCCTTTGCGTGTTATGTATATATTCCTTTACTTATGTGTATGAATGTATTATTTAATTATGACTTTCAGAGAAAGTAACTTATTGGAAAATCATAATTAAAAACATACATTCATACACATTAGTAAAGGAATATAAAACATACATACATATACATAAAGGAATATATGTGGACATACATACATAACTCATTCTCACATTCCATTCACACAGCCACAATTGCTCCTTCTACCTACCGTTCTGAAAACCCTTTTTAAAAAAAAAAAAAAAAAAAAATTTTAACTTTAAAACTTACTTAAAATTTCTTAAAATAACTTCCCTCCCTTTCCCAAACAAAAATATTGCATTTCAGAAGCTCCACGATAAAATATATCTTCCTCCGCAGCCAATGAACAACTTTACACTTGCTTTTTTCAAGTGTAACTTCTAAGGACTTACCCTCACTGAATCCATCATTGAAATCCACAAAGTTCACTGCGCAAGCGCTGCCTGTGCAGTCGCACGCGCTGTGAATAGACCTCGGGTCTGGAAATGCCGGCGTTCCCCGCATGCGCTGTTCCTGCTGAACGCCGGCATTTCCAACGGCCAGATGCGTGAGTACCCCGGCCGTACTCACGCTTCTGGCCGCGAATTTCTGGCCCGTTATGTTAATGGGGAATAAGTATGTTGTAAGCTAAAAAGGGAGGATTGTAGTGTATGTAACTGTTCTACCTTTAAGAGAACTATTGTATGTAACCGTCCACCTTTAAGAGAACTATTTTAGGTGTGGCACTACTTTATCTTGGCTGCTGTATACTGTAATACCGACGGTGACCACACCGGTATATAAGTGCTGTGTCAGGATTTATTGGGCAGATTCGCCCTGACCTTCGAATAGTAAAGTCCTGTTAAAGTTACTCTTGTAGTCTGTGTATTAATTCGCCATAATACCTACAGACTTTACAATATCTTGAAAATCCGTTCGGTGAGAGGGACTTTCAGTGCCTTAAAGAAGAAAAACTTGCATTTATATAGCGCCTTTCATGACCTCGGGACGTCCCAAAGCGCTTTACAGCCAATGAAGCATTTATTAAAGTGTAGTCACTGTTGTAGGAAACGCGGCAGCCAATTTGCGCACAGCAAGCTCCCACAAACAGCAATGTGAGAATGACCAGATCATCTGTTTCTGTTATGTTGGTTGAGGGATAAATATTGGCCAGGACACCGGGGATAACTCCCCTGCTCTTCTTCGAAATAGTGCCATGGGATCTTTTACATCTCCTGAGAAGGCAGACGGGGGCCTCGGTTTAATGTCTCATCTGAAAGACGGCACTTCCGACAGGGCAGCACTCTCTCAGTACTGCACTGGGAGTGTCAGCCTGGATTGTGTCTCTGGAGTGGGATTTGAACCCATGACTTACCTGACTGAAGAGACGAGAGCCACGGCTGAGACATAATGCTGCAATTAAATAGTTAGCGGGAACTGTTCTTTTTAGAACATAAGACGTAGGAGCAGGAGTGGGTCATCTGGCCCCTCGAGCCTGCTCCACCATTCAATAAGATCATGGCTGATCTGATCTTGGCCTCAACTCCACTTCCCTGCCCGCTCCCCATAACCCTTGACTTCCTTATCGTTCAAAAATCTGTCTATCTCCACCTTGAATATATTCAATGATCCGCCTCCATAACTCTCTGGGGCAGAGAATTCCAAAGATTCACGGCCCTCTGAGAGAAGAAATTCCTCCTCATTTCTGATTTAAAAGGGTGTCCCCTTATTCTGAAACTATGCCCCCTAGTTCTAGATTCCCCCACGAGGGAAAAAATTCTCTCAGCATCTACCCTGTCGAGCCCCTTCAGAATCTTATATGTTTCAATAAGATCCCCTCTCATTCTTCTAAACTCCAATGAGTATAGGCCCAACCTGCTCAACCTTTCTTCCTAAGACAACCCCTTCATCTCCAGAATCAACCTCGTGAACCTTCTCTGAACTGCCTCCAATGCAAGTATATCCTTCCTTAAATAAGGAGACCAAAACTGTACGCAGTACTCCAGGTGTGGTCTCACCAACGCCCTGTACAGTTGTAACAGGACTTCCCTACTTTTATACTCCATTCCCTTTGCAATAAAGGCCAACATTCCATTTGCCTCCCTAATTACTTGCTGTACCGTTTCTTTGTAAAGTTCGGCAATCGGAACCTAGCAATTCCACACTTGTCAAAGATGCAGTGCGGGCCGGGCCCACTGCTTGGAATCCTCCTTTCACTGCTTCACCCTTCCAGAGTCTTTTGTGCTTTTCAGTTGCTGTTTGTGGGAGCTCGCTCTGCGTGAGTTGACTGCTGCGTAAAAGTGTCAGCCAGTGGCTCAGTGGGCAGCACCCTCGCCTCTGAGTCAGAAGGTTGTGGGTTCAAGTCCCCACTCCAGAGACTTGAGCAAAAAATCTAGGCTGACGCTCCCAGTGCAGTGCTGAGGGATTGCTGCGCTGTCGGAGGTGCCGTCTTTCGGATGAGACGTTAAACCGAGGCCCCTGTCTGCCCTCTCGGGTGGGCGTAAAAGATCCCAGGGCACTATTTCAAAGAAGAGCAGGATAGTTCTCCCCGGTGTCCTGGGGCCAATATTTATCCCTCAATCAACATCTGAAAAACAGATTATCTGGTCATTCTCACATTGCTGTTTGTGGGAGCTTGCTGTGCGCAAATTGGATGCCGCGTTTCCTACATTACAACAGCGACTACACTTAAAAAAGTACTTCATTGGCTGTAAATCGCTTTGGGACGTTCGGTGGTCACAAAAGGTGCTATAGAATTGCAAGTCTTTCTTTTTCTTCTGACTAAAGTGGATGTGCATCTTACTTTATGGGGGAAGCCCTGTAAATGCAATTTATTAAACAAGTCACTGGAGGGGAACAGAACTGTTAAGTCTGTGTGTTATAGTGAGAATTACTACACAGACCACAAGAGTAAATTTTAACAGGTCTTTACTAGTCGAAGGTCAGGGCTGAACTGCCCAATAAATCATTACACAGCACTTATATACCGGTGCGGTCACCACCGGTATTACAGTATACAGCAGCCAAGATAAAGTAGTGCAACTCTTAAAATAGTTCTCTTAAAGGTGGAACGGTTACATACACCACAATCCTCCCTTTTTAGCTTAACAGTATATATTCCCCATTAAACATAACATAATAACATATATACACAACTTCATGTAAAAACAGTTCACAGATTCAGTCTCTGAGGAGGCCTCCTGACTCGGTCCGGATAACGCCTCGGTGGTGTAGTAGTTTTCGGTGGTGTAGTAGGTTCTTTTGGCAAGGTCGATTCGGCTTGAATGCCAGTGTCGGGTTCATCTGGTTCCAGTATCACCGGATCGGAGGTAGATACTATGGGTATCTCCGCTTCATCATTAGGCGTATAGAGTTGTGGTGTAGGTTGTCCCTTTTCGGATGACTCTATGATCTGGTCAGCATGGCGCCTTATTATGCTTTCACCAATGTCCACGGTATACATCAGCGGTCCTAGTCGTGTGCAAATAGTTCCAGGCTGCCATTTCTCGGTACGGTAGTCTCGGGCCAAAATTTGTTGACCTATCTGGAAGGTTCTAGTTGGCCTTTCATTCATGCCTTGAAATTGCCGGTTCTCTACGTCCCTTCTGATGTTTGGCTTGATCAAATCCAGCCGGCATCTTAGTCTTCTATTGAAAAACATCATGGCGGGAGTTTGGTTTGTAACCACATGCGTTGCATTCCTGTACGCAAACAAGAAGTTATCTACCTTATGTTGTAGATTTATGTCTTCATTACCCATGGCCTTTATGGCCTTCTTGAAGGTCTGGACAAACCTTTCAGCTAATCCATTGGTGGCGGGATGGTATGGGGCGGACGTGTAGTGCTTAACCCCATTGTTTTTTAAGAACTTCCTGAATTCTTCGGACACAAATTGCGGTCCATTATCAGAACAGATCTGTTCCGGCAGCCCATTCCTGGCAAATATGGTCCTTAATACTGTGATGGTTTTTTCCGTGGTGGTGGAGGACATCTTTATTACCTCCGGCCACTTGGCGTGTGCATCCACCGCGATTAAGAACATTGAGTCCATAAATGGACCAGCAAAGTCGATATGTACCCTTTGCCATGGAGATGAGGGCCACTCCCATGGATGTAGAGGGGCTTGTGGTGGGGCGTTTTGGACCTTCTGGCATCCTAGACAGCTCTTGGTCATTTCTTCGATGTCTCCATCAATACCTGGCCACCACACAAACGCTCTGGCTAGGTTCTTCATTTTCACTCCACCCAGATGCCCCTCGTGAAGCTCCTTTAGCACTTTATGCTGGAGTTTGGGTGGAATCACCACTCTGGATCCACACATCAAGGTTCCTCGGCACACTGACAGCTGTTCTCTTCTTTGCGAGAATGCTGGCAACAGTGGTTCGCCATGTGCTGGCCATCCCTTCACCGTTAAATCGTAGACTCGTGAGAGAGTCGGGTCATTTCTCGTTTCCTTTTCAATGGTAGAATTTGTTACTGGTAGACATTCCACTATGGTTGAGTGGAACATCTCCACTGGGTCCACTGTAGGCGCCTCTTCTACCGTCGGCAACGGTAGGCGCGATAAACCGTCAGCATTCCCATGCTGTTTTGATCCTTTGTATTCTATGTCATATTGGTGTGCACCTAGGAAAAGGGACCACCTCTGTAGCCTTTGCGCTGTCATAATGGGAACGCCCTTTTTAGGGTTGAATATGGATACCAACGGCTGGTGGTCTGTCAGCAGTGTAAACTTCTGGCCCTGCAGGTAATGATTAAACTTCTTTACTCCCCACACCAGGCTGAGAGCCTCCCTATCTATCTGAGCGTAGTTGCGCTCAGCGGAGGTCAATGATCTGGCTGCAAATGCGACTGGCCTTTCCAAGCCATTTGGCAACTTGTGTGAGAGTACTGCTCCAATACCATAAGGAGAAGCATCACAAGCTAAACGAATAGGTAGCGTTGGGTTGAAATGAGCCAACACTTCCTCTGAGGTGATCAATGCCTTGCTTTTGCGAAAGGCCTTCTTACAGTCCTCGCTCCACTTCCATGGTACTTCTTTCTGCAAAAGAGCATTCAGCGGGTGCAGCACCGTGGATAGATTTGGCAGAAACTTATGGTAATAGTTAATCAACCCTAGGAACGACCTCAGCTGGGATACATTTTCCGGAGCGGGAGCCTTCACAACCGCTTCGATCTTGTCAGGTGACTTGTGCAGCCCCTCCTGGTCAATGACATGACCACAGTACGAGATCCGTTTCTGAAAGAACTCACATTTCTGGCGATTAACTCGAAGTCCATATTCCTTCAATCTGGTGAGCACCAGTTTCAAATTTGCAAGGTGTTCCTCATTGTCATCTCCTGTAATCAGGATATCGTCCAAGTAACATTGAGTGTTTGGAATTCCCTGTAATACCTGCTCCATGGCCCTCTGCCAAATTGCTGGAGCCGAAGCCACTCCAAAAACCAGTCTATTATAGCGATACAAGCCTCTGTGCGTGTTGATTGTGAGATACTGGCGCGACTCTTCCTCAACTTCCATCTGTAAGTACGCTTGCGCCAGGTCTATCTTGGTGAAGTGTTTCCCGCCAGACAATGAAGCAAAGATATCCTCAATCCGCGGAAGCGGATATTGCACCGTGTGAAGCACCGGATTAACTGTGACCTTGAAGTCTCCACAGATGCGGACCTTCCCCGGTTCCCCTGGCTTGTTACTCGATGAATGCTTCATGACGGGAACAATGGGCGTGGCCCACTCACTCCAGTCCACCTTAGACAGTACTCCTGAACGTTCTAGCCCTTCCAGCTCAGCTTCCACAGCAGGTCGTATCGCACAAGGTACCGGTCTGGCTTTGAAAAATTTTGGGTTTGCATGTTCTGCAATCTTGATTTTTGCCTTAATTCCTCTCAGTGTTCCCAGTCCCTGTTGGAACACCTCTTTAGCCTCATCCAATATTCTGGACAATCGTTCAGGTTTGACATCTTTTTTTCCGGAATCTACCGTTATTGCTTTTAGGGAGTGCCAGTCCATATTTATTTTCCTGATCCACTCCCGTCCCAGAAGTGGTGGACCTCCCTCAGGTAGCACATATAAGTCCATTCCTTGGTGTTCTTTGCCCTTGTGTATCACCTTGACTTTTATCTTTCCGATGGGGTATACTCTTTGCCCCGTGTATGTCTGCAATACTATCTCCGTATCCCATAGGGGAATATGTGTGAATAACCTTTTGTAATCTTGCTTATTCATGACCGTCAACGCCGATCCGGTGTCCAATTCCATCTTCACTTGGACTCCTGCTATCTGCAGTGTGACCCAGATAGTTTGTAGGTCAGCTTCCTTACTCACATTGTGAATTCTCAGACTACCCAGTTCCTTGCTGTTGGAGTCTGAATCCGAATTCTGTTCATCCGAACTCTTCTCAGCCACCTTATGTACCTTTCTGCACTTTTCCTGCGGTGACTTTTTGTTGCTGGTCTTCTTTCCTGACCGGCATACTTTAGCTATGTGACCAAGCTTGCCACATTTTCTACATTCCTGGTTTTTAAACCAGCATTGGTTCTGATCGTGTGTTGTCTTTCCACAACGATAACATTTCGTTGTACCCAAAGCCATTTGATCTACGCTGTGTACCGCTGCCTTCAGCTGCATTTCCGCAGTGCCTCTCGCTGCGGCTTCGTGCGATGCTGCAATAGTGACAGCCTTATCAAGTGTAAGATCATTCTCTTCAAGCAGCCGCTTTTGTGTTCCTTCTTTCGACAATCCACACACGAATTTGTCTCTCAGTGCCTCTGTCAGGCTTTCCCCAAACTGACAGTATTTCGCTAGCTTACGCAGTTCAATTAAATACTCCGCGTTGCTTTCCTCTTTCAGTTGCGTTCTCGCATAAAATTTAAATCGTTCCGCTAACATCAGCGGTGTGGGGTTCAAATGATTTCTCAGGACAGCAACAATATTAGCGAAAGTCTGATCCGCCGGTTTAGCTGGTGATAGAAGATGCTTCAATAGCCCGTATGTCTTCGCACCCATTGAGTTTAGTAAGGTTAGTGCTTTATCTTCATCTGATATTTTATTTGCCTTACAATAAATCTCTATGCGTTCTACATACGTGGCCCAATCTTCCACATCGGAATCGAAATCGTTGATGTTACCACGCTTAGGCATCCTCGCAATCTTCTTGAGAAACAAAAAGAAATTTTTATTTTTCTTTTTTTTTAAATGGCGGTTTCCCGCGCTTGTCTTCTTCCCCTGCCTACGAAAATGGCGGCTTCCCGCGTTTGCCTTTCTCCCCCGCTGGCTGTAATGGTGATTGCCGTATTGCTGCGTTCGCCCTCCCCAGCGGTTCTCCAATCGTGCCTCCCAGCCCCTCTTGCAGTCCGGTCCTTTCCCCCGGCTGCGGCTGAGTTCTCCGCGGTTTTTTAAAAATTTTTTATTTTCTCCCGCGCCTTATGCTGTCCCGGTCGCTGCGCCTCACGGCCTCGGTAGCTGCCCGGCCTTTTTCACCGGTCGCGATTGAGCTCTCTCTCGACGCTGTTGCGTCTCCCAGCCCGCTTGCAGCCCGGTTTTTTACACCGGCTGCGTTTGCATTCACCGCGGCTCCCATGCCTTACGCTGCCCCAGTCTCAGCCCTCTGGCCCCGACTTCTGTCCGGCTCTTTTCCCCGGCCGTGGTCGAGTTCTCCGCTCTTATATCCTCCGTTTTTCCCTCCCCTACTTCACAGCCAACGTGGCCGACTTGCTGCTCGTCGCTGATCGGCTTACCCACCACCGTGATAGAAGGGATGATCACTGCCTGTTGCTGATGGAAGGCTTCGTGTCAGAATTCTTCCTTTGCTCTTCAAATCCGCGTCTTTTCTCAGCAGGATGATGAGGGCGGATGCCTCCTCTCAACGCCCGTTAAACTGCCTTGGATGTATCTCTGCCGCAGGGTAAGATCGTACTCGTCGCCACTGTTAAGTCTGTGTGTTATAGTGAGAATTACTACACAGACCACAAGAGTAAATTTTAACAGGTCTTTACTGGTCGAAGGTCAGGGCTGAACTGCCCAATAAATCATTACACAGCACTTATATACCGGTGTGGTCACCACCGGTATTACAGTATACAGCAGCCAAGATAAAGTAGTGCAACTCTTAAAATAGTTCTCTTAAAGGTGGAACGGTTACATACACCACAAGAACCATTTTACAGCCTACGCCCAAGTAAGCATACATCTTTCTTCCATTCAACACAACAATAACGTTACCCTGTCACTGACTTCCAGCTTGTAACTTTCTCTCCGACGACCTGATGTTGTACAGGGGTGCAGGCAGCACCACTTTGCACAGCATTCTGTATTTTGTTGCTCATGCGGGGCACTGATTAAAGGAAAGTCTGACTGAGGAAAAAAAAGAAAATGTAAAAATTTACAAGTTTAAAAAAAACAAAGCATATGTGAATGCAAGTATTTGCCCTTCATTTAAATCAGCCTTGGTGTCATATTTGACCCTGAAATGAGCTTCCGACCACATATCCGCAGCATAACTAAGAACGCCTATTTCCACCTCTGTAACATCGCCCGTCTCTGCCCTTGCCTCAGCTCATCTGCTGCTGAAACCCTCATCCATGCCTTTGTTACCTCTGGACTTGACACTTCCAATACACTCCTGGCTGGCCTCCCACATTCTACCCTACGTAAACTTGAGGTGATCCAAAACTCGGCTGCCCGTGTCCTAACTTGCACCAAGTCCCGTTCGCCCATCACCCCTATGCTTGCTGACCTACATTGGCTCCCGGTTAAGCAGCGCCTCGATTTCAAAATTCTCATCCTTGTTTTTAAATCCCTCCATGACCTCGCCCCTCCCTATCTCTGTAATCTCCTCCAGCCCCACAACCCCCCCTGAGATATCAGCGCTCCGCAACTTCTGCCCTCTTGAGCATCCCTGATTTTAATTGCTCCACCATTGGTGGCCGTGCCTTCAGCTGCCTGGGCCCTAAGCTCTGGAATTCCCTGCCTAAACCTCTCCGCCTCACTACCTCTCTTTCCTCCTTTAAGACGCTCCTTAAAACCTGCCTCTTTGACCAAGCTTTTGGTCGCCTGCCCTAATTTCTCCTTATGTGGCTCGGTGTCAACATTTTTTGTCTTAAAATACTCCTGTGCAGCGCCTTGGGACGTTTTACTACGTTAAAGGTGTAAAGTCTGTGGGTTGTTTAGTTAATTAATACACAGACTACCAGAGTAACTTAAAACAGGACTTTACTATTCGAAGGTCAGGGCGAATCTGCCCCATAAATCCTGACACAGCACTTATATACCGGTGTGGTCACCGTCGGTATTACAGTATACAGAAGCCAACAAAGTAGTGCAACACCTAAAGTAGTTCTCTTAAAGATGGACGGTTACATACAATAGTTCTCTTAAAGGTAGACGGGTACATACACTACAATCCTCCCTTTTTAGCTTACAACATACTGATTCCCCATTAAACATACATTATAACATATATACAACTTTATGCAAGACAGTTCACAGATTCAGTCTCTCTGGAGGTTTCCGGACTCTGTCCGGATAACGCCTCGGTGGTGTCGTAACTCCCGGCGGGGTAGTAGGTGCTTCTGGCAAGGTCGATTCGGCTTGAAGGACAGTGTCAGGTTCATCTGATTCCAGTATTACCAGATCGGAGGTAGGTGTTCTGGGTATCTCTGTCTCAACATTAACCGTGTAAGGTGGTGGAGTAGGTTGGCCATTTGTGGCTGACCCTATGATCTGGTCAACATGGCGCCTTATTATACTGTCCCCAATGTCCACCGTATACATCAACGGCCCTAGCCTTTTTCCAATAGTTCCAGGCTGCCATTTCTCGGTATGGTAGTCCCGGGCCAAAACTTGTTGACCTATCTGAAAAGATCTAGTTGGCCTTTCATTCATGCCCTGGAATTGCCGGTTCTCTACGTCCCTTCTGACGTTTGGCTTAAGCAAATCCAGCCGGCATCTTAGTCGTCTATTAAAAAACATCATGGCGGGAGTTTGATTTGTGACCGCATGTGTTGCATTCCTGTACGCCAACAAGAAGCTATCCACCTTATGTTGTAAGTTAATGGCTTCATTACCCATGGCCTTTATGGCCTTCTTGAAGGTCTGGACAAACCTTTCAGCCAATCCATTGGAGGCGGGATGGTATGGGGCTGACGTGTAGTGCTTAACCCCATTGCTCTTTAAGAATTTCTTGAATTCTTCGGACACAAATTGCGGTCCATTATCAGAACAGATCTGTTCCGGCAGCCCATTCCTAGCAAACATGGTCCTTAACACTGTGATGGTTTTTTCCGTGGTGGTGGTGGACATCTTTATTACCTCCGGCCACTTGGAGTGTGCATCCACCGCTATTAGAAACATTGAGTCCATAAATGGACCAGCAAAGTCGATGTGTACCCTTTGCCAAGGAGATGAGGGCCACTCCCATGGATGCAGAGGAGCCTGTGGTGGCGCGTTTTGGACCTTCTGGCATCCTAGACAGCTCTTAGTGATTTCTTCGATGACCCCATCAATGCCTGGCCACCACACAAACGCTCTTGCTAGGTTCTTCATTTTCACTCCACCCAGATGTCCCTCGTGCAGCTCCTTTAACACCTTCTGTTGAAGTTTGGGTGGAATCACCACTCTAGATCCACACATCAGGGTTCCTCGACACACTGACAGCTGTTTTTTTCTCTGCGAAAATGCTGGCAGCGTTGGTTCGCCCTGTGCTGGCCATCCCTCCACCGTTAAATCATAGACTCGTGAGAGAGTCGGGTCATTTCTTGTTTCGTTTTCGATCATCGAATTTGTTACTGGTAGACATTCCACTATGGATGAGTGGAACATCTCTACCGGGTCCACTGTAGTCGCTTCTTCTACTATCGGCAATGGCAAGCGCGATAACCCATCAGCATTTCCATGCTGTTTGGACCTTTTGTATTCTATGTCATATTGGTGTGCCCCAAGTAACACGGACCACCTCTGTAACCTTTGCGCTGTCATGGTGGAAACGGCCTTGTTAGGGTTGAATATGGACACCAACGGCTGGTGGTCTGTCAGTAATGTGAACTTCTTGCCCTGCAGGTAATGATTGAATTTCTTTACGCCCCACACAAGGCTGAGGGCCTCCCTATCTATCTGAGCATAATTTCGCTCCGCGGAGGTCAATGATCGGGACGCGAATGCCACTGGCCTTTCCGAGCCATTTGGTAACTTGTGTGAAAGTACTGCTCCAATTCCATAGGGGAAAGCATCACAAGCTAGACGAAGAGGTAACGTTGGGTTGAAATGAGCCAACACTTCTTCAGAGGTAATCAACGCCTTGCTTCCTCACTCCACTTCCATGGTACTTCTTTCCACAACAGAGCATTCAGCGGATGCAGCACCATGGATAGATTCGGCAGAAACTTGTGATAATAATTAATCAACCCCAAGAATGATCTTAACTGTGATACGTTTTCCGGAGCGGGGGCCTTCACGACAGCTTCTATCTTGTCAGGTGACTTGTGCAGACCCTCTCGGTCAATGACATGACCGCAGTACGAGATCCGTTTTTGGAAGAACTCACATTTCTTGCGATTAACTCGAAGGCCATATTCCTTCAACCTAGTGAGCACCAGTTTCAAATTTGTGAGGTGTTCTTCCTCGTCTTCTCCCGTAATCAGGATGTCGTCTAAGTAACACTGCGTGCTTGGAATTCCTTGTAAGACCTGCTCCATGGCCCTCTGCCAAATTGCTGGAGCCGAAGCTACCCCAAAAACCAGTCTATTATAACGATACAAGCCTCTGTGTGTGTTGATGGTGAGGTACTGACGCGACTCTTCCTCGACTTCCATTTGTAAGTATGCCTGTGCCAGGTCTATCTTGGTGAAGTGTTTCCCTCCAGCCAACGAAGCAAAGATATCTTCAATCCGCGGAAGCGGGTCTTGTACCGTGTGAAGCACCGGATTCACTGTGATCTTGAAGTCTCCGCAGATGCGGACCTTCCCCGGTCCCCCTGGCTTGTTACTTGGTGAAGACTTCATGACGGGAACAATGGGCGTGGCCCACTCACTCCAGTCCACTTTTGACAGTACCCCTGATCGTTCAAGTTCTTCCAGTTCTGCCTCCACAGCAGGTCGTATCGCGTAAGGTACCGATCTGGCTTTGAAAAATTTTGGGCTTGCATGTTCTGCAATCTTAACCTTTGCTTTAATTCCTCGCAGTGTTCCCAGTCCTTGCTGGAATACCTCTTTAGCTTCGTCCAATATTCTGGACAACCGTTCAGGTTTGACATCTTCCTTTCCGGAATCTACCGTCATGGTGTTTAGTGAATGCCAGTCTATCTTTATTTTCCTGATCCACTCCCGTCCCAGAAGTGGTGGACCTCCCTCAGGCAACACATACAGGTCCATCCTTTGGTGATCTTTGTCCTTGTATCTCACCTTAACTTCTATCTTTCCGATGGGGTATACTTTGTGCCCCGTGTATGTCTGCAATACTAGTTCCGTATCCCGTAGGGGAATATGCTTGAATAACTTTTTATAATCATGCTTATTCATGACCGTCAACGCCGATCCGGTGTCCACTTCCATTTTCACTTGGACTTTTGCAATCTGTAGTGTGATCCAGATAGCTTGTCGGTCAGCTTCATTACTCACATTGTGAATTCTCAGACTATCCAGTTCCTTGCAGTTGGAGTGTGAGTCCGAATTCTGTTCTTCCGGACTCTTCCTAGTCACCTCATGTACCTTTCTGTACCTCTTTTGTGGTGACTCATTATTGTTGGTCTTCTTTCCTGACCGGCATACCTTAGCTATGTGACCGAGCTTGCCACATTTCCTACATTCCTGGTTTTTAAACCAGCATTGGTTCTGGTCGTGTGTTGTCTTCCCACAACGATAGCATTTCGTTGTACCCGAAGTAATTTGCTGCACACTGAGTGCCGCTGCCTTTAGCTGCATTTCCGCCGTTCCTTTCGCTGTGGCTTCGTTCGATGCAGCAATAAGGACAGCCTTATCAAGTGTAAGATCGTTCTCTTCGAGCAGTCGTTTTTGTGTTTCTTCCTTCGACATTCCGCACACGAATTTGTCTCTGAGTGCCTCTGCCAGATTTTCCCTAAACTGACAGTGTTTCGCTAGCCTACGCAGTTCAATCAGGTACTCCGCGTTGCTTTCCTCTTTCCGTTGCGTTCTCGCGTAAAATTTGGATCGTTCCACTAACATCAGTGGTGCGGGGTTAAAATGATCCTTCAGGACAGCAACAATATCATCGAAAGCCTGATCCGCCGGTTTAGCTGGTGCTAGTAGATGCTTCAAGAGCCCGTATGTCTTCGCGCCCATCGAGTTTAGCAAGGTTATAGCTTTGTCATCTTCTTCTATTTTATTGGCCTCACCATAGATCTCAATGCGTTCCACATACGTGGCCCAGTCTTCTACCTCGGAATTAAACTCGTTGATGTTACCACGCTTAGGCATCTTCCTCTCTTCCTGATAACACCACGGATTATTTCTTTAAATTTTCTTTTTTTTTTCTTCAAGATGGCGGTTCCCGCGAAAATGGCGGTTTCCCGCGCTTATCTTCTCTCCCCGCCCACTTCAATGGCGGTTCCCCGCTTCTGTCTTCTTCTCCGCCTAATGGCGGCTTCCTGCGTTTCTTCCCCTGGCGGGAGGGGTACACTTTCCCCACGGGTGACGGCCGCTGGCTTTCAGGTTCACAGCCTGTGCGTCGGCTTCAGTGCTTTCCCTTTTCTCGGCAGGGCAACCGGCGCTGGGTACACCCCGTTGATGGCGAACAGTTTCAGCCGCTGGGCTGGCTCTCGCTCAGTTCCCCTTGCTCGGGCTCTGTCTCTCTCCCGCTCGCTCGGCTCTACCGGCGCTGGGTACACCCCGTTGACGGCGAACAGTTTCAGCCGCTGGACTGGCTCTCGCTCAGTCTCCCTTGGTCGGCTCTGCCTCTCCCGCTCGCTTGGCTCCCAATCGCACCTCCCAGCCCTCTCGCAGTCCGGTGCTTCCCTCCCCGGCTGCGGCTGAGTTTTTATATCTTCCCGCGCCTACGCTCCCGGTCGCAGCGCTTCGTGGCTTCGGTCGCTGCCCGGCCTTTTTCGCCGGTCGCGGTCTAGCTGTCTCACGACGCCGTTGCGTCCCCAGCCTGTCTGTACCGCGGCTTCCTTGCTCCATGCTGCCCCAGTCTCGGCGCCTCTGGGCCCGACTTCTGTCCGGCTCCTTTCCCCCTCGACCGTGGTCGAGTGCACCGCCCTTATCCTCCGGTTATTCTTTTTACTTTTCCCTTACTCACAGTCACCGTGGCCGGCTTGCTTCTCGTGCTGATCGGCTCACTCCTCACTGTGGCAGAAGGGACAGTCAGTGCCTGTTGCTGATGGAAGTCTTTGTCTCTGAATTCTTCCTCCTTTCCAGCTCTGCAGACTCGACTTTTCTCCCAGCAGAATGACGAGGGCGGTTGCCTCTTCTCGACGCTCGTTAACTGCTTCGGAAGTATTGTTGCTGCAGGGTACGATCGGACTCGTCGCCACTGTAAAGTCTGTGGGTTGTTCAGTTAATTAATACACAGACTACCAGAGTAACTTAAAACAGGACTTTACTATTCGAAGGTCAGGGCGAATCTGCCCCATAAATCCTGACACAGCACTTATATACCGGTGTGGTCACCGTCGGTATTACAGTATACAGAAGCCAACAAAGTAGTGCAACACCTAAAGTAGTTCTCTTAAAGGTGGACGGTTACATACAATAGTTCTCTTAAAGGTAGACGGGTACATACACTACAAAAGGCACTTTATAAATTCAAGTTGTTGTTGCTAATGGTTTTTGTATTGTCCTCTTTCCCTTAGTGGCAGTAAATGCTAATATAGGAAATAATTTTCATAGTCCTTTGCATCACTGAATAAATCCTCACCGAGTTAGAAAGAGCCTGTGTTTATATAGTGCCTTACCGTGTCTCTCAGAAACATTCCAAAATGTTTCGCATCCAGAATTTCTTTGAAGTGCGCTCACTGCTTTGGAGGCCAACATGGCAGCTAACGTCTTTCGGATGAGACATTAAACCGAGGCCCCGTCTGCGCTCTCAGATGGACGTAAAAGATCCCATGGCAATATTTCGAAGAAGAGCAGGGGGAGTTCTCCCCGGTGTCCTGGTCAATATTTATCCCTCAATCAACATCACTGAAAGAACAGATTATCTGGTCATTATTCACATTGCTGTTTGTGGGAGCTTGCTGTGCGCAAATTGGCTGCCGAGTTTCCTACATTACAACAGTGAGCACACTTCAAAAAAAGTACTTCATTGGCTGTAAAACGCGTTGTGACATCCGGTGGTCATGAATGGCGTTATAGAAATGCAAGTCTGTCTTTCTTTTCCACAAATGGTGATGAGATGAATGACTAGTGAATCTGTTTTTGATAGTGTTGGTCGAAGAAGGACTGATAGCCAGGACAACGGAGAGAGCCATTGGGTATTTAATCTCCGTTTGAACCGCCGGAGCAGGCAGATAGGGGCCTTGCCCAAAGCTTGGTACATCCCACAATGAAGCACCTCCTCAGTACTGTACTGGAGTCTTAGCCTAGATTCTGTGCTCACGCTCTGGGGTAGAGCTTGAACCACATTCTCACTGAGACCAAAGTGCTGCAAACTGAACCAAGCTGACGCTGCAATAGAAAAGTTTCTGACCACTCTCCCCCGCCCTCCCCCTCACACACACAGAGGGGCCCTGGGATCAATGGTCGATGGTCTTCCACTGCCCACTTTCAGCTACACCATTCACACCTTTGATTGCTGTGATTATCTCTCTGCCGAGGTGTGATAAAGGGCAGTTAGAAAGATTACCTGTAATCATCTGGCAGTGTTCTCTGACTATATATGCTGTGCCTATATGCATCTCTTCACTTCACCTGATGAAGGAGCAGCGCTCCGAAAGCTTGTGATTTCTAATAAAGCTGTTGGACTATAACCTGGTGTTGTGTGACTTCTCACATTTGTCCACCCCAGTCCAACACCGGCATCTCCACATCATCACTTTAAGCTACACACTCCATATACTTTGCTCTCACCCAGTGCCCAGCAAGCACCCTTCACCCTGTGAGCTCTGAATATTCAGTGCTAATGTTAAGTACAAAACTCTGTGAGGACCTCACTGTATGGATCTGTAGATACCATGGAAAGTAACCTGCAATGTACCGTACCCCAAGAGAGTATGGAAACTTTGTTGAGTTTAATCACTAACCTTTTAATTCATTACAATAGCAAAATACTGCAGATGCTGGAAATGTGAAATAACAACAGAAAATGCTGGAAGCACTCAGCAGGCCAGGCAGCATCTGTGGAGAGAGAAACAGAGTTAACGTTTCAGGTCTGGGACCCTTCTTCAGAACTGGAAATGGCGAGAGATATAACGGATTTTAGGCAGGTGCAGAGGCTGTATGATTCTGCCATCCCCCATTTGCAACATTTAATCTTTCCTGCCTCATACCCTAGCACAGAATGTTGCTTCAGATCCTCCCCCCTGCCCCCCGCCTCTGCACCTGCTGAAAATCTCTTACATCTCTAGCCTTTTCCGGACCTGAAACGTTCACTCTGTTTCTCTCTCCACGGATGCTGCCTGGCCTGCTGAGTGCTTCCAGCATTTTCTGTTGATCTTTTAATTCACGAGATCATTGAAGGGGTTTAAGCATTGTCCGCATACAGTCAAATTTCATTACAGCTAAGATTGTCATAACAGACCTCCCATTGTCCCTGTACTTTCTCTTTAGCTCCTTCTGGTATATTCAGCAAAAATATGTAAACGCCTAAACAATATTGCCAGTCCCTGTGAGCTTGGATTGAGGTTTTCAGTATTCCCATTCCTTTGTCAAATATAATGTATTATAAAGCATTGTATTCAACCATCAGATATTGGAACTCCTCAGGGGAAATTGTAAATCCTTGAATATTTTGTACCACTGTCTACAGTAGGCCGTATAACAGCTTCACAAAAATTGTATAACAGTTTCACTGATTGTTTTACAAGTGCAATGTTTCGCTACCTCTGCGGCTGTGATTGTAACAGCGACAAAGGTCAATCTACTAAGATCAAATCGCTGCCTCGCATTTGGGCCCATAATCCGCCATTTTGCCTTAGCTCAGTGGGTAGCACTCACGTCTCCGAGACAGAAAGACAGAAAGAACTTGCATTTATACAAAAGGTAAATCAAGCTTGACTAATCTACTGGAATTTTTTGAGGATGCAACTGGCAAAATAGATAAGGGCGAACCAGTGGATGTGGTGTATTTGGACTTTCAAAAGGCTTTCGATAAGGTCCCGCATAAGAAACATAGAAGATAGGAGCAGGAGTAGGCCATTCGGCCCTTCGAGCCTGCTCCGCCATTCAATGTGATCATGGCTGATCATCCAAATTCAGTACCCTGTCCCTGCCTTTTCCCCATATCCCTTGATCCCTTTAGCCTCAAGAAATATATCCAACTCTTTCTTGAATATATTTAATGAACTAGCCTCCACCGCCCTCTGTGGCAGAGAATTCCACAGGTTCACCACTCTCTGGGTGAAGAAATTCCTCCTCATTTCAGTCCTAAATGGCTTACCCCTTATCCTTAGACTATGACCCCTGGTTCTGGACTCCCCGGCCATCAGAAACATCCTTCCTGCATCTAGTCTGTCCAGACCTGACAGAATTTTATAGGTTTCGATGAGATCCCCTCTAAATCTTCTAAACTCCAGTGAGTATAAGCCCAATCAACACAATCTCTCCTCATACGTCATTCCTGCCATCCCAGGTATCAGCCTGGTGAATCTTTGCTGCATTCCCTCCATGGCAAGAACGACCTTCCTCAGGTAAGGTGACCAAAACTGCACACAATACTCAAGGTGCGGTCTCACCAAGGCCCTGTACAACTGTAGCAAGACATCCTTGTTCCTGTACTCGAACCCTCTTGCTACGAAGGCCAACATACCATTTGCCTTCTTAACCGCCTGCTGCACCTGCGTGCTTACCTTCAGCGACTGGTGCACAAGGACACCCAGGTCTCTTTGCACTTCATAAGAACATAAGAAATAGG
Organism: Somniosus microcephalus; assembly: GCF_052327205.1. Classification (NCBI taxonomy): domain Eukaryota; kingdom Metazoa; phylum Chordata; class Chondrichthyes; order Squaliformes; family Somniosidae; genus Somniosus; species Somniosus microcephalus. Next base: position 17,015,860 of record NC_140997.1, on the reverse strand, counting down.
AGCAGGAGTAGGCCAATCGGCCCCTCGAGCCTGCTCCGCCATTCAATAAGATCATGGCTGATCTGATCCTAACCGCCAATCCACTATCACAGAACCATCTCCTGAATCTAACAGAATTAGACACACGAAATAGGAGCAGGATCAGGCTACACGGCCCCTGGGCCCGCTCCGCTACCCACAGGGCCATGACCGATCCGAACCTAGACTCATGTCCAAATTCCTGCCCGCTCCCCGTAACCCTTAATTCCCTTTACTTCTAGGAAACTGTCTATTTCTGTTTTAAATTGATGTAATGATGTAGCTTCTACAGCTTTTTGGGGCAGCATATTCCATGGACCTACCACCCTCTGAGTGAAGTAGTTCCTCCTCATCTCAGTTTTGAAAGAGCAGCCCCTTATTCTAAGACTATGCCCCCTAGTTCTAGTTTCACCCAACATCGGGAACATCCTCCCCGCATCCACCCGATCCAACCCCTTCACAATCTTATATGTTTCAATAAGATCGCCTCTCATTCTTCTGAACTCCAATGAGTAGAGTCCCAATCTACTCAACCTCTCCTCATATGTCCATCCCCTCATCCCCGGGATTAACCGAGTGAACCTTCTTTGTACTGACTCGAGAGCAAGTATGTCCTTTCTTAAGTATGGACACCAAAACTGTACGCAGTATTCCAGGTGCGGTCTCACCAATACCTTGTACAACTGAAGCAATACCTCCCTATTTTTATATTCTATCCCCCTAGCAATGAAAGCCAACATTCCATTGGCCTTCTTAATCACTTGCTGCACCTGCATACTAACCTTTTGAGTTCCCCTTCTCCCAATCTATTGCCATTCAAATAATAATCTGCCTTCCTGTTTTTGCCACCAAAGTGGATAACCTCACATTTATCCACATTATAGTGCATTTGCCATGTTTCTGCCCAATCACCCAACCTGTCCAAATCGTACTGGAGTTTCCCGACATCCTCCTCGCAGCTTACCCTCCCGCCCAGCTTTGTGTCGTCCGCAAATTTGGAGATATTACATCCAATTCCCTCGTCCAGATCATTAATATATATTGTGAACAGCTGGGGTCCTAGGACCGATCCTTGCGGTCCCCCACTAGCCACTGCCTGCCACTCGGAAAACGACCTGTTTATTCCAACTCTTTGCTTCCTGTGCAACCAGTTCTCTATCCAAGTCAATACCTTGCCCCCAATCCCATGTGCCTTAATTTTGCACGCTAATCTCTTGTGTGGGACCTAGGGTTGCAAAATTCTGGGAATTTTTAAAAGAGGAAACTTTCCATGGGAATTTTTGGGAATTTATGGGAATTTTGGGAATTTATGGGAATTTTGAGTTTTTTTGTCTCTGACCCTTATATTATCTTTGTCTTCAAAATAGACATACTGTTCCATACAAATAAAAACAGGCTTTCAAAACTTTATTTAGGTTATAATTTTGAACTTTATTGAACCCCCACAAAAAAGACCCATCTAAAATAAAATAAAAAGAGCGTCAGCTTATTTAGCCTGTAATTTGTCCTTATTTTGTCCCTTTGAGTCTTCTACTCATGAGTCTTCTGAGTCTTCTACTCCTCATTGCTCCTCCTGATTCTCTGACTCTGGCTCTGACATGTCCATTTCCTCCTCTGTATCAGTGTCTAGCTGTGTGGTGGACACTTCTGTATCTGGCTCAATAAGTTGTAGGTTCGCCCGGATAGCCACCAGTTTCTCCACTCTCTTGTTAGTCAGCCTGTTGCGCACCTTTGTATGCGTATTCCCAAAAAGTGACTAGTTTCGTTCAGAGGCCGCTGATGAAGGTGGGATTTGGAGTATCACCGATGCAATAGGTGACAGGGCCTCAGATGCACAAAGTCCCTTCCACCAGGTATGTGCACTGATATGCTTGCATGATTCCCATATCCCATCCCCATTCCAAAGACCTTGCTTGGTAGAGAACTTTGCCAGACTTCCCAGAACTTTGCCCACATCCAGATTGAGATGGTGTGAGAGGGTAGAAATCACACTGTAAGCGCTGTTGATCTGTTCTCCAGAAAGTATTGGTCTCCCAACATGCTTTGGGTCCAGCATGTATGCTGCAGCATGAATCGGCTTGACACAAAATTCTTGACGCGTCTGTATGAATTGTGTAAAGTCTGTGGGTTGTATAGCGAAGTAATACACAGACTACAAGAGTAACTTAAACAGGACTTTACTATTCGAAGGTCAGGGCGAATCTGCCCAATAAATTCTGCCACAGCACTTATATACCGGTGTGGTCACCGTCGGTATTACAGTATACAGCAGCCAGGATAAAGTAGTGCCACACCTAAAATAGTTCTCTTAAAGGTGGACGGTTACAGACAATAGTTCTCTTAAAGGTAGAACAGTTACATACACTACAAATTGAACAATTGCCTTCTCCTCTGCTTTGAGCAGCAGGGATGTGGGTAGGGCAATGCTGATTTGTTCTTTTAAATCAGTAAAAAGCCTGAGAACATCTGACAAGACAGCGTCATCTCCTTCAATCTGAGCAATTGCAGATGCTACTGGTGAGAGTAGTTTAAGGCTGCTAACCACTCTCTCCCAAAACACATCATCCAGCAGTATTTTCTTGATGGTGGTTTCCATATCCCCAGACTGGGATATTGCCATTTCTTGCAGCGACTCCTTACCCTCCAGAAGGCTGTTGTACATTATGACAACACCACCCCATCTAGTGTTGTTGGGCAGCTTCAGTGTGGTGTTCTTGTTCTTTGTCATTTGCTTGGAGTTGTAGGTTGCTGCAACTACCTGTTTTCCCCTGACATACTTAGCAACTTGCTTGGCTCTCTTGTACAGTGCTTCCATGGTTCTCAAACCCATGATGTCCTTGAGGAGCAGGTTAAGCCCATGAGCTGCGCACCCAATAGACGTAATATGAGGGTAGGCCTCCTCCACTTGAGCCCAAGCAGCCTTCATATTCGCAGCATTGTCAGTAACTACTGCAAAGACCTTTTGTGATCCAAGATCGTTGATGACCGCTTTCAGCTCATCAGCAATGTATGTGCCTGTGTGTCTGTTGTCCTTCGTGTCTGTGCTCTTGAAGAACACTGGGAGAGGAGTGGAGACATTGTAGTTTATGATGCCCTCCCCTCGTACATTTGACCAGCCATCTGAGATAACTGCACCACAGTCTGCCATCGCTATCGTTTCTTTGAGCTTTCCTTGGACTCTGTTATACTCAGCCTCCAGCAAATAAGTAGACAAAGCATGTCTGGTGGGAGGACAGTATGCAGGGCGAATAACATTGAAAAATCTCTTCCAGTACACATTGGCTGTGAGCATGAGGGGTGAGCCTGTTGCATATACAGCTCGAGCAAGGCACTCATCTGCATTCTTCTGGCTATGGTTATCCATTGTATCAAAGAACCTTCCAAGTGGGCCAGGAGTTGCTGATGATAAGGAGCCTGATGCTGAATGAGAACCATCATCTTCTTGAATGGAAGCAGAGGAGCTCTGGGCTGACTGCTGTGAGCTTTGAGTGAAGTTGTTGCATTTGGATAAATGCTGCTGCATCTTTGTGGCATTCTTTACATATGGCGTTCTACAGTGTTTGCACATGTACAGTCTTTCCATCTTTAATGCCTGGGGTAAAATGCTTCCACACATCCAATGGTAAACGTGGCATTGTTCTATGCAGAGAAATAAAGGGCATCTCTGTGTCGAACTGCGGTCGATCAGCACGATTGCAACAGGGTGAGTACACTTTTGCTGATGCTCCATGTGATGGAAGCATGACCTGTACACACACGACGCTACATCACCAATAGTGTATTATTTTGTATATTTTAAATTGAAGGACAACAGAGTTCAACAAGTAACTGGTTTATTTGGTATAAAGTCTGATTTACTTACTGCATCATCACAACATCAGCAGAAAACAAAATGACTTCCCTCAGGACCCCTAACCTGGATCTTAAAAAAATTATAGCAGTCTTACAGATGCCTGCAGGCCAATCACAATTCGATATGCAAATATTACAAATAGAGGGATCTAATCGCTCATCCACTCATCCAACCAATCAGGACACATTTGTTCACAGTCACACACAAAACTTGTAATTATTAAAACAAGCCACGTTAGAAGATAAACATATATTGATTAAGAAATTCCTTAATAATTAAGATTCCATCTCTGTTAGTAATTTTAAGAGAGGACCTGTGGGAAAAAAAAAAGAAAAAAATACAAAAAAAACAATATTATGCTAGCCAAAATTCCCAAGCTAAACATCCCGTGGAAAATTTCCGGAAATTTACCGGAAACTTTCCACCCCTTTGCAACCCTAGTGGGACCTTATCGAAAGCCTTCTGAAAGTCCAAATACACCACATCCACTGGTTCTCCCTTATCTATTTTACCAGTTACATCCTCAAAAAATTCCAGTAGATTAGTCAAGCATGATTTACCTTTTGTAAATCCATGTTGACTTTGTCCGATCCTGTCACTGCTTTCCAAGTGCTCTGCTATTACATCTTTTATAATAGACTCTAGCATTTTCCCCACTACCGATGTCAGGCTTACCGGTCTATAATTCCCCGCTTTTTCTCTACCACCTTTTTTGAATAGTGGGGTAACATTAGCTACCCTCCAATCCATGGGTACCGTTCCAGAGTCTATCGAGTTCTGGAAGATGACCAGTAATGCATCTACTATCTCTAGGGCCACTTCCTTAAGTACCCTGGGATGTAGACCATCAGGCCCTGGGGATTTATCGGCCTTCAGTCCCATCAATTTTCCTAACACCATTTTCCTACAAATACTGATTTCTTTCAGTTCCTCTCTTTTATCAGACCCTATGTTCCCCGGCATCTCTGGGAGGTTATTTGTGTCCTCCTTTGTGAAGACAGAACCAAAGTATGTATTTAGTTGGTCTGCCATTTCCTTGTTTCCCATTATAAATTCCCCCGATTCTGACTGTAAGGGACCTACGCTTGACTTCACTAATCTTTTTCTCTTCACATATCTATAAAAGCTTTTACAGTCAGTTTTTATGTTCCCTGCTAGCTTACTCTCATACCCACATGGGATTGGGGGTAAGGTATTGACTTGGATAGATTGGCAGACAGAAAGCAAAGAGTTGGAATAAACGGGTCTTTTTTCGAGTGGCAGGCAGTGACTAGTGGGGTACCGCAGGGATCGGTCCTTGGACCCTAGCTATTGACAATATATATTAATGATCTGGACGAGAGAACTAGATGTAATATATCCAAGTTTGCAGATGACACAAAGCTGGGTGGGTGGGTGTGCTGTGAGGAGGATGCCGAGAAACTCCAGTATGATTTGGACAGGTTGGGTGATTGGGCAGAAGCATGGCAGATGCAATATAACGTGGATAAATGCAAGGTTATCCACTTTGGTGTCAAAAACAAGAAGGCAGATTATTATCTGAATGGCAATAGATTGGGAGAAGGGGAAGTGCAACGAGACCTGGGTGTCCTTGTGCACCAGTCGCTGAAGATAAGCATACAGGTGCAGCAGGCGGTTAAGAAGGCAAATGGTATGTTGGCCTTCATAGCAAGAGGGTTTGAGTACAGGAACAAGGATGTCTTGCTGCAGTTGTACAGGGCCTTGGTGAGACCACACCTTGAGTATTGTGTGCAGTTTTGGTCGCCTTATCTGAGGAAGGATGTTCTTGCCATGGAAGGTTGCCATGGAAGGAGTGCAGTGAAGATTCACCAGGCTGATACCTGGGATGTAAGGAATGACGTATGAGGAGAGATTGGGTTGATTGGGCTTGTACTCGCTGGAGTTTAGAAGAATGAGAGGGGATCTCATCGAAACTTATAAAATTCTAACATGACTAGACAGACTAGATGCAGGAAGGATGTTCCTGATGGTTGGGGAGTCCAGAACCAGGGGTCACAGTCTAAGGATAAGGGGTAAGCCATTTAGGACAGAGATGAGGAGGAATTTCTTCACCCAGAGAGTGGTGAACCTGTGGAATTCTCTACCACAGAAGGCAGTAGAGGCCAATTCATTAAATATATTCAAGAAGGAGTTGGATATATTTCTTAAGGCTAAAGGGATCAAGGGATATGGGGAGAAAGCAGGGACAGGGTACTGAATTTGGATGATCAGCCATGATCGCATTGAATGGCGGAGCAGGCTCGAGGGGCCGAATGGCCTACTCCTGATCCTATCTTCTATGTTTCTATACAACGCCTTTCACGGCCACCGGACGTCTCAAAGTGCTTTACAGCCAATGAAGTACTTTTTGAAGTGTAGTCACTGTTGTAATGTAGGAAGCGCAGCAGCCAAATTGCGCACAGCAAGCTCCCGCAGACAGCAATGTGATATTGACCAGCTAATCTATTGTAGGGATGGTGTTTGAGGGATTAATATTGGCCCAGGACACCGGGGAGAATTCCCCTGTTCTTTTTCGAATAGTGCCGCAGGATCTTTTACGTCCACCCGAGAGGGCAGACGAAGCCTTGGTTTATCGTCTCATCCGAAAGCCGGCACCTCCGACAGTGCAGCGCTCCCTCAGTCTCTGGAGTGGGACTTAAACCCATGACCTTCAGTGTCAGCCGTGGCTCAGTGGGCAGCACTCTCGCCTCTGAGTCAGAAGGTTGTGGGTTCAAGTCCCACTCCAGGGACATTAGCACATAAAGCTAGGCTGACACTCCCAGTGCCGTACTGAGGGAGTGCTGCACTGTCGGAGGTGCCGCTTTTCGGATCAGACGTTAAACCAAGGCCCCGTCTGCTCTCTCGGGTGTAAAGGATCCCATGGCATTATTTCGAAGAAGAGCAGGGGAGTTCTCCCCAGTTCTGACGGAAGGTCATCGACCTGAAACATTAACTCTGTTTCTCTCTTCACAGATGCTGCCTGACCTGCTGAGTATCTCTAGCATTTTCTGTTTTCATTTCCGTTCTCCCCGGTGTCCTGGCCAATATTTATCCCTCAATCAACATAACAAAAACAGATTATCTGGTAATTATCACATTGCTGTTTGTGGGAGCTTGCTGTGCGCAAATCATGCTTCCTACATTACAACAGTGACTACACTTGAAAAAGTACTTCATTGGCTGTAAAGTGATTTGAGACGTTCGGTGGTCGTGAAAGGCGCTGTATAAATGCAAGTTCTTTCTTTCTTTCTGTCTCGGAGGCATGAGTGCTACCCACTGAGCTAAGGCAAAACGGCGGGTTATGGGCCCAAATGCGAGGCAGCGATTTGATCTTAGTGGATTGACCTTTGTCACTGTTGCAGTCACAGCCGCAGAGGTAGCGAAACATTGCACTTGTAAAACAATCAGTCGAGCTCTGCTTTGTGAGGTTCTGGTAAATCTCCCATGACCCGTAGGTAAGTACTAACAGATACCTTGAAATAGTCATTTAGTTTCAACTATTTGGTCGGTCATGCTGGCAGCTCGACTGTTAATCTGACCTGCAAGCAGCTGAATTTGATCATAAAATGTCAGCTCGCAGCCTGTATTGCTGTCAGTATTTGCCTTGTAATAGACTGAGGGTTTCATTATATATATTTTTGAATGAGTTACCTTAAGGTGTAGACAACTGGGCAAGGAGGGCTTTTTTTTTTCATAGTTTTGGTCCAATGTAAATGAACTTCCAGCCACTTTCTAATGAAACCACTGACTCCAGCATCAAGCCGAACATTCGAGCCTAGCATTAGCAAGCTGCGGTTTCAACACAGTAAAGCCTCAGTCTCCTGCTGCCTTCTAATGAAACCTCCCTGCACTACAGGAGACCCTGGAAAAATAAAGGTTAAGTATGTTAATGAGAGCTAGTTGGACATTTCATTGCTATAAATTAGGAATTATGAGAAAACAGCGCTGAAATACGGATACAATTTCTTTAAACCCATTGAATGCTACATTTACTTTACAACGTATATCTGATTGACGTCCTGCATCGTGCTGTTAGCCCTTTGAACGTTGAGTCATGGTTTGGAGTTTTCTGCAGAGCGCGACGGTTATATTTTCTGTCACATACCCACACCCTTCATTATTGAACCCGGGATTCCTGGGAAAAATGAGTTAGCCACTGGTTTAAAACAAAAAAGAATAAAAAGATTACACTTTAGTTTGGAAAACAAAATAGCTTTGGATGGATTGATCATGGGTACCAAGACCAAGAGATCAGGATTGTCAGATTCGCTGGAGGTTTTTTTTTGAAGAATTCTTTGTTCAATTTAGTGCTAGAAAATGGAAGAAGATTCCCCTTTTTGTGTTCAGTGTGAGCATCGTACACTCCTGGGTCGGGTGTAGCGTGGCCACATACAGACTAAAACTCCCGTTTCTTTGCCCAACTGAAGTTCAACCTCCGAAGTCAATTGTCAGCGCACTTTGCCTCTGAGTCAGAAGGTTGTGCGTCCTAGCCCTACTCCAGGACGTGAGCGCAAAGTCTAGGCTGACTCTCCCAGTGCAGTACTGAGGGAGCGCTGCACTGTCAGAGGTGCGGCCCTTCAGTAGAGATGTGAAACCAAAGCAATGTTTGGCCGTTCAGATGGTTCAGGTGGATATTATAGATCCCATGGCACTGTTGAACGAGCAGGAATTTCTCCCAATGTCTGGACCAACATTCCTCCCTCAACCAGCAACAAAAAAAGATTAATTTGTTAATTATCTCATTGTTATTCACAAAATGGCTGTCGTATCTCACCTACATTGTACTGACTGCAGTTGAAAGCAATTCACTGTATGTAAAGTGCTTTGGGACATTGCTGAGAGATGTCATAACTATGCAAAGGCAAGTTCCTTTCATTCCAAATACATAAGGATTTACTCAGTGACGGTAAAGGGACAGGAAAATGATTTCCTACATTAGCACTCAATTCCAATTCTCTTTCCAGCTGATCTCTTTGAGTGAAATTTCTAATTTGGGCCAAATTCTGGTCAATTTTCTTTTGCTGTTAACCCACGCACACTCACACTGCACAAACTCTATTCACACCGGACCAATAAAGCCAATCAGAAAGAGGAAGCTTCATCCCATTCACATGGACTGGAGTCAAACGCAGGTGAAAGAACAACATGCTGCCCCTTTGACTCAACCTTCCCAATTCAATCTGGTCATTCCAGTTTGTGAGTAAATTTCAATCCTGTCCTACCATCCCGAATTTGGAATGCCATTCCTGAATTTTAAAGCTTCATCCAAGCCTGTTTCTCTTGCGGCCAGGCGGCGTATGTTTGTCAAGCGGATATTTCCCCACCTTTGTAAAAGATCTCCAAAGAATATAAGCTGGTTGTGATGGAGCGATACCATCCCTGGAGATCGAGTGCAGTGGAGTTTCAGGTGACTGGCTCTGGCAATTTCTGTATACTATCTAATCTTGAGTCATGGGGGATGGGGGGGTGGGGGGAATTTTAACCCCCCCCCCATGACAAACAGGGCAAAGGATTAAATTGGTAAACATGTGAAACTCAACCCCAACCAACCGCAAGTGCACCTACTTTGTGGTTTAACCGCGGCAACCTTGCGGATGTCTGAGTAATCTGCTCTGGAGAGGTGGGTCGGTAATTATAATATTTAAATGAGGCTCTGTTCCTCAGATTTCGGGAGCCTTTTGAATTTAACAGCTGCAGGAAACCCGGCAGCTAAAGGGAGGCGAGAGCTGCCAGATCCAACAGGTAAGTGCTTTTCCAGCACCGCTTGTGGGCCTCCCCGCCCCCCGCAAACTCTCCCACCCCGTGATCAGCGGACACCCCCCCCCCCCCAAAATCTCAATTTGAAATAGTGTCAAGGGGTCTTTTCCATTCCCCTGAGAGCGCAGACGGGACCTCGGTTTAATATCTCATCTGAAAGACAGGCACCTCCGACAGTGCGGCACTCCCTCAGCGCCGCACTGGGTTGTCAGCCGAGATTTTATGCTCAAGCCTCTGGCGTGGGACTTGAACCCACGACCTTCCGCCTTGGAGGCGAGAGTGGAACCCACTGAGCCACACCTGACACCTGTCCACGATTACAATTTGACTCAGACGGATGGCGAGGGGTAATTAGCTTGTTGCCAGTGACTTTTCAAAATAGTTTTTGCTGCTGATCAGTTCACATAATCGCGTGGTTTGTTGGCTCTGCGAGCGTCACTTGCCATTAAAACTATCAAAATCTGAAAACTAGTCATCGAGATTTATCAACACAATACATTGCTGCCTGGGCTCCTGCAGTGTCAAGAGGGGTCAGTTGGAGATGAAGCGATGGGGCGAGAGATGCTACAATTACAATTAGCTATTCTTTTCTGTTTTTGTTTCAGGAATTCTCGTTAGCATAATGAGCTCTCGGGACAAAAAGAAGATTAAGAGTAATAAAACCGCGGACTGGGAATTACAGTGGCAAAGCATCGCATCTCTCAACGTACCGATTTTGAAATTGAGGGACACAGCCCTGTTAAGAGCTGATTGTCAAGTTCATGTCGACATTAATTCACTGTGCGTAGCATCATGAATATTCCAATCGTGGTGTTTTTGGGCTAATGAGTTAATGCATTGTCTTGATTTCCGTTAATCTACTTCGCAATTCCCCATTGCACAATAGTTGACGTCGAAAGCTCAGGAGATTGAATTTGTGTCCTGCCCATACATAGTGCCGTGCACTGTGCCACCCATCCACATAAATGTACATTGGGCCGTTAACCACACACTTGTGCACCCCCCCCCTTTCCACACTGAATCAATGTTGGGGGCAGTTCATGTCACTCCATGTTGACTGTGGGGAGCACTCTCACCTCTGAGTCAGAAGGTTGTGGGTTCTAAGTCCCACTCCAGGGACTTGAGCACAAAATCCTGCAGTGCTGAGGGAGTGCTGCACCGTCAGAGGTGCCGTCTTTCAGATGAGATGTCAGGTGAAAGTAAAAGCTCCCATGGCGCTATTTTTGAAGAAGAGCAGGGGAGTTCTTCCTGATGTCCTGGCCAATATTTATCCCTCAAACCAGCATCATTAAAACAGATTATCTGGTCATTATGACATTGCTGTCTGTGGGAGCTTGCTGTGCATAAATTGGCTGCCACATTTCCTACATTACACAGTGACTACACTTCAAAAGTACTTCATTGGTTGTAAAGCGCTTTGAGATGTCCTGAGATGGTGAAAGACACTATTGATGCGCTATCAATTACTCATAAAAGACTGAGAGTTAAGAGAGTAACTAAAGGCTTTTATTAACAAAAGAATGAAGGTCTGCCTCGAGTGGTCGACCGGTCCAGAATACAAAGGGGGCTGGGGAGCAGTCACCTTTGTACTGGGACTTGTGGGAGGAGTCAGCCGAGGCATGTCCAGGCATGTACACAGTGGAATACAAACAGTGGTTTACCACATTCACCCCTTGTTTAAAATTGAGTCCGGTGGGGTGAAGTGTATTAAAAGTTAGTGTATTGGAGTCTCTCCGGAGGTCTTGTCTGCCGCTGTGATCGGCGTGGCGACGGCAGGGGTAGTGGAGCTTCCGGCGTCGAGTCCCGCGTAGGCTGTGGCACAGGCGTGTCGTCCTCGTAGGTGTCGAGCGGGTCGCAGGGCCCAGGCCTGCCGTCTGCTGGGGCTGGATATCGGATCGTGGGGGGGGGTGGTAGTGAGTAGTGGGTTACTGCGGCCCCCGAGGGTGCAAGGTCTCTTATGGAGACTGTGTCCTCCCGCCCGTCCGGGTATGCAATGTAAGCATACTGGGGGTTGGCGTGGAGGAGGTCGACCCTCTCGACCAGGGGGTCCGTTTTATGGGTCCTCACGTGCCTTCTCAGTAGGACCGGCCCTGGGGACGTCAGCCATGGCGGTAGCGATGTCCCCGATGTGGACTTCCTTGGGAAGACAAACATTTTCTCATGAGGGGTGGCATTAGTGGCAGTGCAGAGCAGTGACCGAATAGAGTGGAGCGCATCGGGGAGCACATCCTGCCAGCGGGAGGTTGGAAGGCCCCTAGACTTTAAGGCTAGCAGGGCGGCCTTCCAAACTGTCGCATTTTCTCTTTCCACCTGTCCGTTCCCCCGGGGGTTGTAACTGGTGGTCCTGCTTGTGGCAATACCCCTAGTTAGCAGGTACTGACGGAGTTCGTCGCTCATAAACGATGAGCCCCGGTCGCTATGGATATAGCTGGGGAAACCGAACAGGGTGAAGAGGTCGTTCAGACATTTAATGACCGTGGCACTGGTCATGTCCGGGCAGGGGATGGCGAACGGGAAACGGGAGTACTCATCAATAATATTGAGGAAGTACACATTGCGGTCGGAGGAGGGGAGAGGCCCTTTAAAATCAACGCTCAGGCGCTCGAAGGGGCGAGTGGCTTTTATCAGGTGGGCCCTGTCTGGTCTATAAAAGTGCGGTTTGCACTCAGTGCAGACTTGGCAGTTCCTGGTCATGGTCCTGACCTCCTCAATAGAGTAAGGCAGGTTGCGGGCCTTGATGAAGTGGAAGAACCTGGTGACCCCCGGGTGGCAGAGGTCATTGTGGAGGGCCCGCAGTCTATCGATCTGCGCGCTGGCGCAGGTGCCACGCGATAGCGCATCCGGGGGTTCATTGAGCTTCCCGGGCCGGTACAAGATCTCGTAATTGTAGGTGGAAAGTTCGATTCTCCACCTCAAGATCTTGTCATTTTTGATTTTGCCCCTCTGCTTGTTGTTAAACATGAAAGCAACTGAACGTTGGTCAGTGAGCAGGGTAAATCGTTTTCCGGCCAGGTAGTGCCTCCAATGACGCACAGCCTCCACAATCGCCTGGGCCTCCTTCTCAACAGCGGAGTGTCTGGTCTCCGGGCCTTGGAGGGTTCGTGAAAAGAAGGCCACGGGTCTCCCTGCCTGATTGAGGGTAGCGGCCAGGGCAAAGTCGGACGCGTCGCTTTCCACCTGGAAGGGGATGGATTCGTCCACTGCGTGCATGGTGGCTTTGGCAATGTCTTCCTTGATACGGTGGAAGGCTAAGCGGGCCTCTGCCGTCAAGGGAAAAGAGGTGGACTTGATCAGCGGATGGGCCTTGTCCGCATAGTAGGGGACCCACTGGGCATAATAGGAGAAAAACCCTAGGCACCTCTTCAGGGCCTTGAGGCAGTGGGGCAGTGGGAGTTCCATAAGGGGACGCATCCGGTCGGGGTCGGGGCCGATGACTCCGTGTTCCACAACACAGCCAAGGATGGCGAGGCGGTTTGTGCGGAATATGCACTTCTCCTTGTTATATGTCAGGTTCAGGAGTTGGGCGGTGCGGAGGAATTTTTCGAGGTTTGCGTCATGGTCCTGCAAGTCACGGCCGCAGATGGTCACATTGTCCAGATATGGGAAAGTGGCCTGCAATGCATTTTGATCTACCATCCGGTCCATCTCCCTTTGGAAGACGGAGACCCCGTTGGTGACGCCAAAGGGAACCCTAAGGAAGTGATAGAGGCGGCCGTTTGCCTCAAAGGCAGTATACTGGCGGTCCTCAGGGCGGATAGGGAGCTGGTGGTACGCTGATTTCAGGTCAATGGTCGAGAAGACGCGGTACTGCGCGATCTGGTTGACCATATCAGCTATGCGGGGGAGTGGGTAGGCGTCCAGCAGGGTGTAGCGATTTATTGTCTGGCTGTAGTCGATGACCAGGCTGTGATGAAATATATTCCATTCATCACTGCCTGTTTTCTGTGTCTTGTAACTGCCTGCTTTCTGTGTCTTTTCCCTTCCCCCAGTCCTCATGTATTATGTATTGGAATGTGCTGGAACTGGTTGTGTGCAGGGCTCCGCCCATACCTGGCTCCTTTGTAATCTAACTTCAGTCCGGCATCAGCCTCCTGAAGGTAGACATCTCTTTATTTTACGTGTTATGTTCTGAGTTAATAAAAGCCTTACTTTTGTTCTGCTAACTTCGAGTCTCGGAATAATTGAGGCACATCACAGGCGCTGCTTCTCGCCGGTCTTAACGACCACAACCTGGGCTCGCCAGGGGCTGGTGCTGCCCTCAATAATCCCTTCCTTCAGGAGCCACTCCACTTCGGTTTTAATGAAAACCCTGTCCCCGGCACTGTATCGCCTGCTCTTTGTGGCGATGGGCTTACAGTCGGGGGTGAGGTTAGGAAACAGTGGGGGGGGGGGTGACTCTGAGTGTGGAGAGGTTGCACCTGGTGCACGGCGGGCAATTTGGGAGCTGCTGGCTGCGGACTGTGAGTGGGGGTAGGGGTCCACCGTACGCCATCGTAACACTTTTAAGGTGGCACTGAAAATCTAACCCCAGCAGGACGGCAGCGCAGAGGTCGGGCAGGACCAGAAGTTTAAAATGATCGTACACGGTCCCGTCTACTACGAGTGTCACTACGCAGTAGCCGCCGATGTCCGCCGACTGGGACTCGGAGGCCCTAGAAATCCGCTGGTGCGCAGGCAGGACTGGGAGAGAGCAACGCCGCACCGTGTCGGGGTGGATGAAGCTCTCCGTGCTCCCAGAGTCAAAAAGGCAGATTGTATCGTGGCCATTTACCTTAATGTCCATTGTGGAGCTGGCCAGCTGGTGCGGTCTCGCTTGGTCCAGTGTAACGGATGCCAGCGTAGGGGTCGGTGTGTCGCTGCGGGTATCAGATGAGGCGGTGTTGGGGGCCTGCTGCGTTCTGGCTGTCGTCCAAGATGGCGGCGTCCATGATCCCCATGTGGCTGGAGGCGTCCAAAATAGCTGCTGTACCGGTGGTTCGCACATGGCCGGGGAGGCCCAAGATGGCGGCCCGCATGGCCCACACGCGGCGCTGCTGGGGTTCGGGGTGGCTTTGGCCCTGCAGACGTTAGCGTAGTGTCCCTTCTTCCCGCAGCCCGAGCAGATCGCGTTTTTCGCCGGGCAGCGCGCTCTGGGGTGTTTTGCCTGGCCACAGAAGTAGCATTTCTGGCCTTGGGGCACTGCTGTCTGGCCTTGGGACACTGCTGCGGTAGTTGGGCCGTTGCTGGGGTGTGGCTGGGGTGGCACGGCGCTATGAGGTGGTCCTACCGTGTCCCAGGCTGTCATTCCCCGCGGCGTCCACGGTGCAGAGGGGTAGGCATCCATGCCCCGGTAGGCTGCATCCAGTGATAGTGCGAGTTCAGAGGCCTTGTTGAGGTCGAGGTCACCCTGCTCCAACAGTCGCTGTCGGGTGTAATTGGATCTGTGGCCCGCTACAAAAGCGTCCCGGATAAGTTCCTCTGTGTACACGGCGGCCTTTACATCCTTACAACCACAGGCCCGGCTAAGCACAGACAGTGCCTGAAGGTATTCCACGGTCGATTCCCCAGGTTGTTGTTTACGACTCCCCAGAAGGTGCCTGGCGTACACTTCGTTCACTGGGCGCGTGTACTGGTCCTTGAGGAGCTTGATAGCGTCCACGTACGAGGTCGCGTCTTGGATGACCGAGTACACTCGGTGGTTCACTTTGGAGGTCAGGACATCCAGTTTGTCCTCGTCCGATTTGATTGCTGCGGAGGCGGTCAGGAATTTTTCGAAACACTTAAGCCAGTGAGTAAACTTGGTGGATGAGTCCGCCTCCCGATGATCTAAGTCCAGGCATGCTGGTGTGAGGATCTTCTCCATTATAACAATTTTGTTAATAAAATTGATGCGCTATCAATTACTCATAAAAGACTGAGAGTTAAGAGAGTAACTAAAGGCTTTTATTAACAAAAGAATGAAGGTCTGCCTCGAGTGGTCGACCGGTCCAGAATACAAAGGGGGCTGGGGAGCAGTCACCTTTATACTCGGACTTGTGGGAGGAGTCAGCCGAGGCATGTCCAGGCATGTACACAGTGGAATACAAACAGTGGTTTACCACAACTATAGAAAGGCAAGTCCTTTCCTTACACAATGCACCAACTTCTTCCTTTTAATGTTCAGAGGCTTGACTTGAGTTCCAACCAAATACAGGAAACTCTCGATTTACCGGCATCTAAATAACCGGAAATCTCTGTTAACTGGCAAAATTCAGGAGTAGGTTCAGGTAAGTTTTACTTCATATTAGTGGCCGTTCCTGGATTTGTGGCTGTGTAATCGGGGTTCCTGCACTTGTTGCTAAGCAACAGGGACGCTTGGTCTTTGGCCGGGGTTCCTGCAGCTATTGCTAAGCAACAGGGAAGCCTGGATTTGTTGCTGTGTACGGAGCTCTCGTACCTTTTAACTATACCTCTCTGTAATCCGGACTTTTTGATAAACCGGTACCACGCCGGTCCCGTCGGTGCCGGATAAAAAAGAGTTTCCTGTATATGTGTTCAATGAAGGATACGCCATGATCATCAGGTACTCCTACGCACATGGACACATTTTATAGCTCTCCTATATTTTAGCTCAAGATCATTGTCTTGAAATCGTGGATCCCCTTTCTCTGAACTCTAATCTTGCCTAGGCAAACATTACCTACCTTTACCAGC
This sequence comes from Somniosus microcephalus, assembly GCF_052327205.1. Lineage (NCBI taxonomy): Eukaryota > Metazoa > Chordata > Chondrichthyes > Squaliformes > Somniosidae > Somniosus > Somniosus microcephalus. The sequence goes on along the minus strand of NC_140997.1, from coordinate 16,999,560 downwards.
AGACATTGAGAGATTTTGCATAAGTACAGCTTGTGCTCTGAGTGCTGCTTTAGGATTATTTGCCAATCTATGATTGAGGATTAACTGTGGAATCAGATTCCTTAGGAACTTTCAAAAGGCATTTGGACATGTACTTGAAGAGGACTAGTTTGCAGGGTTATGGGGAGAGAGCAGGTGAGTGGGACTAAATTGGACAGCTCTTTCAAAGAGCCAGTACAGGCACGACGGGCCGAATGGCCTCCTGTGCTGTAAGAGTCTATGAATAACCTGTGCATCTGGAGTCCAATAAGCACAGCTGATGATACTGCTCTCTCCTGAAATATTTAGTTACTGAATTTCCTTTTTTCACCCCTCCTCCACTTGAAGCTAAGGTATGATCCCTCTGATGCCAGAAGCTCTCTTACTCCTCACCTAAATGTCCACTCTTCATGTGTGAGCCTCCTTGTCTCACCTCCTAGTCAGGAGGTCGTGTGTTGAAGCCCCACTCTAGGACTTGACTGCATAACCCAGGCTGACACACCAGTGAAGTACTGAGGGGAGTGCTGCACTGTCGGAGGTGCCGTCTTTTGGATGAGACGTTAAACTGAGGTCCCGTCTGCCTGTTGCGGTGCACGTGAAAGGCGACCCCGTTCAAAGCCTAGCAAGCGAGTTCTCCTGGTGTCCGGGCCAGTGTTTATCCATCAACAAATGGGACCAAAATAAAACCAAACTGGCCTCGGGTCCAGGCCTCCACCATTGCTGCTCTGATCTGACTGTCGGGAAACGTGCTAAAGTACCCTGGGTTTCATCGACCCCTCCGAGCACTCATCCCTCCCCCTGATGAAGTTGCTGGTCTTCACTCAGTGTTTTCCCACAGCAACAGATCAAGGACTTAAACCTACTGTTAGGATTCGGGTGCACTCCAGATACTTTTTCTCCAGCCCAACGCTAAAGTCTGCTTGCACAAGCAAGCCCGCTCTCCCTATGAGTGGAAACTATCCGGGATAGTTGGCTGCAGGGTAAACAATGAAACAGTTTTATCAATGAGTTACCACTGCACACACCTGATGTCTCCTGAGTCACAGACACGTAACACTCTGGCAGACCACATCTCTTGGGCTACAAACAATCATTAATTTACTAAAAAAAAATTAAATAAAAGAGCAATAAGAGCAGATAAATAAATTATAGTGTTTCACTTAATTCCCAGAAGCTGTTACAAAACAACACAAAATGTCTCAAGTTTTAGACACTCCTTCGAGATTACAGCACAGAAACAGGCCATTCGACAGGACTGGCCCGTGCCACCTGGCAGAGCAGAGATACACTGAAGAAACCTCGATCATCTTTCTCCGTTGCTTTGAAGTCCAAACTGGGACAAGTGAAGATAACGCAAGGGTAACCTTCCAAATTACGCAACGCAACCAATCAAAGAGGTTCCTCAGAGGCACAGACACGGGCAGACAGGTTTTTCCTGATACAGTGGGGTTGATTTTCATGTGACGACCCCTTTCATCAGGCGAACGGTGAGATTATTCGCAGAAACATAGAAGCCAAGCTCCAGCCTAACCTCCAGACCCAGGGAAGGGGTGTGACATTGGACAGCTTCACTGCCCATGTTTTAGATTGGAGAGTCTCCATCCCAAGTGCTCTAATTCCAGGTGTGTAATATCGTAGCCATAGGGTGCCATAGATTTCTTCTGTTCCAGTGCCAGGCAATGACTATCTCCAAGAAGAGAGAGTCTAACCACCGCCCCTTGACATTCAATGGCATTACCATCGCCGAATCCCCCGCCATCAACATCTTGGGGGTCACCATTGACCAGAAACTTAACTGGACCAGCCACATAAATACTGTGGCTACAACAGCAGGTCAGAGGCTGGGTATTGTGCGGCGAGTGTCTCACCTCCTGACTCCCCAAAGCCTTTCCACCATCTACAATGCACAAGTCAGGAGTGTGATGAATACTCTGTCATAAATCTCATCATCGAGAAACTACCTATGAAATAACGCTGGACGGCCAGCTGGTGGCGCCGTCCAAGGAGTATAAATACTCGGGCATGGGCCCAGCTTTCCAGGGACATTTTGTAAGACAAGGAACTAGTGAAGTACAACTAGACCTCCATGTTCTGAAACAAGTTGATTAAAGCCTTGCTTTATACTCAAACCAAGTGCGTAGTGAGTTTTATTACGTCACTCTCCATTTGCCTGGATGAGTGCAGCTCCAACAACACTCAAGAAGCTCGAAACCATCCAGGACAAAGCAGCCCACTTGATTGGCACCCCATCCACCACCTTAAACATTCACTCCCTCCACCACTGACGCACCGTGGCTGCAGTGTGCACCATCTACAAGATGCACGGCAGCAACTCGCCAAGGCTTCTTCAGCGATACCTCCCAAACCCGTGACCTCTACCACCTAGAAGGACAAGGGCAGTAGATGTATGGGAACACCATCACCTGTAAATTCCTCTCCAAGTTACACACCATCCTGACTTGGAAATATATCGCCGTTCCTTCATTGTCGCTGGATCAAAATCCTGGAATTCCCTCTGTAACAGCACTGTGGGAGAACCTTCACCACAAGGACTGCAGCGGTTCAAGAAGGCAGCTCACCACCACCTTCTCGAGGGCAATTAGGGATGGGCAATAAATGCCGGCCTTGCCAGCGACACAGGTTATTGTTGAGTAAGTGCCACTTGATAGCACTGTCGATGACACAATTGAGAACAGACTGATGGGGCGGTAATTGGCCGGATTGGATTTGTCCTGCTTTTTGTGGATAGGACATACCTGGGCAGCTTTCCACATTGTCGGATAGATGCCAGTGTTGTAGCTGTACTGGAACAACTTGGCTAGAGGCGTGGCTAGAGGCGTGGCTAGTTCTGGAGCACAATTCTTCAGCACGACCGCCGGGATGTTGTCAGGGCCCATAGCCTTTGCTGTATCCACTGCGCTCAGCCGTTTCTTGATATCACGTGGAGTGAATCGAATTGGCTGAAGACTGGCTTCTGTGATGGTGGGAACCTCAGGAGGAGGCCAGTAGGGATCATCCACTCGGCACTTCTAGCTGAAGATGTTTGCAAACGTTTCAGCCTTGTCTTTTGCACTCACGTGTTGGGCTCCACTATCATTGAGGATGGTGATATTCATGAAGCCTCCTCCTCTCGTTAGTTGTTTAATGGTCCACCACCATTCACGACTGGATGTGGCAGGATTGCAGAGCTTTGATCTGATCCATTGATTGTGAGATCGCTTAGCCCTGCCTACAGCATGCTGCTTCTGCTGTTTAGCATGCATGTAGTCCTGTGTTGCAGCTTCCCCAGGTTGGCACCTCATTTTTATGTACGCCTGGTGCTGCTCCTGGCATGCTCTTCTACACTCCTCATTGAACCAGGGTTGGTCCCCTGGCTTGATGGTAATGGTAGAGTGAGGGATATGCCGGGCCATGAGGTTACAAATTGTGGTGGAATACAATTCTGCTGCTGCTGATGGCCCACAGCTCCTCATGGATGCCCACTTTTGAGCTGCTAGATCTGTTCTGAATCTAGCCCATTTAGCTCGATGGTAGTGCCGCACAACACGATGGAGGGTGTCCTCAGTGTGAAGACGGGACTTTGTCTCCATAACGACTGTACAGTGGTCACTGCTACCAATATTGTCATGGACAGATGCATCTGCGACAGGTAGATTGGTGAGGACGAGGTCAAGTAGGTTTTTCCCTCGTGTCAGTTCTCTCACCACCTGTCGCAGGCCCAGTCTGGCAGATATGTCCTTCAGGACTCAGCCAGCTCGGTCAGTAGTGGTGATACCGAGCCACTCTTGGTGATGGACATTGAAGTCCCCCACCCAGAGTACATTCTGTGCCCTAGTAACTCTCAGTGCTTCTTCCAAGTGGTGTTGCATCAGCTGAGGGAGTGTGGTCGGTGGCAATCAGCAGGAGGTTTCCTTGCCCATGATTGACCTGAAGTCATGAGACTTCATGGGGTCCAGAGTCAATGTTGAAGGCTCCCAGGGCCACGCCTTCCCGACTGTATACCACTGTGCCGCCACCCCTGCTGGTGGGACAGGACATACCCAGGGATAGTGATGGAGAAATCTGAGACATTAGCTGAATGCCCAAAGTTCCTTAGACTGGAAGCTCTCCAGAAATTCAGTAAGAACTCAAAGAAGACAGAAAAATCCTCTTAAAATAAAAACAACAATAGTATTTGGATATATGTCAATAGTGCAGATGTCTTTAATATTTCTTTAAGATTAGACTGCAGTGCCATGAATGAGACCCCCATGGCATGTTTATGAGGTAAGTACACACGGGCCTGGAATATACACAGGGGTTCTTCCGATCTCCCACTGTAACTTCGACCCAAGATCAGCAGAAACCCTGGAGGAATGTTGTTTGGAATATTAGTTAGTTTAACACTTTAGTCATCCACAGCCAAAGACTTGCAAAACTTGTTGAGAAACCTTTTGTCTAGTTTGCAGCAATCTAAGATGCAGATTCCCCTTTCAAAAGATTACAGCCGCGATTTTGCCGGCGCTCAGAGGGCGGGTTCGGAGGCAGGTCTGCTGTCAAAATCTAAATGATTGACAGCGGGTTGGGAGCCCGCTCCCAACCCGCCTCCATGTAAGTTTCCAAAGTGTCAGGTCTGCGATTTCAGAACAGACCCGGCAGCAAGCGGCGGGGGGAGGCATTTAAGATAGTTAAATGCTTGTTAACTACTATTTTGCCAGCCTATTTCTATTTTACCACATCTTTAACAAGGTTCACGCCATTCGGAGATCACATCAGGTAAGTAGGTCGGGAGTTCAATCGAGTTGAATAGTTCACAACTGCAACTGCAGTATAAAAGCTAACCTTTCACATCTGTTCACTTTCCAATGTCAGAAGTTGCTGATTTCAGGATTTGGAAGACTCATTTGATCTTTATTGAGGCTGTAAGTGTGTGCTGTAAACTCTATATCCACTGTCACCTCCTTGGAATAACCTCTCTCCCCATTGACTGATTTCTTCTAACATCTCATCCTCTCCTGCCATGTATAGCAGCAGAATGGGAATGATTTATACTCTCTCACCCTGGTCCTCAGAATCTGACCACGGTCATCCGCAGCAGCAGCAGAACCAGGCACATCAGCAGCACCAACAACAAGAGCGCCAACCTTCTCCTCAACCACCTGATGCTGCGCAGGGCAGAGGGCATCAGTGCAGGGCTGCACCTCGCCGCAGGAGATACCCCCAACACAGGGTTTACAGGCAGAGGATGAGCTTCCTCAACATGACTGAGCAGCAGTGCCAAAGGAGGCTGAGACTTTCGCGACAGGTAGTCGCAGATATTTGCACAATGCTCGATCAAGACCTGCAGCCCAGAGGAACGGGTGGGGCACCCCTTACCAGTGGCTGTCAAAGTCACCACCGCCCTCAGCTTCTTTGCGTCGGGCTCCTTCCAGGGATCTGCAGCAGACATTAGCGGCATCTCCCAGTCGGCCACCCACAGATGTATCACGCAGGTCACCGATTCCCTCTTTGACAAATCCGCCAACTACATCCACTTTTTCACTGATGAAGCCAGTGTTACCGAGTGGGCGCTCAGCTTTGACACTCTGGCTGGCTTCCCAAGGGTGCAGGGCATCATCGACTGTACACATGTGGCCATCAGGGCACCCCATCAGAACCCAGCAGTATTTGTAAATCGCGAGGGCGTCCACTCCCTTAACGTGCAGCTGGTCTGCAACCATGGGAAGAACATCATGCATGCGTGCGCCAAGTTCCCAGCAGCTGCCATGACTCTTACATCCTGCGCCAGTCCACTGTCCCTCAGCTCTTCGCACCGCCAAACGAACTTTCCGGCTGGCTCCTTGGAGACAAGGGCTGTCCCCTGAAGACGTAACTAATGACACTTTTGAGGAGGCCATCAAACAAGTCTGAGGAGCGTTATAATCAAAGCCACATTTCCACCAGAGGTCTCATAGAGCAAACAATAGGGTTGCTCAAAATGCGCTTCAGATGCCTGGACAGATCTGGTGGAGCTCTTCAGCACGCACCAGCCAGGGTCTGGAGAATCATCGTTGTCTGCTGCGCCCTGCACAACATTGCACTGCAGTGAGGATTAGCGCTGCATGAGGAAAAAGGCGCAGAGCGCGCAGCCTCTTCAGAGGAGGAGGAGGAGCAGAATGAGGTTCAGCATGAGGAAGAGCTGGAGGAGGCAGCTGACCCAGTGCGACCAGCACGCGAGCACATTGCTGCCTGTGATGCCAGGGAGGGCCTAATCAATGCCAGATTTACCTAACGTTATACAGCACAGACATGTGGCTGCTACATGCGCATGAAGGTTGGCATCACCCCGCTTCAACACCATAGAGCATCTCTATAATGAACTGCATTCCTTGCACTGTCACCACCATTGCTGGACATAAAAGGCACCCTTACCGTTCACTCTGCCACTTCCAATTGTGAGCACACATATGGCAACGAATGCAAACATTCAGAAAAAAATATTTTATTACAACAAAGTAAAAGAACAGAAACTTAACATTCATTTATAGCAAATCACCCAAGTGACTACCCTTGTGACTATTTAGGTGGGATCTTTCTTTTACGCGTGCTTCTACGCGGTGCTACCCCTGTGGCTTCAGCAGAGGTGGAGGCAGCCTGCTCACTTGCCTTTGGCGGTTGTCCTCTGGGTTTTGGAGCCTGTGAGGGCCCCACCAAAGTCTGCTCCTCTTGCGAATGTGCAGGGGCAGACTCGGCCATCACTGTCCGAGGAGGCATCTGGGGCTCTGACCGAAGAGTTGGCAAGGGGGGGGAAGTTTGAGCGCTTGGAGAGGAGCCCCCATTTCCATGTCCCCTCCCACCATCATCCCTCTCGTAGGTCACCCGCACTTCTCTGCCAGCAAGTAGCTGGAGAGCACCTTGCTGCACTTCAGTGGGGCCATGAGGGCCCATGTCTGTGCTGAGATTCCTCATAACAAGGACGTCCATGAACCTTTGGTTTCTCTCCTTAATAGATACCCATCTATCCTCCATAGATGACCATCTATTTAGAAGTGTTACCATGTTCTCCTGAATCTGGCGATTTATGTCCTCCATGGAGGTTGCCATCCTTTCCATGGTGGAACCTATAATTGCCAGTGCGGCGCCACAGAATTGCTCATGTTTGACATGGACTCCTCCATTCTCTGCACACTCGCAGTCACTGTGGTTGCTAACCCTGTCAGAGCCTCCTGCACTTGTTCCTGAAGCTCAAGATCGCCCTCTTCCTGGATGGCCCCCGAGGCTCAGCGTCTGCATGCAGCTTAGCAGAGCTAGGAGACTCCTGTGGACTCCGACGAGGACTCTCCACTGCTGTCCCTGTCTCCACAATCTGATCTTGCTCACTTGTGACTTCTGATACACCAGGTGACAACACTACTCTATCTCGCATAGGACCCACTGAGGTGTGCAGCTCTGCACTGGTGCTGGGTGCGCTCATTTAAAAAAAAAATGTTTTATTCGTTTATGGGATGTGGGCGTCGCTGGCGATGCCAGCATTTATTGCCCATCCCTAGTTGTCCTTGAGAAGGTGGTGGTGAGCCGCTTTCTTGAACCGCTGCAGTCTGTGTGGTGATGGTACTCCCACAGTGCTGTTAGGGAGGGAGTTGCAGGATTTTGACCCAGTGATGATGAAGGATCGGCGATATACTTCTAAGTCGGGATGGTGTGTGACTTGGAGGGGAACTTAGTGGTGGTGGAGTTCCCATGCGCCTGCTGCCCTTGTCCTTCTAGGTGGAAGAGGTCACGGGTTTGGGAGGTGCTGTCGAAGAAGCCTTAGCGAGTTGCTGCAGTGCATCTTGTAGATGGTACACACTGCAGCCACAGTACGCCGGTGGTGGAGGGAGTGAATGTTTAAGGTGGTGGATGGGGTGCCAATCAAGCGGGCTGCTTTGTCCTGGATGGTGTCGAGCTTCTTGAGTGTTGTTGGAGCTGCACTCATCCAGGCAAGTGGAGAGTATTCCATCACACTCCTTACTTGTGCCTTGTAGATGGTGGAAAGGTTTTGGGGAGTCAGGAGGTGAGACACTTGCTGCAGAATACCTAGCCTCTGACCTGCTCTTGTTGCCACAGTATTAATGTGGCTGGTCCAGTTAAGTTTCTGGTTAATGGTGACCCCCAGGATGTTGATAGTGGGGGATTCGGCGATGGTAATGCCATTGAATGTCAAGGGGAGGTGGTTAGACTCTCGCTTGTTGGAGATAGTCATTTCCTGGCACTTCTGTGGCGCGAATGTTACCTGCCACTTATCAGCCCAAGCCTAAACGTCGTCCAGGTCTTGTTGCATGCGGGCATGGACTGCTTCATTATCTGTGGAGTTGTGAATGGCGCTGAACACTGTGCAATCATTAGCGAACATCCCCATTTCTGACCTTATGATGGAGGGAAGGTCATTGATGAAGCAACTGAAGATGGTTGGGCTGACACTGCTCCCTCAGAGGCTGGAGGATCCTCTGAGGAGTGCTCCTGTTCTTCCTCCTGGACAATCGGGAGGGGGGGTGGTGCTCTTGATGGTTCTGTGGGAGAGTAAAGACATGAGTTAGACATGTGATATGTAGATTGCTGGCACATCCCATTGTGCACATGATGAGCATTCAATTTCTCTTGACATCAGACCCCATATGAGTCACTCATGAATGCCAAGTAAGATGTATAGAAAATAATTCTGTCACCAGGTTGTTCTAATAAGCCCTGCTCTCCGTCCCCCACTTCAGGCTGGTCAACGACTCCTGTAATGTCCAGAGCTGCCTCCTCAGCGTTGGTGAGCTCAGCCAATGATGGCGATCCTCCTCCTCCTGTTCTCTGCCTCTCCCTCTTATTGTGGGCTCTCTTTTCCTGCAATGAGGGAAACAAGAGACGTTTTAGTGAGAGTGATGGAATGAGTGTAAAGAATGGACGGGATAGATGTTTAGAGGGAAACTATGACGGAGTGGGGTGCCAATACCAAGTTGCCTCCTTTTGAGTTGTTAGTTGTTCTCATTGCATAACGATGAGGCTCAGTGTGAGGGGTGCATGGGAAGATGGGAATGTGATTCTGTACATAGAGAGAGAGGGATGGGTGACGGTGCAAGGGTTGTGATGAAGTAGGGTTGACAATGCAGAGTGATAGGGATGTGATGACAGGCACAGCAGAATGAAGGTAAGTGTGCTTTTATACCCACTTTTCCTGAACACAGAAGATCTTTAAACCTCTTCCTACATTGCACCCAGGTGCGAACAACCACAGACCATGCATTGACCTCCTCAGCTATTTGCAGCCAGGCTGCCTTGGTCTGGCGAGGAGGTCTGCTCCTTCCATTCCCAGAGAATGGAACCGCCCTGCGTCCTCTGACTCCCTCCACAAGAACATGGAAGGAGTCATCGTTGCATCGTGGCGCAGCCCTCTGTCTCTGCAGTCATTTTCCCACAAGCAGCACTCAGGAGCATGAAATCACAAGTGAGAGCAAATGGGGACATGGCCCCCTTAAATAGACCAGCAGCAAACGCGTCATCAGATGACGTCACCAGACCCGCACCTTGTAATTGGGCCGGGTAGCGCGCACAGCGGGCTTAACAAGCCCAATTAACGCAAAATTGTTTTCACAGAGCGGCTGGAGCCGGGAGCAGGACCGGGACCCGCCAACTACCTCTCTTGCTGCGACCTCGCCTCCGCTGGCAAAATCCAGCCCTAAATGACTGTTACGCAGATAAAGAATCCTTTATTGTGCAGCACTCTCACCTCTGAGTCAGAAGTTTGTGGGTTCACAGTCCCCACTCCAGAGACTTGAGCACAAAAATCGAGGCTGACACTCCCAGTGCAGTACTGAAGGAGTGCTGCACGGTCGGAGGTGCCGTCTTTCTGGTGAGATGTTAAACCGAGGCCCCGTCTGCTCTCTCAGGTGGATGTAAAAGATCCCACGGCACTATTTCGAAGAAGAGCAGGAGAGTTCTCCCCGGTGTCCTGGCCAATATTTATCCCTCAGTCAACAGCATTAAAAAAAACAAATTATTTGGTCATAATCAAATTGCTGTTTGTGGGAGCTTGCTGTGCTCAAATTAGCTGCTGCATTACAACAGTGACTACACTTCAAAAGTACTTCTTTGGCTGTAAAGCGCTTTGGGACGTCCTGAGGTTGTGAAAGGTGGGATAGAAATGCAAGTCTCTCTCTCCCTTAAGCAGCCATTTTAGATTAAAGAAAATAGGTGAAATCCATCTTAGATTTGGATTATATTACGTTCTGAGCATAGCTATAAATTTAACCTGGTACAATGCTGTTATTAGTCACGCAAACATTTTTTGAACCATCCTTTACATTTAACTCTATTAATGCTGGAAATTATGGGCTGGATTTTCCTCCACCCTCCCACTAGAAGTTGAGCAGGAGAAATGATGGGAAAATGGGATGGTGACATTCCAACATCACCCCCCCGCTCCACCCCCGGTGCTGACCTGGATTTCCCTGCCCCACCCCATCGGGAAAAGCATCGCAGCCGCCCTCCTCCCCCTCCCCTCCCCACACAGCATTTCCCTCTTACCACTCCTCTCTGGACCATCTGGTAGAAAAGGACAGTGGGGCAGTATTGGTGGTAATGGCCGCATTGTCTACGAGTGGACATACTGGGCCAAGTGGCGGCCTCCTCGCCCTCCAGTTTGGCTCCCAAGGCTCATCTTTGTAGGTCATGGCCTCTGGGCAAGGTCCACAGAAACAGCAGCTCCTTTCTTCTTCTGCCATTTTCAGGTCCCTCGCCGCCTCTCTTTCAGGAGCCCACACTGCGTGGCCAATGACCAACAGCCTCGCCCCCCGCCCCCCACCCCACCCCCCCCAAGCCCAGGAAAATGGGTTGGAGAGAAGGGGAGGAAGTCCCACCCCGACACTACCAAGAAAATCCGGGGTCATTTCAATGGAGCTGGCAATAATGAGGTTAAAATACAGCATATCCCCTATTGGCACTGCGGCTTTCTCCAGACCCCACACACGACAGTTCCCAAAGCCTTCACAATGCAGACCTACCAACATGATTCCCTTGAAGCCCTAAGCCATAAGCATTCTAACCTCATTATTACAAACCCGTGGTGACCAGCAAAGTAGTTAGGAGATCATCTGACTGAGATTTAAGCTCCTCTATGGACTATAATGGAGCTTTAGCTGGGGGGCAGGGGAAATTACAATAATAAGTTTGTAATGACAGAGTCTGCAAAAACACGGTTCCAATACCACCAAAAATGCTGAAACATGCACTGACATCGTTAATCAAATGGCCTTTGTGGCCCCGCCCCCCCGCCAATCAAATTTCACTTGTACTACAAAAATAACAACTGTGCTTGGGAAACTGGACATTTCTCATGCCTCTTAGATCCAGGTACGTTACAATAGCCACACCTTCCTGGGCCTAGGCTAGGGTCGCCAACTCTCCAGGATTGCCCGGGAGTCTCCAGGAATTAAAGATTAATCTCCAAGACACTGCTGTGAGCAAAAGCCCGAGAGAAAAATCATAGGGGCATTAAAAAAAAAGATGGAAAAATATTTGGGAAAGGCTAAATTTTAAAAAAGGGCTGTTTAACTGGGCGGGGCAGTTGGAGGCGGGAGGTCACGTGATGAAACCTCCAGGGAGAAACCCAGCCAGAGTTGGCAACCCTAGTCCAAGCTCATTATGATAGTGTGGCAAAGCCACCAACGGACTCCTGTACAAATGTATAACTGTCTTTGACAGAGTGCTACAGCACCTATGTTTGTTTACTGCATGTAAATAGCCTTTCTGGATAAGTTCCAGAATCAACGCGATGACGTCATCACCTTGGTCACGTGATGCTCCGAACGGCGGGAAACGTGATGACGTCAGAGAGTGGGAGTCTCCCAAACCAGACCTCGTGAAACCAGCACCTCAAAAGACCTGTTTACTGTTGCTCCTGCATGCCCTTGTTTTGTTCTCTAGTTTTAATTAAACTTCGTTTATTTATCGAACTGACTCGACCTCAGTACTTTAGTTGGGGATCGGTCGATTCCTACAATAGTACCTCTCTCCAGGCCAAGCTGCTTTGCTTGGAGCCAGAGCTCCTGCACTAGTTAGATCTTCATGGAAGTCACCAGCACCTCGACCGAAAGAAGAAGGGAGAGAACTTGCATTTTTTATTTATTCAGTCACAGGATGTGGGCGTCGCTGGCAATGCCGGCATTTATTGCCCATCCCCAACCGCCCTCGAGAAGGTGACGGTGAGCCACCTTCTTGACCGTTCACCATAATTGCACCTTTGACTCCTCAGAATGTCCCAAAATGCTTTGGAGCCAATGAATTAGTTTTGAAAATGGAGTTACTGTTCTTCAAAGAAGGTTCACTTGGTTAATCCCGGGGATGAGGGGTTGGACATATGAGGAGAGGTTGAGTAGATTGGGACTCTACTCATTGGAGTTCAGAAGAATGAGAGGTGATCTTATTGAAACATATAAGATTGTGAAGGGGTCGGATCGGGTGGATGCAGGGAGGGTGTTCCCGATGATGGGTGAAACTAGAACTAGGGGGCATAGTCTTGGAATAAGGGGCTGCTCTTTCAAAACTGAGATGAGGTGGAACTACTTCACTCAGAGGGTGGTAGGTCCATGGAATATGCTGCCCCAAAAAGCTGTAGAAGCTACATCATTACATAAATTTAAAACAGAAATAGACAGTTTCCTAGAAGTAAAGGGAATTAAGGGTTACGGGGAGCGGGCAGGAATTTGGACATGAGTCTAGGTTCGGATCGGACATGGCCCTGTGGGTAGCGGAGCGGGCCCAGGGGCCGTGTAGCCTGATCCTGCTCCTATTTCATGTGTCTAATTCTGTTAGATTCAGGAGATGGTTCTGTGATAGTAGATTGGCGGTTAGGATCAGATCAGCCATGATCTTATTGAATGGCGGAGCAGGCTCGAGGGGCCGATTGGCCTACTCCTGCTCCTATTTCTTATGTTCTTATGTGTAGGTAAACACAGCATCCACTTTGCACATAGCATCATCCCACAGCAGTGATTTGAATGACCAGGCTTTATTGATGGTGTCGGTCCAGGGATAAATATTGGGAGAATTCTCCTGCTATTCTTACATTCACTTGAGAGGGCAGACAGGGCCCTCTGATTAACGTTTCATCTGAGAGACGGCACCTCCGACAGTGCAGCACTCCCTCAGCACTGCACTGGGAGTGTCGGCCTGGATTTTTGTGTGGAGAGGGGATTGAACCCGCAACCTTCTGACATGGAGGCATGAGCGCTACCCTTAAGCCACAGCCAACGCATGGGATCTTTCATATACACTTGAGATGGCAGATGAGGCCACAGTTTAACCTCTTGTCTGCAAGATGGAATTTCTAACGATGGAATTTCCTATGGGGCAGTTTAAAAATAAGGACACTCAAGCAATTTTAAAAATAAAACAGTCATTCCCATTGTGTCATTTATGTACTTATAACTTGGGATCTACAGACAGTGACCTATAATAATATATTATTATATCTAGCACTAGAATCATACAGCGCAGAAGGAGCCCATTTGGCCCATCGTGCCTGTGATAGATCTTTGAAAGAGTGATCCAGTTCCCTGCTCTTACCTCATAGCCCTGAAAATGTTTCCTTTTCCAAGTCCAAAATTAGAGGATACATATATAAGATAGTCACTAAGGAATTCAGGAGAAACTTCTTTACCCAGAGAGTGGTTAGAATGTGGAACTCGCTACCACAAGGAGTGGTTGAGGCGAATAGCAGAGAGGCATTGAAGGGAAGCTAGATAAGTACACGGGGGAGGAAGGAGTAGAGGGATATGTTGACAGGGTGAGATGAAGAGGGGCGGGAGGAGGCTCGTGAGGAGCATAAACACCGGCATGGACCGGTTGGGCCGAATGGCCTGTGTCTGTGCTGTAAACTTTTATGTAATTCACCGTATCCAATTCCCTTGTGAAAGTTACTATTGAATCTGCTTCCACCACCCCTTTCAGGCAGAGCATTTTAGTAATAATTTTAAACCCAAGATGTCCGTGAAATATTGTCTGCGTGCGAGTTTTCAGTTGAGGTACTCGTATCACGTTATGTGACGGCATCTGTTAACTTAAAACAAAAGATTGATTTTGAGGGTGGGGGGTGGTTGGGGTTTGCACAGAGATGTGTGCCTGCTGCGTGTTAGTCATGCTTCAGATTTCAGAACTAGTCGGTATAGTGCACTAGGTGGCCTTCATGTGGGGGTGGAGGCCAGGCATCTGCCATCTGTCGCGAGCAGTGAGGAGGGTCCTGGTGCCAGTCTTCAGCTCCACCATTACGAAACACTGATAATTATGGTACATACCTCATGACCAAAATGATCATCCTGTCAACGACTGCAGTAAATTGGACAGCTCTAATTATAGAAATAGGATAAACTGCTTTTATTTTTTTTTTAAATCCCGTGCAATATTTGGGATATGATACATTTTCAGTTAACCATTTGTCAACCCAGTCTAGAATCATCACAGAATCTTACAGCACAGAAGGAGGCCACTCAGCCCATCGTGCCTGTGCCGGCTCTCTGAAAGAGCGATCCAATTAGTCTCGCTCCCCCTGCTCTTTCCCCCACAGCCCTTCAAATCTTTCCTCTAGTGTGAAAAAAAATCACACTCATTGTTGACGGTAATTTTAGTTTCGAGTTATAATCTGAAGCTTGAGGATCCTAAAAGTGAAAATTTTAAACTGTTTAAAAAAATTACATTTTCAAAATTTAAATGTCATTTTAAAAAAAACATTTACAAACTACGCAAGAGTTGGAACAGACTGAATGTTGGGCGGTGGTTCTTTGCCCAGAGAGTAGTCAGTCTCTGGAATGTGTTGCCGACTGGTGCTGACCCTCCCTGCGCCTTCAAGAGGGAGCTGGGCTGGTTCCTGACTGGGGCAGAGATCGCATCAGGTAGAGGACAAGTGTCGTTATAGAGAACACTGGGTCCGTGTGATCGCCTGGACTGGGTTTCGATCACCTGAAGGGGTCGGGGAGGTATTTTCAAGGGTAGGTTTTCCCCTTATTGGCCCTGGGTTTTATCTCTGGATTTTTTGCCTCTCCCAGGGGATTATATGGCTGCGAGGGAGGTTGTGTGTGGGGGGGCGGTGGGGGGGGGTGGGGTGGGTGGAAAGGGGAGGAATTGTTTTGTCACGACGCTCCGGCCATCATGGTGCGAGGGGCAGGCCTGATGGACCAGCTGGTCTTTTCCTGCCCACCATTTTCATATGTCCATATGATCCTTTATCAACAGCTCATTCTGAACATTATTTAATGGGAATTAGGTTAACAGCCAGATGCTGAAATGGCAGCGTTCAGTGTCTTTAGCCCTTTGTAGGCACTGATTAACATGGTCAAAGAGAGCACTAACAAACAAACAAAAAAATTGGCCTCAAAATGACGCAATGAGATATTAGCATACGGACGCTTAATAAGCCAATTTAGCAGCGGCATTAACCTTGCATAAAATTACATCGAATGTACGGCACAGGAACAGGCCATTCGGCCCAACGTCCGTGCCAGTGTCTATGCTCCACACGAGCCTCCTCCCACCCCTCTTTATCTCACCCATATCAACACTTCCTGCTGTTCCTTTCTCCCTCTCGTGTTATCCAGCTTCCCCTTCAATGCATCTCTGCTAGTCGCCTCAACCACAACCACTCCCTGTGGGAGCGAGTTCCACATTCTCACCACTCTCTGGGAGAAGAGGTTTCTCCTGAATTCCCTATCGGATCTTATATTTATGGCCCCTTTATTAATGATTAAAGCCCATGCTAAAACGATGGAGGAAGGAATTTCATGGAAACGCATTCAGAGCTCGTATTCCATGGTGTAATCTCAGGGCCTTTGTGTTAGCCTTTGGTGAAATCAGTCCGTAAAGTGATAGACAACACTTGGTCCATGTCATCTCCCGGACACATTCCCTGTGTGTTGCCTGGGAATTGATATCGTTCTGTTTTCGATTAGTGTTTGCTTTTATTGACATTTATTGAAATAGCCTGAAAATATACAGATTACGAGTCATTTAAAAGAAAATGGGGAAGTGGAATGTCTTATTTTCGTAAGAAAGCCCCAAAATCAGAAAGGGGAACTGCACAACCCATCGACACAAAGTCCTTCACGGGTGGGGTAACAGTGTGAGTTCTGCTGTTTTACAAGATCTACCGTAATTCAGAAACCTCTGAACTAACTGAAAATCTTAGATGTAAGATTTATTAAAAGAATAGAGCAGTGATTGCCCTTGACCTTCAGGTCAGGTTACCTTTCCATTCAAATCATGTTTTGGCTAAAACATAACATTTTTTAAGAGCTGTGTTTCTGTGAGGATTGAATATATATATATTTTTGGGGGGAGGGTTTCAAATTAATACCTTATGAATGGATTTACAGCAGGGAAGATGATATTTTAAAATATTTATTAAGACGGTAATTCTTTAGGTGGTCAGAGAGTGGTTAGTGTTTCTATTCCCTTTCCTGCCTTGTTCACTCGGTGAATGCACGGTGGTCTATCGTGTACATTGAGTCTGGCCACTGCCTGGCAGCCTTCCTTTGCTGTGTGTGACTTGTGAGTCAAACACAATGGGCTCGATTGTCACGGTGGGAGGGGGCGAGAAGGGTGTGCGGGAGTCCAGTAGCAGGCGGCGCACCCAGACAGGCCCAATTTCAATAAAGCTTTCCGGTCTCCCCACCCGCCCCCACCCACATCCGGCCCGATTGACCACCAGGCCAGCAGGCGGGAGTGGGAATTTAGCGGCAGGAGGCCACAGCCAGGGGACCTGTAGGAACAGTCAGTGGGGGGGGGGGGTGGTCAGGGGGGTCTTTGGTGCATGGGTGGGAATAGTGGGCACAGCCCTGAGCTTGCTGAAACCGTGCAGAATTAGGTCAACACTTCAAGAAGATGATCGGGTGGAGGGGGGGGGCGGAAGGTGATCTGGAAGCCAACGGGAGGGGGATTGATCTGGACACTGTTACGAGCCACATCCGGGAGAAAAATCATGAGGCCCTTTAAAAAATCATTGTTTTTTTTTACATTTCCTTCAAACACTTTTGTTTATTACTGATAAAAAAAATATTGGACATGGGGAAATAAAGGCTGTTTGACCAGATTGGTCGGTTGGAAGCGACAGGTCATGTGATGAAACCGCCAGCAATATGTACAAGCAGAGTTGGCGACCCGAAGAGCCTCTATTCCCAGATACCCAGCCTGCCCTCTCTCAGTGGAACAAAGAGAATTACAATCTAACAAATGAGTTAACCCCCGGTCTGAAATTAGTTTTTGATAATCCAATCATTCAACAGGATGTCCTTTACTAGGACCATATTGCCCCCTCAAATATTTCAGAATCAGCCTGACCAGATTTGCAGAAATAATTACAAATTCCGTTGCACTTTGCTATAGCTTGCGTAATGCAGTGGGAATTTCCAGAGTGAATAGAAAATGCTAGTTTAGTTTTCATTAAAGATTGAGTCATGATCCCCACTTAAACCTAAATTGGAAAAAAATGTCAACTGTGACGGATTTTGACTCAACTTTATTCACTGTTTCGAAGCGGAATGTGATTGAATCTTTATCTGAAATATTAAAAGGAAAGACTTGCATTTATATAGCGCCTTTCATGACCTCGGGACATCCCAAAGCGTTTTACAGCCAATGGGGTACTTTTGAAATGTAGTCGCTGTTAAATTGCTCCTCTGCTATCTGACGTAATGTACCAGGAAACAGGAGCGTCTGCAACAGAAACATCTAACAATGTGTCAGTTGTTGCTCAGCAGGTAGCAAGCACTGTTGCCTCTGAGGCAGAACGTTGTGGACTCGAGCCACACTTCAGCGCAGTACTGAGGGGGGCGGTGCTGTCATTGGAATGAGGCATTTAAACCAAGGTGGACGTAAAGGATCCCATGACACTATTTGAAAGAAGAGCAAGGGAGTTCTCCCTGGTGTCCTGGCCAATATTTCTTCTCCTTCTTCTTAGGCAGTCCCTCGGAACCGAGGATGACTTGCTTCCACATTAAAAATGAGTTTGCAGGTGACTGATGAGACCAATGCGGGACCTACAGCCTCTGTCACAGGTGGGGCAGACGGTGGTTGAAGGGGCAGGTGGGTGGGGTGCTTGGGTTGACGTGCGCTTCTTCCGCTGTTTGCGCTTGGCTTCCGCTTGCTCCTGGCGAAGAGACTCGAGGTATTCAGCGCCTTCCCGAAGCCGAGGGAGTGCTGCATTGTCGGAGGTGCCGTCTTTCGGATGAGACGTTAAACCGAGGCCCCGTCTGCCCTCTTGGTTGGACATAAAAGATTCCATGACATTGCGCTGCGCATGCCTGAAACCGGCATTTCCGATGTCCCTACGGGTGGGTACACAGCGCGCGCGCACACCCGTAGGGACATCGGAAAATACGGCCCAATGAGTTGGACCGGGCCTGGGTTGTGGTCTAAAGTTCTACTACAGAAGCTAAGATCGTGAATGGGAAGATTGCAGCGCGGGCTGGAAAAATTCACCCTGGTGCAGGAGCTTTCCTTTCACCTGTATCACTCGGCCTCAATCCTTTGATAACAGCTTTGATTCAAAATATTGTGCTTCACCAGCCACCTAGGCTTCCCTTTGTTCACGATGGCAGACAACCTTTAATGGTGACTTTGGGGCAACTTCAACTAACTAATCATTTGCACATTTTGTATATTTGTGTGTGCAATAGTATAGCATAAAAATGAAAGCAGTATTATGCTGATTTTGTTAATGATGTTGAAATGCAGCTTTGTAGGTTAAAAGCAAAAGGGCTACTTTCCTTATTTTGGGGGGATAGTTGTTGCAGAAATATAGTTCTCAAAGGTGCAGTAAATAAAGATAAATGGTGATTGTTTTCCTGCCCTGTCGCTCTTGCTTTATAACTTCCCCGCGTCAAGGAGCGATTCCCCAGAACCAAGAGCATATTAGCATGGGTGCCTGGGAATTGGAAGCTGCCACTGCCTGACAACTTACTGTGTGATAGCTGAATTAATTGCGTTTTAACAAGAAAAATATAGAAGCGGTGGAGGGTGATGGCTGTTGCAACTTACCACACATCAATACAGAGGAAATCTATAAATTGCTTGACCCATTGGCTCCATCACAGTGGAGCACCTTCCAGCTCTACTGTGTCTAATTCAGGTTACAGAATGATCGAGACGGGTTCTTTTATTTTGTTATGTAGAATGCAACAATTTTGGGTTTCTCCTCTCCACTTTTCTCTCCCATTACCCTCTCCCTTCTCCTGCAGGTACAGTGTCGTGACCACGGGCAACCATCTACTGTAGTACCTTGTCCACGTGACAGAGAATGACATAGGATTTACATCACAGAAACAGGCCATTCAGCCCAAGTGGTCTGTGCCGGTGTTTCTGCTCCCACCCGACTTCATCTAACCCTACCTGCATAATCTTCCTGTCGCAGTTTAGATGATGAGTGTCGGTAGGCTGTTTGACCATAGAAGGCATCACAGACAAGCTTGCTCCTCCTCCTCCTCAACATCCACCTGTCCATTTTCCAGGGAGGGTCATGGAGTAGCAGTCAGGACTGTAAATCCTACTTGTGTTTTTTTTTCTCTTCCTATCTCAGGGTGCTAAGGGCCATTTGTAATTCTCCAATTGTTGCCCCAGCTAAAGAGCCATGTCTCAGTGGGTAGCACGCTCACCTCCGAGTCAGAAGGTTGTGGGGTTCAAGTCCCACTTCAGAGACTTGAGCAGAAAAATCTAGGCTGACACTCGCAGTGCAGTGCTGAGGGAGCGCTGCACTGTCAAAGGGGCCGTCTTTCGGATGAGACGTTAAACCGAGGCCCCGTCTGCCCTCTCAGGTGGACGTAACAGATCCCAGGGCAGCATTTTTGAAGAAGAGCAGGGGGGATATCCCCGGTGTCCTGGGCCAACAGTTATCCCTCAATCAACATCAGTGAAACAGATAATTTGGTCATTTATCTCATTGCTGTTTGTGGGAGCTTGCTGTGCAGAAATTGGCTGCTGCTTTGCCTACATTACAACAGTGACTCCACTTCAAAAGTACTTCATTGGCTGTAAAGCACTTTGGGACGTCCTGAGGTTGTAAGAGGCGCTGTAGAAATACAATTTCTTTCTTTACATCACTGTACATTAATACTCTTCAAGCACTTTATAACTGCAACTCTTGTTGCTTTTGATCAATCATTTCTTTCTAAGCTTGACAGTCTGTGAACTGTTTGTTACCTTCTCCAATCCATGAAATAAAGTTATCTTCTCCAATCCATGAAATAAAGTTATCTTCTCCAATCCATGAAATAAAGTATCAAAGGCCTAAAAATCCATCTATTGGCATTAAATATGTAATTCAGTTTACTGATTCATACTAAGGCAGTGTCCGTGTAGACACTGTACCATTAACACAAGATGACTCATAATTAGAATCCCTTTCAAAACCAAAACTATTGCTGTTATGAACACAGGCTTAATCTCCTTTTCTTTGGGTTTCCGTTGATATTGTCAGAAGTGGATAAGGGGAGTTCCCCATTTTGAGTGTGTGTATGTTAATCCAATTATTTCTTCCGACCAGTTCCTGCAGTTACACCGCTAGCTGGCATAGTGTAAACCAAAGTATTTTCTGTAGCTCTGTATATCTGGCTCAGTGAGCAAATGCACCATATCGTTTGGCACCAAGTCAAACTGAATAGGGGAAAAAAAAGAAAGATCTATTTGAAAGAAAGAAAGACTTGCATTTATGTAGCACCTTTCACGACCACCGGACGTCACAAAGCACTTTACAGCCAATAAAGTACTTTTTGAAGTGTAGTCACTGTTGTAATGTAGGAAACGTGGCAGTCAATTTCACACAGCAAGCTCCCATAAACAGCAATGTGATAATGACCAGATAATCAGCTTTAGTGATGTTGATTGAGGGATAAATATTGGCCAGGACACCGGGGGATAACTTCCTTGCTCTTCTTCGAAAATTCTGCCCTGGGATCTGTTACATCCACCTGAGAGAGCAGATGGGGCCTCGGTTTAATGTCTCAGCCGAAAGATGGCACCTTTAACAGTGCAGCACTCCCTCAGCATTGCACTGGAGTGTCAGCCTAGATTTTTGTGCTCAAGTCTCTGGAGACGGACATGAACTCACAACCATCTGACTCAGAGGTGAGAGTGCTACCAACTGAGCCATGGCTGACATTGAACCATGGAAGATCCCAGGTTCTATCCCTGATAATGTGCTGAATGTGTGGCTCTCAGTTGATGATCTCTGCTGTAACATTTGTGAGCTAGGGACGCGGATAAATCATTCAGGGTTTACTACCCAGTGGGCATGTAAAGGAAAAGCCATAATTCTGAAAAATACACCATCCTATGAACAGAATTCTGACTATATTAAAATATGATAAACTGGGGTTAAAAATCTAAAAACCTCAATGACACAAGCTGTCAATACAGGCTTCAGGGATAAGATGAAGTGTTAACAAAAGTTGTAAACACCACACAAGCTTTTGAAATGGGAATTGATTGTTAATAATAAAACAATGGCCCTATTGAAGCAAACCATTGGAGTTTCCAGAAAGTCTGCAGTTTGAGAGAAACACAATACCATTGCCCCGTTTAAAGTGTTATAAACTAACACTCCGGGAAACAGAAACTTAGAACATTAAACAGCCTTATGCCTTCATAATATCACATCAAATGAAACAAGCAGACACGACGTCTGTGGCATAACCATTGAGATAGCTAGAAAACAGGTAAATACTTGGTTGAAGTGTTTTCAATTTACATGTTGTAAAATATACAAACAGAAGACTTTGTAGATATGAAATCAAAAGATGCACCAAGCAATCACATTG
Source organism: Somniosus microcephalus (assembly GCF_052327205.1). Taxonomy (NCBI): domain Eukaryota; kingdom Metazoa; phylum Chordata; class Chondrichthyes; order Squaliformes; family Somniosidae; genus Somniosus; species Somniosus microcephalus. Next base: position 16,977,763 of record NC_140997.1, on the reverse strand, counting down.
TGTTTGTGTTGAACTTGGAACACATAGGAGTCACAACATCTGCTTCCAAACAGCTAGGTGATTTTAGAATTGAATGGAAGCCCTTCGATAAAAATGGCATCAAATAGATACATAAGTTATAACCGTTTTTTATGATATGTTTTGAAACACCTATACAGCAGACAGGATTCTGAGAGTTGGCAATTGAAATGACAGTAAGAATAGAAAAGAATTCAACAAAGAATGACTAGAGATAATTAGCTTACATCAGCAGAAAACTTCAAAGGATAAACCACTAAAAAGGTATAAAAATAGAGCTTTTCAGATGGAAAGTCAGAAGTCGCTGGAAAGGGCAAGCGATTCTCAACTTCAGAGGCAGGCTCTGTAAGTTTTTAACTCTTTTGAGTCTCGGAGATCAAAAAGGTACTCTTATTTGATTTTGGTGGATATTCTGGATTAGAAATAATAAGAAATGTAAAAATGTATGAAGTTAAGGTTTAAGGATCTCTGAGAATAAGAAATGTAAGCTATTTGTATTTTGAACTGTTAAAGTTGCGATTGACTCACAAGCTGTTAACTGTATGTCGGCTCTTAAATAAATCTATATATTTTTAGAATTGTCTCAAGTAGTAGTTCCGTATCAAACTCGCAAACTCAATTTCTGTACACTCTTTTTGTAAGGAGTTGCAGAATTCTGGGGGAGTTTTCTGGACCCTCATAATGTCCGGAAGGTTACAGCCTAGTTAAACTTATTAAAAGTGCTATCTGGAAGACGGTAACATCTTCAAGTCGTTCCTTTCCTTTAGGGAGAGATAGTCTGAACCTTTAAACCCAATTAAGCGTCTTATAGAATTCGGCTATCTCTAACTTTAGCTGAAGGTGAACATCTGGGGAATACGCCTGATCTGGGGTAGCCCGAAAAGGGCTAGGACTAGTAATTATCCCTTCAGGCAAGCATGTGGATGACGAGCAAGGATTCCAATCATCCATTACCTACACCCTTGCCAGTTTCCACTGGCTCCCTGTCCTCGACACATTGAAATTAAAATCTTTGTCCTTGTCTGCAAATTCCACCATCACCCCACCCCTGGAGCCCTCCCAGCTCCATATCCCTGATTCTGCCCTCCTGTGCATGATCCCCTCGCTGCGCTCCATAGGGGCAGAGCCTTCAGCTATCTTGATCCTAGTTTCTCAACCTCCCTCCTTAGATCCCTTGACCTTGCTAACTCTTCCCCGTTTGCCTACAAAACCTTCCTCAAAACTATTTTTTGAGGTGCCACATTTCCTAAAAGCACCGCTCCCTCAGTAATGCACGAGAGTGTCGGCCTAGATTGATTATACACTCAAGTCGTGTTGTGGAGCTCAAACCCACAAACCTCAGCGGCACCGAACGAGGCTCACCGACAACGATGGCATTAAGCCACCTTCAGAGAGCCGATACACTGGCTTAGTATCAGTGCGGAGCTGTTTCTGGGACCAGGGCACGAATCAGGACGGAGTCTCGCTCCACCGCACTCGGCAGTCATGTCAAGCCTTGACTCCAGAGTTACACTACAGCATTAGTCCCAGTACAAACCACTAGGCTCCACCGCCGAGGTGACAGTGTGAATGCATCTTGAAGGGTTAATACGCTGCAGTAGCCGTCGCACTACTGTTTAAACAGAACCTTATACAGCTATTTGTTGCAGCAACAGTCAACATGACAGAACACAGTGGTAGGGCATGCCATGTCTTTCCCTACAGATCTGTACAGCTGCTCTTCAATAATCATTATAAATGCTGGAAGAAACCAGATGGAATTTAAGAAGGACACCGCAGCATGCTGGAAAGGATATTGTGTGGATATTTTCACATACATCACCCAGATGGGCACCAACTACACTGCGCTTGAAAGAAAGATTAAAACTCGGTACAGTAGTATGTACGGAAGTGTGATCATTACATAGAAGGCACAGCACAGAAACAGGCCATTCGGCCCAACTGGTCCGTGCCGGTGTTTATGCTCCACACGAGCCTCCTCCCGCCCCCTCTTTATCTCACCCCATCAACATATCCTTCTACTCCTTTCTCCCTCATATGCTTATCTAGCTTCCCCTTAAATGCATCTCTGCTATTCGCCTCAACCACTCCCTGTGGTAGCGAGTTCCACATTCTCACCACTCTCTGGGTAAAGCAGTTTCTCCGGAATTCCTTACTGGATTGATTAGTGACTAGTTTGATTAGATTGTCAGCGGTATCGTGTTTAACAACACAATGCCCAATGGGATTCTTGATTTCGGGCTTTCTGTGCAGTGCAAGTTCTCCTCTAATTGACAAAAGGAGTTAGCTCAGAATACACCAATGTAAGGAGTACACAGGAGGGATTGTGGTTTGCAAATAATGAGCGCGGAGGAGGACAATTTTGAAACGAGTTGCAGTCTCATTTTCTACTTCGGTTTCTGTCACAGAAGCTCCTTGCAACAGGTTAGAGGTTGCAGTGGATTTTTAAGTCCTGCATCCGTACATATCTATCCGCCACCCCCCCTCCCCCCCCGTGACAGAAAGACTTGTGGTGGCATTTATTTTCTTGCATCAATACCCTGCCCCTCCCCCCCCCACCCCCCCCAGGCTACTTTTCATTTAAACAATAAAAGAAAAGTTGTCACAAATTGCAGCTCTGTACGACTTTGATCTCAGTTGGAGGAAAGCTATTGAGAGTTATGAGGGATCGTCAGGGAGCGGAACTCGTAAACCACCAGCAGCTCCAGGGAGTTCTTTGCTGCCTGGGCCAGCCATTTTCTTTTTTTGGAGCGTTTTCAGCTCACTATTCACTTGTTGCTGAATCAAAGCCCAAACAATGGTATTAACACGGCTTGGATATCAGGGGTAGCTTTGTTACAGCTGATGTGCCTCAATAATTCCGAGACCCGATGTTAGTGAAACAAAATAAGGCTTTTATTAACTTAGAAAGTAACACGTAAGAGAGAGAGATATCTTCCTTCTGGAGACTGAGGCCAGACTGAGCTAGCTTACAAAAGGGGCCCAGGTATGGGCGGAGCCCTACACACAGCACATTCCAATAAACAATACAATGAGGACTGGGGGAAGGGAAATGACACTGAAACCGACCACAGTCACAGGCAGTGATGAATGGAATATTTCATCACATTCACCCCTTCTATAGATTTAGTCTGTTCGGGGGTTTGATAGTCCTCTGCGACTGACGTGGCTGTTGTGGTGCCGCGGGTGTCGGCTGGGTGTCCCCGGTAGCCTCCTGGGTCTCTGCCGGGGGTGCCGCCAGGGTTGTTGAAGGGGTAGTTGGTGGGGGTGCCGTTGGTCGATGTTCTTCCGGGGGTGATGAAAGAGTAGTGGGTGGGTAAGAGTTGCTGTGATCGTCGTTGCTGCTATTGCCATGGTTGTTGTCGATGCCGGCTGGGGCGACGTCTTTTATGGACACGGTGTCCTCCCTTCCGTCGGCGTGCCGGACATATGCGTATTGGGGGTTGGCGTGGAGTAGGTGTACTGGCTCCACGAGAGGGTCCGTCTTGTGGCCCCTCACATGCCTTCGCACGAGTACCGGACCTGGGGTGGAGAGCCATGACGGCATGGATACGCCTGAGGTGGATTTCCGGGGAAAGACAAACATTCGTTCATGAGGCATGGCATTAGTGGCCGTACACAATAGCGACCGTATCGAATGGAGCACATCCGAGAGGACTTCCTGCCAGCGGGAGATAGGGAGGCCCTTGGTCCTTAGAGCTAGAGTGACTGCTTTCCATACTGTCCCGTTCTCTCGCTCCACTTGGCCGTTACCCCGGGGGTTGTAGCTGGTGGTACGGCTCGTGGCGATCCCCTTGGACAGCATGTACTGGCGTAGCTCTTCACTCATGAAGGACGCCCCCCTATCCGTATGGATGTAGCTCGGCATACCGAACAGGCAGAACAGGCTGTTGAGGCATTTAATGACCATGGCGCTGGTCATGTCTGGGCAGGGGAAGGCGAATGGGAACCGGGAGTATTCGTCCACAATGTTCAGGAAGTAAACATTGCGGTCGACGGACGGGAGGGGGCCCTTGAAATCTAAGCTGAGCCGCTCAAAGGGCCGTGTAGCTTTGATTAAGTGGGCTCTATCTGGGCGGTAGAACCGAGGCTTGCACTCAGCGCAAGTGCGGCAGTTCCTGGTCAGAGACCGAACTTCCTCAATCGAGTAGGGTAAGTTACGGGACTTTATGAAGTGGAACAGCCGCGTGACCCCTGGGTGGCAGAGGTCGTTGTGGAGGGTCTGTAGCCGGTCCCCGGTGGCGCTGGCACACATCCCTCGTGAGAGGGCGTCAGGGGATTCGTTAAGGGCCCCTGGCCGGTAAATGATGTCGTACTCGAAGGTGGAGAGCTCGATCCGCCACCTAAGAATCTTATAATTTTTAATCTTCCCCCTCTGTTTATTATTGAACATAAACGCTACCGACCGCTGGTCGGTAAGTAGGGTGAAGCGTTTGCCGGCTAGGTAGTGGCGCCAGTGGCGCACTGCCTCCATGATGGCTTGGGCCTCCTTTTCCATGGAGGAGTGTCTGATCTCGGGCCCTTGGAGGGTCCTCGAGAAGAAAGCTACGGGCCGCCCCGCCTGGTTGAGGGTGGCCGCCAAGGCGAAGTCAGACGCATCACTTTCCACTTGAAATGGAGTGTTCTCGTCCACTGCCTGTAGCGTGGCCCGCTCAATATCCTGCTTAATGCTTTTGAAGGCGGCGTGGGCCTCAGCAGAGAGCGGAAAAGAGGATGCTTTCAAGAGGGGGCGGGCTTTGTCGGAGTAGTTGGGGACCCATTGGGAATAATAAGAAAATAACCCCAGGCACCTTTTCAGGGCTTTGGGAGTGTTGGGCAGGGGCAGCTCCCGTAGGGGGCGCAATCAATCGGGGTCTGGTCTGATTTCCCCATTCTCCACCACGCTGCCTAGTATGCAGAGGCGCTTGGTGTTGAAAACGCACTTGTCCTCGTTGTAGGTGAGGTTGAGTTTTTGTGCGGTTTCCAGGAACCTCTCGAGGTTCGAGTCGTGATCCTGCTGATTGTGGCCGCAGATGGTGACGTTGTCGAGGTAGGGGAAGGTTGCCTGCAAGTGGTGGTCATCGACCATGCGGTCCATCTCCCTCTGAAAGACCGAGACCCCATTCGTCACCCCAAAGGGGACTCTGAGGAATTGGTAGAGGCGTCCGTTCGCCTCGAAGGCGGTGTACGGGCGGTCCTCTGGTCTGATAGGGAGCTGGTGGTACGCTGACTTGAGGTCGATGGTGGAGAACACCCGGTATTGGGCGATTTGGTTCACCATTTCTGATATGCGGGGTAGCGGGTAGGCGTCCAGTTGGGTGTACCTGTTGATCGTTTGACTATAGTCGATCACCATCCGTTTCTTCTCGCTACCCCTTACCACTACCACTTGGGCGCGCCACGGGCTGTTGCTGCGTTCAGTAATGCGCTCTTTCAGGAGCCTGTCTACCTCGGTCGCGATAAACCGCCTGTCCTCCCAGCTGTACCTCCTGCTTTTGGTCGCTATTGGCCGGCAGTTAGGGGTAAGGTTCGCGAATAGCGAAGGCGGCTTTACCTTCAGGGTAGCCAGACCGCACACTGTGAGGGGCGGCTGGGACCCACCGTACTTGAGCGTGATGCTTTGGTGGTTGCACTGGAAATCCAGGCCCAAGATCACGCTCGCACATAGGTTCTTCATGATTAATACTTTAAAATTATCGTATACAGTTCCGTTAACGCCCAATTGTACCGTGCAGTAACCCAGAATGGTCGATGTCTGGGTTTTATCAGCCATAGAGATGGTACCCTGAGCAGGGACCACCTTTAGGGAGAGTTGTTGTGCCAGTTCAGGGTGGATGAAACTCTCCGTGCTTCCACTGTCAATTAAACATTTAACCCGGCACCCGTTTACCTCGATGTCCACCATTGATTTGGATAGCGGGTGCGGCCTGGTCTGGTCCACTGTGACCGATGCCACTGTAGGGCCCTGATCGATACAAGATGGCGTCCACGCTGTCTGCTCATAAGATGGTGGACCCCACGAGGTCGGGCACGATGGCGTCCAAGATGGCCGCTCCCACGGCGCACGCGCGGCGGTGGCGGGTTTTCCGGCGGTTGGTTTTCCGGCGGGGTTCCCTCTGCACACCTTCCTGAAGTGCCCCTTCTTACCGCACTTAAAGCAGGTGGTGCCTTTCGCCGGGCACAGGTTTCTGGTGTGTTTTGGCTGCCCGCAGAAGTAGCAGTTGGGTCCCTGACGCGTCGCGGCTGTCGTAGGGCTTCTGGGGGGAGAGCGGGGCCCCGCCGGTGTCGGGCTGCCGGGCGGGGAAGATGCCTTCCAAGATGGCGGCGCCCTCGGTGCACACGTGGCGGCATGGACGGCGCGGGCTGAAGAGTAGGCGTCCGAGTTTCTCTGGGCCACATCCAGGGATCGCGCAGTGTCCGCAGCCTGTTTCAGGTCCAACCCCGTTTTTTCCAGCAGTCTTTGCCGGATGTAAGTGGAGCTGAGGCCTGTGATAAAGGCATCGCGAACAAGCTCGTCAGTGTACACTGCGGCTTTTACATCTCGGCACTTGCAGTCTTTGCCAAGCATTTTCAGGGTGCTTAGGAACTCCTCCACCGATTCCCCAGGTTGCTGTGCGCGAGTAGCGAGCAGATGCCTAGCATACACCTCATTCGTAGGCTGCTGGTAATGCGCCTTTAAGATGTCGCAGGCGGCCAGATACGTCTCGGCGTCTTGGATGAGGGGGTAAACCCGGTGGCTTACCCAATTCCGCAGAATTCCGAGTCTCATCCTCGCAGCGTCCGTAGCGTCTTTGACGGCTGCGGAATTGTCCAGGAAGAATTCCATACACTCAAACCAGTGTCCGAAGCGTGCTGATGCGTCCGGAGCATGTTGATCCAAATCCAAACGTTCGGGTTTCAGGAGTTGATCCATAGTGTTGAAAAATAAGTTAATAAAATTGATGTGCCTCAATAATTCCGAGACCCGATGTTAGTGAAACAAAATAAGGCTTTTATTAACTTAGAAAGTAACACGTAAGAGAGAGAGATATCTTCCTTCTGGAGACTGAGGCCAGACTGAGCTAGCTTACAAAAGGGGCCCAGGTATGGGCGGAGCCCTACACACAGCACATTCCAGCACATTCCAATAAACAATACAATGAGGACTGGGGGAAGGGAAATGACACTGAAACCGACCACAGTCACAGGCAGTGATGAATGGAATATTTCATCACAACGGCCACGATCTTGCGTGGAACTAAGCAAGTTTAACAATTTTAAAGATTTTTCTTTGAGAACCTCTTTTCTTCCCCATTCTGTCAGCTCCACATGGAATTGTAGAATGTGACAGTGCAGAAAGAGGCCGCTCTGTCCCCAGTCAGTGCATGTTTGTCTTCACGTGTGTCGCCTTAGCCGCCAGCTCCTGTGAAATAAGTTTACGGCTCTTTGCCCTATTTAAACTTAAACTCCTTGGGCTAGATTTTCAGTTTAGGCAGTTTTGGGGCGCTAGCTTTAGCGCCCGCCCGAAGTTAGCGCCCGCCCCAAAGTAGCGCCCCGTTGCCGGGAATTCAGTGGCTTCGCCCTAAGAGGTTGGTGGAGCGCTAAAAGAGGCGTTCCACTACTCTCTTTAGGCGCTAAGCCGGCGGTCCAGAGGGATAGCGCCCAGGCGGGGCGCAGCACGGGTGCGGTCATTTTTGCACTGACAGCAGACCCCGTGGTGCCGACCAGCTCTTAAAGGGGGAAGGGACGAATTAGTCTGCTGCCACGCCCTGCACACTGCAGCCTTGCAAAGAGGCCTCAACACTACTGCTCAGCCCCAGGGAGTCATGGCAACGCCAGAGAAGGCCCGTCAGCGTGCCCTGCGCTTCTCAGAGGGTGATCTGGACATCATGCTCACAGCTCTGGAGGTGAGGCGCAAGATCTTGTTTCCAGACAGTGGGAGGAATCCAACCCACCACGACTACACCAAAGCCTGGAAGCAGATCGCCCAGAGGGTGACATTCACCGGCGAGGCCCCCAGGACCCACACACAATGCCGTAAGAAGTACAACGATCTGACCAGGATTGTGAGGGTGAGTAGCCTTTCCAGTCTCCTCCTCATTCTTGCATGTACACCTGACATGATGGGCAAAGGGACCTGAAAGTCCTTTTGGCCAGCCCTCAGCCAGCAGCATTGGGACAGTCATGAGCATCAAATGGCCATTCGGCACTCTACACTTTGGCCAAGCTATTCCACCATGGGAGGCAGTGCACACTACATCAGGGCTTCACTCTGTCCAAGCTATTCCACCATGGGAGGCAGTGCACACTACATCAGGGCTTCACTGCGCCCTTACAGCCCGTCCTTTCTCTTGCAGGCTAAAGTAGCGTTTAATCGCCAGGCCCGTGCCAGGGGTGGCCGCGCCAAGCTGCAGGAGCTCACTCGGCTGGAGGAGCGCGTGTGTGTGCTCATGGGAGCACGTGTGATTGTCCCCACAGCGTGCGGTGTATCCGACCCTCCACTGCCCGGCAATGGTAAGGACCTCGCCTTTTGGCCCTCTCGCGTCGCACTGGCCCATCCGAGCTATCTCCTTTGCCACTGTCCCACCAATGCGCTGAATCCCACCAGTCCTAACTCCCTCGCTGACGCCGTCTCCTCACTCTGAAGCTACTCTTGTGCATTCCTGCTTTCAGCTGGTGACGACCAGGACCCTGAGGCTGCCAGTGACAGCACCTCCAACCAGGAGGAGGAGGAGGAGCAAGCCGGACCTTCGGGGGAACAGTCACGTCCCGCAGGAGAGGAGGAAATGCTCGACACCTCCTCACTGGACGAGTGCCTGGAGGAACTGTCGCAGGGCAATGCAGCTTCTGGGACCAGTGGCGTCCAGCCACCCAGCAGCCGTGCGCGTGGCCCGCGGCCTTCCCCCCAAAGGGGGGAAGGATCAGAGGGGAGTGCTGCTGCTCGGCAAACTCGCCGTCACCAACGCGGCAAGGGTCCCCTAGTTCGGCCCCCTCCTCCCCAGCGGGAGAGTCGCGACTCCAGTCCGGACACCTTCACTTCGGAGGAGGTGCGGAAGCTCGATCAGATGGCCGACGACTCGGACCGGCGCCACACGGAGCTCATGAGCGTGGTGGGGCGCATGCCTGAGGCCATCGAGTCGCTGGCGACCAGTGTGCGCGAGTTCGGGGCAGCAACTGCCGCGACTGGCCGCATGCTAACTGATGCCGTCAAGACCCTGGCGGATGTGATGCGCGCGCACACCAGGACCAGAGGGCCACTCACTGCTGCCACACGCGCTGTCTCAGGCAGGCATCGCCAGGGCAGGCGCCGCGCTGGACCATCCCAGCAAGCCGGCCGTCGGCTGATTGCTGCGGATCCTGCAGTGCGGGCCCGGCCGAGTGGCACCGCGCCACAGCACCAGCCAGCGCATCCCAGACGCCAGCTGGCCCACATTGCACCATCCGTCGCCGCCATTCCCCCTCTGGGGCGTCAAGGGCAAGCGGCTGCAGCTGATGGTGGCCAGGCTCAGGCGCGCCACTCAGGAGACGGCCCCTCGAGGCCCAAACGCCGTGTAGGCCGCCCCCCAGTGGCATCTGGCGGAAGGGCATCTGAGCCTCAGGCGCCTTCCCCCAGCCTCGCAGCAGCCACTGGGCAGAGCTTGCGAAGGAGCAGCAGGCAGGGCAGGGGAGGCAAAATGCTGGGCAAGGTCTCGCCCTCGCGGGCCACTCAGTAGAGGGTGTGGCCAGCTTTCCTTTAATATGGCGGTGGCCATCTTTATTTTGCCCATGGTTGTGCTTTTGGAGGGCTTTTTTTTTGCGTTAGGCCGACGTTGAGGCCCGGTTTCAATAAAGGTGGAGTGGCTCCTCCCCAGTTTGTGGGAGTGAGTCGTTTGTTGGGCTTTTTGTGGGGCCCGTTTATTGTTTTTGGGGATTCATGTGGGAAGGGCTTTTCATTTTTGTTTAATAAAAAATTATCTTTATTCATGCAGTCTCCATGGTTGTTCTTCTTAGTGTTTGTTGGCTTCGCCGGCTGAGGGCTTGCGGAGCGGCTGCATTCATCTTCCCTCATGGCCCCTGGCCATTCCCTGACAGGGGGCTTAGAAGTACCGTGTAATAAGGTGGCGTCGTGCGGCCCTTGGCCCTGGTCGCTCCCTCCTGGGAACGTACTCCTGCTCCTCCTCCTCCTCCTCCTCCTCCTCCTCATGCTCCTCCTGCTCCTCCTCCTGAGGTGCTGGTCCAACGTCAGGTGGCAGTGCCTGAGTCCTGCGGATAGCCAGGTTGTGTAGCATGCAGCAAACCACCACAAATTGGGAGACCCGGTCCGGCGAATACTGGAGAGCTCCTCCGGAGCGATCAAGGCAGCGGAACCGCTGCTTGAGGACCCCAATAGTTAGCTCGATGATGTTGCGGGTGGTTTGATGGCTCTCGTTGTAGGCCTCTTCAGCAGCGGTCCTGGGCGCGCGGAGCGGGGTCATGAGCCAGGTGCACAAAGGATAGCCTTTGTCCCCGAGTAGCCATCCTCTTGGGGGAGGCTGTGCCTGGAACATGTCATGCACAGTACTCTGCCGCAGGATAAAGGCATCGTGGCTGCTGCCTGGGAAGCTGGCATTGACTGCCATGATGCGCTGCTTGTGGTCACAGACCAGCTGCACATTCAGAGAATGGTAGCCCTTCCTGTTGCGATACTGCTCGCCATGCTCCAGAGGGGCCCGCAAAGCCACATGCGTACAGTCAATGGCGCCCTGCACCAAGGGGAATTCCCCGAGTCTGGAAAATCCCAATGCGCGCTGATGCTGGCTCTCCAGGGCCATGGGGAAGGAGATGAATTGGCTTCTCCTTCTGAACAGTGCTTCGGTCACCTGGCGGATGCAGCGATGCACGCCGTACTGGGAGATGTTTGCTATGTCCCCAGCAGCGTATTGGAAGGAGCCGGTGGCATAGAAGTTCAATGCCACTGTCACCTTCACTTCCACCGACAGAGACGTCCTGCACCTGAGCTTTGGCCGCAGATCTCGGCGAAGCAGGTGGCAGATCTCTGCAATCACCCCCTTCCGGAATCGGAGCCTTTTAACACATCGCGCGGCACTCATGTTTAGGTAGGAGCGCTGCTGGCGGTATAGCCTGACTGGGTAAGGCCTACGTGGCCGACGCCTGTAGCCCCCTCTGCCTCTAGCCAGGGCTGCCCCTCTCACAATACGTCTGCGAGCCCTACGGACATGGAGCTGCAGCTCCGCGTTGGCACCCCATGCAACCCCCATCAAATCCTGGCAAACACTCTAATTTCCAAATGGCCACTTGCAGCGCTGTTGCCTGAGTCCAAAAATACCTGGCTCTTGCTGCTTGAAACCAGTTAGCTATCCTCCTTGTTGTGTCTCCAGAAATGCGTTGCACAAGACTGTTTTCTGAAATAATGGATGGCCTTTATACTGGAGAGGACGTTCCCTTTAATTAGCGCCCCCCGGGGCCCGCGCTGGTTGTGTTGCGTTCCTTTTTCCAAACGCTCCGGCCGCCCGCCGCACAATGGGGCGGTCCGACTGAAGTTTGCAATCGGGGCGGCCAAAGGGCGTTGCACGAGGATGTGACGTCATTTTCTGCGCGCGCATCCGGGCGGGCGCTAAACTTTGCGCCGGCGCTAACGGGCAACTTAATTTGGGGCGGGGCGCAAACTGCGCTGCGCCCGGGCGCTACACGCATAGCGCCCGGAAATCACTTCTCTTAAGGCGCTAACTGCTGGCGCAAGCAACTGAAAATCTAGCCCCTTATTTCTTTATTTGACATCTAGATAACAATCTTACCTGTTCGCCATTGCCTGCGCCTTCCTTCCCCTTCATATTCGAGACCAGTAGTCCTTTTGTGTCAAGACTGGCTGTGTTTGAAAATTAAGGGTTAGATTTTCCTCTTATGTCAACTTGAGGTCATCCAAAACTCGGCTGCTCGTGTCCTAACTCGCACCGAGGCCCGTTCACCCACCATCCCGGTGCTCGCTGACCTACATTGGCTCCCGGTTAAACAGCGCCTCGATTTCAAAATTCTCATCTCTGTTTTCAAATCCCTACATGGCCTCGCCCCTCCCCTATCTCTGTAATCTCCTTCAGCCCCACAAACCCCACCCCCCAAGATATCTGCACTCCTCTAATTCTGCCCTCTTGAGCCTCCCTGATTATAATCGCTCAACCACTGGTGGCCGTGCCTTCTGTTGCCTAGGCCCTATGCTCTGGAATTCCCTCCCTAAACCTCTCCACCTCTCTACCTCTCTTTCCTCTTTTAAGACGCTCCTTAAAATCTACCTCTTTGACCAAGCTTTTGGTCACCTGCCCTAATTTATCCCTATGTGGATCGGTGTCATTTTTTTTGGTTTTAAAATACTCCTGTGCAGCGCCCTGGGATGTTTTACTACATTAAAGGCACTATATAAATACAAGTTGTTGTTGTTATGGATACCTTGGGTGTTAAGTAATCACCTGGGCTGAATGGATAGAGGAACGATGGACCGAACGGCCTCCTTCTGTGCAGTATGTTTCTATGAATCTATATACGGCCCACAGAGTCAGCAAGACATTACTACCATTCACATTTACTAGAATGGTACTAGGGATAAAGGACTTCAGTTACGTGGAGAGACTAGGGAAGCTGGTACTGTTCGCCTTAGAATCATAGAATGGTTACAGCACAGAAAGAGGCCATTCGGCCCGTCGAGCCCGTGCCGGCTCTCTGCAAGAGCACTTCAGCTAGTCCCACTCCCCCGCCCTTTCCCCGTAGCCCTGCAAATCTTTTTCCTTCAGGTATTTATCCAATTCCCTTTTGAAAGCCATGATTGAGTCTGTCTCCACCGCCTTTCAGGCAGTGCATTCCAGATCCTAACCACTCGCTGTGTAAAAAGGTTTTTCCTGATGTCGCCTTTGGTTCTTCTGCCAATCACCTTAAATCTGTGTCCTCTGGTTCTCGACCCTTCTGCCAATGGGAACAGTTTCTCTCCATCTACTCTGTCTAGACCCCAATATGTAACACAACCACTATAGATTAACTGGAGGGAAAGATGCAGTCTCTTACACGCAACAAAAGCAGACGAAGACCCCTCATGATTTTGAACACCTCTATCAAATCTTCTCTCAACCTTCTCTGCTCCAAGGAGAACAACTCCAGCTTCTCCAGTCTATCCACATAACTGAAGTCCCTCAAGCCTGGAACCATTTTTGTAAATCTTTTCTGCACCCTCTCTAAAGCCTTCACATCCTTCCTAAAGTGCGGTGCCCAGAATTGGACAAAATACTCCAGTTGAGGCCGAACCAGTGTTTTATAAAGGTTCATCATAACTTCCTTGCTTTTATACTCTATGCCTCTATTTATGAAGCCGAGGATCCCGTAAGCTTTTTTAACCACTTTCTCAACCTGCCCTGCCACATTCAACGATTTGTGCACATATACCCCCAGGTCTCTCTGTTCATGCACCCACTTTAGAATTGTACCCTTTAGTTTATATTGCCTCACCTTGTTCTTCCTACCAAAATGTATCACTTCGCACTTTTCTGCGTTAAATTTCATCTGCCACGTGTCCGCCCATTCCACCAGCCTGTCTATGTCTTCTTGGAGTCCATCACTATCCTCCTCACTGGTCACTATACTTCCAAGCTTTGCGTCATCTGCAAATTTTGAAATTGTGCCCTGCACACCCAAGTCCAAGCCATTAATATATATCAAGAAAAGCTGAATGGCCTCCTCCTGTTGCTATGTTGTCTTCTCCCCTCCTCTCCCAAAGGCACTGGCACATGCTGAGGCACAGTTCCACGGGCAAATTGCCCTGGCGAACTATTCTTAAATGCAGCAATCGGAAGCAAGAAGCCTGCCTGATACCCTCCCCGCCCTTATTCCTGGCCCCGTAAGGGGCCCAGTTGTAGACAGCTCAACCTCTGCCAGGGGGTGAGCTCCGTTAACTCAGTGCAGACCTAGCACCTTCTGGCTTGCATGGCTTTAGTGCTACACCAGAAAGGGTCTGTCCCACTGGGCTATCGGCAGAGCTGAGAACATAGTGTTTATGGACAGTACAGGTTTCACCCACTTAGATCAAGTGGCGCCAATATGATTAAAATGCAGCAAACGTTGCTGCTGATTTACGGGTGCTCGTACTCCTGTAATGAGACACAGTAGACCACTGACAGGCAAGCATTTCCTCATCCATTAAATCTAAGACTGGTGAGACCCATTGAACCCATTTAGAAAGTAATACTATAATTCAGATTAGTAATATATAGTCTGTTAATGAGATTCTGTTCCTGTTTGCAGGCATTCAGAAGCAGGGTTCAAACAATAATAATCCAACCTGTAGCCGTATGCCCTTTCATGTACTCCAGTCTTAAAATAAGGTTGAAGATAGTCAAGAAAGACAGGCCCAGGCCTGTAGGAATGGGCAACTGGGTTGACCTATAAATTATCCGAACCGTATTTGGTGGGAGCTACATGGAGCAGCTTTAGAAACTTGAATCATTTTTTTTCCAAACGCATGTATATTTAAGAAGATTTGCTTTTTGACAGCCTTAAAACCATTTCAGATAGAGTTTTATCGTTTAAAAAAACAGCTAAGGAGGTGGGTTTTAAGGAGCATCTTAAAGGAGGAGAGAGGCGTAGAGGTTTAGGGAGGGAATTTCAGAGCTTAGGGCTGACGGCTGAAGGCATGGTCACCAACGATGGGGTGAAGGAAGTCGAGAATGCCCCAAGAGGCCAGAATTGGAGGAGCGCAGAGATCTCGGAGAGTGATAGGGCTGGGGGAGGTTACAGAGATAGGGTGGGGTGAGGCTATGGAGGGATTTAAACACGAGGATGAGAATTTTAAAATGGAGGCGTTGAAGGAGCCAACAACAAGAGTTGCCATTTAAATAGTGCTTTTAATGTAGTAAAATATCCCACTGCATCTCATATAGGTGTAAACTAAACGTCAAGTAGTAGCAGGAAAAGAAGTGGCGAGGCAGAGGGGTGTGGGAGAGAGATGCAGAGTATGGAGCCAAGATGGCTGAAGGTTCTGCCATCAAAGGTGGTTTTGCTTTACCATAAAATTGACTGAGAGAGAGAACAGCTGTGATATCCCGGGGAGTGGTCTTCATAGCCACAGATCCCCACGTAGCGAGCTCCCAATCTCAGCCCGGTCATCGTGGAAGACAGCAAGCAGGAGAGGGGGCAAGTCAAAGAATTAGCCATTCTGACCTGCTCATTTGCATCTTGTAGCAGCTGGTAGAGACCTGGCTGCTAGTTTTTTTATTCATTCACGGGATGTGGGCGTCGCTGGCAAGGCCAGCATTTATTGCCCATCCCGAGTTGCCCTTGAGAAGGTGGTGGTGAGCCGCCGCCTTGAACCCCTGCAGTCCGTGTGGTGAAGGTACTCCCACCATGCTGTTAGGGAGGGAGTTCCAGGATTTTGACTCAGCGACGATGAAGGATCAGCGATATATTTCCAAATCGGGATGGTGTGTGACTTGGAGGGGAACTTGGAGGTGGCTGGTGTTCCCATGCGCCTGCTGCCCTTGTCCTGCTGGGTCATGTTGATACATGAGGGAGAGTTGAAGATTAGCCTAGCAACCGTCAGTGTGTTCAAGGTTGATCGACAGCATGTTCCAACTGTAACAGAAAAGTCGTTGATGCATGCCAAATAGAAAAGATACTAAGAACTGGCTAGATACTACCATATAAGGCAATGTGCAGTAACAGAACCAATCAGGGGAGAAAGGGTAAAAAAATTAAGAAAAAATAGTGTATAAGTACAGGAAACTCTTTATTATCCGGGACTGGCGTGGTGCCGGTTTATCAAAAAGTCCGGATTACAGAGAGGTATAGTAAAAGGTACGAGAGCCCCGTACACAGCAACAAATCCAGGCTTCCCTGTTGCTTAGCAACAGGTGCAGGAACCCTGGTTACACAGCCACAGATCCAGGAACGGCCACTAATATGAAATAAAACTTACCTGAACCTACTCCTGAATTTTGCCGGTTAACAGAGATTTCCGGTTATTTAGGTGCCGGTAAATCGAGAGTTTCCTGTACAAGATTTCTCTTTGGTTCAGGTAGTACAAGGAGATGAATGGATGCCTACATTCAGTTGTGCTCTATCTACTGGCAGTACTTCACTTATAAATTGCTTTGTAACCACTGACTGAACGTTACTACTCAAGTGAACAACGCAAGTTTTTTAATAACAGGTGGTGGCGGTCGCATGTTTGGGAGCTCTTGCTTGTCCTCTCATGGAGGGATAGTGCAAGACCAGAGAATGAACTAGAGAGGGAAATGGAGAAAGAGTATAAATACCTCCAAAAATAGATTAGGAGAAATGCAAAGAATTGCAGTTGTTAATGTGGTTAATAGACCAGTTATTGTGCAATAAAGCAAAGTGATTTTGCCTTCTCCGTGTAGCACATGGGGTAGACATCGAGTGTGAGGTGCCCAATTGCAACTTAGAGACTACAAACACGAACAGCTCAAGGGGGAGCAGGTCTGACACCACCTCAGCTTCCTCCTGGCTCTAGTACATATCAGACTAACTTTTAAATGATCTCAGATGATACAAATTTCATTTTTTTTCACCTTGTAAAATGCCTGTCTGTCCTGTCGACCTATTAAAATTAAAATTTTACCGCATTCAAATACGGTTGAGTGGAGCTCTGAACTTGCCCAGATCCCCATCTGTTCCTGACAAGAGAGCAATGTTGGTCTGGTGGCAATGCTCCCCATACATTTTTTTGGGTGCGCGGCCAATTTAAGGGGCTGCGTAGCCCATTCACAGTGCAGAAACCGGTCCCAGGCTGTGTGGGATCGATGTCTGGCGATATACCTCAGCTCTACTGTGTGAACTGTGGCTCAGTGGGTAGCACCCTCGTCTCTGAGTCAGAAGTTTGTGGGTTCAAGTCCAACTCCAGAAACTTGAGCACAAAATCTAGGCTGACACTCCCAGTGCAGTGCTGAGGGAGTGCTGCACTGTCGGAGGTGCCATCTTTCGGATGTGACGTTAAACCGAGGCCCCGTCTGCTCTCTCAGGTGGATGTAAAAGATCCCATGACACTATTTCGAAGAGCAGGGGAGTTATCGCTGGTGTCCTGGCCAATATTTATCCCTCAATCAACATCACAAAAACAGATTATCTGGTCATTATCACATGGCTGTTTGTGGGACCTTGCTGTGCGCAAATTGGCTGCCGCGTTTCCCACATTACAACAGTGACTACACTCCAAAAAAGTACTTCATTGGCTGTAAAGCGCTTTGGGATGTCTGGTGGCCGTGAAAGGCGCTATATAAATGCAAGTCTTTCTTCCTTTTTTACCAACCCGGCCTCACTTTTGATCAGGTAGTCGGCTCAAACTAGGGTCGCCAATCCTGCAGGATTGGCCTGGAATCTCCAGGAATGAAGATTAATCCCCCGGACACTGCCACCAGTAAAAACCCAGGAGAAAAACAATAGAAATTCAAAGAAATTCTGTGGGGTTTTTTTTTCATTTTCTTTGAACACTTCTGTTTACTAGTTATAAAAATATTGGCGGGGAGGGGGGTGGGGCGGAACAGCTGTTTGACCAACAGTCAAGAATCATCCAGTTCAGTCACGAAGAGTCTTTTCGTTTTCCAATTGGCCGTGGGAAGGCGATGCACCTCGAGGATGGACCAGTGACGGGAGTGTGAGGGCAGGGCAATTGGAGACGGGAGGTTATGTGCTGTTATAGGGAACGGTAGCATAGTGGGAATGTTACTGGACTAGTAATCCAGAGGCCTGGACTAATAATCTGGTGACAAGTAGTTCAAATCCCACCACGGCAACTGTGGGGAGTTTAAATTCAGTTAATTTAATAAATCTGGAATAAAAAGCCAGTATCAGTACTGGTGAACATGAAACTACCGGATTGTTGTAAAAGCCCAATCTGGTTCACTATTGTCCTTTAGGGAAGGAAGTCTGCTGTCCTTACCCGGTCTGGCCTATATGTGAGTCCAGACCCACAAGCAATGGACCTGCTGTGATTTCCAGCAAAAAAAATGTTTTTTTGTCTTTTTTGTTTTTCATGCAGACCCCAGCATCTGCAACATTTGACTCCTTGTGACCCCACCTCATTGTTCTTTGATGTAATGTTTTCCTGACTAACCTGTTTGGACACCATTCACACCTTTGATTGCTGTGATTATCTCTCTGCTGAGGTGTGATAAATGGCAGTTAGAAAGATTACCTGTAATCATCTGGCATTATTCTCTGACTATATAAGCTGTGTCTTTATGCATCTCTCCGCTTCACCTGACGAAGGAGCTTGTGATTTCAAATAAAACTGTTGGACTATAACCTGGTGTTGTGTGACTTCTTACATTTGTCCACCCCAGTCCAACACCGGCATCTCCGCACCACAAGCAATGTGGTTGACTCTTAACTGCCCTCTGAAATGGCCCAGCAAACCACTCAAGGGCAACTAGGGATGGGCAATAAATGCCGGCCTTGCCAGTGACACCCACATCCCGTGAACGAATTTAAAAAAAACTCCAGGAACATGTCCAACCAGTGTTGGCAACTCTACCTCAAACCTGTATCTGTAGTATAATTCTTCCCTTAAAGCACAAAAGGGCATTTTTTTCCTTTTAATCCTGGTACAGTGGATTCTTCTGTAATTCTGAAGAGGTTAACAGTTTTCTCCCTCTGGAAATCATGATGTCAATTGAATTTAGAATAAATCAGTTAATCTCATTTAATCTTTTGCCATGTGCTTCTTGTTATTACAGAAACTCTGATGATTAATTTGTGCGATTTCCAAAAATCCCTTATCCTCATTAAATAATTTATTGTATCTGTTGTTGTTACTGCAGAGAAACTGAGTTCAAGCTCCCTTTCTCGACTCTAATTCACAGAAACCGAGGCTCAGATTTTGTTTTTAAGTTATTGCAGTGAGCAGCAAGAGCTACCACTTAAATCCAAAGCTGTGCAGCCACAACAGCCACCACACCGTAACCACAACCTTTTTTTTAAATTTTCCTTAAGTTGAAGGCATTTGCTAGCTGTTGGCTCGAAAAAGCCTTTCAGTTAAACCACTCCACCGGTGCTGGGGGGCAAGGGGGGCGTGGGCGAGGGGGGTGGAGGTGAGGGCGAGCGAGGGAGGGTGGGGGGGGAAGGGAGGTAAGACGGCTCTGAAAGCTCTTCACACGTGTATATTAGGAGAAAGATTTAGAAGGCTCCCAGAAGAGAGATAGGGTTTCTGTCAAAGTACAACTCATGCATTTGAGAAGTAGATATTGCTGTTTGTGTGGGAATTAAAGAGGCTCAGTCGTAGTAACGGCTGCCACACACATAGTAACACACACACTCACACACTCACGCGCTCACACACACACACACACACACACACACTCACACACACTCATACACACACTCACACACACACTCACACACACACACACTCTCACACAGACACTCACACACACACACTCACACTCACACACACACTCACACAAACACACTCACTCACACACACACACACACCCTCACACAGACACACACACACACACACACACACTCTCACACAGACACACACACACAAACATGGACACACACATAGTAACATGCACACGCACACACACTCACGCTCACACACACTCTCACACTCACACTCACACACACACACTCTCACACACACACACTCACACACACACACACACACACACTCTCACACAGACACACACACTCACACAGACACACACACACTCACACACACGCAAACACACACACACTCACACTCTCACGCACACACTCACACACACTCTCATTCACACACACACAGTATCACACACACACAGACACTCATACACACACACACTCACACACACACACACACACTCTAACACAGACACACACACACACACAAACAGTCACACACACACACTCATACACACACACACACACACTCTCTCACACATACTCACACACTCACACACACTCTCACACAGACACACTCACACAGACACACACACACACACACTCTCACACAGACACACACAGTCACACACACAAACATAGACACACACATAGTAACATGCACACATAGTAACATGCACACACACACTCACACTCACACACACATTCACACACACACTCACACACACACACACACACTCACGCAGACACACACACACTCACACAGACAAACACACTCACACACACATACACACACACACACACTCTCACACAGACACACACAGTCACACACAAACATGGACACACATAGTAACATGTACACGCACACACACACTCACACACTCACGCTCACACACACCCTCACACACTCACACACACACTCACGCTCTCTCTCACACACACACACTCTCACACACACACACACTCATTCACACCCACACATAGTAACACGCACTCACACACACACACACACTCATACACACACACACTCTCATACACACACTCACACTCTCACACACACTCACTCACAAACACACACACACACACACATTCACACACACTCAAACACAAACACACACTCACACATACACACATATACTCACACACACACTCTCTCACACACACACACACACACACACACAGACACTCACACAAACATGGACACACAGAGACATCAACACACACAGACATCAACACGCACACACAGACACACACACAAACATGCACATCAACACACACACGCACAGACATACCAACACACACAGACATACCAACACACGCAGACATACCAACATGTACAGACATACCAACACACACAGACATACCAACACACACAGACATACCAACATGTACAGACATACCAACACGCACACACAGACACACACACAAGCATGAACACACACAGACACATCAACACACACACACCAACATGCACACACACAGAAACATCATCGCACACACAGACACACACACACCAACATGTGCACACACACAGACACATCAACATGCATACAAACAGACACATCAACACCAACACGCACGGACACACACACGGACACACACACGACACGACGTCTGTGCCACATTGTGCTTCACAAATTTGACGTCTCTGAATGGAAGTAGGCTTCAGTGGCAGATGTTTGTCTCCGAGTCTCTTGCTTTGTACTCTGTGTTCAGATGATCTAGATCCACTGAAGAAACAATTAGAGGAAAATTGTATCAAAATGTTCCATTCCACACCACCGACCTCCCCCATCTTGATGAGTGCAAACATTGATTAATAACCATACTTTAGAAAGAGCGAGTTGATGGGTAATGCTGATACTGATTAAGAACAGAAGCATGGAGCTAGAAATGGCCGTTCAACATCTCCTCATTCCTTCCGCAGACCCGCCTTATCATCAAGGCCGCTGACTTATACCTTTCACGGAGAAGTGGATGGAACCACGGAATTCGGTCCCCAAAACACTGGTAGAGTTCCATTTAATAAATTGGAACTTGACTTATTCCACTATTGCCAAACCATAGCCCAGTTTATCCTGCACTCCACCAAACCCATTCAACCTCACGAGGGAAGATTCTGCAAAAGTTCTTGCCTTCCTGGCCCCAACATGTGATTGCGTGTCAGTTTGGCTAAGTTGGCGGTGCTTACTTTGAGTCTGAAGGTTGTGGGTTGAAGCCCCACTTCAGGATTTGACCGAACACCCCGGCGCAGTACTGAGGGAGTGCTGCACTGCCAGAGGGGCCGTCCTTGGAATGCCAGGTGAAATGAGGACACATCTGCCCATTCCGATGGACGCTGACGATTCCATGGGGGAGAAATTCGGTATCGCCCCGTTTGGGGCGTTAGTATTGGCGGTGCGCAAAGTTTAGCGCCAGACGCAAATTATCGCCACCTCCAGCGATATTGGGTACCTGCGCCCCTGAAGGTGATTGCGGCGCTAAATCAGGCGCTGCACGACAGTCTTAAGGCGCTAACCCGGCAGCGCGACGCAATATCTCCGCGGGCGGGCGCAGTGCAGGTGCTGTCAATTATCGAGTGCAGCCAGACACGCTGGCGCCGGACAACTCTTAAAGGGGCAGATCGATCATCATCTCCAGCCGCACCCTGCGCTTCGGAGGCCTCAAACTCGGCGGTAACCTACCTGTGGCGTCGACAACTGCCTGAACATGGAGAGGGCCAGGGAGAGAGCGCAGCGCTTCAGCGAGGGGGCATTGGATGCTCTGGTTGGCGCGGTGGGGCGCAGGCGATCTGTACTCTACCCAGAGAATGGCAAGAGGCCTCAGCACAGCGACTATCGCGGAGCTTGGAGGGAGGTTTCCAACAGAGTCACCTCCAGCAGCATGGTTCCCAGGACTCCTGTGCAATGCAGGAAGAAGTTCAACGGCCTCACTCGGTTCATCAGGGTGAGTGCCTTTTTCAGAATCATCTTCATCCCTCCACCTGGACCTCACTTTATGGCCAGAGGGTGTGCAAAGCCCCAATGGCCAGCTGTCATCCAGCACCCATGGCCCTTTCTGGAAACACACACGCACATTCAGCTCTGTGCATAATGTAAGGGCTCCTGGACCATGGGAGGCATGTCATCCCAGATCAGGGCAGCATAATGTAAGGGCTAATCGACCATGGGAGGCATGTCATCCCAGATCAGGGCAGCATAATGTAAGGGCTAATTGACCATGGGAGGCATGTCATCCCAGATCAGGGCTGCAGGTTTCCTCACACCCCGTCCTTTCTCTTGCAGGCCAAGCTGGCCCATAATAGAAGGCAACAGCATCGGACCGGAGGAGGCCGGCCTCACCTGCAGACCCTCACAGACCTGGAGGAGTGAGTCCATCGGATTGTGGCAAGCCGGATGATTGGACCCGTCGCCTCTGGAGATGCCGACCCCATTGTGGACAGCAATGGTAAGGTCATCACCTTTTTGACCTCTCGCCTTCCACTTGTTCCCCACACCAGCATGCTTTTTCACTCTCGAGCCAACTCAGAGCATTGCAGCACTCATGCATCCCTTGCTGCCACCCTGTCCTTTCACTAAAGCCACCCTTGAACCTCCCTGCTTTCAGATGCTGCATCACCAGCTCGGGAGGCGGGCCCTCAAGCTGCCAGTGCGAGTGACTCTGGAGGCGACGAGGAGGAGGAAGCCAGACCATCCGTGCCACCCTCAGGCGAGCCAGCCCATGTCCAGACTGAGAAGACGCCTTCCCTGGAGGGGAGCGGGGGGGAATGGTCTGAGGAGGATGCAGCTCCAGGACCCAGCGGCCTGCAGCAACGCGAGGCGGGTAGGGAAGCTCGGGGGCCGTCTCCCCGGAGGGCGAGTCGGGCCGCGAGTGCTGCTGCACAGAATGCAGAAGAGGTGCGTGCCCTCGCAGAAATGAGCGCCCAGGCTGGGTAGAGGCACACTGAGCTCATGGCTGCAGTGGCAAGGATGCCCGATTCCATTGAGACACAGGCAAGGAGTGTCCAGGACTTCGGCGCAGCACAGGCAAGGAGTGTGCAGGACTTCAGCGCAGCACAGGCAAGGATTGTCCAGGACTTTGGCGCAGCACTGGCAAGGATTGTCCAGGACTTCGGCGAAGCACTGGCACCTGCCACGCAAGTGCTGAGTGCTGCCACGCAGTCAGTGGCTGGTCTCATGCAGACGCAGATTGAGGCCATGCAAGCACTGACTGCTGCCACCCTCTCTGGGTCAGGCAGGATTCCCCAAGGCCCTCGCTGCGCCACAGCAGGCCAGCAATCTGTGCACCAGCGAACTGCTGCGCATGCTGCGGTTCTGCCCCGTCAGAGTGCCAGCGTGTCGGCCGACCAGGGAGCTGCTGTCCGCTCTCAGGATGACAGCATTTCTGATGCCACCACTGGCACTTCTCCACTGCAGCTGCCACTACCTGTAGGACAGACTGCTGCCGCCCATGCACAGTTGGAGCAGTCAGCAGCCGGGCCCTCCAGGCCCAGAGCTGGTCCAGGCCGTCCCTCAAGGGCATCTGCGGTCTCAGTTTCGGACAGTCAGCAGGCCTCCCCCAGCCTTGCTGCAGCCACTGGGGTCCAATTACGGAGGAGCTGCAGGGCGGGAAGGGGGCAATTCCACAAGGGAAGCAGATCACCATCGAGGGGCAAAAAGTAGGAGGTGTTGCTAAATTATGTTATTTCTTTCATTCAAGGCCGAGGATGCGGGTCTGAATGTTGGTTATGTTTTGGACATTGTCTCCAGGGTGTGAGAGCCAGTTATAGAAACATAGAAACATAGAAGATAGGAGCAGGAGTAGGCCATTTGGCCCTTCGAGCCTGCGCCGCCATTCAATGTGATCATGGCTGATCATCCAAATTCAGTACCCTGTCCCTGCCTTTTCCCCATATCCCTTGATCCCCTCAGCCTCAACAAACATATCCAACTCTTTCTTGAATATGTTTAATGAACTGGCCTCCACCGCCCTCTGTGGCAGAGAATTCCACAGGTTCACCACTCTCTGGGTGAAGAAATTCCTCCTCATTTCAGTCCTAAATGGCTTACCCCTTATCCTTAGACTATGACCCCTGGTTCTGGACTCACCGGCCATCAGAAACATCCTTCCTGCATCTAGTCTGTCCAGACCTGACAGAATGTTATAGGTTTCGATGAGATCCCCTCTCAATCTTCTAAACTCCAGTGAGTATAAGCCCAATCGACACAATCTCTCCTCATACGTCATTCCTGCCATCCCAGGTATCAGCCTGGTGAATCTTTGCTGCACTCCCTCCATGGCAAGAACGTCCTTCCTCAGGTAAGGTGACCAAAACTGCACACAATACTTAAGGTGCGGTCTCACCAAGGTCCTGTACAACTGTAGCAAGACATCCTTGTTCCTGTACTCGAACCCTCTTGCTATGAAGGCCAACATACCATTTGCCTTCTTAACCGCCTGCTGCACCTACATGCTTACCTTCAGCAACTGGTGCACAAGGACACCCAGGTCTCTTTGCACTTCCCCTTCTCCCAATCTATTGCCATTCAAATAATAATCTGCCTTCCTGTTTTTGCCACCAAAGTGGATAACCTCACATTTATCCACATTATAGTGCATTTGCCATGTTTCTGCCCAATCACCCAACCTGTCCAAATCGTACTGGAGTTTCCCAACATCCTCCTCGCAGCTTACCCTCCCGCCCAGCTTTGTGTCGTCTGCAAATTTGGAGATATTACATCCAATTCCCTCGTCCAGATCATTAATATATATTGTGAACAGCTGGGGTCCTAGGACCAATCCTTGCGGTACCCCACTAGTCACTGTCTGCCACTCGGAAAATGACCCGTTTATTCCAACTCTTTGCTTTCTGTCCGCCAACCAGTTCTCTATCCAAGTCAATACCTTGCCCCCAATCCCATGTGCCTTAATTTTACATGCTAATCTCTTGTGTGGGACCTTATCGAAAGCCTTCAGAAAGTCCAAATACACCACATCCACTGGTGGCAGTCTGTTTGTTTTGGTGTTTGTTTCCATTGCTTTATCATGTGGGAAGAATACACAGTTTGTTAAATAAAGAAGTTTATTTATTCACAATGTCCATGTCTGTTCTTTGCACAAATTGTTGCCTTGACCGGCTTAGGGGTAGCAGAACGGTTCCATTCATGTTCTTGGAATGGCAGAAAGCATTCCCTCAGAGGGGCCTAGAAGCGACTTGCTATAAGCCTCTGACGGACGGCCCTTGCAGTTTGTGCCTCCCTCCCGTCTTGGTGCTGCTCCTCCTCCTCCTCCTCTGCTGGTGCTTCAATGTCTGGTGGCATTGGCTGGGTCCTGAGGATTGCCAGGTTATGCAGAAGCAACACACAACCACGAAGTGGGAGACTCACTCAGGTGAGTACTGAAGGGCTCCTCCGGAATGGTCCAGACAGCGGAACCGTTGCTTCAGCACGCCGATTGTGTGCTCCACGATGTTCCTGGTTGCTTGATGGCTCTCGTTGTATCGTTCTTCAGCAGGGGTGCTGGGCGAACGGAGCGGGGTCAGCAGCCAGGGGCACAGAGGATAGCCCTTGTCCCCGAGAAGCCAGCCTCCTGGGTGAGCTGGGGCTTCGAAAAGGTCTGCCACAGAAGTCTGGCGCAGGATGAAGGCGTGATGGCTGCTGCCTGGAAAGTGGGCATTGACAGCGAGTATCAGCTGTCGGTGGTCACAGACCAGCTGCACATTCAAAGAATGGAACCCCTTTCGGTTGCGGAAATCCTCCGCATTCTCTAGAGGCGCCCGCAAAGCCACATGCGTGCAGTCAATGGCGCCCTGCACCATGGGGAAGCCCGCTATCCTTGCGAAGCCCTCTGCGCGCTCTCGCTGCTTGTCCCTCTGCGCACTCTCGCTGCTTGTCCAGGGTCATTGGGAATGAGATGTACTGCCGTCTCCTTTTAAAGAGGGCATTAGTCACTTGATGGATGCAGCAGTGCACCGCAAACTGTGAGATGTTGGCAATATCCCCAGCAGCGGCCTGAAAGGAGCCGCTGGCATAGAAGTTTAGAGCCACAGTGATCTTCACAGCCACCGACAGAGATGTCCTGCACCTTAGTTGAGGCTGCAGATCTGGCTGAAGCAGGTGGCAGAGCTCAGTGACCACCTCCTTACTGAAGCGCAGCCTTCGGAAACACTGTTCCTCTGACATGTTGATATACGAAAACTGTTGGCGGAAAACTCTGGCAGCGTAAGATCTCGTGTGCCGATGTCTGTTGACCCTCCTCCGTCTGGCCATGCCTGCCACTCTATCCCTGCATCTCTGTGCCCTGTCAATATGATTGAGAAGGGCAACGTTCCCATCCAATGCAGCCCCCATAGTAAGTGCGCACTGAAAGTTATGCCGGTTGAGAAGCTTACCAACTGCAAAGTTATGTTCAGAAGGCTAAAGTTCCTCAGCCAGCGCTGGCTCACTGCAGAAATGGCTCTCCGTTTGTCTCTGA
This sequence comes from Somniosus microcephalus, assembly GCF_052327205.1. Lineage (NCBI taxonomy): Eukaryota > Metazoa > Chordata > Chondrichthyes > Squaliformes > Somniosidae > Somniosus > Somniosus microcephalus. Next base: position 16,950,982 of record NC_140997.1, on the reverse strand, counting down.
GCAACTCTCTCTCACAGAAGGTGTGGTCCAAAAATGGCTATCACGAATAATCCAGGAAGAGTCCCCTTTAAATAGCGCCCCCCCAGCCCGACAGCGACTGGGAAACGTTCCAGGTAACCTGTCATTGGTAGCGACAGGTGGAACGGAGGGGGGTGCCACTGAATTTCTGGTCCAGGGCGCCCCAAGGGCGTTGCACACTGAAATGACGTCGTGATCTGCGTGCACCGTGAGCGGGCGCTACGGTTTAGCACTGGCGTTAAATGTCCGCTCAATTTGGGAGGAGGCGCAGGGTTCGCTGTGCCCGGGCGCTAGTTGGTTAGCGCCCCACTTCTCGACCTCTTTAGGCGCTAATGGGTGGCGCAACCAACTGAATTTTTCCCCCCATGGCACTGCTACAGGAGGTTCTCCCTGGCTTCCCTGTCCAACATTCTTATCTTCACCAGCACCACTAAAAACAGGTAGAAACATAGAAGATAGGAGTAGGAGTAGGCCATTTGGCCCCTCGAGCCTTCTCCACCATTCAATGAGATCATGGCTGATCATCCAATTTCAGTACCCTGTCCCCGCTTTCTCCCCATATCCCTTGAACCAGAGCGGCGGACCTGGGTGTGGAGTGGGGACCGCGGCGGAGCTTAAAAGCGGCGGCAACGAGGCGAGGCCCAACCAGAGCGGCGGACCTGGGTGTGGAGTGAGGACCGCGGCGGAGCTTAAAAGCGGCGGCAACGAGGCGAGGCCCGACCAGAGTGGCGGACCTGGGTGTGGAGTGAGGACCGCAGCAGAGCTTAAAAGCGGTGACAACGAGGCGAGGCCCGACCAATTCAGCAGCGGGAGAGAGAGGTAAAAAGTAATCAAAGTGTGACGTCACCAGGAAGCAGGTAAGTGATTGGTTGGTGAGTATTTCTCTCTTTTTTAAACTTTAACTCTGTGGTTTATAGTTACTAAGGTCTCTCTGGTGTAGCGGGGACTGTTGGTAAACCATTTAACTGTAGTGTAATTAGTGGGTGTAATGAAATCTGTTTGTCTTGATCCTGTATTCGTTTTACACGCATGTATATTACCCTCCCCCACTGTGTATAGTTTCACTTCCTCTTTCCCGACTAACCTGGGAGGTTCCAGGTCTTGGCTCTTGGCTCCGCCCCTGACTTCTCTTACATAAAGATCCCAGGATCTGTATGACTCATTCCTGTGAACCAGTCGGCGTGTTGAGATGTTAGCTCTGATCTTAGTGATTAAAAGCCAACTTGTTTAAGTCTATAACTTCTAGTTTTGTGGTTATTGAAGGCCCATCAGTGGGATTGATTGATTTAATTTAAATTCAAATAATTAAAGGGTAAGTCATGGCAGGACAGCCCGGCCACGTGGTATGCTCCTCCTGCGATATGTGGGAACTCAGGGACACTTCCTGTGTCCCTGACAACTACATCTGCAGGAAGTGCATCCAGCTGCAGCTACTGACAGACCGCATTGCGGCACTGGAACTGTGATTGGATGCATACTGGAGCGTTTGCGATGCTCGGGACGTCGTGAATAGCATGTTTACGGAGTTGGACACACCGCAGGTAGAGGTTGGACAGGAAGAAAGGGAATGGGTGACCAACAGGCAGAGTACTAGGTGCAGGCAGGTAGTGCAGGGGTCCCCTGTGGACATCCCCTTCTCAAACAGATACACCACTTTGAGTGCTGTTGGGGGGGATGGCTTATCAGAGGAAAGCAGCAGCAGCCAACTTCCTGGCACCAGGGATGGCTCTGCTGCACAGGACGGGAGGAAAAAGACTGGGAGAGCTATAGTAATAGGGGATTCTACTGTAAGGGGATTAGATAGGCGTTTCTGCGGCCGCAAACGAGACTCCAGGATGGTGTGTTGCCTCCTTGGTGCAAGGGTCAAGGATGTCTCAGAGCGGCTGCAGAACATCTTGGAAGGGGAGGGTGAACAGCCAGTTGTCGTGGTGCATATGGGCACCAACGATATAGGTAAAAAGTGGGATGAGGTCCTAAAAGCGGAATATAGGGAGTTAGGAGGTAAATTTAAAAATAGGACCTCAAAGGTAGTAATCTCAGGATTGCTACCAGTGCCACGTGCTAGTCAGAGTAGAAAAAGAAAGATATTTCAGATGAATACGTGGCTAGAGGAATGGTGCAACGGGGAGGGATTCAAGTTCCTGGGACATTGGAACCGGTTCTGGGGGAGGTGGGACTAGTTCAAACTGGACGGTTTGCACCTGGGCAGGGCTGGAAACAATGTCCTAGGGGGAGTGTTTGCTAGTGCTCTGGAGAAGGGTTTAAACTAAAATGGCAGGGGGTTTGGAACCTGAGCAGGGAGACAGAGGAAAGGGAAACAAGGATAAAAGCAAAAGATAGGAAGGAGAAAAACAAAAGTGGCAGTCAGAGAAATCAACGGTTTAAATCAAACGTGGCCACAGTAAATAATAATTCTAATAGGTCTAAGAGCGTTAAAAAAACAAGCCTGAAGGCTTTGTGTCTTAATGCGAGGAGCATTCGTAATAAGGTGGATGAATTGGCTGCGCAAATAGAGGTAAACGAATATGATTTGGTTGGGATTACGGAAACCTGGCTCAAGGATGGCCAAGGCTGGGAACTCAACATCCAGGGGTATTCGATATTCAGGAAAGATAGGCAAAAAGGAAAGGGAGGTGGGGTAGCATTACTGGTTAAAGAAGGGATTAACACAATTGTAATGAAGGATATTAGCTCTGATGATGTGGAATCTGTATGGGTAGAATTGAGAAATACTAAGGGACAGAAAACGTTAGTGGGTGTGGTATATAGACCTCCAAACAGTAAGGCGGAGGTTGGGGATGGCATTAAAAGGGAAATTAAAGAAGCGTGCAATAAGGGCACAGCAGTCATCATGGGTGACTTTAATCTACATATAGATTGGGCTAACCAAAGTAGTAACAATACTGTGGAGGAGGAATTCCTGGAGTGTTTACGGGATGGTTTCCTGGACCAATATGTTGAGGAACCAACCAGAGATCAGGCCATCTTAGACTGGGTATTATGTAACGAGAAAGGATTAATTAGCAATCTTGTTGTACGAGGCCCCTTGGGTCAGAACGATCATAATATGATAGAATTCTTCATTAAGATGGAGAATGAAGTAGTTGACTCAGAGACTAGGGCCTAGAATTTCAGTATAGCCAGTTTTGGGGCGCTAACGTTAGCGCCCGCCCGAAGTTAGCGCCCGCCCCAAAGTTGCGCCCCCTTGCCGGAAATTCAGTCGCTTCGCCCTAAGAGGTTGCTGGAGCGCTAAAAGAGGCGTTCCACTACTATCTTTAGGCACTAAGCCGGCGGTGCAGAGGGATAGCGCCGAGGCGGGGCGCAGCGCGGGTGCGGTCATTTTTTGATTGACAGCAGACCCCGTGGCGCCGACCAGCTCTTAAAGGGAGAAGGGACGATTTGGTCTGCTGCCACGCCCTGCACACTGCAGCTTTGCAAATATGCCTCAACACTGCTGCTCAGCCCCAGGGAGTCATGGCAACGCCAGAGAAGGCCCGTGAGCGTGCCCTGCGCTTCTCAGAGCGTGATCTGGGAATAATGGTGACAGCTCTGGAGAAGAGGCACAGGATCTTGTTCCCAGAGACTGGGAGGAATCCGACCCACCAAGAATACACCAGAGCCTGGAAGCAGATCGCCAACAGGGTGACGTTCACCGGCGATGCCCCCACGACCCACAAACAATGTCGGAAAAAATACAACGACCTGACCAGGATTGTCAGGGTGAGTACCCTTTCCAGTCTCCTCCTCATTCTTGCATGTACACCTGACATGATGGGCAAAGGGAGCTGAAAGGCCTAATGGCCAGCCCTCAGCCAGCAGCTTTGGGACAGTCATGAGCATCAATTGCCCATTCTGCACCCTACACTCTGGCCAAGCTATTCCACCATGGGAGGCAGTGCACAGTACATCAGGGCTACACTCTGGCCAAGGTATTCCACCATGGGAGGCAGTGCACACTACATCAGGGCTACACTCTGGCCAAGCTATTCCACCATGGGAGGCAGTGCACACTACATCAGGGTTACACTCCGTACTTACAGCCCGTCCTTTCTCTTGCAGGCTAAAGTTGCCTATAATCGCCAGGCCCGTGCCAGGACCAGGGGAGGCCGCGCCAAGCTGCAGAAGCTCACTCCCCTGGAGGAGCGCGTGAGTGGGCTCATGGGAGCCCGGCTGATCGTGCCCACAGCGTGCGGAGTAGCCGACCCTCCACTGCCCGGCAATGGTAAGGACCTCGCCTTTTGGCCCTCTCGCGTCGCACTTGCGCATCCGAGCTACCTCCTTTGCCACTGTCCCACCAATGCGCTGAATGCCACCAGCCCTGACTCCCTCGCTGACGCCGTCTCCTCACTCTGAAGCTACTCTTGTGCATTCCTGCTTTCAGCTGGTGACGACCAGGTCCCTGAAGCTGCCAGTGACAGCCCATCTGAGCAGGAGGAGGAGGAGGAGGAGGAGGAGGAGCAAGAGCAAGCCGGACCATCAGGGGAACACTCAGGTCCCGCAGGAGAGGACGAAATGATTGACACGTCCTCACTGGACGAGTGCCTGGACCAACTGTCGCAGGGGATTGCAGCTGCTGGGACCAGTGGCGTCCAGCCACCCAGGAGCCCTGCGCATGGGCCGCGGCCTTCCCCCCAAAGGGGGGAAGGATCAGAGGGGAGTGCAGTTGATCGGGACACTCGCCGCCACCAACGTGGCAAGGTTCCCCTAGTTCGGTCCCCTGCTCCCCAGCGGGAGAGTCCCGACTCCAGTCCGGACACCTTCACCTCGGAGGAGGCGCGGAAGCTGGACAAGATGGCCGAGGATTCGGACCGGCGCCACACGGAGCTCATGCGCGTGGTGGGGCGCATGCCTGAGGCCATCGAGTCGCTGGCGACCAGTGTGCGCGAGTTCGGGGCATCAACTGCCGCGAGTGGCCGCATGCTCACTGATGCCGTCAAGTCCCTGGCGGGTGTGATGCGGGCGCACACCAGGACAACAGGGGCACTCACTGCTGCCACACGCGCTGTCTCAGGCAGGCATCGCCAGGGCACCCGCCGCGCTGCAGCATCCCAGCGAGCCGCCCCTCGGCTGATTGGTGCGGATCCTGCAGTGCGGGCCCGGCCGAGTGCCAGCGCGCCACAGCACCAGCCAGCGCATCCCAGACGCCAGCTTGCCCACATTGCGCCATCCGTCGCCGCCACTCCCCCACTGGGGCGTCAAGGGCAAGCGGCTGGAGCTGATGGTGGCCAGGCTCAGGTGCGCCACTCAGCAGCCAGCCTCTCGAGGCCCAAAGGCCGTGTAGGCCGCCCCCCAAGGGCATCTGGCGGAAGGACATCTGAGCCTCAGGCGCCTTCCCCCAGCCTCGCAGCAGCCACTGGGCAGAGCTTGCGAAGGAGCAGCAGGCCGGGCAGGGGAGGCAAAAGGCTGGACAAGGGAGGCAAAAGGCTGGACAAGGTCTCGCCCTCGCGGGCCACTCAGTAGAGGGCGTGGCCAGCTTTCGTTTTATATGGCGGTGGCCATCTTTCTTTTGCCCATGGTTGTTTGGTTCGTGGGCTTATTTTTTGCGTTAAGGCCGAGGTTGAGGCCAGGTTTGTACAAATGTGGAGTTACTCCTCCCCAGTTTGTGGGAGTGAGTCGTTTGTTGGGCTTTTTGTGGGGCCCGTTGATTGTTTTTGGGGATTCATGTGGGAAGGGGTTTTCATTTTTGTGTAATAAATAATTATCTTTATTCATAGAGTCTCCATGGTTGTTCTTGTTAGTGTTTGTTGGCTTCGCCGGCTGAGGGCTTGCGGAGCGGCTGCATTCATCTTCCCTCATGGCCACAAGGCATTCCCTGACAGGGGGCTTAGAAGTAACGTGTAATAAGGTGGCGTCGCGCGGCCCTTGGCCCTGGTCGCTCCCTCCTGGGAACGTACTCCTGCTCCTCCTCCTCCTCCTCCTGCTCCTCCTGCTCCTCCTCCTGAGGTGCTGGTCCAACGTCAGGTGGCAGTGCCTGAGTCCTGCGGATAGCCAGGTTGTGTAGCATGCAGCAAACTACCACAAATTGGGAGACCCGGTCCGGCGAATACTGCAGAGATCCTCCGGAGCGATCAAGGCAGCGGAACCGCTGCTTGAGGACCCCAATAGTTTGCTCGATGATGTTGCGGGTGGTTTGATGGCTCTCGTTGTATGCCTCTTCAGCAGCGGTCCTGGGCGCGCGGAGCGGGGTCATGAGCCAGGTACACAAAGGATAGCCTTTGTCCCCGAGTAGCCATCCTCTTGTGGGAGGCTGTGCCTCGAACATGTCATGCACAGTACTCTGCCGCAGGATAAAGGCATCGTGGCTGCTGCCTGGAAAGCTGGCATTGACAGCCATGATGCGCTGCTTGTGGTCACACACCAGCTGCACATTCAGAGAATGGTAGCCCTTCCTATTGCGAAACTGCTCGCCATGCTCCAGAGGGGCCCGCAAAGCCACATGCGTACAGTCAATGGCGCCCTGCACCAAGGGGAAGTCCGCGAGTCTTGCAAATCCCAATGCGCGCTGATGCTGGCTCTCCAGGGCCATGGGGAAGGAGATGAATTGGCTTCTCCTTCTGAACAGTGCTTCGGTCACCTGGCGGATGCAGCGATGCGCGCCGCACTGGGAGATGTTAGCTATGTCCCCAGCAGCGGATTGGAAGGAGCCGGTGGCATAGAAGTTCAATGCCACCGTCACCTTCACTTCCACCGACAGAGACGTCCTGCACCTGAGCTTTGGACGCAGATCTCTGTGAAGCAGGTGGCAGATCTCTGCAACCACCTCCTTTCGGAATCGGAGCCTTCTAACACATCGCGCGCCAGTCATGTTGAGGTAGGAGTGCTGCTGGCGGTATAGCCTGACTGGGTAAGGCCTACGTGGCCGACGCCTGTTGCCCCCTCTGCCTCTAGCCAGGGCTGCCCCTCTCACAATGCGTCTGCGAGCCCTACGGACATGGCGCTGCAGCTCCGCGTTGGCACCCCATGCAACCCCCATCAAATCCTGGCAAACAGTCAAATTTCCAAAAGGCCACTTGCAGCGCTCTGGCCTGAGTCCAAAAATACCTGAGCTGTTGCTGCTTGAAACCAGTTAGCTATCCTCCTTGTTTTGTGTCCAGAAATGCGTTGCACAAGAGTGTTTGCTGCAAAATGGCTGGCCTTTATACTGGAGGGTACGTCCCCTTTAATTTGCGCCCCCCGGGGCCCGTGCTGGCTGTGTTGCGTTCCTTTTTTCAAACGCTCCGGCCGCCAGCCGCACAATGGGGCGGTCCGACTGAAGTTTGGAATCGGGGCGGCCAAAGGGCGTTGCACGAGGATGTGACGTCATTTTCTGCGCGCGCATCCGGGCGGGCGCTAAACTTTGCGCCGGCGCTAACGGCCAACTTAATTTGGGGCGAGGCGCAAACTGCGCTGCGCCCGGCCGCAACACGCATAGCGCCCGACATTCACTTTTCATTAGGCGCTAACTGCTGGCGCAACCAACTGAATTTCTTGGCCTAGGGTCCTAAATTTAAATAAAGGAAACTACGATGGTCTGAGGAGCGAGTTGGGTAGGATTGATTGGGGAATGTCACTCAAAGGGTTGACGGTGGATAGGCAATGGCAAACATTCAAAGACCGAATGGATGAACTGCAGAATTTGTTCATCCCAGTTTGGCATAAAAATAAAACAAAAAAGGTGACTCAACCATGGCTAACAAGGGAAATTAGGGATAGCATAAGATCCAAGGAGAGGACATATAAATTGGCCAGAAAAAGCAATAATCCTGAGGATTGGGAGCAGTTTAGGATTCAACAAAGGAGGCCAAAGGGATTAATTAAGAAGGGGAAAATAGAATATGAGAGTAAGCTTGCAGAGAACATAAAAACTGACTGTAAAAGCTTCTATAGATATGTGAAGAGAAAAAGATTGGTGAAGTCAAGCGTAGGTCCCTTGCAGTCAGAATCAGGGGAATTTATAATGGGGAACAAAGAAATGGCAGACCAACTAAATACATATTTTGGTTCTGTCTTCACAAAGGAGGACACAAATAACCTCCCAGAGATGCCGGGGAACATAGGGTCTGATGAAAGGGTGGAACTGAAAGAAATCAGTATTTGTAGGGAAATGGTGTTAGGAAAATTGATGGGACTGAAGGCCGATAAATCCCCAGGGCCTGATAATCTACATCCTAGGGTACTTAAGGAAGTGGCCCTAGAAATAGTAGATGCATTGTGTGGTAAACCACTTTTACCGTTCACTATCGTTACACTATAGTTATCACTGTTAGATCGTTTCCCTATAGTTATCACTGTTCACATTGTTGTATCACTGTACGAGGTCGCCTCTTGTCACGCTGCTATACCTGGGCTGACCACTGCCGACTCCGCCCATGGCTCCACCCACCTGCCCAGGTATAAAGGTGGTCGACTGGCTGGTATTCCTCCTTCTTGGATCCGATCACCCACGAGGGTGGGCTCTGTTATTTAGTCAATAAAAACCTATAGTTACTTTCTTAACTCGTCGCTTTTCATTGGACGAATTGATAGGTATATCACATTGCTGGTCATCTTCCAGAACTTGATAGACTCTGGAACAGTACCCATGGATTGGAGGGTAGCTAATGTTACCCCACTATTCAAAAAAGGTGGTAGAGAAAAAGCGGGGAATTATACACCAGTAAGCCTGACATTGGTAGTGGGGAAAATGCTAGAGTCTATTATAAAAGATGTAATAGCAGAGCACTTGGAAAGCAGTGACGGGATCGGACAATGTCAACATGGATTTACAAAAGGTAAATCGTGCTTGACTAACCTACTGGAATTTTTTGAGGATGTAACTGGTAAAATAGATAAGGGAGAACCAGTGGATGTGGCATATTTGGACTTTCAGAAGGCTTTCGATAAGGTCCCGCATAAGAGATTAGCGTGCAAAATTAAGGCACATGGGATTGGGGGCAAGGTATTGACTTGGATAGAGAACTGGTTGGTGGATAGAAAGCAAAGAGTTGGAATAAACGGGTCGTTTTCCGAGTGGCAGGCAGTGACTGGTGAGGTACCGCAAGGATCGGTCCTAGGACCCCAGCTGTTCACAATATATATTAATGATCTGGACGAGAGAATTGGATGTAATATCTCCAAATTTGCAGACGACACAAAGCTGGGTGGGAGGGTATGCTGTGAGGAGGATGTCGTGAAACTCCAGTGCGATTTGGACAGGTTGGGTGATTGGGCAGAAGCATGGCAAATGCACTATAATGTGGATAAATGTGAGGTTATCCACTTTGGTGGCAAAAACAGGAAGGCAGACTATTATTTGAATGGCAATAGATTGGGAGAAGGGGAAGTGCAAAGAGACCTGGGTGTCCTTGTGCACCAGTCGCTGAAGGTAAGCATGCAGGTGCAGCAGGCGGTTAAGAAGGCAAATGGTATGTTGGCCTTCGTAGCAAGAGGGTTCAAGTACAGGAACAAGGAGGTCTTGCTGCAGTTGTACAGGGCCTTGGTGAGATTGCACCTTGAGTATTGCGTGCAGTTTTGGTCGCCTTATCTGAGGAAGGACGTTCTTGCCATGGAGGGAGTGCAGCGAAGATTCACCAGGCTGATACCTGGGATGGCAGGAATGATGTATGAGGAGAGATTGTGTCGATTGGGCTTATACTCGCTGGAGTTTAGAAGATTGAGAGGGGATCTCATCGAAACCTATAAAATTCTGTCAGGTCTGGACAGACTAGATGCAGGAAGGATGTTTCTGATGGCCAGGGAGTCCAGAACCAGGGGTCATAGTCTAAGGATAAGGGGTAAGCCATTTAGGACTGAAATGAGGAGGACTTTCTTCACCCAGAGAGTGGTGAACCTGTGGAATTCTCTGGTGGAGGCCAGTTCATTAAATATATTCAAGAAGGAGTTGGATATATTTCTTAAGGCTAAAGGGATCAAGGGATATGGGGAGAAGGCAGGGACAGGGTACTGAATTTGGATGATCAGCCATGATCTCATTGAATGGCGGAGCAGGCTCAAGGGGCCGAATGGCCTACTCCTGCTCCTATCTTCTATGTTTCTATCCCCTTAGCCTTAAGAAATATATCTAACTCCTTCTTGAATATATTTAATGAATTGGCCTCCACTGCCTTCTGTGGTAGAGAATTCCACAGGTTCACCACTCTCTGGGTGAAGAAATTCCTCCTCATCTCAGTCCTAAATGGCTTACCCCTTATCCTTAGACTGTGCCCCCTGGTTCTGGACTCCCCCACCATCGGGAACAGCCTTCCTGCATCTAGTCTGCCTAGTCCTGTTAGAATTTTATAAGTTTCAGTGAGATCCCCTCTCATTCTTCTAAACTCTAGCGAATATAAGCCTAATCGACCCAATCTCTCTTCATACGTCATTCCTGCCATCCCAGGTATCAGTCTGGTGAATCTTCGCTGCACTCCCTCCATGGCAAGAACATCGTTCCTCAGATAAGGCGACCAAAGCTGCACACAATTCTCAAGGTGTGGTCTCACCAAGGCCCTGTACAACTGCAGCAAGACATCCTTGCTCCTGTACTCGAATCCTTTCGCTACGAAGGCCAGCATACCATTTGCCTTCTTAACCACCTGCTGCACCTGCATGCTTACCTTCAGCGACTGGTGCACAAGGACACCCAGGTCTCGTTGCACTTCAGATTAACTGCTCATTCACTCCACTGCTGTTTGTGGGATCTTGCTGTGTGCAAAACGGCATTTGCTTACATGATGATAGTGTACTTCAAAATAAATAGTAATTCGTCCCTTTGAAATATTTCTGAGAAACATGTTGTGGTAAATGCGAATCTTTCCCACTAAGTGAAATTCCGGAGTATCTATCAAACCTTATAATCTACATTCTTCACTTTTCCTTTCCATGACTTGGCATTTGCCATTGTACCACCCGCTCAATACCCACCACGCTGTAGAGTACTTATCTGTCTCTATCTGGACCTGTCCTTCAATCTGTTTACTAATCAGGTTTTTAAGCAACTCTTTTGTTAAGAAATTAATCAACACAGCATTAAGTACAAAATTCTTAGAGGGCTTGACAGGGTAGATGCCGAGAGGTTGTTTCCCCTGGCTGGAGAGTCTAGAACCAGGGGTCACAGTCTCAGGATAAGGGGTCGGCCATTTAGGACAGAGATGAGGAGGAATTTCTTCACCCAGAGAGTGGTGAACCTGTGGAATTCTCTACCCCAGAGAGCTGTGGATGCTCAGTCGTTGAGTATATTCAAGACTGAGATTGATAGACATCATGGGAATCAAGGGATATGGGGATCGGGCAAGAAAGTGGAGTTGAGGTCGAAGATCAGCCATGATCTTATTGAATGGCGGAGCAGGCTCGAGGGGCCATTTGGCCGACTTCTGCTCCTATTTCTTATGTTAATATGTAAGTGCTCTGCAGAGCATGCTCCATATTTCCACTATAGGCTCATTAAATTTGTATTCTCTGTCAATTTTTTTCTTCTATTGGCTATCAGACATCGCTTGAAGATTTATGGCTTGGCAGTCATAAAACCAGAAATGCCACACTTCCATTGCACTTTCTCTGTTTTCCCTCTGGTTATTTCAGGTGCTGTTCTATTAGCTTGTTTGTCTCCAGAATGCTTTGTAAACAGTACAGAAAGAAAGACTTGCATTTATATAGCGCCTTTCACGGCCTTGGGATGTCCCAAAGCACTTTACAGCCAATGAAGTACTGTTTTGAAGTGTAGTCACTGTTGAAATGCAGGAAACATGACATAGAGTAAAGCAGAGAATGATGCAAATACACAATAGATTGGGTCTCTACCTGCAAAGTTAATCTGTTCTTTTTTTCATTCCAGATCCTGATGGAACTGCTGTGGAATTCCAGCATTTCCTTTTGTCAGGTACAGTAAAAATGTTGCTTCACTGTTGGGAAAGAGCCAGTTTGCCGTGATTTAGGAAGAATGAGAGGCTCTAAGATTCAAACCAACGGGCTCCCACCATGGGTCAGTAGGGACAGCCTGGTACTGAGCCATACAGACCAGGAGGATCCCAGGCTTGATGGGGCCAGTCCGTGCTGAGTTACCAATCTGAGCCGGGAGAGAAGTAGAGGTGGTACAACTAACGTCGACGGCTCTCCCCATGGTCACCTGCTCCTGATCATTATTCCGTGACCTCTGCCCAAAGTGCTAACAGAAATGGAATGGGCTGGGCTGGGCTGGGCTGACCCCTCCCGCATCCACCGTGGACTGACACTTACTATCTAGGCTCACACATGAAGAATGTCCACTTGGGCAAGGTAACGGAAGACAGGTGGAGCATGAAGGAACATGTCCCCATGCATTAGTGCCATTGGAAGTAAAGGAAAGAAAACCAGACAGGGTAAAGTACCAAACCTACTGACGTAAGAGAACTACTAGGCACTTGGTCTAAGCGTTAAACAAAGCTTTAATCAACTGTTTTACAACATGGAGGAGTTGTGTCCTTCACTAGTTCCTGTTAAGAATGTCCTGCACAAGCTGGGCCCGTGCCCGAGTATTTATACTCTCCCTGGACAGCGCCACCCGCAGGCCGCTCAGTATTATTTCATAAGTCTTTCTTTCATGAATGAATGATTCGTGTCACCTACTACGTGACACATGGCAATCCTCACAATAACTGGTTTAGATGTATTTTAGTCCTTAAACTGAACTACCATAGGATTAAAGTTCCACTTCTGCTCCCAGACCGCCTACTTCAACCTTCGTAACGTCGCCCAACTCTGCTGCTGCCTCAGCTGAAACCCTCATCCATGCCTTTGTTACCTCTAGACTTGACTATTCCACCGCTCTCTTGACCAGCCTCCTATCTTCCATCCGCCATAAACTTGAGGTCATCCAAAACTCGGCTGCCCGTGTCCCAACTCACACCAAGTCCCGTTCACCCCTGAGCTCGCTGACCAACATTGGCTCCCGGTCCAGCAACACCTCAATTTTAAAATCCTCATCCTTGTTTTCAAATCTCTCCATGGCCTTGTCCCCCCCCCCCCCCTCCCTATCCCTGTAACCTCCTCCAGCCCTACAACCCTCCGAGATCTCTGCATTCCTCCAATTCTGGCCTCTTGCGCATCCCCGATTTTAATTGCTCCATAGTTTCAGTCGGAACTTCACCTGAGAGTTGTAACTGGTAATAAGGTTAGCATGTCGGGCAAATTATGAAGATTGTGTTCATTGTTTGTCCCACTCTGTAGCAAGTTCTCTGTCACTCTTGTGTTACTCTGGACCATGTGGAGAGACTAGAGAAGTTGGGATTGTTCTCCTTAGAGCAGAGAAGGATAAGAGGAGATTTGATAGCGGTGTTCAATACCTTGAATGGTATTGATAGAGTAAATAAAGAGAAGCTGTTTCCAGTGGCAGAAGGACATGTCCCCGAGCATTAGTGGACCAGAGGACACAGATTTAAGGTGATTGGCACAAGAACCAGAGGTGACATGTGGGAACATTGGCCCAGAAATTCGGGTCTCCACGGGTGAGTACGCACGGGGTACTCACCCGTAGGCCGAATGGAAGTGCCGGTTTTCTGCATGCACTGCGCATGCGCGGGAAACTGGCACTTCCGATCCTCTGAACGAAGGGGTTCAGAGGTCGAACGCACGCGCAGGAGAGGCTGCGTGTGCGCTTTGAACTTAGGTTTTTTTTGCAGGTTTTCCCAGGATCGTAAGCCTGCAGTATTTAGAAATGTAAAAAGCAGGCGTAAGGCCTGCTTTTTACAAGGTAAGTGGTCAATTAATTAAAATTAAAACATTTTTTCCACAGGTTTATTATTTTTAAATACTTTAAAGCAAGGTAAGTTTATTTTTAGCCCCGTTAGAATATAAAATTATTTTTTTCAAAAATGTAAATTATTGTTTAAAATAGTTATTTAATGTAATTTATAGTTTATTTAAAAAGTGTGATTTAAAAAAAAAAAATATTTGAAGGTTTACTGCTATTTTGGGTCCGTAGTATTTATAAGTTTTGACAGGTCTTCCTGTCAATCTTATGAATGGGCTTTTCCCTCCTCCGATTGGCTGCCCATGGCTCATGTGATCCCAGGGGATGCATCGCACTAACTGCGCCCCTGGGAAACGCAAGCACAGCGCGCCGGCAGCTGGGCCAGGCCCCGGAGCGGAATTCCATGTAGGCCCAGAGCTCAACTGCCGGCGCGCTAGCTAAGTGTAGGTCGGGGGCTTGCACCCGCGGGAAGCCCCCGACTCGAATTTCTGGGCCAAATCTTACACAGAGAGTTGTTGTGATCTGGAATGCGCTGCTTTCAAAAGGGAATTGGATAAATACTCGACGGGTTAAACTTTACAGGGCTATGGGGAAAGAGCAGGGGGAGTGGGATTAATTCAATAGCGCCTCCTTCTGCGCTGTATCATTCTACGTGTTATTTTTTGTTAGCTTAGGGATTTCAAATATCACCATTGATGTAATGCAACACTCCGCGCTAACTAATATCATCGGGGAATTGAACCGACGTTAGATCACTGGATCGCGTCCAGGAAAAAATGATCTCGGTCCAGTGAAAACAGGCCTCACACTAGCAGTCTGTTAGCAAACCTGGCGTTTCATGACTGCTGTTCGAGAAATTTTAAAAATGGAATTAAATTAATGGGATGCCTTTGCAGTATGTGATGGTCAGTATTTTGTGAATAAATAAATTGTGTGGGGGGGGGAAATTGGATTTATATTTTGAAGGATTTACTGGGTTCCCATTCATCTGTTGATCTGTTGCTCAATTGAAAACGTCAAAACTGAGATTGCTAAGCAAGAGTATTAAGGGTTACGGAACCAAGGCGGGTAGATGGAGTTAAGATACAGATCAGCCATGATCTCATTGTATGGCGGAACAGGCCCAAGGGGCTGAATGGCCTCCTCCTGTTTCTATGTTCCTATCTCCCCCTGGTCTCCTCAGTGCCAAGCACCATCACCAGCTAGATGCTTAGGCAGGGAAAAGGCACTCAGAATGGCCCCAATGTAAATCATGCTTGACTAATCTACTGGAGTTTTTTGAGGATGTAACTGGTAAAATAGATAAGGGAGAACCAGTGGATGTGGTATATTTGGACTTTCAGAAGGCTTTCGATAAGGTCCCGCATAAGAGATTAGCGTGCAAAATTAAGGCACATGGGATTGGGGGCAAGGTATTGACTTGGATAGAGAACTGGTTGGCGGACAGAAAGCAAAGAGTTGGAATAAACGGGTCGTTTTCCGAGTGGCAGGCAGTGACTAGTGGGGTACCGCAAGGATCGGTCCTAGGACCCCAGCTGTTCACAATATATATTAATGATCTGGACGAGGGAATTGGATGTAATATCTCCAAGTTTGCAGACGACACAAAGCTGGGCGGGAGGGTAAGCTGCGAGGAGGATGTCGGGAAACTCCAGCACAATTTGGACAGGTTGGGTGATTGGGCAGAAACATTGCAAATGCACTATAATGTGGATAAATGTGAGGTTATCCACTTTGGTGGCAAAAACAGGAAGGCAGATTATTATTTGAATGGCAATAGATTGGGAGAAGGGGAAGTGCAAAGAGACCTGGGTGTCCTTGTGCACCATTCGCTGAAGGTAAGCATGCAGGTGCAGCAGGTGGTTAAGAAGGCAAATGGTATGTTGGCCTTCGTAGCAAGAGGGTTCGAGTACAGGAACAAGGATGTCTTGCTACAGTTGTACAGGGCCTTGGTGAGACCGCACCTTGAGTATTGTGTGCAGTTTTGGTCGCCTTACCTGAGGAAGGACGTTCTCGCCATGGAGGGAGTGCAGCAAAGATTCACCAGGCTGATACCTGGGATGGCAGGAATGATGTATGAGGAGAGATTGTGTCGATTGAGCTTATACTCACTGGAGTTTAGAAGATTGAGAGGGGATCTCATCGAAACCTATAAAATTCTGTCAGGTCTGGACAGACTAGATGCAGGAAGGATGTTTCTGATGGCCAGGGAGTCCAGAACCAGGGGTCATAGTCTAAGGATAAGGGGTAAGCCATTTAGGACTGAAATGAGGAGGAATTTCTTCACCCAGAGAGTGGTGAACCTGTGGAATTCTCTGCCACAGAGGGCGGTGGAGGTCAGTTCATTAAATATATTCAAGAAAGAGTTGGATATATTTCTTGAGGCTAAAGGGATCAAGGGATATGGGGAAAATGCAGGGACAGGGTACTGAATTTGGATGATCAGCCATGATCACATTGAATGGCGGAGCAGGCTCGAAGGGCCGAATGGCCTACTCCTGCTCCTATCTTCTATGTTTCTATGTCTATGTAATGTGACTTATCTCCCATCCCTCTGCCTGTGAAGATACCTTACCTCCACTCACCGCCCTCCCATAACGGGGCTGACATCAGCAACTCATCACAAAGAGGATTCTTGACAGAAACCCATTTCTTTTCACCCACTTGAATTATTCTGAAATATTCATGAAAAAAGGCTGGTGCCAATTTATTGAGGAGAATCGAGCGACGCATTTCTCCGAGGCTCCTTTTCTTTGATAAAGGAAAGAAAGAACTTATATTTATATAGCACCTGTCACCTCCCAAACTACTCTATAGCCAATGAATTAGTTTTGAAGTGTAGATACTCTTGTTATGTAGGCAAATGCAGCAGCAATAAGATAAATGACCAGTCAATCTGTTTTTGGTGGTGTTGGTTGAGGGATAATTGTTGGCCAGGAGAATTTCCCGGCTCATCTTTGAATAGTGCCATGGGATCTATTATGTCCACCTGAGAGGTCAGATGTGGCCTCGGTTTGACGTCTCAGCTGAAAATCCTCAGGCAGTGCAGCGCTCCCACAGTATTGCACTGGAAGTGTCAACCCAGATTATGTGCTCAAGTGTCCAGAGTGGGACTTGAACCCACAGCCTTCTGACCCAGTGCTACCGACTGAGCCAAAGCTGACACTTATCACTCTGGCACATCTCTCAAGTGGCAGTTTTTCATTTGTCACTCAAGTCAGCCAGCTACTGACCATTTAGAGGCATCTTTGCCAAAGTCCCACGTACAACTTTTCTAGGACTGCATGGTAATGAGGAGCTGATTGCTCCCTTCCCTACCCGGAGACACTTTCATTTCATCTATCTTTCAGATCACATGCTAAACCGAGGCCCCGTCTGCCCTCTCAGGTGGATGTAGAAGATCCCACGGCACTATATCGAAGAAGAGCAGGGGAGGTTTTTCCCCACTGTCCTGGTCAATACTTATGCCTCAACCAACATCACTGAAAAAACAAATTTTCTGGTCATTATCACATTGCTGTTTGTGGGAGCTTGCTGTGCGCAAATTGGATGCCGCAATTTGGATACCCTTCAAAAGTACTTCATTGGCTGTAAAGCGCTTTGGAACGTCCTGAGGTTGTGAAAGGCGTTATATAAATGCAAGTCTTTCATTCTCTTTCATTATCACCACAATGATGGTTTGCATTCGATACACAACGCTTTCAGTATGTAATCTGGAGATGTTTTACTGAGTGATAAATTTGTTTCTCCAGTGATAATTGTACTTAACTCACTTATTGGTACAGCACATAACACAGGTATCATACAGCATATACTGTGACACCCCGCTGAAGCCCCTTCCCCTTTCTGGGAAGTGGCAGTGAGTACTTATAGCCAAGGTAGATGGAACAACTTTCGACGATGACCCTAAGATATGAACACAGGAACAGGAGGAGGCCGTTTAGCCCCTTGAGCCTGTTCTGTCATTCAATGAAATCATGGCTGATCTGCGACCTAATTCCATATACCCACCTTTGGCCCATATCCCTTAATACCTTTGGTTAACAAAAATCTATCAATCTCAGATTTAAAATTAACAATTGATCTAGCATCAACTGTTGTTTGCGGAAGAGAGTTCCAAACTTCTACCACCCTTTGTGTGTAGAAGAGTTGCCGAACTTCACTCCTGAAAGATCTGGCTCTAATTTTTAGGCTATGTCCCCTAGTCCTAGACTCCCCAACCAGTAGAAATTGTTTCTCTCATTCTCCCCTACCAGTCCCCCTTAATATCTTGAAAAATCGATCAGATCACCCCTTAATCTTCTAAATTACAGAGAATACAATCCTAGTTTATGTAAGCTCTCCTCGTAATTTAACCCTTGGAGTCCGGGTATCATTCTGGTAAATCTACGCTGCACTTCCTCCAAGGCCAATATATCCTTCCTAAGGTGTGGTGCCCAGATCTGAACACTGGATACTGGAATTATTGCTAGCAGCAACGAGGTTTATCCTGGCACGGCAATCGAGAGAGTCACCGATGTACTCCGACTAAGTGAGCTTGGTCCTCACAAATATGAACCCAGAGAAAATGGCATTTCATAATGCCGGAGAGGTGAGACTCGACCATTAAACTTGGGTAGTGATGAGGAAGATCCTTTGAGCACAGGAATGAGATATGGAAATCCTCTGGTAAACACGGCATGACTGTTTAGGGCCCAGTTACCCCTTTCCTGGGTTGATGGATGCAGGGGAACTATGATAGAAATATTTGAGCATTTTTCCCCCCAATTATTGGGTTATAGAGGAGGAATGGAGGGCGATGTTTAGAATTGCATTAGACCATTTGTACCACACCTTGTATCGGCCTGTGTTTATGTTGTTGATGTTTTGTAGCCTGTGATTCAATCTAAGAAAAATGTAATTAAAAAAAATATAGTGATCCTATCTGACATTTCCACACATTAGATGGTGTTAGACTGTGAGACTGCAACTTGAGACCAGACTACTTAGCAGCCAGCTGTAACTACACAGTATTCTATCTCCGCAGCAACTGGCTCCCCCCTCAACAGACTTGGCAACACATCGCGTGCAAATGTACACACTTTATACCCTTAAAGAAGTCCTAAATGTGAATATTCAGCTCTTAAAGCTGAATTTGCTTCCTAACCTCAAAAAATGGGAAACATGCCTCGGCACTAACATAAATGGCTCAGCAAGCCAGGGAAGGGCACCCAGGGTCTCGCACGCAGCACTCCAGTTTTGTGCAGGGGGTCAACACTGCAAGACTGGCCCTCTAACCACGGGCGCCAGGAGACCCCCCAGAAAGAGCAAGGTGGGAGTACATCACCGAGGCTGTCACTGCCAGCACCTGAATCCAGTGCCCAAAGAAGCTTCATGACCTCAGAACACTGCTCAAGGTCAGTGAATGGATCTTCAAAAGCCATCACCTACCAACTGCATCACTAGCCTCACACACTGCTCAATACAGGAACCCCCAATCACTCACCTACCAACAATCTGCACCAATGATCTCCCACTCTTAGCATCACCTCACCTCCTTGGAGGAGACGGTGCAGGCCATTCTTGGCAGGAGCATGGCTGAGCCCTTGGCCAGCGGCAGGGTTGAAAGAATACAAGATGCTGATATCCGCATACATTATCCTCCTTCTGGCATGCACCTCATGCTTTCCCGCCTTCCCATCACCACAACTCCACCCTTGTGCCTTCCTCATTTCACACATCCAAGAAATACAGCCTGCCCAGCCAGTGGGTGACCAAGAAGAGGGAGAGGAGAGTGAAGAAGAACAAGAAGATTGATTTCATACTCCCAGCCACCAGCTCCTCAAGGTCAACCAGCGAGGACATTTGCAGTGTCCCCCACTGAAAGTCAGCAGCCTTCCACCAGCCATGCTGCAGCTCCGCGTGACATCACTAGGATAGGCAAAGGCACACACAAGACAGTCACTAAGAGAATGCATACAGGTGATGAGTTGATTTCTTGATGTCTCATTGGATGGATAGACGTATATAGGTGGATTGGAAATTTTGCTTTGTGGTGGCTTTTATTTCAGCATCGTGGCCAAGAGGACATTGTGACGGTCAGTAACAGATGGAAGGTAAGGTGTGGGTCTAATGTTGAAAGGGGAATTGGGGTTGTGGTCACTGGGACCGCAGGCGGATGATTCCATCCCGAATATCCCGGCTACAAAGGGGCTGTCTGGGCTGCATCCTTCCATCTGCTTCCTCCTCTTCTGTGTCTTCCTCTTTCCTCTGCGAGCGGATGCTGTAAATGTGAAATGACAGCATAAAAGGCTGGAAATACTCAGCTGGTCAGGCAGCATCTCGACCTGAGACGTGAACTCAATTTTTTCTCTCCATGGATGTTGCGTGACCCGCTGAGTATTGGCAGCATGTTTTATCTTCTCAAAGGTCTTGCTTGACCATCCGAGCCCTTGCAAGCCTCCGACAGCACTCCCTACACAGTTTTTAAAAAACTTTTCACATCTACTGCAGCAAGCCACCACTTCAATAAAATCCAAAAAAAAACAGTCCAAAACCTTAAATCCAAACTTACCTGAACGATGTGTGTGCCTCTTTAAGAGGTGCAGACATCGCCACTGTCTGCCTGCTTCCAGGTTAACCTGGCGTGCTTCGGACCCAGCGCTGAATTCAGCGATTTTGTTGGAGATGGCGCTGCAGTTACCGGCTGCGCAAAGGTAGGGGCCAAAACGGCGGCCGCCACGTGACCCGCCAGCAGCTGGTGCAAGAGTGGCGGCCGTGCGTCATATAATGGCGCTACCGAGTGGCACGAAAGCCACAAATTTCTTGTCCTATGGATTCTAAGCGGCTCGATGGCTTAGCTATTCTTCACTTTTGCAAAGCACTTTGAAACGTTTTGTTAGGTTGAAGGCGCTATGTAGTGGTTTTCATCTCTGCAAGCTGTGTTTGAAGGTAGCCTGAGAGAATGACGGTCTTTACTCTCTGCTGGCTTTGAGGATCCTGACTAAAATAAGCCCGAGTAGTCTTGACCCAGTTGCTGCTGGATGACAGCGCACAGCACAAAATTAACTCAATATTAATTAGAGAGGGGAAAGAAAATCATTTTATAGGCTGCTGGGAGGAGGAGGAAGGGGAAAAAATTATTCTTTGTATGCTTGTTGGTAATGCTCGTCCTAATTGCTTAGAAGTTTGGAGTTGGAGCATAAAGTAGCTTGCATTTAGTCTGAAGCACACTCAGAATCATAAGTGTGCCCTACATAACGAATCTCCCAATTTCAGAAGTGATTCGCTGTATAAAGCATTTTGAAACATTGTAATGTGAAAGATGCTGTGTAGAAGCAAGTACTATTATTTTAGTTGGCAATCTTAATCAGAGAAAAATAGCAGACGAGTGCAAGTGGGGGTCGGTGCTCTGAGTTTACAGTTAAGGCATGCTGCGGGTGTAAATGGTCTCGGGGCCAGCGCAAAATGAGCTCGTGGCAAATGGGCAGCCCGTTTCACACCGTGCCCCCATTTAACACTGCCCCTGTTTAACACTGCCCCGTTTAACACTGCCCCCGTTTAACAGCGCCCCCGTTTCACACCGCCCCCGTTTCACACCGCGCCAGTTTAACACCGCCCCCGTTTCACACCGCGCCAGTTTCACACCGTGCCCATCTAACACCGCGCCCGTTTAACACCGCCCCCGTTTAACACCGCCCCCGTTTAACACCACCCCCGTTTAACACCGCCCCCGTTTCACACCGCGCCAGTTTCACACCGCGCCCGTTTAACACCGCCCCCGTTTCACACCGCGCCAGTTTCACACCGCGCCCGTTTAACACCGCCCCCGTTTCACACCGCGCCAGTTTCACACCGCGCCCGTTTAACACCGCGCCCGTTTAACACCGTGCCCATTTAACACCGCCCCGATTAACACCGCGCCCGTTTAACACCGCCCCGACTAACACCGCCCTGACTAACACCGCCCCGTTTAACACCGCCCCGTTTAACACCGCCCCGTTTAACATCGTCCCCGTTTAACATCGTCCCCGTTTTACATCGTCCCCGATTAACACCGCCCCCGATTAACACCGCTCCGATTAACACCGCTCCAATTAACACCGCTCCGATTAACACCGCCCCGATTAACACCGCTCCGATTAACACCGCTCCGATTAACACCGCCCCCGATTAACACCGCTCCGATTAACACCGCCCCGATTAACACCGCCCCGATTAACACCGCCCCGTTTAACACTGCTCCGATTAACACCGCCCCCGTTTAACACCGCGCCAGTTTAACACCGTGCCCGTTTAACACCGTGCCCATTTAACACCGCCCCGATTAACACCGCCCCGTTTAACATCGTCCCCGTTTAACACCACCCCGATTAACACCGCTCCGATTAACACCACCCCGATTAACACCGCCCCATTTAACACCGCCCCGACTAACACCGCCCCGACTAACACCGCCCCGTTTAACACCGCCCCGACTAACACCGCCCCGTTTAACATCGTCCCCGTTTAACACCACCCCGATTAACACCGCTCCGATTAACACCACCCCGATTAACACCGCCCCATTTAACACCGCCCCGACTAACACCGCCCCGACTAACACCGCCCCGTTTAACACCGCCCCGACTAACACCGCCCCGTTTAACATCGTCCCCGTTTAACATCGTCCCCGTTTAACATCGTCCCCGATTAACACCGCTCCGATTAACACCACCCCGATTAACACCGCCCCATTTAACACCGCCCCGATCAGCACTGCCCCGTTTAACACCGCCCCGATTAACACCACCCCCGATTAACACCGCCCCCGTTTAACATCGTCCCCGATTAACACCGCTCCGATTAACACCACCCCGATTAACACCGCCCCATTTAACACCGCCCCGATCAGCACTGCCCCGATTAACACCGCTCCGATTAACACCACCCCCGATTAACACCGCTCCGATAAACACCGCTCCGATTAACACCGCTCCGATTAACACCACCCCGATTAACACCGCCCCATTTAACACCGCCCCGATCAGCACTGCCCCGATTAACACCGCTCCGATTAACACCACCCCCGTTTAACACCGCCCCCGTTTCACACCGCGCCAGTTTAACACCACCCCGTTTAACACCGTGCCCGATTAACACCGCTCCGATTAACACCACCCCGATTAACACCGCCCCATTTAACACCGCCCCGATCACTGCCCCGTTTAACACCGCCCCGATTAACACCACCCCCGATTAACACCGCCCCCGTTTAACACCGCCCCCGTTTCACACCGCGCCAGTTTAACACCGTGCCCGTTTAACACCGTGCCCATTTAACACCGCCCCGACTAACACCGCCCCATTTAACACCGCCCCGTTTAACACCGCCCCCGATTAACACCGCTCCGATTAACACCACCCCGTTTAACACCGCCCCGTTTAACATCGTCCCCGTTTTACATCGTCCCCGTTTAACACCACCCTGATTAACACCACCCCTGTTTAACACCGCCCCGATTAACACCGCCCCCGATTAACACCGCTCCGATTAACACTGCCCCGATTAACACCGCCCCGATCAGCACTGCCCCGTTTAACACCGCCCTGATTAACACCGCCCCCGATTAACACCGCTCCGATTAACACCGCCCCGATTAACACCGCCCCGATTAACACCGCGCCCGTTTAACAGCATGCCCGTTTAACACCGCCCCCATTTAACACCGCCCCCGTTAAACAGCACCCCCGTTTCACATCGCCCCGTTTAACACCGCCTCGATTAACACCGCCCCGTTTAACACCGCCCCCGTTTAACACCACCCCGTTTAACACCACCCCGTTTAACACCGCCCCGATTAACACCGCCCCCGTTTAACACCACCCCGATTAACACCGCTCCCATTTAACACCGCCCCCGTTTCACATCGCCCCGTTTAACACCGCCCCCTTTAACACCGCCCCCGTTTAACACCACCCCGATTAACACTGCCCCGGTTTAACACTGCCCCCATTTAACACCGCCCAGATTAACACCACCCCCCTTTAACACCGCCCCCGTTTCACATCGCCCTGTTTAACACTGCCCCCTTTAACACCACCCCCTTTAACACCGCCCCCGTTTAACACCACCCCCCTTTAACACTGCCCCCGTTTAACACCGCCCCCTTTAACTCCGCGCCCATTTAACACTGCCCCCGTTTAACACCGCCCCGTTTAATACCGCCCCCATTTAACACTGCCCCCGTTTAACATCGCCCCCGTTTAACACCACCCCGATTAACACCGACCCCGTTTAATACCGCCCCCATTTAACACCGCCCCCGTTTAACACCACCCCGATTAACACCGACCCCGTTTAACACCGCCCCCATTTAACACCGCCCCCGTTTAACACCGCCCCCGTTTAACACCACCCCGATTAACACCGTGCCCGATTAACACCGACCCCGTTTAACACCGCCCCGATTAACACCGCCCCGATTAACACCGCCCCCGTTTAACACCGCCCCCGATTAACACCGCTCCGATTAACACCGCCCCGATTAACACCGCCCCGATTAACACCGCCCCCGTTTAACACCGCCTCGTTTAACACCGCCCCCGATTAACACCGCTCCGATTAACACCGCCCCGATTAACACCACCCCGATTAACACCGCTCCGATTAACACCGCCCCCGTTTAACACTGCCCCCGTTTTACACCGTGCCCAAGTTTCTTTTCCATTGGACACGGTGTAAATCTGGCTGCCGATTCACTAGGAGCCCATTTTGTGCTCCTGGCGTGGGCCAATTACACCCTCCCCTCCCCCTTGGTGACGGTCTCCCTTGCAGCTAATTGTTGTTGGATGTGATTTTGGATTGCTTAATCTTGACATAACTACAAAAGGTGGAAAAATATTCCATCGTCCATTATTGACATAGGTGCACCTTTATGTGCAAATCCTCACTGAATTTTGGACATAAAAGATAAAAGACCATCTGGACAGTGGATTTGGATCTCTTCTATGTTTGGAATTCAACACAGATTTGGCAAATTTAAGTAAAACTGATTATTGACTTGACTTGGAATGAGCAGCAGGCAATGGCAGGAGATGGAGCGACAAATAGGACAGCGATCACCCTCTCTATAAACAAACACAAGTGCAAGCACAGTTGGGTGGGAGGAGGGAAATCAGTTAAAAAATAACTTTGGTCAAATAGCAATGGAATATAAATTAGGGCTACTACTGAAGACTAAGGGGGAAAAATTCGGTATCGCCCCGTTTGGGGCGCAATTATCGGCCGTGCGCAAAGTTTAGCGCCTGGCGCTAATTATCGCCTCCGACGGCGAACTTGGCTTTTATCACCCCCGGAGGTGATTGGAGCGCTAAATCAGGTGCTACACACTTCTCTTAAGGCGCTAACGTCGAGGAGCGAGGCGCTACCTCAGAGTGCTGGCGAAGCTCATGTGATGTCAGTCAGCAATGGAACACAGACACACTGGCGCCGGCCGGTTCTTAAAGGGGGGGGTCGATCTTGCTCTCCATCCACACCCTGCTCATTGGAGCCTTGAATCTCGGCCTGGAGAGACCTGTACATCAAATCTGCTGGAAAGAACAATGGAGAGGCCCAGGGAAAGAGCTCAGAGTGCAGCCCCCACAGTCTCTTCTAAATCGATACAAGGAAGGTCAAATCAAAATGAACCTGCAAAGTGCTGCTCGGCACCCAAAACTCCTTCACACAGCGTTGAATCTCTCCAGAAGTCAGTCTCTCTCTCTCTCAGAATGCATGGTGCAAAAATGTCACCAACAAAAAAAAGCAGGAAGCGGTCGCCTTTAAATAGCGCCCCCCCCCCCGTCCCTTCCTGACTGCAAAACGCTCCACTCAACCTGTCGTTGCTAGCGGCAGTCGGTAAGGCAGGGGGCGCCACTCAATATCCGGTCCGGGGCGCTACCGGGGTGTTGCGCACTCGACTGACATCACGATCTGCCGGCGCAGGAGATCGTGGCGGTAGCGTTTAGCGCCGCCGCAAATTGTCCAGTTAATTTCGCGAGCGGCGCAAACATCGCCTCGCCTGGGCGCTTGTTGCTTTGCGCCCCATTAGTGCCCTCTTAAGGCGCGAACGGGAGGCGCAAACCAACTGAATTTTTCCCCCTAAGTGTTAAAGGTGAAATGATAAGATGGAGAAGGAAAGCAAGACAAATGGACCAGATGAAGTCAAGCGATGAGTTGCTCCAACAACTTCATGACAAGAAAAGCCTTGTAGGCTCCAAACTCATTAAGGCTGTCGAGGCTTTGATAGACAAACAAAAACTAGGATCCACACGAATCCAAGAAAACCCACAGAAAGAATTTTCCACTCGTGCATTAAAAGGATGGGAAACTTCAGCCAATACCGACGCCTAACGCTTACCCTGTGGTCCCTCATGCACAAAATCTACACACAGCGCGTGAACCACTAATGTGAAAACAGGAAGACTCACCCTTTCTCTCAGGAATGCAAAAAAGGCAGGTTTCTATTTATAATCACTTGCATAACAACAGTGATTGGGCTTCAAATTAGTTCATGTATGTGAAACATTCACTCCCTCCACCGTGGCTGCAGTGTGTACCATCTACAAGATGCACTGCAGCAACTCGCCAAGGCTTCTTCGGCAGCACCTCCCAAACCCGCGACCTCTTCCACCTAGAAGGACAAGGGCAGCAGGTGAATGGGAACACCACCACCTCCAAGCTCCCCTCCAAGTCACGCACCATCTTGACTTAGAAGTATATCGCCGTTCCTTCATTGTCGCTGGGTCAAAATCCTGGAAATCCCTCCCTAACAGCGCTGTGGGAGTACCTTCAACACACGGACTGCAGCTGTTCAAGAAGGCGGCTCACCACCCCCTTCTCAAGGGCAATTAGAGATGGGCAATAAATGCTGGCCTTGCCAGTGATGCCCACATCCCATAAACGAATGCATTGGAATGTCTCTGAGAGGCCTGAAAAGGTGTTGTATAATGCAAGATCTTTCTCATATAGTGGCCTTGTTACAGCTCTCAGAAGTGTCTCAAAGTGCTTCCCCTACATTGCAATCATAGTAACTGATCCCACAATAGTAATATGTAGGACAAGTTAAATTCTTCTTTGGTGATGTTGGTTGAGAGAGGAGTGTTGGTCAGGGTACTAGTGCCACGAGATCTTGGAGATCCATCCAGATGATCTGAACGAGGCCAATGGTTGAATGCCTCATCCGAAGGACAGCACCTCTGACAGTGCAGCTCTCCTTCAGTGCTGCCTTGGTTGTGTGTGTAAATCTGGAGCGTAGCTGAACCCACAGCCTTCTGACTCAGAGACGAGAATGCTACCCACTGAGCCAGTGCAATCTGCAAAGGAAAGGTTCGCTCTAATTCAAAACGAAACCAATGGGATGGAACGAACAGCGACTGTGGGGACTTTTGCAAGCAATGTTCAGAACACAAGCATCCCATCAGACAAGTAGGTCTCCAAGCAGCCTAGCCGGAATAAAGGGTGGCCAAGGCAAAATGGCCGCCTCCCACCAAGTCACATGACCTAAGTTTCTGCATGTAGCAGTATCCAAAAATGTGCCGTTGTGATTTGTTATCAATAAGATCCTCGTCCTGGGCCCACAAAAAATCTCCGCCCCCGCCCTCCCCCAGAATTGTCCATACCCCCGCCTGCCCCCAGACTCGACCTACTGACCGGCTCAGCAGAGGAGCGGCCCGATTTCTCACCCTCCAACAAACGGCGTGCTGCAGTAGGGCCCCCCATATGACGCCGGCGGCAACTAAATGAGGCCCGAACCCGAGTACAGTTCGGGACTCCCAACTCACCAGCGCTCCACTGACTTTGCGCACCCTTTGGGTGGAAGTCGAATTTCCACTCTCCCTCCACCCATGGCTCTCAAGTCCACACTGGGGTCGTGTCTTCAGCAACTAAGTCGTCGACGGAACCAAGTGAACGCTTTAGAAAATGGACACTTTTTTTTAGTTGTGCACTCAACACTTAAAAGCATAAACGATCCCAAAAATAACCCAAGAACTGGCAGAACCCCCTACCACACAATACACAGCTCTAACCCTGGGGGGACGGGGGGTGGGGGCACAGTACGGTGAAATAACCCCAAACTGAACTCATCCCAGAGAGCTAGAAAGTAATCCTCACAACAAAACAGAAGTTCTAAAGGGGAGCCATAAAAAGAGTAAATGTCACTGCCTGAGATGTTTTTATGAGTATTATAAAGACACTAATGAATAGTTGCATATGTTGCATTATTTATACTTTGGGCAAGAGGCCGACCATAACTCACTCATAAACATCTAAATCATGTAATCTGCTTAACCTTTCATTATCCTCTGCTTGTAAGTTAAAGATAAATTGGCCCTTCACCTAGTGATGAATGGTAACAGTTTATCCAGGAAATCATGCAACCGCTAGGTGTAGTCTTGTTTTTCCTTTCCTCCTTAAAGATTAATGTATTATTGCAGGTTCTTTTTTAAAAAAATTTATCATGCGCACTGAAGAAGCATAATCATGTTGCAGTTTGGTGGCCTGTAAATCTGGTTCATTTTACCAACAATCAGATATTCCCCGCATACTTATAATTTCAGGACTGCCTCGTGAATCTTGTCAGCTTGGCTCAGTCGGCAGCACTCTCTCGCCTCCGAGCCAGAAGATTGTGGTTTCCAGCCTCACTTCAGGACTTGAACGCGCAATCTCGGTTGACACTCCAGTGCAGCGCCGAGGGTGTGCGGCTCTGTCAAGAGCTGCTGTCCTCCAGATGACACCTTGAATCAAGGTCTCTCTGTCTGTTCGGGTGGATGTTAAAGTTCCCACGGAACTGGTCGAGGAAGAGCAGGCAGTGTCGTCAGTGATAACAACAGAAAATGCTGGAAAAACTCAGCAGGCCAGGCAACATCCGTGGAGAGAGAAACAGAGTTAACGTTTCGGGTCGAAACCTTTCTTCAGAACTGAGAAAAAAGGCAGGAAATGAAACAGATTAAAAGGCAGTTTGGGGGCTGGGAAATGGGGGAGGGGATGAAAGAAGAGACATTAAGAGATATTCAAGGCGAGACGAGATGGTAATAGGACAGGTAAAGAAACAGACAATGGCTCGAGATGAAGTGTGAAGTGTGCTGGCAGAATGAGAGACAGTTGCCATGTGGGAGAGAGAAAAAAAAAAGGAAAAGTCACAAACCAAAAGTGTGGATAAAAAATATAAAAATATAATAGGGGCCGAGGTTATGATCTGAAATTGTTGAACTTGATGTTGAGTCTGGAAGGCTGTAAAGTGCCTAATCGGAAGATGAGGTGCTGTTCCTCGAGTTTTAGTGTCGTCGGTGCCCTGGCCAAGATTCGTCCCTCAGCCAGCGTGGTCCTAAAAAGATTTGACCGGTAGGCGTCTCACCATTCTTTGTGGGATCTTGCTGCGCACAAACATGGCCGTCGAATGTGCGTACATAGCAACTGTCGCTGCTCGTCAAAGTAATTAATTGCACGTGAAGGGCTTTGAGATGTGATGCAGTGCTGTATAAATGGAAGTCTTTCTTTTGCTCAATTCGATATAAATGACTGAAACAAAACTAAATGCTCATTTATCATTCAATGTGGAGATTAAGGGGTCAACTTGTTATATTCAGAAAATTAAATTATAGACCTCTTCAGCACAACACAAATAATGGAGAAATTAGATTTACTCGGAAATCTACCCATTCATATCCCATGATATCCATAACCATCTTTCATAGAAGTCACAGAAACCCCACAGTGCAGATAGAGGCCATTTCGGCCCATCGAGCCTGCACCGACACATATCCCCGTAACCCCTACACCAACACATGTCCCACCCTATCCCCACATATTTAATCCCCCTAACACTAAGGGTCAATTTATCATAGCCAATCAACCTAACCGCACATCTTTGGACTGTGGGAGGAAACCGGAGCACCCGGAAGAAACCCACGCAAACACGGGGAGAATGTGCAAACTCCACACAGACGGTCACCCGAGGCCGGATTCGAACCCGGGTCCCTGGCGCTGTGACGCAACAGTGCTAACCACTATGCCAGTTTTGTCTCCTTTTGAGTGTTGCTGTCTCTGCTGGATAATTTGTATAAGAACATAAGAAATAGGAGCAGGAGGAGGCCATCTGTCCCCTCGAGCCTGCTCCGCCATTTAATGAGATCATGGCTGATGTGATCTTGGGCTCAGCTTCATTTCCCCGCCCGCTCCCTATAACCCTTCACTCCCTTATTGTGCAAAAATCTGTCTATCTCCACCTTAAATGTATTCAATGACCCGGCCTCCACAGCTCTCTGGGGCAGAGAATTCCACAGATTTACCACCCTCTGAGAGAGGAAATTCCTCCTCGTTGCGGTTTTAAATGGGCGACCCCTTTAGCTGAGCAGGTATGTCAACAAACCTGCTCAGATAACCATTATTGCAACAGTGAGATAAGGCTGCACATAGTCCCGGCCAGAATGGAGATGATTGGGTAATTCTCCCCTCAAATCACGCCTGCTTTAAGTGACTGGGATTGATTTTACTCATATAATTAGTAACACTGCATTGCACTGGAGAAATGACCCTGCTGTACTCGGGAGACTCTGTTTGCTGTCGTTTCGGTCATGAGTTCAGAGACTCTTTGCTGTCGTTCATGAATTTGCCGTGGAGACTCACTTTGCTGTTGTTTATGAATAAATTAAAACCACAAGTCCCGCCCCCCTCCAACTCATTTGCTGACACAGTGATGTCAATATTCACTTCGTTCAAAGGGTAGACAACAACAAGAACAACTTGCATTTCTATAGCGCCTTTAACTTAGTAAAACGTCCCAAGGCGCTTCACAGGAGCGTTATCAAACAAAATTTGACACCGAGCCACATAAGGAGATATTAGGGCGGAATAATCGGCCAATACACTGAATGCTCCCACCATCCCTGGGAAGGTGTAACACAGTGTCAATCTCCAACCCACATTTCCAGCGTTGGTCCAGTGGATCATTCCCATGCCAAAGTGTTGCACTTAAGTTCAAATATAGAGTAGTTAGAGATCAGGTGATGTTCTGTTCATAAATTTAAGTGTAGACTTCTGTTTAGTAGACAATATTGTGTTGCAGCAAGACTATGTACTTAGCAGTAGTTGACTGTGCACTAACCTGAGAGGCGGGGAAGAGAGATCTTTGCTCATTATGCAGTACCTGCCAATTTCCAAAATCCCGCATAATCCAGTGCCCAGAAATGTTAGTATAAGCCACTGTGTCATATGTAACCTGTAATCACAGCGTCTGTCGGAATCTGTATGGAGCTGCTTAAAACGTAACCTGAATCTACCATCTCGGTAATATCTTGGTTAAGTTTATGTTTGTGGATTTAGGTTTGAATCCCAGCAGTGACTGAATCTCCAGTCTGCTAATCACATACACAGTGGCTCCAATTTTATTAAAAGTTGGCATAAATCCACAAAACTGGTGCCCTCGGACTCAGTTGCTGTTTCAGTGGTAACTACGGCACAGTGAAAAGCTGCACACAAATTAAATGATCTTCTTCTTAGGCAGTCCCTCGGAACTGAGGATGACTTGCTTCCACACTAAAAGTGAGTTCTCAGGTGACTGATGAGTCCAATGCGGGACCTACAGTCTCTGTCACAGGTGGGGCAGATGGTGGTTGAAGCGGCGGGTGGGTGGGGTGCTTGGGTTGACGTGCACTCCTTGCGCTGCCTGCGCTTGGCTTCTGCTTGCTCCCGACGAAGAGACTCGAGGTGTTCGGCGCCTTCCCGGATGCTTCTCCTCCACTTTGTGCGGTCTTGGGCCAGGGATTCCCAGGTCTCAGTGGGGATGTTGCACTTTTTTCAAGGAGGCTTTGAGGGTGTCCTTGAAGCGTTTCCTCTGCCCACCTGGGGCTCTCTTGCCGTGTCGGAGCTCCGAGTAGAGCGCTTGTTTTGGGAGTCTCGTATCGGGCATGCGGACGATGTGGCTCGTCCATCGGAGCTGATCGAGCGTGGTCAAAGCTTTGATGCTGGGGATGTTGGCCTGAGCGAGAACACTGACGTTGGTGCGCCTATCCTGCCAATGGATTTGCAGGATCTTGCGGAGGCAGCATTGGTGGTACCTCTCCAGTGCTTTGAGGTGCCTGCTGTACATGGTCCATGTCTCTGAAGCATACAGGAGGGCAGGTATCACTACTGCTCTGTAGACCATGAGCTTAGTGCCAGGTTTGAGGTCCTGGTCTTCAAACACTCTCTGTGAAAGCTGCACACAAATTAAATTATATGTCAGCATGGCTCTCTACCACATCCTCTATCATATTGACAGAGTACGAGGGTGAGAATGGCTACTGCCAGACCCCTGAACGTTTTTTGTTTAACACATGAAGTAAACATTTTCTGCGCTCCTTTAAGAAAGGATCCTTTTTTTTAGGATCTTTGGAATGTACAGGCTCGGAAGCAATCATTGCGATGCATTGGGGCCGTTCCAAAGCTTAAAATCTATCACAGACTATTCCGTCTCTCATACTCCTCAATCACTTTCTCTAACAACCGTCTGCCCGGTTCCCTCCTGAATGTGCTGACTCGAGAGGGACTATTTTCATCTAACCCGCTCACAGGGTTTGCCAACCCTCCAGGATTGGCCTGGAGTCTCCAGGAGTTAGAAATCAATCTCCAGGACACCGGGAGAAAGATCACAGCGGCGTTAAAATTAATGGTGTGTGACATAAGAAAACTACTAGGCACTTGGTCTAAGCGTTAAACAAAACTTTAATCAATTGTTTTACAACATGGAGGTCTAGTTGTGTCCTTCACTAGTTCCTGTTAAGAATGTCTTGCGTAAGCTGGGCCCGTGCCCGAGTATTTATACTCTCCCTGGACAGCGCCACCCGCAGGCCGCTCGGTATTATTTCATAAGTCTTTCTTTCATGAGTGGCTGATTCATGTCAGTGTGTTTCTTTCATTTTCCTTGAACTCTCACTTATTGGGAGATGGGAAAAAAGGTTGTTTAACTGGACGGGGCCGGTTGGAGGTGGGAGGTCATGTGGTGAAGCCTCCAGGAATATGTCCAACCAGAGTTGGTGACCCCGCCCGCCTGTCGGGAGACGGAGACTGGGTGCAACGCTGGCTTTCCACCTGCTCGATTTTACCCTCTATTTGAAGTCAACGGAGAGAAACATTGGGCAGGGTGTGAAACCCGAGTTCCACCCAATCCCCTGGGATTCCTGCCCGCCGAGTTAGGATAAAATCACCCCCTCTCTGGGCACTCTGTTCCACATAGCCGCTGCTCCCCCGCTCCTCCCCCCACTCCCTTACACAAACGTCTCTGAGTTAAATATTTGTTATAGTGTTGACATGATTCGTGTTGGAAAAAAATATTTTGCACCCAAAAAAATATATGTTCACCTAAAAATATCTGCCAGGCACACAGTCTGAGGGTGCCTTCCCTCGGACTAGTCAGAAGCTATTGGCTGGCTTAACAAACTGAAGCACGATGCAGGGATGTGAGCAGCTGTTATGGGGAGTAACAAACAATGCCTGCCTGTAAACATGACCAGTCCTGAGGTGGCACCTTCTGAGATTGTTATCCTTTTGCTCCGTAAACAGGAACTCCTGTGTGATTATCTTAGCAAGTGTGCCTGGTGACGTAAGAAAACTACTAGGCACTTGGTCTAAGCGTTAAACAAAGCTTTAATCAACTGTTTTACAACATGGAGGTCTAGTTGTGTCCTTCACTAGTTCCTGTTAAGAATGTCCTGCGCAAGCTGGGCCCGTGCCCGAGTATTTATACTCTCCCTGGACAGCGCCACCTGTAGGCCACTCAGTATTATTTCATAAGTCTTTCTTTCATGAATGACTGATTCATGTCACCTGGTACTTTAATAAGATCAAGTTACATGCAACTTGTGCCTGCATTAGGGGGCAGTTTAGTGTTGCGGGCACATGGCCAGTAGAAGGTGGGTTAAGACAGCCCGGGCTTATTATATGTGGGCCCATTGATTGTTTTGACACCCTTTAGTGAAAAGTGATATTTCCTTATCGCTTTGCTCTTCCCGGTTCATTGTTTATTCAGCACCAGTTTGAAAAATCAGTTTGACTAGCAAGCCCTTGAGTGACACTACCCTTGATAATTAATTATTTTAATTCGTTCCGCATTTAATTGTACCGTGGAAGTTTCTGTTCCACTACCTGACTGGTGCCGAAGGTTCGGCTCAATTCGCCAGTCTAGTCTTAGTGTTACCATCAATCTCTAAAGCACTGTTTCACTGATTGTAAAGTCCAAAGTGGGAAAAATTCAGTTGTTTGCGCCTCCCGTTAGCGCCTTAAGAGGGCGCTAATGGGGCGCAAAGCAACTAGCGCCCGGGCGCGGCGATGTTTGCGCCGCTCGCGAAATTAGCTAGACATTTTGCAGCGGCGCTAAACACTACCGCCACGACCTCCTGCGCCGGCAGATTGTGACATCAGTCGAGTGCGCAACGCCCCGTTAGCGTCCCGGACCGGATATTGAGTGGCGCCCCCTGCCTTACCGCCTGCCACTAGCAACGACAGGTAGAAGGGAGCGTTTTGCAGTCGGGAAGGGACTAGGGGAGCGCTATTTAAAGGCGACCGCTTCCTGCCTTTTTTTGTCGGTGACATTTTTGCACCACGCATTCTGAGAGAGAGAGACTTCTGGAGAGATTCAACGCTGTGTGAAGGAGTTTTGGGTACTGAGCAGCACTTTGCAGGTTTATTTTGATTTGCCCTTCCTTGCTTCGCCAGCGCTCTGAGGTAGCGCCTCGCTCCTCTGCGCCTTAAGACAGGTGTGAAGCACCTGATTTAGCGCTCCAATCACCTCCAGGGGCGATAAAAGCCAAGTTTACCGTCGGAGGCGATAATTAGCGGCAGGCGCTAAACTTTGTGCACGGCCAATAATGGCACCCCGAACGGGGCGATACTGAATTTTTCCCCCAAAGAGTCTACTGTGACTACACCCTCTCAGGTGGACGGAGAAGATCCCATGTCACTAATTCGAAGAAGAGCAGAGGAGTTCTCCCCGGGTATCCTGGTCAATATTTATCCCTCAACCAACATCACTAAAAACAGATTATCTGCTCATATATCTCATTGCTGTTTGTGGGAGCTTGCTGTGCGCAAATTGGCTGCAGGATTTCCTACATTAAAAGTGACTACACTTAAAAAGTACTTCATTGGCTATAAAGCGCTTTGAGACATCCTGCGGTCATGAAAGGCGCTATATAAATGCAAGTCTTTCTTCATCACCACATTGATAGTTTGTGTCCCACTCACAAAGCTTTCAGTAAGTCATCTGTACATATTTTGTGGTGTGATAAATTTGTGACTCCAGTGATATTGTACTTAACTCACTTGCGAAAGGCGCTATATAAATGCAAGTTCTTTCTTTAAGCAAGCTTTGATTGGCATTGTGTTCAGACACCTCTAAAGACTGGAATATCCTGTGGCCATTTCTGCTTAACAGTATTAAAAGTTTGTGGGGTTTTTTTGTGAATTTTACACTCATCAAACTGAGGCATATTAGTGCTGAGGCACAGACTCCTTCCCTTTTCAGGCACCCAGTATCAACATCAAGCACTCCCAAGTCAGGTATAGCAACAACAACTTGCAATTATATAGCAACTTTAACGTTGTAAAAATGTCCACGGCGCTACACAGGAGTGTTATCCGATAATATTTGACACCGAGCCACGATATTAGGACAGGCGCCAAAATGATTGGTCGAAGAGGTAAGTTATAAGGCGTGTCTTAAAGGAGTAGAGAGAGGTGAGAGAGGACTAGGGAAGGAATTCCAGAGGTTAGGGCCTAGGCAGCTGAAGGTAGGGCCGCCAATGGTGACGCGATGAAAATCGAGGATGCGCAAGAGGCCAAAATTGGAGGAGCGCAGAATTAAACCAAACTCGTTGGGGGGGGGGGGCGGGGGGGCGGTGGGGAAGGGGGTTCGTAGTGTTGGAGGAGGTTACAGAGATAGGGAGAGGGCGAGGCCATGGAGTCTAGACGCAGAGTAAAGCTCCTCTGTTCTGCCCCAACAGTGTGCCTCAGCATCGGCAACAGAGGAAGGATCCTCGACTGTATTGGTCTGACATGTTTCTGTTCCCCACATAAGCTGCCCAGTGGCCTTTCTTAGTGAGGTGACCAGTTCAATGCCAATTAGTGCTGATTTAGAGGCACTTTCTTGCCTGGGCCCTTCGCCACTATGAACTGAACTGAGCTCGTCCAGACTCATTTCACATCGGCCCCTTGCAGCCAACAGACAAAGGAAACTTTCACCTCATCAGTCTGGGCTGGACTCGATCTCGGATCCCAACGGCCAAAGTTCCAGCAAAACATGAAGCAAACACTTCAAAGTTGCAAAAATTAACTCTGTTGACATTCTGAATTGTGAGGGACTTCAGAAAAAAAGATACCTTTTGTACACAGTCGGGCTTTATTTTTTCCCGATTGACTCCAAAGAAGCTGGAAAACGAGGAAGTACAGCAGATTATTCACAATGGCCTAGAAATTCAGTAGCGTTCGCCAGCCGTTAACGCCTTAAGAGGGGTAGATTTCCAGCGCTAGGCACTTAGCGCCCGGGCGCAGTCCGAACTGCGCCTACGCCCAACTTCAGTTGACATTTAGCGCCGGCGCAAAGTGTTTGCGCCCGCTCAGCTGCGCGCGCAGCTTATGACGTCATTTCGTCGTGCAACGCTGTTTGTGCGCCCCAAACCGGAAATTCAGTGGCGCCCGCCCAATGTGGGCGTGGCGCTGTTAAGAACTGTGAACTGGAACGCAGCAGAGGCCCTGCGGGCCTCGGGGAGCGCTAATTAAAGGGCACTTAGACTGAACTATAAAGGCCAGCCATTTTGCTGCCATGACTTTAGTGCTTTGGATTTCTGGACAGAGACCAAGGAACAGACCTTACTGATTTGGGACAACATAGGAGAGGTATTTTTGGCTTCTGGCCAGAGCTTGGAAATTAGACTCATTGTGATTTCACTGTTTGCAAGTTTATTATGGGGGCTGCATGGGGTTCCAACCCTCAGTTCCAGCATTATGTGCGAAGGGCTCGCAGACACTGTGTGAGAGGGCCAGCCATGCCTAGACGCAGAGGGGCCATCAGGCGTCGGCATCGTAGGCCTTACCCACTCAGGGAATACTGGCAGCAGGTGTCCTATCTCACCATGACTGCCACGCATTGTGTTAAGAGGCTGCGCTTCAGAAGGGAGGTGGTTGCAGAGATCTGCCAGCTGCTTCACAGAGATCTGCGTCCACAGCTGATGTGCAGGACGTCTCTGTCGGTGGAAGTGAAGGTCACGGTGGCTCTGAACTTTTATGAAAGCGGCTCCTTCCAAGCCGCTGCTGGGGACATAGCGAACATCTCCCAGTTCGCCGTGCATCGCTGCATCCGGCAGGTCACCGATGCCCTTTTCGCAAGGAGACACCAATTCATCTCCTTCCCCATGACCCTAGAGAGGCAGGAGCAGCGTGCAGTCGGATTTGCCAGGATCGCCGACTTCCCCATGGTGCAGGGCGCCATTGACTGCACGCATGTGGCTATGCGGGCACCTATCGACAATGCCGAGGATTACCGCAACCGGAAGGGCTACCATTCCCTCAATGTACAGCTGGTGTGTGACCACAGGCAGCGCATCCTAGCTGTCAATGCCCGCTTTCCAGGAAGCAGCCACGATGCATTTATCCTGCGCCAGACTACTGTGGCTGACATGTTCCAGGCACAGCCTCCACCAAGGGGATGGCTTATTGGGGACAAGGGCTACCCTTTGTGTACATGGCTCATGACCCCGCTCCGCGCGCCCAGGACCCCTGCGGAGGAGGCATACAACGAAAGCCATCAAGCCACAAGGAACATCATAGAGCAAACGATTGGCGTCCTCAAGCAACGGTTCCGCTGCCTGGATCGTTCCGGCGGATCTCTACAGTATTTGCCGGATAGAGTCTCCCAGTTCGTCGTCGTTTGCTGCATGCTGCACAACCTGGCTATCCGCAGGACTCAGGCACTGCCACCTCGCGTTGGACCACCACCTCAGGAGGACGAGCAGGAGGACCATGAGGAGGAGGAGGAGGAGTACCAGCCCAGGAGGGAGCCACAAGGTCCAAGGGCCGTCCGCCGGCGGCTTATTGAACGACACTTCTAGGCCCCCTGTCAGGGAATGGCTTGTGGCAATGAACGCACCTGAATGCAGCCGCTCCGCAAGCCCTCAGCCGGTTAACGCAACAACCACTTGAAACATGACACCTGGACAAGCTGAATAAATAAAAAGCTTTATTTAACAAACTCAGGGCCCTTCCCACATGAAACAGAAAAACAGACAAGACCCCCAAAAAACAGTCAAAAATATATCTCACTCCCACAACCTGGGGAGGAATAACAAAAGTTGTCCTTCCAATTGGCCTTCATCCTCGGCCTTACCAAAATAAGCCCCCCCCCTCCAGAACACAAACACCCCCATATAAAAAAACATTTGCCTTCATCTTCGGCCTTACCAAAATAAGCCCCCCCCCCTCCAGAACACAAACACCCCCATATAAAAAAAAACAGTTGGCAACACACTCTGCTTGGTGTGCCGAGAGGGCGAGTCCTTGTGCAGGCTCCTCCGGCCCCTGCCCGACCTGTTGCTCCGCCTCAACCTGGGCCCTGTGGGTGTTGCAAGGCTGGGGGAAGGCTCCTGAGGGGCACAATGCGTGACGGCAGATGCCCTTGGGGGTCGGCCTAGACGAGGTCCGGCCCTGGAGGGGCTGACTGCTGCAGCTGTGGCTGGCCAGCATCAGTCTCTCCAGCAGCTCGTCGCACCTTGGCTGGGGGAGTGGCAGTGGCAGCTGCAGCAATGGGGGCAAGCTGGCTGATGCCAGGCGCTCGCTGGTCGCCAGAGACACTGGCACTCGGCCGGCCTGGCACTGCAGCAAGCGCAGCAATCTGGTGAAGGCCAGACCGCTGTGCTGCAGCAGGGCGGCGGGTGCCCTGGCGATGCTTCCGTAACACAGCGAGTGTGGCAGAAGTGAGTGCGCGAACTGCCCTGGTCTGTGCCCGCATCAGATCAGCCAGTGTCTGGACGGCACCACTCATGAACTCGCGACTCGCGTCCTGTGCTGCCGCGAGTTGGTCGACACCCCTGGCCTGTGCTGCCGCGAGTTGCTCGACACCCCTGGCCTGTGCTGCCGCGAGTTGCTCTACACCCCTGGCCTGTGAGTACCCGAAATTGGCCACACTATGAGCCAGGGACTCAATGGCCTGAGGCAACTGTCCCACAACCCCCATGAACTCGTTGTGGCGCCGCTCCGAGGCCGCGGACATTTCATCAAGGAGGCGCACCTCCTGGGCGAGGAGCGTCTCTGGACTGGAGGGCGGACTCTCCCTCTGGGGAGAAGGCCGCCGAGCTGCCCGACCCTTCCCGCGTGCCTGGACGCCACTGGGCCCAGCAACTGCCCTCCCCTGCAACACATCCCCCCTCTGGGGAGAAGGCAACCGTGCTGCCCGACCCTTCCCGCGTGCCTGGACGCCACTGGGCCCAGCAACTGCCCTCCCCTGCAACACTTCCCCCCTCTGGGGAGAAGGCAGCCGTGCTGCCCGACCCTTCCCGCGTGCCTGGACGCCACTGGGCCCAGGAGCTACACCCCCTGCAACACTTCCCCCTGGCTCTCCTCCAGGCAAGACGTGTCCCCTCCATTGCCATCCCCTGGCGCGGATGAGGGTTCCCCCGATGTGCCGCCTTCCTCTTGGTCCTCGTCGTCCTCCTCTTCCGAGGGACTGGCACTCTCAGCTTCAGGGACCTCCTCCTCACCAGCTGAAAGCAGGAAGGCACAAGAGTAGCTTTAGAGTGAGGACAGGGCGTCAGCGAAGGAGGCATGAGTAGTGCCATTATGCGCATTGGTGGGACAGTGGCAAAGGATGTAGATCTGAAGCGCAAGGGGAACCAGAGAGGTCCAAACGGTCATGTCCTTACCATTGGGTCCCAGCACAGGGTCGGCATCTCCAATAGCAACGGGGCCAGTCACCCGGCCACGCACGAGTCGAGCCACGCTCTCCTCCAGCTGACTGAGCTGCTGGAACTGGGGACGGCCTCCCCCGGTGACAGTCTGGCTCTTCAAATTCCGCGCCAGCTTGGCCTGCAAGAGAAAGGACGGCCTCTAAGTACAGTGTGGTGCCCTGTTGTTGTGTGCACTGCCTCCCATGGTCGAATAGCTTGGCCAGTGTGTTAAGTGCAGAGAGTGCTATTGATGTTCATGCCAGTGCCACAGCTGCGGGAGGAGGGCTGGCCATTAGGCCTTTGAGGTCCCTTTGCCCATAATGTGAGGTGCACATGCAAGGATGAGGAGGACACTGGAAAGGGTACTCACCCCGACCAACCGACTGAGGTCATTGAACTTCTTGCGGCATTGGTTAGCAGTCCTGGGGACATCGCTGTTGGCTGACACCCTCAGGGCGATTTCCCTCCAGGCTCTCCTGTACTGCCTCCTGGGAGCCTTCTTGCCACTGTCCGGGCACAAGATCTCTCTGTTCTTTTCCAACCCCCTAAGCAGCACCCTCAAAGCATGCTCTGAGAAGCGCTGCGCTCGTTCACGGGCCTTCTGCATGGCTTCAGGCGCTATTTGGGTCCACCAGCAGTGTTCAGGCCTAGCTGCAGGGCTCCACTATCCAGGGCGTGGCTGCAGACAAAGTCGACCCTTCCCCCTTTAAGAGCTGGCCGGCGTCAGGGTGTCTGCTGTCAATCAAAACATGACCGCACCTGCGCTGCGCCCGGCCTCGGCGTTATCAGTCCGCACCGCCGGCTTAGCGCCTAAAGATAGGAGTGCAACGCCAGTTTCAGCGCTCGCCCAAACTCCTTGGCCAAAGCTACTGAATTTCGGCGAAGTGGCCTCCACTTTCTGGCGGGCGCTAACTTTAGCGCCCGCCCGACTTTACCGCCCCAAAAGTGGCTATACTGAATTTCTAGGCCAATGTATTTTGTTTTACGAATAAGAGAATCATTCTGCGAGAAAAACAGTGGCATTTCTGGATCAGGATCAAAAAGTAATTGATTAAGAATGAGCAAACTGGCTTCGGTTCAGCTAATTAAATTTGGTTTAAGTCTGCAGGAAGCACCTGTAGAATGGGTCATGTCACTGCCCATTTCACTCACTGTTAAGAAAGCCTTTGGCAGATTGGAGTGGGACTACGCCCATTCCATATATTGGTGAGATTCGAGTTTGAAGAGAGCAAAAGAAAGAAAGACTTGCATTTATGTAGCGCCCTTCACGACCTTAGAACCTCCCAAAGCGCTTTACAGCCAATGAAGTTTTTTTTGAACTGTAGTTGTAGAAAATGTTGCAGTCAATTCGTGCACAGTAAGATCCCACGAACAGCAACGTGACAATGACCGGATGACCTGTTTTTAGGTGTTGGTTGAGGGATAAATATTGGCCGGGACACTGGGGAGAACGCCCCCTGCTCTTCTTTGAAATAGTGCCATGGAATCTTTTACGTCCACCTGAGAGGGCAGACGGGGGCCTCGGTTTAATGTCCCACCCAAAAGATGGCACCTCCGACAGCGCAGCGCTCCCTCAGCACTACACTGGCGTGTCAGCCTAGACTTTATGCTCAGGTCCCTGGAGTGGGACTTGAAGCCAGAAACTGCTGACTCAGAGTCAAGAGTGCTACCCACTGAGCCACAGCAGATGCAACAAATAAATAAATACATACAATAAAGGACGATAAACATTTGGCACAATCTACCAGTAAAGGTAATGGACATTTGTAGTGTTCAAAATGCTAGCTGGGTGAGGTGGACAACAGGAGAGATGAGTTTCAATGGGCTGGATGGCCTTTTCTTGTCTGACTGATTCTTATGTTCAAAGTCACATACTAAGCTGAATAATGTTTTATCAAAGACAAAGATTCAGAGGGTTGCAAGTCAGTTCTTCAGGAAGGAAGATCTCTGTGCAATCTTGAAAATGGCCCGTGTGTAATAAACTGTTGGCCTTGAAAATTCTTGTTTATCCTGCACCTTTGAAAACTGAAGCATTATACTGGCATAAGAAAGTCCGATGGCCTTTGCAGGTCACTTCAGGACATATATTTGTTTTCTGTCCAATCGTTTATTGTTATTGGCTTGAAATCACTACTGGCTACAGAACATCATTGACAACAGTGGTATATCTTATACAGAG
The DNA here is from genome assembly GCF_052327205.1 of Somniosus microcephalus. Classification (NCBI taxonomy): domain Eukaryota; kingdom Metazoa; phylum Chordata; class Chondrichthyes; order Squaliformes; family Somniosidae; genus Somniosus; species Somniosus microcephalus. The sequence goes on along the minus strand of NC_140997.1, from coordinate 16,909,196 downwards.
GCTTACACAGGAAATCATATAAACAGTGAGCTGCATATTAATGCTCGCTATGCTGTGGATGGAGCTTTTCATACTTTGGCCTAGAAATGCACTGGCGCAGCGCTACTTGAGGCGCCCTGCATCCCTCTTGCGGCGCTGCAACTGAAAATCGCAGCGCAACGTCCCACTGTGGTTCGGCGAGCTGCGGTACTGCAGGCCTTCCTCCCCTTCTTAAAGGGGAGGGGCCTGCTGCAGCGCGATCGGCGATCGCGAGTGCCGGCAAAAGAGCCCGGCACCGAGGAGAAGTGCCGGGCTCCTGGGACACAGCCGGCACAACGCGGCAGGGGGGGCTCAGGAGGCCGGGGACGGCGGCGCGGAGAGGTGCTGACAGGCTGCCAGCAAAAAAAATGGCCGCTCAGTGCCTCTACCGCCGCAGGTAGGCCCCCCTGATTGCAGCCAGCGTTAAAGCAGGGGGCGCTACCAGATTTGGCGATCGGGGCGGTAGTGGGGCGCTGCGCACACCAATGATGTCATCGGTGGCGGCGCAGCGCTAACAGCTAGCACCGCCATTAGCGCCCCGCTAAATTTTGCGGGAGGCATGGGCAGTGGCGCAAAACCCACTAAGTGCCCTCTTTGGGCGCTAACAGGTGACGCAGCCCACTGAATTTCTAGGCCGTTGTTCCTTTTAACACGTTAGCCTGGCAATAGGTTTATCATTTCATTGACTTAGCCATCTCGCTGCTGAAATTTCAGCTTCCACCTCTTCCCCTCCCACTCCCCAGCCAATTGTAAGTAGACTCTTCAATAAAGCGCATAGTACGGCTAAGGTTAGCTATGTAATAGAAAGTTAGAACATTGAGTCATGCTGTAGGAGGTTTAACATAAGAACATAAGAAATAGGAGCAGGAATAGGCCACTTGGCCCCTCGAGCCTGCTCCGCCATTCAATAAGATCGTGGCTGATCTTGGGCTCAAAGCCACTTCCCAGCCCGCTCCCCATAACCCTTCACTCCGTTATCTTGCAAAAATCTGTCTATCTCCACCTTAAATGTATTTAATGACCCAGCCTCCACAGCTCTCTGGGGCAGAGAATTCCACAGATTTACGACCCTCTGAGAGAAGAAATTCCTCCTCATCTCAGTTCTGAAAGGGCGACCCTTTATTCTAAAACTGTGCCCCCGAGTTCTAGATTTCCCCACGAGGGGGAAACAGCCTCTCTGCATCTACCTTGTCAAGCCCCCTCAGTATCTTATATGTTTCAATAAGATCCCCTCTCATTCTTCTAAATTCCAAAGAGTATAGGCCCAGCCTGCTCAACCTTTCTTCATAAGTCAACCCGCTCATCTCTGGAATTAACCTAGTGAATCGTCTCTGAACTGCCTCCAATGCAAGTATATTAGGGCACTAAAGATGGTCATAGAACCCCTGAGTTAGAGAGGAGAGACAAAAACTCAGCCAACATACCTGCCCCTGATTGCTAAAAGTGCACTTGTGTGGATATTGGATATCGACAAAGTCAATCTTGATGGCCTCTCATGACCCAACAGCCTACCAATGCTCACTGTGTAGGCTCACATAATGAATAGCCACTTGAACCAGACACACGAGGGCTGGTGCCACTCTGACTGATTCTTCGAGCCCAAGGACAACAAAATCAGTTGCAGTGTCCACCAATGGCCCATTTGAGATTGTTTAACCTCGCGCACCTTTCTAATTATCCTCTGATGTGCAGTACACCCCAAAACTATCTGGTAGCTGCACAATCAAGAGAGCTCATGATGGATTTTCAGGTTTCAAACATTTGGATTGCAATAAATGCATCATAAACATCATTCGTGTCTTTGCAGGATTTACTGAAGCCTTTTTGCAGTTGTGATTTTTTTGTGCGAGAGTAGGGTGGTTTGCCATTGTAGGGCCAGCTTTCGGTAAGGACAGCAGTAGTGGTTTTGGACGGGTGACTGAAGACATCTTGGAAGAGTTAAGTGGAGGGGTAAGGCAAAGTCATACAAACCGATGAAAATGACGGGTAGGAAAAGACCAGCTGTTCTGTCAAGCCTGTCGCACACTCATGATGGCTGGAACATCATGACTGGACACGTCCTACTCTCCTGAAAGACAAGGCGTGCGATGGGGGAAGGACTGGATACCATGGAATATCGTGCAGTCTGGCTCAATGAGGAGCAGGCACTTTTCTAGCTTATGATTAATTGCAAAAGTGTGAGAACATTTTACAATTTGCAGCGGAATTGACGGCAGAGAAACGTTCCTCTCATTGTGTCAAGGATGTCAAGTGGGTGCTTTGTCACTTATAAGAGTTTCCCCAAGGTGGACAGCAATGGATTTATCACTCGTCCTCCCGACTGGATTGTAATATTCAAATGTCAGCAAACAGACTTTGTGCGTTGGCGTGCCCATTTTTCTTCGCATCTGGTCCAAGTTGTTGCCGTATTTTTCTCCCCTACTTTGAATCCTGCCCTTCTGAGATGCCCTGGTTGCTGAATGTTTCTGTCAAAAGAAGTCTAGCTCCCCGTTGAGCTGCATACACCTCGTCCACTGTGGCTCAGCTGGTAGCACACTCGCCTCTGAGTCAGAAGGTTGTGGGTTCAAGTCCCACTCCAGGGACGTTGAGCACATAAAGCTAGGCTGACACTCCCAGTGCAGTGCTGAGGGAGCGCTGCGCTGTTGGAAGTGCTGTCTTTCGGATGAGACATTAAACCGAGGCCCCGTCTGCTCTCTCAGGTGGATGTAAAAGATCCCACGGCACTATTTCAAAGAAGAGCAGGGGAGTTCTCCCCGGTGTCCTGGGGCCAATATTTATCCCTCAATCAACATAACAAAAACAGATTATCTGGTCATTATCGCATTGCTGTTTGTGGGAGCTTGCTGTGCGCAAATTGGCGGCCACGTTTCCCACATTACAACAGTGACTACACTTCAAAAGTACTTCATTGGCTGTAACGTGCTTTTTGAGACGTCTGGTGGTTATGAAAGGTGCTATATAAATGCAAGTCTTTCTTTTTACACTGGTAATCATACCACGGAAAGGGAAAGATTATTCACGAAGACAGCAATTTTTCAGCCCATCCTCATGGATGACGGCTGGTGCCAGCAGCAACTGGAGATTAATAACAATCGTACACAGTGACGTAATAAAACTCACTCCGCACGTGGTTTGAGCATAAAGCAAGGCTTTAATCAACTTGTTTCAGAACATGGAGGTCTAGTTGTCCTTCACTAGTTCCTTGTCTTACAAAATGTCCCTGGAAAGCTGGGCCCACGCCCGAGTATTTATACTCCTTGGACGGCGCCACCAGCTGGCCGTCCAGCGTTATTTCATAAGTAGTTTCTTGATGATGAGATTTATAACAGACATGGCAATGGTGAAAGTGTAAAGCCCAGAGGTATGTTCTGGTTATATTCCTGGTTGCCATCAGTTGGATAATCCTGCTAGCTGGCTACTGTACTTTTTAAAAAATTATTTGCAAGTCTTGGGTAAAATTCTTTTTGCCACATTTCTTTCCATTCTAGAGGGGAGTATTTTTTTTCTTAACAACACCTCAACACGTCTGTGAAATATCGAGCAAAATCAAAATTGGTGGCTTGACAAAATACTTGACACAGAATTAGCAAGTTGCACACAATAAAAGCTACATAGTAACTAAAAAAAACACACCTAATAAAGTGGAAACGGTGAATACTGGAAATGTACAGTCGGTCAGTCAGCCTCTGAAAGGGAGAAGAATGGCCCACGTTTCAGGTACGGCCCTTCACCTGGACTGAAAGGTCCCACCCAAAACGTTAACATATCTTTCCCTTTCAGATACTGATGGACCTGCTGAGTAGTTCTGGTATTTTCATAGAATCATAGAAACCTACAGCACAGAAGGAGGCCATTCGGCCCGTCGTGCCTGTGCCGGCTCTTTGAAAGAGCAGTTGTGTTTAGTCCCACATCCCCGCTTCTTGTCCGTAACCCTGTCAGTTCCTCATCCTCAAAAACCCGTCCAACTCTCTTTTAAAATTATTGATGGAATCAGCTTCCGCCACCTTTTCAGGTCGAGCGTTCCAGATCTCGACAACTCGCAGTGAAAAAGTTTCTCCTCATCTCCCCTCTACATCTTTTTCCAATAATTTTGAATCTATGACCTCTGGTTATTGACCCACTCCCCAGAGGGAATAGTTTTTTCCCTATTTACTCTGACAAAACCTCTCGTCATCTTGAAAACCTCCATTAGGTCACCTCTCAACCTTCTCTGTTCCAAGGAGAACAGTCCTAACTTTCCCAACCTCTCCTCATAACTGAAGTCCCTCATCCCTGGTAAGAACATAAGAAATAGGAGCAGGAGTAGGCCAATCGGCCCCTCGAGCCTGCTCCACCATTCAATAAGATCATGGCTGATCTGATCCTAACCTCAAATCTTCTATCACTCTGCATCCACCCGAACCCATGTGATCTCCCGGGAGAGGCGAAAAACCAGATAAAGACCCAATGGCCAATTTGGGAGAAAAAAATCTGGGAAATTCCTCTCCGACCCATCTAGGCGATCGAAATTCTTCCAGGAGATCACTCTGTCCCTATATTTTCTACAGTACTTACCTTCTGTAAAGGCGATCTCCACCCCAGTCAGGAACAGGAATAAAACCATCTCCTGAAATCTAACACAGAATTAGAACACAGTAGGAGCAGAACCAGGCTACACGGCCCCTGAGCCTACTCCACTACCCACAGGGCCATGACCATTCCGAACCTAGACTCATGTCCAATTTCCTGCCCGCTCCCCGTAACCCTTAATTCCCTTTACTTCTAGGAAACTATCTATTTCTGTTTTAAATTTATTTAATGATGTAGCTTCCACAGCTTTCTGGGGCAGCAAATTCCACAAACCTACCACCCTCTGAGTGAAGAAGTTTCTCCTCATCTCAGTTTTGAAAGAGCTGCCCCTTATTTTAAGATTATGCCCCTAGTTCTAGTTTCACCCATCATTGGGAACATCCTCACCGCATCCACCCGATCAAGCCCCTTCACAATCTTATATGTTTCAATAAGATCGCCTCTCATTCTTCTGAACTCCAATGAGTAGAGTCCCAATCTACTCAACCTCTCCTCATATGACCACCCCCTCATCCCCGGGATTAACCGAGTGAACCTTCTTTGTACTGACTCGAGAGCAAGTATGTCTTTTCTTAAGTATGAACACCAAAACTGTATGCAGTATTCCAGGTGCGGTCTCACCAATACCTTGTACAACTGCAGCAATACCTCCCTGTTTTTATATTCCATCCCCCTACCAATAAAAGCCAACATTCCATTGGCCTTCTTGATCACTTGCTGCACCTGCATATTAACTTTTTGAGTTTCGTGCACCAGGACCCCCAGATCCCTTTGTACTACAGTACTTTCCAGTTTCTTGCCATTAAGATAATAACTTGCTCTATGATTTTTCCTGCCAAAGTGCATAACCTCACACTTTCCAGTATTGTATTCCATCTGCCAAATCTCTGCCTGTGGTGTATGTGCCTTTAAGAGCAATTGTGGTGTATGTGCCTTTAAGAGCCCCAGGTGTGCGTAATGCCGGTAATTGCCACTTGGGCTATATAAGCCTGTGTATTGTGTATATCCTTTAGAACCCCCCCCAGACTTGCTTAGTAAATACCTATGAACCAACTCCTGTCTTCAGTGTCTTTATCTACACACGGACACTACAGTGGCGACGAAGTGGAAACGGACTTACCTGCAATTCGGCAGCACCTCAAGGACATCGATTCCTCCAGCATCCAGAAGACTCAAGGAAGTAATAGAAACTGTGGTTTCACCAGCTGGCCAAGCTGGTGGCAGGTACTGCGCTAATCCTTCCTGGGCATCAGGCTGGGGCTCCAGCGGCGGGCTCCACAGCTGAGACAGGCAGCGAAATCGGAGGCAAGCAATAACGGACTGGGAGGGTGCACTCGGGAGACGGCCGGCGCGGCAAGCAGGTCAGCGTTTAGACCTCCGTCGGGAACGAGTCTCCAACAGTGAATAAATGGAAACCACAGTTAAACAGCGTTGTTATCGGTAGCAGCGGTGGGAAAGCGCAGGAAGCGCCATATCGTTGCTACAGAGAGAAAAAAAAAGCGCGGGAAGCGCCATATTTTTTTTTGAAATGCCTAAGTCTGGCAAGATTGATGCTTTTGATAACGAAACAGAGTCTAACTTTGGCAATATTGATGTTTTTGATAACAAGATAGAGGATTGGACCACATATGTAGAAAGAGTGGAGGTGTTTTGCACCGCAAATGGAATAGAAGATGAAAAAAAAGCTTCAGTGCTTCTGGATCTGATGGGCGCAGAAACATACAAGCTGTTACGCAACTTAATCACTCCAGCCGAACCGATGGACAAGAATTTTGAGGAGATTGTTGATACCCTACACTGCCAATTCGAGGCAGGACTGGCAGATTCTCTGCAAGACAAATTCATCTGCGATCCCCTAAGTGTAGAAACACAAAAAAAGGTATCTTCTGGAAAAGATTTAACACTGGACAAGGCTTTCAGTGCAATAGGAGCGGCAAAGATACAGCAAAGGCCACAGGACTTCGGCACCCATGAAATGACACGGGGTTTCGAGAGATGTTATCGCTGCGGCAGATCCAACCATGACCAGAGGGATTGCTGGTTCAAATAAAAAGCATGCAGGCGATGCGGAAAGATGGGACACATTCCACGTGTATGCCGATCTGAAAATAAAAAATCCACAAACGGGAAAAGAATCAATAAGGAAAAGCACAGAAAGGTACAAATGATGACGGACAGTAGCTCCAAAGACCAGAAGAGCGATAGCGACTCCGGGAACAAGAGACTAAGCTCTCTCAAATTACATAATGTAATTGCCAATGAAGATTACCAGACCATTTGGGTTACCCTCATAATAGCAGGGTCCCCAGTTAAAATGGAGCTAGATACAGGATCAGCTCTAACCGTAATAAATCGACGAGATTACGAGAGGCTATTTTCGCATATACCTCTAAAAGACACATCCATTATCTTAAAAACATATACGGGGCAGAAAGTATACCCCAAAGGAAAAATAAAGGTGCCTGTGGTATACAACGGCAAAGAAATACAAAAGTTGTATTTATACATTCTACAAGATGGTGGTCCACCGTTGTTGGGACGTGAATGGATAAGGAAGATACGTTTAGACTGGCACTCCATTCAGGCACTGACGGTGACCAGTAAGGAAAAAAACAATGATGACATCATACCTGAACGATTAAAAGACATCTTGGCCAACGCCAAAGAAGTGTTTCAAGAGAAACTAGGAACCTTGAAAGGCATCACCGCCTCAATAAAAGTGGAAGATGCAGCAATTCCAAAATGTTTTAAGGCAAGACCGGTGCCATACGCAATACGTCCGGCAGTCGAGGCAGAGCTGGAGAATTTGGAAAAGGCAGGCGCATTATCCAAAATAGATTGGAGCGAATGGGCAACACCCATCGTTCCAGTCATGAAAAAAGCATTGAAAAATAACTGAGGAACAGAGAAAAATTCGCATCTGTGGGGACTTTAAGGTGACTGTAAACCCGGTCCTTCACACGGTACAGTATCCGCTTCCGAGGATAGAAGATATTTTCGCCTCACTATCCGGAGGAAAACGTTTCACAAAAATTGACTTGGCACAGGCATATCTACAGATGGAGGTTGAGGAGACCTCTAAAAAGTATCTCACAATAAACACACACAAAGGCCTGTACCAGTACAATCGACTGGTTTTTGGAGTAGCATCAGCTCCAGCTATCTGGCAAAGAGCTATGGAGCAAGTCCTGCAAGGGATTCCGGGGACTCAGTGTTACCTAGACGACATCCTTATAACAGGAGAAAACGACAACGAGCACCTTGCCAATTTGGAGCAGGTGCTCACTAGGCTGAAAGAACGGGGCCTACGAGCAAATTGCCCCAAGTGCGAATTTTTCCAAAATCAGATATCATATTGTGGCCACATAATTAATAAGGAAAGGTTGCATAAGTCACCTGAAAAAATTGAAGCAGTTATAAAAGCCCCAGCACCTGAAAATGTTTCACAATTGAGGTCATTCCTGGGATTAATAAATTACTATCATAAATTTTTACCGAACTTATCAACTATTCTACACCCTCTTAATGATCTTCTACACACAGGAGTGATTTGGAAATGGAACGAAGACTGTAAACGTGCCTTCCATAAATGTAAAGACTTAATCACATCCGAGAAAGTTTTGGCTCATTACAACCCATCACTACCAATCAGACTGGCGTGCGATGCATCCCCTTACGGCATAGGAGCGGTATTGTCCCATAGATTCCCTGATGGCTCGGAACGGCCGATAGCTTTTGCGTCACACTCATTGAACTCAGCTGAGCGTAACTATTCCCAGATAGACAGGGAAGCACTCAGCCTGGTATGGGGAGTGAAGAAATTCAACCATTACCTACACGGACAAAAATTTACCTTGCTGACTGACCATCAACCCCTCATCTCCATATTCAACCCTAAGAAAGGTGTCCCCATTATGACGGCACAAAGACTACAGAGGTGGTTCCTTTTTCTAGGGGCACACCAATACAACATTGAATACAAAGGGTCAAAACAGCATGGGAATGCTGACGGTTTATCGCGCCTGCCGTTGCCAACGATAGAAGAGGCACCTACAGTAGACCCAGTAGAGATATTCCACTCTACCATAGTGGAATGTCTACCGGTGACAAATTCTGCCATTGAAAGGGAGACCAGAAATGACCCTACTCTCTCACGGGTCTACGATTTAACAGTGAAGGGATGGCCAGCACATGGCGAACCACTGTTGCCAGCATTCTCGCAAAGAAGAGAACAGCTGTCAGTGTGCCGAGGAACCTTGATGTGTGGATCCAGAGTGGTGATTCCACCCAAACTCCAGGATAAATTGCTAAAGGAGCTTCACGAGGGGCATCTGGGTGGAGTGAAAATGAAGAACCTAGCTAGGGCGTTTGTATGGTGGCCAGGTATCGATGGAGACATCGAAGACATGACCAAGAGCTGCCTAGGATGCCAGAAGGTCCAAAATGCTCCGCCACAGGCCCCTCTACATCCATGGGAGTGGCCCTCATCTCCCTGGCAAAGGGTGCACATCGACTTTGCTGGTCCATTTTTAGACTCAATGTTCTTAATCGCAGTTGATGCACACTCCAAGTGGCCGGAGGTAATAAAGATGTCCTCCACCACCACGGAAAAAACCATCACAGTATTAAGGACCATATTTGCCAGGAATGGGCTGCCGGAACAGATATGTTCTGATAATGGACCGCAATTTGTGTCTGAAGAATTCAGAAAGTTCTTAAAGAACAATGGGGTAAAGCACTACACGTCTGCCCCATACCATCCCGCCACCAATGGATTGGCTGAAAGGTTTGTCCAGACCTTTAAGAAGGCCATAAAGGCCATGGGTAATGAAGACATAAAACTTCAGCACAAGGTGGATAACTTCTTATTTGCATATAGGAATGCAACACATATGGTTACAAACCAAACTCCCGCCATGATGTTCTACAATAGAAACCTAAGATGCCGGCTGGATTTGGTCAAGCCCAACATCCGAAGGGACGTGGAGAACCGGCAGTTTCAGGGCATGAATGAAAGGCCAACTAGGGCCTTCCAGATAGGCCAACCGGTTTTGGCCCGGGACTACCGTACCGAGAAATGGCAGCCTGGAACTATCTGCACACGACTAGGACCACTGATGTATACCGTGGACATCGGAGAAAGCATAATAAGGCGCCATGCTGACCAAATCATCAAGTCATCCGAAAAGGGACAACCTACACCACCACGCTATACATCTAACGATGAAGTAGAGATACCCATATCTACCTCCGATCCGGTGATACTGGAACCCGATGAACCCGACACTGGCCTTCAAGCCGAATCAGCCTTGCCAGAAGAACCTACTACACCACCAGAAACTACTACACCCCCGAGGCGTTATCCGGACCGAGTCAGGAAGCCTCCTGAGAGACTAACTTATAATTAATTAATACAGCAATGTATATTATTTTGCATATAACATGTAATTAATAATTACTTAAAATATGATGTACTAGTTAGCTAGAAGGGGAGGAATTGTGGTGTATGTGCCTTTAAGAGCCCCAGGTGTGCGTAATGCCGGTAATTGCCACTTGGGCTATATAAGCCTGTGTATTGTGTATATCCTTTAGAACCCCCCCCAGACTTGCTTAGTAAATACCTATGAACCAACTCCTGTCTTCAGTGTCTTTATCTACACACAGACACTACACTGCCCACTTACTTAGCCTGTCTATGTCCCTTTGCAGGTTTTTTATGTCCTCACTCACTACTTTCCGTCCCATCTTTGTATCATCTGCAAACTTTGATATGTTACACTTGGTCCCCTCCTCCAAATCATTAATATAGATTGTAAAGAGTTGGGGACCCAGCACTGACCCCTGTGGAACACCACTAGTTACTGGTTGCCAATCTGAGAACGAACCATTTATCCCAACTCCCTGCTTTCTGTTAGAGAGCCAATCCTCCACCCACGCCAGAATATTACCCCCAATCCCGTGATTTTTTATCTTGAGCAATAATCTTGTGTGGCACCTTGTCAAATGCCTTTTGGAAGCCTAAATACACTACGTCCACTGGTTCCCCTTTATCCACCCTGTATGTTACTTCCTCAAAAAACTCAAGCAAATTTGTCAAACATGACTTCCCCTTCATGAAACTATGCTGAGTTTGTCCTATTAAATTATGTTTATCCAAATGTCCCGTTACTGCCTCCTTAATAATGGACTCTAACATTTTACCAACCACAGATGTTAGGCTAACAGGTCTATAGTTTCCAGCCTTCTGCCTACTACCCTTTTTAAATAAGGGTGTTACATTAGCAGTTTTCCAATCTGCCGGGACCTTTGCTGAGTCCAGTGAGTTTTGGAAAATTATTACCAATGCATCCACAATCCCTACCGCTACTTCCCTCAAGACCCTAGGATGCAAGCCATCAGGTCCAGGGGATTTATCCGCCTTGAGTCCCATTATTTTACCAAGTACCACTTCCTTAGTGATTTTAATCGTATTTAGTTCCTCCCCCCCTAGAGCCCCCTGTTTGTCCAGTGTTGGGATATTCTTAGTGTCCTCTACTGTAAAGACTGATACAAAATAATTGTTCAGTGTTTTTGCCATCTCCATGTTTCCCACCATTAATTTCCCAGTCTCATCCTCTAAGGGACCAACATTTACTTTAGCCACCCTTTTTCTTTTTCAGAAAGAAAGATCACAGAAACCCCACAGTGCAGATAGAGGCCATTTCGGCCCATCGAGCCTGCACCGACACATATCCCACCCAATCCCCGTAACCCCTACACCAACACATATCCCCATTTAATCCCCCTAACACTAAGGGTCAATTTATCATAGCCAATCAACCTAACCCGCACATCTTTGGACTGTGGGAGGAAACCGGAGCACCCGGAGGAAACCCACGCAAACACGTGGAGAATGTGCAAACTCCACACAGACAGTCGCCCGAGGCCGGATTCGAACCCGGGTCCCTGGCGCTGTGAGGCAACAGTGCTAACCACTATGCCACCGTGCTGTAGAACTATAGAAACTTTTGCTGTCTGTTTTTATATTTTTTGCTAATTTACTTTCATAATCTATCTTCCCTTTCTTAATCAATCTTTTAGTTATTTTTTGCTGTCTTTTAAAGACTTCCCAATCTTCCATCCTCCCACTAGATTTGGCTACCTTATATGCCCTTGTTTTTAGTCGGATACTATCCTTAATTACTTTACTTAGCCACGGATGGCTATCTTTTCTTTTACACCCTTTTTTCCTCAGTGGAATATTTTTTTTTTGGAAGTTGTAAAATAACTCCTTAAATGTACACCACTGATCATGTACCGTCTTACCCTTTAATCTATTTTCCCATTCCACTCTAATCAATTCCGCTCTCATACCTTCATAGTCTCCTTTATTCAAGCTCAGCACGCTTGTTTGAGATCCAACCTTCTCACTCTAATTGAATATGGAACTCAACCATGTTATGGTCACTCATTCCAAGGGGATCCTTTACTAGGACATTTTTAATTAATCCTGTCTCATTACACAGGACCAAATCTAAGGTTGCTTGCCCCCTGGTCGGTTCAGTTACATGCTGCTCAAGAAACCCATCCCTAATACACTCAATGAACTCATCCTCAAGGCTGCTCTGCCCAATTTGATTTGTCCAGTTAATATGATAATTAAAATCCCCCCTAATTATAGCTGTTCCCTTATTACAAGCCTCAACTATTTCCTGATTAATACTCCGTCCAACAGAGTTGCAACTGTTCGGAGGCCTATAGACTACACCCACTAGTGTTTTTTTCCCCTTATTATTCCTTATCTCCACCCAAACTGTTTCACTATCCTGCTCCTTTGACCCAATATCATTTCTCTGTATTATAGTGATTCCTTCCTTTATTAACATAGCCACCCCACCTCCTCTCCCTTCCTGCCTGTCCTTCCTGATTGTTAAACAACCTGGTATGTTTAATTCCCAGTCATGGTCACCCTGCAGCCATGTTTCTGTAATGGCCACAAGACCATACCCATATGTCATTATTTGTGCCGTTAACTCATTAATTTTGTTACGAATGCTACGTGCATTCAGATAAAGAACTTTCAAATATGTTTTGTAACACTTAGTTCCTGTTTTTTCCCTTTTTAGTACTTTACTTTTTACTCCATACCTTCTGTCCCTTCCTGACACGTTCTGTTTTTTAATTCCCCCACTGCTACCTAAGTCTATGACCTTCTCTGTCGTCATTTCTATTATTTGCTCTCTAGAAACCTCCCCCCCACTAATTAGTTTAAAGCCCTCTCTACAGCCCTAGTTATATGATTCGCCAGGACTCTAGTCCCAGCACTGGCCAAGTGGAGTCCGTCCCAACGTAACAGCTCCCTCCTGTCCCAGTACTGGTGCCAGTGTCCCAAGAAGCAAAACCCATTTCTCCCACACCAGTCTTTGAGCCACGCATTTAACTCTTTAATTTTATTTATCCTAGCCAAATTCGCTCGTGGCTTAGGTAATAACCCAGAGATTATTACCCTTGAGGTTCTGTTTTTTAATTTGACCCCTAGCTGCTCATACTCCTTTAACAGAACCGTCTTCCTTGTCCTATCTACGTCATTTGTACCAACATGGACCACGACAACTGGATCCTCCCCCTCCCACTCCAAGTTTCTTTCCAGCCCAGAAGAGATGTCCTTAACCCTGGCACCGGGCAGGCAACACAGCCTTCGGGACTCCCGCTCTTGACTGCAGAGAACCCTATCTATCCCCCTAATGATACTATCCCCTACCACTACAACATTTCTTTTTACTCCCTCCACTTGAATGGCCCCCTGTACCATGGTGCTGTGGCCAGGTTGCTCATCCTCCCTGCAGTCCCCGCTCCCGCCCTCACAGGGAGTAAGAACCTCGATCCTGCTGGACAAGAACAAGGGCTGCGTCTCCTTCAACACTACATCCTGGATCCCTGTACCTTCCTCACTCGTAGTCACACCATCCTGTCCCTGACCACGGACTACATCTGCAGTAATTAACTTCATAGGTGTGACCATCTCCTGAAACATAGAGTCCAGGAACTTCTCCCCCTCCCTGATGTGTCGCAGTGTCTGAAGCTCGGTCTCAAGCTCCATAACATGAAACTTGAGTTCCTCTAGCAGCAAACACTTGTTGCAGATGTAATCATCGTGAGCCTCAATGGGGACCACCGGCTCCCACATCTCGCAACAGTAACACATCACCTGCTCCATTCTATATAATTAATTAAATTTCTTATTATTAGTTATGAAGACCCTGCCCGGATATAGATGATAATGTCACACCACTATTCAATAGGACTTACCAACTTAAAGGTATAAAAGAGAAGGAAGAAAACCAACCAACCAGCTGATCACCAACCTCCTCCTTGAACACTGTCTGTGGGGCCTGTTTGGTTGACTCGTCTCACTGCTCCGCCTCCGCAGTGCTGTCTAAGCCTGGGAGTGGGGAACAAAACAGAGCAAAAAACACACCCTCACCTCCCACTTGTCCAAACTCTCCCACTTAGCAAAACTCCAGCAGCACTCAATGCACAAAGCACTCCTGGTAGACCTCCTCTGTCCCCTTTCTAAGGCCTTTACATCTTTCCTGAAGTGTGGTGCCCAGAACTGTCCACAATACTCCAGCTGAGGCCTAACCAGTGACTTATAAAGTTCTAGCATGATCTCTTTGCTTTTATGTTCTATTCCTCTATTTATAAACCCAGGTAACCCATGTGCTTTTTTGACCACCCTATCAACTTGCCCTGCCATCTTTAAAGATTTCTGTACACGGACACCAAGTTCTCTCTGCTCATCTACACTTTTCAAAATTGTGCCATTTATAATATACTGTCTTTCCATCTTAGTCCTCCCAAAGTGCATCACTTCACACTTCTCCACATTGTGCTCCATCTGCCGTGCTTCTGCCCATTTCACCATCCGATGTCAGCCTGAAGCCTATAGCTAACCTGATCTACTACTTTGCCAAGTTTCGTATCATCTGCAAACTTTATAATGCTGCTCCCTACACACGGTTCTTCAACGCATAACCTTTCTTATTTATCCAATCACACAATAAATCTCTGATTTAAATACTTAAGGAATAATTTCTCTCATTTTTGTCAGTATAACTTAAAAAATATATATAAAAGTTATTGCTTTGCCTGCAACAAGTAAAATATCAACATAAAGAAAGTTCCACCTTAACTGCCTTTGTAAATTTGCATGCTGTAGATTTGCATAGTAATGCTGGTGGTTCCAAGAGAGATGACGACTGGGTTTCTCCCTCCAGCAAAGTAGAAGGAAATTTGGTAAACAAAGTTATTCCTAGACCAGTGTGCAAGTAAAAGTAACTGTGGGTTTCTAAGGAAAAGGCTGGTCCGGCAAAACAGTTCAAGTATAATTTCTCCCTGCAAAAGAACAAAATAATAACACTCACTGCAGCGTAACTAAATGTATAATGTCGAGCGAGATTTGAAAGGGTAGATAAAAAAAAAGATTTACATTTCTATAGCGCCTTTCACAACCTCAGAATGCCGCAAAGCACTTTACAGCCAATGAAGTGTAGTCACGAAAGAGAGAAACTATTTCTTCTGGTTGGGGAGTATTATTATAATAGTAATTTAATAAAGGGTATTAAGGGATATAAGGACATAACAAATAGGAGCAGGAGTCGGCCATTCAGCCCTTCGAGCCTGCTCCACCGTTCAATAAGATCATGACTGATCTTCTACCTCAACTCCACTTTCCTGCACTATCCCCATATCCCTTGATTCTCTTAATATTCAAAAATCTATCAATCTCTGTCTTGAATATACTCAACGGCTGAGCCTCCACAGCCCTCTGGGATAGAGAATTCCAAAGATTCACCACACTCTAAGTGAAGAAATTTCTCCTCATCTCAGTCCTAAATGACCGACCCCTTATTCTGAGACTGTCACCCCTGGTTCTAAACTCCCCAGCCAGGGGAAACATCCTCCCTGCATCTACCCTATCAAACCCTGTAAGAATTTTGCATGTTTCAATGAGATCATCTCTCATTCTTCTAAACTCTAGAGAATATAGATCTAGTCTATTCAATCTGTCCTCATAGGACAATCCCCTCATCCTAGAAACCAGTCTGGTGAACCTTCACTGCACTCCCTCTATGGCAAGTATATCCTCCCTTAGGTAAGGAGACCAAAAGTGTACACAATACTCCAGGTTGTAGGGGGTGGTGTGTAGGTCAGCTTCGCCTCTGACTTATGAGCGGTTCGAATCGCTCCCACTCCCTTGGTTCTAGACCTGGGACTTATTTCGGGGTTGTGATGAAAAGTGCAGCAGACAACTGAATTTTGGTGAACGAAAATAAGATCTTTATTTGAGAAAGAAAATATACAACACAATAATCTTAACACTCTAAATTGGGGGAACACCTCGGAATATACAAGGGAAAATAACAATAGACAGAATACTTCACCCCTCCCAATCCCACTTCACTAGCTAAGTTGGGCTCCAGAGGACCAGGGATAATGCTCACCAAAACGACTTCTTTTGACAGCTGTAGAGGTTTGCAATTTTGGGGTTCTCTAGATGTGTCAGTTGGGGCCTGCCGTACCCCGGACGCGGTAGAGGACTTCACCTGCATGGCTGGTCAGTCTTCGCTAGTCCGCTGATGTGGTAGGGTGCGTATTGGAGCTATCAGGTGAGTACCCAATTTCTTTTGGTTAGAAGTAGGGTTTAGAGTCTTTTCAGTAAAATCTTACCCAGGGGTAAGTCAGGATAGTTTGTAGAGCGGAAAAACTTGCGGATCTTCGGTTTTCTTCTGAGTTGGGTTTTGTTGGTTGCGGTGGCCCAATATTACCCAGTTGCTGGTAATATTTGGTTGTTTGTTCCGTGGGACCCTAGTCTGCCGCGAGGTCTCCGACGGTGTGTTACTTCTTCGAAGGGGAGCTTCTTCTTGGACTGAACTTGGTGATTTGATTTGACATGAATGATGAAGCGAACTTCCTCCAGCACTGCTTTCTTGAACTCTTTTCTTCAACTCGACTCAACTCCTTGAACTCTCCTCTCACTCGAACCGCCGTTGACTCCTTGAACTGCCTGAACCGCTTGACCCGAACTGAACCCGAACTCCTTGAACCGAAAAAAAAACTCTTGTTGTAAAAGCAGGCCCTCAATTATACTGTTTGAGGCCTGCTAATCTGCGCACCAAATCAGTTCTGTCTCTTTGTTAGTTTTGGCGGGCTCGTTAACATTGATGGGTTAAAAATTGTTTAATAGGTTTCGGGATGGTCCCATCGATCTTAATTGGTTTAAGATTGTGTGAAGTGGTTTCGGGGTGGTCTCATCGATTCTTAAGTGGTTTTAAGCAATTGTTTATCCTCTTGTTTGATTGCAGTAACATTTGTCTTTTCCTGTGGGGCCAAGGTTCTTTTGTTGGTTGGTGGCATGTTCTGCATTATGTAAACTTTGGATGGTTCTGTGATTTTGGGCGGGAACTGCTCTTCTGTTGGTCTGTTGTCATTATGTAAAATGACTGAGACAGTCCAGATAGCCCCCAGACAGCTTGGTTATTGCCAATACCCAAAACTGTCTGTGATAATAATAATAACTTCCGGGAAGTTATGTGCATCACTTCCTGTGAACTGTGAACTATGAACTGTGAACGTTGTACATACCTCACTTCCTGTCATACGTCACTTCCTGTTGGACTGGTATAAATACTGAACTGCTCAGTATTGTAAGGGGCTTCTACCAGAGGCATGGTGAAGACCTCTCTTGTATATAGTGTGATTATAAGTTGCTTAAAGCTTACTTTAAAGTTACTTAATGTGTGAGACTCCTTTTTCTTACATCACTGTCCATTTACAGAGGCCAATCCCAATTCCTTTATTGCAGCCCCTTTTTCTTCCACAGGCTCGAACATGCTTTTAAAATAAAAACCAAAACCCTGGGGTCCTTGATTTTTAAATCGCCCTTTAGGACCAATATTCTTATACCATTCTGACACGGTTTATTAACAGTCCAAAAATCCCTTCTTTAGGGTAATCTTCTTGGTTTTGGGGAATCTGCTGAATTTTGCGAATCTTACAAGGTGTGGTCTCACCAGGGCCCTATATAATTGCAGTAAGACTTCTTTACTCTTATACTCAAATCCTCCTGTAATAAAGGCCAACATACCATATGGAACTAAGGCAGGTAGATGGTGTTAAGATACAGATCAGCCATGCTCTAATTGAATGTCGGAACAGGCTCGAGGGGCTGAATGGCCTCCTCTTGTTCCTATAAGTTACAAAATACATTGATTTAAAAGAACCATTTGCTTCTTCTCCTTTATGTGGTTAACCGGACACCTGAGCAAAAGACGACTCTGCAGTTTAGCGATCCACGTTAGGCTCAGATAGCGAATCACATAGATTATGGGCTGTGAGGGATAGAAGGTTCTTGGCAGAAAGAACTACTTACTAGGGGGTGAGCAAAGGCAGCAATATCTTTTTCATAGTTTCAGGCTTGTAATGATGTGATACCACGGTTTAATATTAAAATTAATATTTTATATTTTAACATCTCAGTTCATGAATTCAGCTGCGATGTTGGCGCTCATGAATTTTCCAGTCTTCCATAATTATAGAGATATTTACCATGGCCCAGAAATTCAGGTCGGGGGCTTCCCGCAGGTGCAAGCCCCCGACCTGCACTTACCTAGCGTGCCGGCCGTTGAGCTGTGGGCCCGCGTGGGATTCCGATCCTGGGCCTGCTCCAACTGCCGGCGTGCAGTGCTTGTGTATCCCAGGGGCGCAGTTAGTTCGATGCGTCCCCTGGGATCACGTGGGCCATGGAGAGCCAATGGTAGCAGGGAATGCTTCATTCATAAGTTTGACAGGAAGAGCTGTCAAACCTATAAATACTATAAGCCCCAAAACATCACTAAAACTTCAAATAATTCTTTTTTAAAACATCACATTTTTAAAATAACTATAAATTACATGAAATAACTATTTTAAACAGTAATTTAAATTTTTGAAAAAATTAATTTTATTTTCTAACGGGGCTAAAAATAAACTTACCTTTCTTTAAAGTATTTAAAAATAATAAACCTGTGAAAAAAATGTTTTAATTTTAATTAATTCACCACTTACCTTGTTAAAAGCAGGCCTTGCGCCTGCTTTTTAAAAGTGTAACTCCTGGAGACTTACCCTCCCGGAGAAAGCTGGAAAAAAAACGTAAGTTCGATGCGCACGCGCTGCCTCTCCGGCGCACACGTTCCACCTCTCAACCCCTTCTTTCAGGGGAACGGAAGTGCCAGTTTCCCACGCATGCGCAGTGCATGCACGAAACTGGCACTTTTGTTGGGCCTACGCGTGAGTACCCCATGCGTACTCACCCGTGGAGACCCGAATTTCTGGGCCAATATCTCACGACTGTCAGAGCATTTCCTTTCCACAATGGCATGATTCAACGTTACTGGTATAATGTCCTGGCAGTTAGAGCTTTCAAATAAAGATGTCCCTTCGTAATGCATGTTAAGTTTCCTGCCAAACAAAAGAACGAACTTGCATTTATATAGCACCTTTCACATCCTCAGGACGCCCCAAACCGCTTCACAGCCAATGAAGTATTTTTGAAGTACAAAAGCAAAATACTGCGGATGCTGGAAATCTAAAATAAAAACAGAAGATGCTGGAAATAGTCAGCAGGCCAGGCAGCATCTGTGGAGGGAGAAACAGAGTTAACGGCCGGAATTTTCAGGGGGTCAGCGGGCAGGATCGGTGGCGGGTCAGGGGGGAAAAAAAATTTTGACAGCGGTTCAGGACCCTGCTCTCAAGCCGCTGCAATTCGCCTTTCCCAATGGCACGTGTGTGATCTCCAATCCGACCCGATTCTCAGAGGCGGGCGATCCAATTAAACCAGTTATTGGGTTGACAGACCCTTAATAATGCTTTTAACCTTACCTTTTAATTTTAACTGCTCGCCCACGGGGCCCACACTGCTCGGGGACCACATCTGTGAACCTGAGGCAGGAGTTCAGTGGTCATTGCTCCAGCTGATTACTTGACAGCTTCAAATGTACAGTTAAATCTCCCACCTGACAGATCATCACTTTTCTCAACCACAAGCTGTTTCTCATTCCATTTCCAGCACAGATTCTGCAGGCTTTCCACTTTCCACTCTCCATCCAGCCTCACCTCATTGGAAGAACTCTCTCACCATGCTTCTGTCATCTCTACTTCACCTGCCATCTATTCCATCAACATGGGTGCCCTTTATACTGTC
This sequence comes from Somniosus microcephalus, assembly GCF_052327205.1. Classification (NCBI taxonomy): domain Eukaryota; kingdom Metazoa; phylum Chordata; class Chondrichthyes; order Squaliformes; family Somniosidae; genus Somniosus; species Somniosus microcephalus. Next base: position 16,889,389 of record NC_140997.1, on the reverse strand, counting down.
TCACCTTGGTCCTCAGAATCCCACCACAATCAGCCCCAACACCAGCAACACCAGGCACACCAGCAGCACCAACAACACCACCAGCCTTCTCCGCAATCAGCTGACAGAGGGCATCAGCACCCGAGCACATTGCTGCCCGGGAGGCCAGGGATGGCCTCATCATGGCCAGATTTAGTTAACTTTAAACTGTACACCCATAAGGCTGCCACATGATGCGCCAGGTTGGCACCACCCCACACGAACACCATAAAGCATCCCTACAATGCTCAAGCCATTCCTTTCACACACATCACCATTGCAGGGGGTTACCATTATGTCTTACCATTCACTGCAACTCACTAAGCCACTTCCAAAGGTGCATACAAATCTGTCCAAGACTGGAAAGTGTTGAAAATAAAGATTTTTATGTTTGACACCATATTAACAGAAACTTTACATAAACATTGGATAAAACACCCTAGTGGCTACCCTTGTGTGTTGTTAGTTTGTATGATTGCAGTAGGATGAGGGTGAGTGTGAGGGGTGACTGGTGAGATGGGGAAGTGATAATAATGTAGCTAGAGAGGGATGGGTGGAGGTGCAAGGTAAGTTGGTGTGAGTAAGGATAGGGTAGGGAAGGCAGAGTGATGGGGATGTGATGAGAGGCACAGGAGGACGAAGGCTTTGTAGTAATGTTTCTTGACCTAATGAGATCATTGAAAGGTTTGCACCACTGCACCCAGGTCCTCCTGACCACATCCCTGCTTGTGACCTCCTCTGCAATGTGCAACCAGGCTGTGTAGATCTCGTAGGGAGGTCTCTTCCGCCCATGGGAAGGGAAGAGGACCTCCCTGCTTGTTGTGACACAGTCATGGGAGAGTCTGGGTGCAGCGCTGCACCTCTGTGCAGTGATTTAATCTGAGTCCAGCCCACAAATTGCCATTTCATAACCGAGATTGATAGATTTTTGTCAGGCAAGGATATCAAGGGACAGAACCAAGGCGAGTAAATGGAGTTGAGATACAGATCAGTCATGATCTAATTGAATGGCGGAACAGGCTCGAAGGGCTGAATGACAAGGTATTGGTGAGACCGCACCTGGAATACTGCATACAGTTCTGGTGTCCATACTTAAGAAAAGACATACTTGCTCTCGAGTCAGTACAAAGAAGGTTCACTCGGTTAATCCCGGGGATGAGGGGATGGACATATGAGGAGAGGTTGAGTAGATTGGGACTCTACTCATTGGAGTTCAGAAGAATGAGAGGCGATCTTATTGAAACATATAAGATTGTGAAGGGGTTGGATCGGGTGGATGTGGGGAGGATGTTCCCGATGATGGGTGAAACTAGAACTAGGGGGCATAATCTTAGAATAATGGGCTGCTCTTTCAAAACTGAGATGAGGAGGAACTACTTCACTCAGAGGGTGGTAGGTCCATGGAATATGCTGCCCCAAAAAGCTGTAGAAGCTACATCATTACATAAATTTAAAACAGAAATAGACAGTTTCCTAGAAGTAAAGGGAATTAAGGGTTACGGGGAGCGGGCAGGAATTTGGACATGAGTCTAGGTTCGGATCGGTCATGGCCCTGTGGGTAGCGGAGCGGGCCCAGGGGCCGTGTAGCCTGATCCTGCTCCTATTTCGTGTGTCTAATTCTGTTAGATTCAGGAGATGGTTCTGTGATAGTGGATTGGCGGTTAGGATCAGATCAGCCATGATCTTATTGAATGGCGGAGCAGGCTCGAGGGGCCGATTGGCCTACTCCTGCTCCTATTTCTTATGTTCTTATGTTCTTGTGACCTCCTCCTATGTTCCTAAGTGCTTATTTCAGCCAATCTAACTTTTCCCTACAAACACCTTTAAATGTGACACGGCTGTGAAGTCTGCATGCATCCAATGGCCACAATTTCAGGTGTGGCACTTGTGAAAGGTGTGTCATAGCTGGAGGGCAAGATTTTCAGCGATATAAATTTTAAAGTACAGTTATGGCACACTAATTTTTTTTAAACAACAACAGGAAACGCTGGAAAAACTCAGCAGGCCAGGGCAGCATCGGTGGAGAGAGAAACCGAGTCAACGTTTCAGGTCGATGACCCTTCGCCAGAACTGGAAAGAAAGCAGGAAATGGAAAGCAAGTTGGGGGTCTGGGAAAAGGGGGAGGGGATGAAAGAACAAAAGGGAAGGTCAGTGATAGGATAGAAAGCAGGAGAGATAAAGAGATATTGAGAGACATTAAGAGACATTCAAGGCGAGAGGAGGTGGTAATGGGACAGGCAAAGGAACAAAGGATGGCTCTAGATGGGGGTGAATTGCGCTGGCAGAATGAAGGACAGCTGAAGGGAGGGAAGAAAAAAGAAAAAGTGTGGATAAAAAAAAGAAAATATATATATATGACAGGGGCCGAGGTTATGATCTGAAATTGTTGAACTCGATGTTGAGTCCAGAGGGCTGTAAAGTGCCTAATCGAAAGATGAGGTGCTGTTCCTCGAGCTTACGCTGGGCTTCCATGGAACAATGCAAGAGGCCGAGGACGGTGAGGTCCGAGTGGGAGTGGTGCGGTGAATTAAAGTGACAGGCCACCAATGTTTTTAAAAATTTGGAACTGAAGGAAAGGATCCATTTGTAATGTCAGCGTCCTCATGCCTAACCCCGATTGGAGTTATTTGTAGTCATTGGGGTAGATAGTTGGTCTCGGGCGGTGGCACAACCACGGGTGGAATCGGATCGGCCGCCCGTTAAACGCAGCGCCCGATATTCAGTTCCATGGACTGCAGCAGATCCGATAGCGCCCGCTGTGCGCCGCTGCCCGAGACGGATTTCGAGGCCAGTGAGTCCCCGCAGCAACACATCTGCACGGCCGTGCGAGATCTTAAAGGTAAAAGCCGTTTGAGCCGAGCTAATTACGTGTAACATTGGAGTTCAGATGTCGGATTCTCGGCTGCCTGTTAACTTTACTGGAAAAGTTCCAGTAGTGAGAGTGCTCAAAGGGATTTGTTTTTTTTAATTAACTTGCAATACTTCCGTGAAAGTTGTGTTAAAGATACAACAAATTAGTAGAAGTTAGAAGGGTTAGGAAACATTCTGTGCTGCCCGGGAGATATTGTGATGCTTATGACGGGGTGAACCTGACTTACTGACTTGGGTTGTTTTCCAGCTCTTCAGTTAGCATTTTTATACATCACAGAATCACACAGAAACCCCACAGTGCAGATAGAGGCCATTTCGGCCCATCGAGCCTGCACCGACACATATCCCACCCAATCCCCGTAACCCCACGTATTTAATCCCCCTAACACTAAGGGTCAATTTATCATAGCCAATCAACCTAACCCGCACATCTTTGGACTGTGGGAGGAAACCGGAGCACCCGGAGGAAACCCACGCAAACACGGGGAGAATGTGCAAACTCCACACAGTCACCCGAGGCCGGATTCGAACCCGGGTCCCTGGCGCTGTGAGGCAACAGTGCTAACCACTATGCCACCGTGCTGCCACATGATTTCACTTTCATATCAGCAGCAGCTTCCTGCCTATGCTATTCTCATCACCGAAATCAATTACAATGCCAAAACATTGTGCAATTATAGAATGATAATTAAAAGGCTAACATTGATAATGAAGTCGACCTAACTGATTTTATAAGGCTGATTCCCGATTGGGCAGTCCCAGTGCGGGACAGTGCTCGCAGGGAGTACCTGATCAGGGAAATCTCGCATGGCCATATATTACCTTCCGAATAAGAAAACTGGCACTGATAAGAATTAAGTTTATGATTTCCTCCCCTCCTTTTCCCAAACTGCTGACTCTGCTGAAGTGTGGTTCCGAGTGTCCCTCTGATAACTTGTCTGTTATAAATCTCATCATCATCATCAAGAAACTACTCATGAAATAACGCTGGACGGCCAGCTGGTGGCGCCGTCCAAGGAGTATAAATACTCGGGCGTGGGCCCAGCTTTCCAGGGACATTTTGTAAGACAAGGAACTAGTGAAGTACAACTAGACCTCCATGTTCTGAAACAAGTTGATTAAATCCTTGCTTTATACTCAAACCAAGTGCGTAGTGAGATTTATTACGTCATTGTCCAAGTTACATGTCTGAACTTTGACAGTCACTGTCAAAAGGCTGTTTGACGCCACCTCTGAACCCAGTCCCTTCCTCAGCTGAAGTCCACGTATGCAGAGTTTCCAGCAAGAGGGTCACTGAATAGCAACCAGGGGCAGGATCTCCTCCGTAGGATCTACCTATTCCCTTCGATGAGGCCTGTAGTCAGATTGTAAATTCTTCATGAAATCAAAGAATGGTTACAGCACAGAAGGAGGCCATTCAGCCCGTGCCGGCTCTCTGCAAGAGCACTTCAGCTAGTCCCACTCCCCCGCCCTTTCCCCGTAACCCTGCAAATTTTTTTCCTTCAGGTACTTATCCAACTCCCTTTTGAAAGTCACAATTGAGTCTGCCTCCACCACCCTTTCAGGCAGTGCATTCCAGGTCCTAACCACTCGCTGCGTAAAACAGTTTTCCCTCATGCCGCCTTTGGTTCTTTTGCCTTAAATCTGTGTCCTCTGGTTCTCGACCCTTCCGCCAATGGGAACAGTTTCTCTCTCTACTCTGTCCAGACCCCTCATGATTTTGAACACCTCTATCAAATCTCCTCTCAACCTTCTCTGCTCCAAGGAGAACAACCCCAACTTCTCCAGTCTATCCACGTAACTGAAGTCCCTCATCCCTGGAATCATTCTCGTAAATATTTTCTGCACCCTCTCTAAAGTGTGGTAACTTCTTGACTCAATTGTTATAGTATAAGGTTCACAGAGTGTGATGTTTACCAAAAAAATTGAAGGGCTGAAGGCCAGAATTTGATGGGACCCACAGCCCATGATTGTTGTAAAGTTCTACTCACCATTTAGTCAAGTCCAGTTTAAGTTCAGTTTTGTGAAGTGGAAAAGTATGCTCACTTATAACTGCAAACATCAGTGTGCTTGTTCCTCCACCCCCAGTCCATTGCTGCTTCCTTCTGTGCTCTCCTTACGCATTCGATCTTTTCTGGCCAAATGCAGCTCCTCCCTAATTCGCTGACTTGTTATCTCCACCAAAGGGTTGTTTATTTCTTTTCGAAAACGTGGAATCATTTGGAACAAGCAAAAGCATTCTACTCATCACGCCAAGTCCTTTTGAGTGACCTTGGACAGTCTGTGTTTTCATTGACTCTTTCTTATTTTGTTAATTTCCTGAGGGAATACGAATAACCACAAAGTAGCACCACAAAGGAGCAAATCCACTATCTGACCCCTGAAAGTAACTGAGCTAAACAATAAATCACAGTTTTCAATCGTAGATTATCCAGTGCTGATAATGCATGCCGCAGATGACATCCCTATGATTCCATGCCTCTATCTTCAATATATCTTTCAATCCCTCTTAACCAGATTTTTGTTCAGCTTCTTTTATAAAGCAGCAAGACTTGCATTTATATAGTGCCTTTTGTGACATCAGGACGTCCCAAAACGCTTTACTGCTAATTAAGTACTTTTTTGAAGTGTAGTCTCTGTTGTGATGGCGACCGGGGAGAACTCCCCTGCTCTTCTTCAAATAGTGGCCGTGGGATCTTTTACGTCCACCTGAGAGGGCAGACGGGGGCCTCGGTTTAACGTCTCATCCGAAAGGCGGATGCCTCAATCAACAAAGCATTCGTTTTCCCTGAATGGAGTCTTAAAAATAAAATTAAGCAAGTGTAGAGTGGAAAGAGCCCATTCAGCCCATCAACCCTGGTAACGAAGCAGGGAGTGGGGAAAGGCCTTTCGGCCCATCAAGCCTGGTACTTCCATAGAGCAGATACAATGTCCCTTATAGTGGATCCTGCCCAATTTATTGTAACTGCTGAGGGCATGTTCTACAAAATGTCCCACTTAACCCAATGGTCATCAAACCAAATATGGAATCTTTGGCCTTCCTTGAGCCTTGCTAATTTTGTACTCATCCTCTTGTTCTGCAGTCTCACTTTTTATCTACATTATCCACAGGTTTTAATGTGTGAAGGCTTTGGTCCACGTATTTTCTCTGCAAGAGTCGTAGGACCAATTCTGTCAGTCTAATTCATAATATTTGAAGTCCTGAAATTATCCCTTTGCTTTTCGCAGATCCCAATGTTCATTAATAGCATTTTAAACATCATGTACCCAAGAAAGCATACAGTGTTCCAAATGTAATCTGATCAATGAGTTATAAAAGATTGAAATGACTTGTTTTAACTTGCACTCAAAAGACTCTCAAAATACATCCCCGCGCTTGATTATCCTTGTTGAGGATCACTTCAAATTGACTCGGTATTTTCAATAAAGAGTTGGCCAAATCATTTTCCTTTTCCACATTTATCAATTATACGATACATCCATTATATGCACATGTTTCATGTTTCCTGCACAAATGTATATTGGCCCAGTAATTCGGGTCCCAACGCGTGAGTACGCACGGAGTACTCATGCGTGGACCCGATGGAAGTGCCGGTTTCTTGCATGCACAGCGCATGCGCGGGAAAACGGCACTTCCGGTCCCCTGAAAGCAGGGGTTAAGAGGTGAAACGCGTGCGACGTATGAGGCAGCGCGTGCACGTTGAACTTCCTTCTTTTTGACAGGTTTGCCCGTGCGTGAAGGCCTCTACTTTTTGCACATTAAAAAAGCAGACGTAAGGACTTCATTTTAAAAGGTAAGTGGTCAATTAATTAAAATTGGAACATTTTTTCCACAGGTTTATTATTTTTAAATACTTTACAGTAAGGTAAGTGTATTTTTAGCTCCGAATTTTTATAAAATTATTTTTTTCAAAAATTTAAATTATTGTTTAAAATGGTTATTTAATGTTATTTATAGTTGATTTAAATAGTGTGATTTAAAAAAAAATTATTTCAAGATTATGTACTGTTTTGGGCGCCCGGAGTTTTCATGAGTTTGACAGTTCTTCTGTCAAACTCATGAATGGACTTTTTCCTCCTCCGATTGGTTGCCCAGTGCTCACGTGATCCCAGCCGACGCATCGCACTAACTACGCCACTGGGTCACGCAAGCACAGTGCGCCGGGAGCTGGACCGGGCCACAGACAGGAAATCCACGCAGGCCCAGGCCTCGACTGTCGGCGCGCTATGTAAGTGTAGGTCGGGGCCATAAATTTAGATTTTTTCACCCGAAATTCCAGGTGTCATTTCTTAGCTCATCTTCCCAATCTGGCCAGAACGTTTTCAGTACTATCAGTGCTCCCAACTCTGACCGCTGCTCACATTAGTAAATTTGATAATACTATAAATTCATCTTCCGTATCATTTCTGACGAGATTAAGCATCAGAGGGCTGGAACAGACCCTTGCAGAACTGTGTGAGTTACCGGCCTCAGAGCATTAGGATAAAAGAACCTTTTATCTATTTATTTCCTTTTGGTTACAGTTCAAGTAACTGATTTTGATGAGTGAAAGGTTGACCTTAGAAAGCATCATGTTCACTCAGCGGTGAATGCTTCCTCAAATATTCTCTAGCACTCGTTGAAAAGTCAAACATGAATTGAGCTGTAACGGCAGAAACATGTGGGGAAGTTTTAACGTGGGTGAGCGGGTGCGGCTGGGGAGGTTAAATGGTCAAAAATTGGAGGCATGTCAGAAAATTGGCTCCAACCCGCCGACTTCCGGGTTTTACCCGAGGCGGGACCAGGGGCGGGCAGCCAATCTGCTCCCAGGGGGTGGGTTGGCATTTTCAATATGTTAAGTAGGCTGGAAGCCTCGGTTTTAACCTGCTTTGCAGGTTTCACTGTGGCTGGTCAGTTTCCCCGGGCATCGGGAAACCCGGCAGCTGCAACAGCCGGGGAGCACTCCTAGTGGGCCAGGAGGAGCAGGAGTGCTTCCTCCCGACGCCCCCCCCCCCCCGACCCCCAAGCTCCCCCACATTGGTTGCCACGTTTCCTACATCATAACAGTGACTATACTTCAAAACAAAAGTACTTCATTGGCTGAGAAGCGCTTTGGGACATCCTGAGGTCGTGAAAGTTGCTATATAAAATGAATGTCTTTCTTACTATCAGGTGTATGCTTAGGGCACAACCGCATGCTGGGTAAGTTGTCTCATTGCTGGTAACCGCTGGAGCATATGACGTATGAGGAGAGATTGGGTCGATTAGGCTTATATTCGCTAGAGTTTAGAAGAATGAAAAGGGATCTCATTGAAACTTATAAAATTCTAACAAGACTAGACAGACTAGATGCAGGAAGGATGTTCCCGATGGCAGGGGAGTCCAGAACCAGGGGTCACAGTCTAAAGATAAGGGATAAGCCATTTAGGACGGAGATGAGGAGGAATTTCTTCACCCAGAGAGTGGTGAACCTGTGGAATTCGCTACCACAGAAGGCAGTAGAGGCCAATTCATTAAATATATTCAAGAAGGAGTTAGATATATTTCTTAAGGCTAAAGGGATCAAGGGATATGGGGAGAAGGCAGGGACAGGGTACTGAATTTGGATGATCAGCCATGATCGCAGTAAATGGCGGAGCAGGCTCGAGGGGCCGAATGGCCTACTCCTGCTCCTATCTTCTATTTTTCTCTGTTTCTATACTTGCAAAAACTTCAAATTGTCGCCATTGCAATGAATAAATGTACAGTGCAGTAACAGTGCTGCAAATTCATGTCAGGAACGGCCTTGCTGTCCTTTGGTAATGTTGATCTACTTCCCAGCTTGTCCAGTGAAAAGTAACTCCATATCTTTTTCTCTTCTATTGTTTCACGGGCCAACCACTTGTCCCACTGGCAAACCTCACACGCGGCAATAACCCGGCTAGCTGAATGCTAGCCAGGTCCGTCCAGTAACAGGAGAAGCAACCAGTCATTGTAGATATGAAATCATGATAGCTTGATGCAAATTGACCAAATGTTCTTTGTAATTGCTAGCTCAGTGTATGCCCTCGGGCTTGAAGCTTTAAAGAAACACATGTGGAGGAACTAATATATTGGTGTCTGCTTTATTACTAAAGGAACATATGAAAACTTTATTGTGAAAAGCCATTCGGAACTGAGAAAGCTAAGTCAAACATTCCCTTCGAAAGATTTCTTGCATACTTAAGAGTTGGACCTCTTTCTATTTCAAAAAATACTGAAAAATAAAACTAAGTCTTAAAGATAAGCTAATTATCATGAGAGCTTAGAAGCAAAGGAATCATAATCACTTCAAGTGTCTGAAAGATGTTGTGCGCTGATCTGTTCAGAGTAATGGTCAAGTTTCAGCCCTGGTCAACACTTGGCTCTGAATTATGACGGGCATTCAAAGCAAAGGCAGTGTTATGTTCATTAATAACTAGTCGTTTTTATTAAAAACAGCTAGCTTTTGCTAGACACTTTATTGAGCACATGTGGACTAGGTACAGCATCTGTAGAGGCATCCATCTTGACTGCTGCCTTGTGGGTAGCCTGGTGCATCGTGGGTAGCCCACTCTTATATACATACAGCACCACCTAGTGTACCATTCCAGAATGACAGGTTACTGATCATTACAGGCAGATTATGATGATTCGTGTACTGGATGGCAACTTAACTCTGCCAAAATGAAATACAAGAGCATGCAAGCAAGTATATAACAAAATAAGAATAAGCGAGCTATACGAATGCATAACGTTGCAGGGCTGGCTAAGAGGGGAATGGGCACGTGAAAACCAGCCCGATGGAAATGACCAAGACTGGAAGAGGTCTAAGAATGAACCACAACGGCAAGTAAATACTCCGGAAACATATTTACACCCCTTCCGAAATCTTACAAGACTCCTGCCAGAAGATGGATTTTTGAGAAAACTTCAAGTTATACTCTACAATCCGAGGGCAGCCAAAATCTTCCAACTCTCGCAATTCAATACATTGCCTATGACCACTGCATGTTTAACCCATTACATGCTATTCTTTTAATAGCTGTAAGCTTTAAAGGGGGGTCATGGTACCCCAAATACATAAGTGTTTAATCCACTAACCCTCTGGAAAAGGCTTAAATTACGATTCCCTTCTGCCAGCCAACGTTTTGTTTCTGTTTCACTCTCTTTATTTCTGTGCAGTAGACATTACTCTTGGAAAAAATACAATGATGAAACTTATAATTAAGTTAAAGATTTTCTGTTTATAATTATATTTGCCTGTTGCTAAGCTCACTTGAATTGTATTGTGAATGTCTGCCAGGCCTTTCTTGCCAATGCAGTGCATGGGTGATGAGGGAGCTGATTGATTACTTTCAATACACCTTCACCACTGCAGCTATATACATACGTGCCAATAAATTGTTTGGATTCTGTAATTGGTGTTGAAAAACAATGTTAGCACACTCCAGCTTGATACACAACTTACCGCCCCCTCACATCACCCCCTCCCCCCCCCACTGCCCCCTCCCTTCCCACCCCCTCCCCTCCTACTCCCCCCTCCCACTGCCCCCTCCCACTGCAGCCCCCCTCCCACCACTCCCCCGCCCCCTCCCATCGCCCCTCCCACTGCCCCCTCCCACCACCCCTCCCCCTCCCCTCTCCCACTCCCCCCTCCCACCGCTCCCTCCCACTGCCCCCTCTCCCCTCCCACCGCCCCTGCCCACTGCCCCCTCCCCTCCCCCTCCCACCACCTCTTCCCCCTCCCACTGCCCTCTCCCACCAACCCTCCCACCGCCCCCTCCCCCCTCCCACCACCCCGCCCCCTTCCCACCGCCCCCTCCCCTTCCCACCGCCCCCTCCCACCAGATGTGAAGGCCTTACAGAGGGTGCAGAAAAGATTTACGAGAATGATTCCAGGGATGAGGGACTTCAGTTACGCGGATAGACTGGTGAAGCTGGGGTTGTTCTCCTTAGAGCAGAGAAGGTTGAGAGGAGATTTGATAGAGGTATTCAAAATCATGAGGGGTCTAGACAGAGTAGATAGAGAGAAACTGTTCCCATTGGCGGAAGGATCGAGAACCAGAGGACACAGATTTAAGGTGATTGGCAGAAGAACCAAAGGCGACATGAGGAAAAACTTTTTTACGCAGTGAGTGGTTAGGATCTGGACTGCACGGCCTGAAAGGGTGGTGGAGGCAGATTCAATCGTGGCTTTCAAAAGGGAGTTGGATAAGTACCTGAAGGAAAAATATTTGCAGGGCTACGGGGAAAGGGCGGGGGAGTGGGACTAGCTGAAGTGCTCTTGCAGAGAGCCGGCACGGACTCGACGGGCCAAATGGCCTCCTTCTGTGCTGTAACCATTCTATGATTCTATGGATTAGAGGGCAGTTGAGAAGAAATGTTTTTCACCCAGAGGGTGGTGGGGGTCTGGAACTCACTGCCTGAAAGGGTGGTAGAGACAGGAACCCTCATCGCATTTAAAAAGTACTTGGATATGCACTTGAAGTGCCGCAACCTACAGGGCTGTGGACCAAGAGCTGGAAAGTGGGATTGGGCTGGATAGCTCTTTTTCAGCCGGCACAGACACAATGAGCCGAATGGCCTCCTTCTGTGATTCTATGATCTTCCTTCGGACACCTTACTCTTCCCGCATAATCTAATTATTTTCCATTTGCATTATTTCAGCCAATGCCAGAGTGGGTGAAAATGATAGATCCCACTATCTCATCGGGGAGAAAGATTTTACTCGTATGTGGCCTAAACCTGACTCGTGCAGTCAACTCAGGGATGCTGCCCCTCACCACTCTGAAATAATACCTGCTGGAAAATTCACATCAGTGGGGGACAGGATTGGCCGCAGCTGTAATGTTTCCCCTGGGGGTCACTGTGTGGGTTCAGGATGAGGTGGCACTTCAGCACTGTATCCCAGTGTCGGTCAGCAGCGGCAGGAGGAATGAGGGGAGAAAAGCTCAATGGAAAACGAAAGATGGAAACCTTTGCGGCCTTCCGGCCAATCCCTTCCCCCACCCCTAGAATTGTGGAGTTTTGGGAAGCTCAAAATCATGGGTGGGTCCTCAACTGTGACAAATAAACCCACACAAGCAATCTGGAAAATCTTTCAAAAATCATACTCCCACCGCTGCAGATCTTTTAAGAAGTCAAACGTCAAGGGAGTTGTTATAAATCTCATCATCATCAAGAAACTACTCATGAAATAATGCTGGACGGCCAGCTGGTGGCGCCGTCCAAGGAGTATAAATACTCGGGCGTGGGCCGAGCTTTCCAGGGACATTTTGTAAGACAAGGAACTAGTGAAGTACAACTAGACCTCCATGTTCTGAAACAAGTTGATTAAAGCCTTGCTTTATACTCAAACCAAGTGTGTAGTGAGATTTATTACGTCAGCAGTGAAATTGGTAAATGGCAGCAGCGTAAGAATGGGCTCGATGTGAATCGGCAGCCCGCTTTATACTATGCCCGATTTTCTTTCCCATTAACGGGCTGCCGATTCGCATCAACCCATTTTGCGCTACTGGTGTTGATCCCCCCCGCCCAAGTCTCCTCGGCAAAAAGGCATTCCGACTGGGAGGAGGGGAGCCGGGCATGGCGGCCAGAGGTCGGATCGTGAGCGGGAGAAGCAGGCCACCACACGTGGAGCCGGCAACAGTGAGGAGGAGGCCGCGGTGACGAGGAGGATGGAGCGGCTGAGGGACATCGTGCTCCCACTGCCACTGGAAGCCATTGAACTGACTTTCTGAACACGGCGCTGTAAGAATAGCTGACGTGTCCCGACGGGGAGTAAGCATTCCATTGTACTTGTACTAGTACTGGTTACATATGGCAAATAAAATTGAATTGAATTGAATTGATAATATCCCCACTAGGCTGCAAAGTAAATGGTGGGTAGATGGAGTTGAGATACAGATCATCCAGGATCTAACTGAATGGCGGAAGAGGCTCAAGGGGCTGAATGGCCTCCTCCTGTTTCCATGTTCCTATATCAATAGCAAAGTGTTTTTTGTTGATGCTGATATTAACTGATTGGAAGCGTTAAGGATTTGCTGTGGTGAAGACCCTAGTCACACAGTGATATAGTTACCTAGATCTTGTAGAAAGCCAGGCAATTTGATCTCAAATGACACAATTTAAATTACAGTCCACAATTTTTCATCTTGATTGGATTTTATAGACTCAATCTTAGCCGGGATTGTCCCCAATGCTGTGAATAAGAAACATTTGCTTTTGCACGATTTGGATTTCCAACTTCCTCAGCCTGCACCCAGAAGAATGTGAATCTGAAGTGGGAATAAGAAACATGGTGTGAAGAAAACCGGTTGCAAAATAACCAGAGACACTGAAATAGATCTCTTCATCACCCCTCCTCCACCAATCACCAGGGACACTGAAAGAGATCTCTTCATCACCCCTCCTCCACCAATCACCAGGGACACTGAAATAGATCTCTTCTCCTCCCCTCCTCCACCAATCACCTTGGACACTGAAGTAGATCTCTTCATCTCCCCTCCTCCACCAATCACCAGGGACATTGAAATAGATCTCTTCTCTCCTCCTCCACCAATCACCACGGAGATGGATGAGATCCCTCAAGACCACCAGTGAAACAGTCACCACAGGTCACCATCGATAAATGAAAATTAAAGAGATTGAATACACTTTGCGCAAAATAATATATTTAATTTTTTTTTTAAATAATCCCTCAGACAGAACACAACCCCCACAAGTCACAGAATTATGCAAACGTTTGGTGCATCACAACCAATATGGGATTAGCCCTTCACAAGACAGACAAACATAACAGAATATCCCTTTCCCCATGATACCAAACAACAGAACCAGGAGTCAGCCCAATCTGAATTGATTTAAGGTTCAGAAGTTGATGTGAATGATGGACTAAAAATATATTTTGTGAGTGGTGCATGAAATATCCAGATTGTAAATGGATTTGATGATATGAGAGTTGTCTTAATCAGCAGTTTTCTATTAGTAGAGTCATTTGTGAAGATTGCAACCAAGCTTTGATGATTGGATACAAGAGCTGGACCTTGTTAGCCCATGAATGCAATCAATTAGAAACCATTAAAATGTGCATCGGCAGCACTTCCTTTGAATGTTCAATATAACCAGAAACAGTTGGGATTGGAGAGACATTTGACCTACGCTCCTTAAAACAACAAACATCACATGAAGCTGTGGGATCAGTGACATTGCTGAGAATGAACTATTGGCAATGGCCACACTGCAAGGACCACCAGGACTTGGTCCAGTGAAGGAGGATGTCCGGTTCATTCTGCTTCCTGTGCTGAGACCTACTACTCAAGTCGAATTTCAGCAACAAGACATAACAGTTAACAACTTTAATGAAAATATATATTTTTTTAAATAGCTACATGATGCACAGAACTAGAATTGGATTACACTAGCTTTGGCCCGCACTTATGTTTCTTGCAGTTCGGTTTTGGTACAGAGACCTAGGCATTTGGTGGCGGAAGTTACCTGTTCTTGGCCGTACACAATCTCCTTTCATGAAATGTCTTGTTGAATGCCATTTTTCTCTATTGTTTCAATGATCTTTCTTGTGAAAACACCTGCTTTGTGGATTGGCGGCTGTGCCTTCAGCTGCCTAGACCCTAAGCTCTGGAATTCCCTGCCTAAACCTCTCTACCTCTCTCTCCTCCTTTAAGATGCTCCTTGAAAGCTACCTCTTTGATCAAGCTTTTTGGTCACCTGTCCTAATGGGCCGTAATTTGCGGCCCCGAAGGGTGCGTGCGAAATGCATGCGTGAAAACCCGGAACTAGCGATCAATCAAGAATCCCCGGGAAAAGGGCATCACAGGCAGAGAGTTGGGCTATTTGCCCAACTTCTGCCCAGCGAATGCCCGTGAAATTCTTACGCATGGTAAAAGCCAGGCTAAGGCCTGCTTTTACCAGGGTAAGAGTTTGAAAAAAATATATTTTAATGTTTTTTTAATCATTTATACATTAAAACACCAGTGCAATAAGGTAAGGTTATTTATAGCCCCTTTAAAACATTTAAATGTATTTTTCAAAAAATTTAATTTTGTTTTAAATATTTAATTAAATGGCATTTTAATTAATTTTAAATATGTGATTTTTTTATTTATTTGACACCTAGGTGTATTTTTTGGGGTATTCCCATTCCTGCTGATGGGGTTTCTGTACATACAGAATTTCCATCAACATGAATGGGGATTCCCTTCTGTCATTGGTTGGGTCGGCCCACGTGATTCCAGGAGCGCTTGCGAACCGCCTGCACCACCCCACCCCCCCCGCCCCGGGATATGTGGGCCTCTACCCGTGGGCACCCGGAGGTCCCGGACCACCAGGTACGTGGGCATTTTACTTGCGGATCGGAGGCATTTCCCCGCGGGAAGCCTCCGACCGCGAATTCAGGCCAGTGTCTCTTTATGTGGCTCGGTGTCAGATATTGTTTGATAATCGCTCCTTGAAGTGCCTTGGGACATTTTTACTATGTTAAAGGCTCTGTATATAAGCAAGTTGCTGTGGTGCATAACAGGCAGCTAGTTCGATATTGCCCATTTCACACTGTCAGCTAAAGTTAAAATTACCTCATTGACACTTGTTTCATGTTTTCAAAATTGAACTCTCATAATATATGCAATTTAGGAGTGCACTGAAGCTTGATAACACTCCTGTTGTCGTCGTACGTGTCTTCATACTGTTCCCTTTGGGGAACTGTATGAAGTGGTGGAAGGATTTCTGGCCGCGATTAACGCTCCTTCCGTGACCGTAACCATCTTCGTACCAGCCATTAGGGTGGTTAGTCCTATGGCGGGAGGGTTTTACGGGCTCCCACAACCCATACGGGGGGGGCCACCCACACCCACACCCACGGACGCAAGTATCCTGCTGGATGTCAACCCAGAATTTAGAGTCGGAGCTCCGACTACACTTGCCGGGACTGTCTGGAGCGGGGTTCGAAACCCTACGCCTTCTGGCCCAGCGGCGGGGATGCTACCGCTACGCCAAAGGCCCACTCCTAACACTCCTGTGAAGCGCCTTGGGTCATTTTACAATGTTGAAGGCGCTATATAAATACAAGTTGTTGTTGTACAAACATACATGCTTTTTGTTGCTTCTGTTATTGTTAGGTTGACCTTCGGCTTTACACAGCAACAGTTGGGTTACAGTGCTTTCATTACCAATGTTTTGCTGTAATCTTCCTATTTAGAAACTGCCTTTTTGCCAAAAAGGATCAGAACCCAACATGTTTGCAAATGTGGCCAAGACTGTGTTTTAATCGCGGAGATGTTCAATTCAATAAGTCTTGACTTCTGCGACCTTTATGGTCATTTATTTTCCATGGTCTGAATGGCTTAGTGCCATGCCCGCCAATGTGCTTACTCCCTGAACCACACCAGACAGTGGACTGAACCACTGAGGGGAACTCCTTCAGTGCCTTCCTAAAGTCAAACCAAAGTTGATCTAATGCACAACCCAACTCGCATCAAATGATCTTTCAGTTTTGGACCAACCAGGTTTCACTGGAGAATAATCCGAAGCTGAATCCAAAGGTTTTCTAAATAACAACAGAAAATGCTGGAAAAACTCAGCAGGCCAGGCAACATCCGTGGAGAGAGAAATAGAGTCAACGTTTCAGGTCGAAACCCTTCGTCAGGACTGAAAACACACAGGAAATGAAACAGATTAAAAGGCCAGTTTGGGGGCTGGGAAATGGGGATGAAAGAATAAAAGAGAAGTGAAGAGACATTAAGAGGTATTCAAAACCAGACGAGATGGTGCTAGGGCTAGTAAAGAGACAAAAGACGGCTCGAGATGAGGTGTGAAATGCGCTGGCAGAATGAGAGACAGCTGCCATGTGGGAGAGAGAAAAAGGGGGAAAGACACAAAACAAAGGTGTGGATAAAAAATATATGTAAAAATGTAATAGGGGCCGAGGTAATGATCTGAAATTGTTGAACGCGATATTGAGTCCGGAAGGCTGCAAAGTGCCTAATTGGAAGGTTTTCTCGTTGGTTTCGCTGTCAAAGCCCAAATTAGGATCATTGTGGTGGTGCAGTACATTATTGGCTCAAGGATTGGTGCCACAGCGAATGGGAGAAATTAAAAATAGCGTCAAAAATTCAGAAAGATTGGATCCTCTGACACAAATTACCTCGGGACGTCCCAAAGCGCTTTACAGCCAATGAAGTACTTTTGAAGTGTAGTCACTGTTGTAATGTGGGAAATGCGGCAGCCAATTTGCGCACAGCAAGCTCCCACAAACAGAAATGTGACAATGACCAGCTAGTCCATTTTAGAAGTGTTGGTTGAGGAATAAATATTGGTCAGGACACCGGGGAGAACTCCTCTGCTCTTCTTCAAAATAGTGCCAAGGGATCTTTTACCTGAGAGGGGGGGCATTGGTTTAACATCTCATTGGAAAGACGGCCCCTCTAACTGGAGTGACAGCATAGATTTTGTGCTCAAGTCCCTGGAGTGAGATTTGAACCCACAACCTTCTGCCTCCGAGGCAAGAGTGCAACCAACTGAGCTCAATACTAATAGATTTACTGGAGAGGTTTGAAAATCGGTGGCAGTCTTATATGGCAAGCTTTATGGCACTGTGATAGTTTAAGTTATAGAGGCTGACTTAATGTGCCCATCTCTGCCTCTACCACGCCACCAATAAATGAAATTTCAAATTAAGGTGGCCTCAAACTAGACATACTGTTTGATATACTCCCGCGTTCTACCCTCTGTAAACTTGAGGTCATCTAAAACTCGGCTGCCCGTGTCCTAACTCACACCAAGTCCCGTTCGCCCATCACCCCTGTGCTCACTGACCTACATTGGCTCCCCGTGAAGCAAAGTCTCGATTTTAAAATTCTCATTCTCATTTTCAAATCCCTCCATGGCCCTCCTATCTCTGTAATCTCCTTCAGCCCCACAACCCTCCGAGATATCTGCGCTCCTCTAATTCTGGCCTCTTGAGCATCCCCGATTTTAATCACTCCACCAACAGTGGCCGTACCTTCAGCTGCCTGGGCCCACAGCTCTGGAATTCCCTCCCTGAACCTCTCCGCATCTCTAACTCTCTTTCCTCCTCACGTTTTTGGTCATCTGCCCTAATATCTCATGTGGCTCGGTGTCAAATTTTCTTTGATGACGCTCCTGTGAAGCGCCTTGGGACGTTTTACTATGTTAAAGGCGCTGTATAAATACAAGTTCTTGTTGTTGTTGCTATGTTCGGTGATGCTGCTGTAGAACCAGCTGGCAGCACTGTCGTCGAGCGAGTAAGGCGATACTGAGCAGTTGACATCCGCTGGGACGTACTTGCCCAATGCTCCAATCTCCTCTGAAATTCTGAATGGCGGGCGGCGGCCAGAGTCTCAGAGGAAACTGGGGTGGGGGGGGGGAGGGGGGGTTGCGTGGGGGTGCTGCCCATTTCACCCAGCCAAGACACTGCAAATTAACTTACCAGTCCCCGTCTACCAACCCCAGGGGATTTCTACTGGAGCTAACACAGCATAAATCCGCAGTGAGATGTCGTGACCTGACATGCTATGTGGCCACTGAATCCAGATGAACTGATGTATCCAGATGTTACATCACTTAGTTTGAAAGCAGATTTATGCTCATACTGATATATCAGAACTACATTGACTCACACACCCTCTAGGTCTGCTATCTTTATTTTATTCCTCTTATTTCTCTCATTGTGCCTCGTATTTTCTTATGCTATTATCACTTATCATTTAACCATGTCCCATTCTCCACCTAATCACTTTACTTGGGCATTTGGTCATTTTTATTTCCCCACCCCCACCACCCCCTTTTCTCTTGCTCTGTTCCTCCTTATAAGCTGTTCATCTGTAGCATCTTCCAGTCCTAACGAAGAGTCATATAAATCTGAGACATTGGGCTGGATATTCCGATTCCAACGGGTGTGTACGCGCTGTGTACCCACCCGTAGGGACATCGGAAATGCCGGTTTCGGGCATGCACTGCGCATACGCTGGAAACTGGCATTTCCGATCTTGACAGATCCTCCGGCTGCCCTGGAGAAGGGCCTCTGCGTAAGGCCTGCTTTTACCAGGATAAGAGTTGAAAAAAGTTTAAAAAAAAGTTTTTCCATTGATTTATCATTTAAAAATACTTTAAAAAAGGTAAGTTTATTTTTAGCCCTGTAAAAAAACTTTAATTCTTTTTTTCAAAAATTATTTATTGTACTTTCAAGTCATTTTTAAAATGTGATTTTTTTTAAATTTATTTAAAGTTTTACTATGTTTTAGGGATGATCTCCATTCATGTATTTGACAGGTCTTCCTGTCAAATGTATGCAGGGAGATTCCCTTCTCTGATTGGCTCCCCATGGCCCACGTGATCCCAGGGACGCTGCGAACCGCCTGCGCCTCTGGGATACGTGGGCCCTGCGCACCGGCAGTTTGGCGAGGCCCAGCCGCGGAACTGTGCGCCTCCCGGGAGCCCTCCAGTCTTGGCGCAGATTTCTCCAGATCGCAGTCCTCCGCCTGCGGGAGGCCTGCGACCGGAATATCTGGGCCATTGACTTTTCTCCTCCCGCCACCGATGCTGCCTGACCTGCTGAGTGTTTCCAGCACTTTATGTTTTTATTGCGTGAGGTGTTTTCTTTTTTTTAACCCCTGATTTTATTGATACACAGAGCCAGTTATGTCAGCACAACTGCATGCAGATACGCTGTGGAATCTCAGTAACATTTTGTCTGAATGTTTCTAAAAGAAAGACTTGCATTTATATAGCGCCTTTCACGAACTCAGGACGTCCCAAAACGCTTTACAGCCAATGAAGTACTTTTTGAAGCGTAGTCACTGTTGTAATGTAGGAAACTCGTCAGCTAATTTGCACACAGCAAGCTCCCACACACAGCAGTATCATAATGACCAGATAATCTGTTTTTAGTCATGTTGGTTGAGGGACAAATATTGGCCAGGACACCGGGGAGAACTCCCCTGCTCTTCTTTGAAATAGTGCCGTGGGATCTTTTACTTCCACCTGAGAGGGCAGACGGTGGCCTCAGTTTAACATCTCATCTGAAAGATGGCACCATCTGACAGTGCAGCACTCCGTCAGCACTGCGCTGGAGTGTCAGCCTGATTTATCATTTAAAAATACTTTTAAAAAAAGGTAAGTTTATTTTTAGCCCCGTAAAAAGCTTGAATTCTTTTTTTCAAAAATGTAAAGTTTTGTTTAAAATAGTTAATTTATTGTACTTTCAAGTCATTTTAAAAATGTGATTTAAAAAAAAAAATTATTTAAAGTTTTACTATGTTTTGGGGGTGATCTCCATTCATATATTTGACAGGTCTTCCTGTCAAATGTATGAAGGGAGATTCCCTTCTTTGATTGGCTCCCCGTGGCCCACGTGATCCCAGGGATGCTGCGAACTACCTGCGCCTCTGGAGTGGGACCTGAACCCACAACCTTCGTGTCTCTAGAGGCAGAGTGCGACCAACTGAGCCATGGCTACCAAAGATGCAAGTCTGTAACACTGACTCAGAGACAAAAACATAGCTTAGCGATTACAACCTAGATGCACATTTTCATTTAAATCGGCGTCAGATTTTAAAAGTGGTTTATATCACCCAAGTTCCCATATTTCAATAATCCTCTCAGAAATCTGTATCGGATGTATAATTCTGACTCAAGAAGTCCGATGTACCTTTACTTGGCACCTGAAATACCCAAAGGTTCTGTCACTTGAGTCAAAAGCACTTATTACCTAAAATAGGCTTAACAATTCACATCCAATTTAATCAAGTGCAGTGTATGTGGGACCGACATTCTCCAGTTTCTAGTCAGAAACTTTGCTGACTATAAGCTGTTTAATAATTGGGAAAATTGGGCAAGAACGAAATTTTTCTGATTTAGCCACCAATATGGAAGAAGCAGATTGGGTGACCGCTTTGCGGAACACCTCCGTTCAGTCCGTAAGGATGACCCCAAGCTTCCGGTCATTTTAATTCACCGCCCCATTCCCACTCAGACCTCACTGTACTCGTGCTCTTGCATTGTTCCACGGAAGCCCAGCGTACGCTCGAGGAACAGCACCTCATCTTCCGATTAGGCACTTTACAGCCTTCCGGACTCAATATCGAGTTCAACAATTTCAGATCATAACCTCGGCCCCCTTTACATTTTTACTTATTTTTTATCCACACCTTTGTTTTGGCCCTTCCCCCCCCCTCTTTTTCTCTCCCACATGGCAGCTGTCTCCCATTCTGCCAGCACATTTCACACCTAATCTAGAGCCGTCTTTTGTCTCCACTAGTCCTATCACCATCTCGTCTGGTTTTGAATACCTCTTAATGTCTCTTCACTTCTCTTTTGTTCTCTCCCAGCCCGGCCTTTTAATCTATTTCATTTCCTGTGCTTTTTCAGTCTTGACAAAGGGTTTGACCCGAAACGTTGACTCTATTTTCTCTCCACGGATGTTGCCTGGCCTGCTGAGTTTTTCCAGCATTTTCTGTTGTTATTTCAGATTTCCAGCATCTGCAGTATTTTGCTATCGTGGAAGAAGTAAATATCTGAATGAGTCTTTGGTTGATTTCAGGCCTACAAAAGGGGACTGGTGTGGGACAACAGTCTAAATTTGTTAGCTGCATATAAAGTACGAGATGACGAAGAGTAGATTGCCAAAGAAAATACATCACAGGGTGATGTTTGATTACATAAACTATGAGGTCAGAAGGGGAGTGGGCTACACAGCCAAACATGAAGAACAGTTTGTTTTCAGTTAAAGCATTCGCAGCGGGTTTCAAATTCTCGACGTTAAAAACAAATGGGCCTACATTTTTTTGGCAAACGGGAAGGATTCAAGAATGCGCCGCTTTAAAGGGCTGTCACGGAGTGAAGCAGTCTTTGAACATTGACCTGGATACCTGGACTCAGTTTCTGCAGGGCCAATGACGGAGTGGAGCTAGAGATAAAATGTAAACAAGTGCAGGAAAATACGCAGGAATTCCGCCCGCTAAAGAACGCAAGTGGGGCAGGTTGCACAGAAATCACGAAAAGTTGCGCCACAGGTTAACAAGGCCATAACAAAAGCAACCCAGGCACTAGGGTTTATTTCTAGGGGTATAGAATTGAAAAGTAGGTAAGTTATGCTAAACCTGTATCGAACCTTGGTTTGACCACAGTTAGAGTACTGCGTGCAGTTCTGGTCGCCATATTATAAAAAGGATATAGAGGCACTGGAGAGGGTGCAGAGAAGATTTACAAGGATGATACCAGAAATGCGAGGGTATCAGGAAAGGATGAACAGGCTGGGTCTTGAAAAGAGAAGGCTGAAGGGTGACCTAATAGAGGGCTTTAAAATAATGAAAGGTTTTGATAGAGTGGATACGGAAAGAATGTTTCCACTTGTGGGGAAGAGAATAACTAGAGGCCATCAATATAAGATAGTCACCAAGAAATCCAATAGGGAATTCAGAAGAAACTTCTTTACCCAGAGAGTGGTGAGAATGTGGAACTCGCTATCATAGGGAGTGGTTGAAGCGAACAGTATAGATACATTTAAGGGGAGGCTAGACAAGCATCTGAGGGAGAAGGGAATAGAGGGTTATGCTGATAGATTTAGATGAGGAAAGACGGGAGGAGGCTCGAGTGGAGCATAAACGTCAGCATAGACTGGTTGGGCCGAATGGCCTGTTTCTGTGCTGTATATCCTATGTAATCCTATGTACTGTTAACAAGGGTGTGTGCAGGTCACTGTATTTGGGTGTATTACGCTCTCCAAATCACTATTTGGAGAGTAGGTGTCATCCAGCTCTCCAGCCTCCCCCCCCCCCCCCCAACGCAACTCCCCCAAGTCAGCATCTACAGCCATCTGAAATAACTACCTGGTGTACAACAGACTCAAATGCAACTTATGGACCTAATTTGCACCCGTCTGTTTCAAATTGTAATTTACAGACACAGCAAGTTATCTTTAAATTTCCAGCGGCAGAATTGAGAATTGAGGCACTAAAGGGTACCGTCACATGGCTGTTTATAATTAATGATCTTTTCAAAATCCTTCATTTTATTTTTGTCCCTTTTTTTAAAAATAAATGTGTTTCATTAAAGGTAAATGCATATTCGTGCGACTGTATTTAAGAGATATAAAATAATATGTTTTCTTTGACTTCATTGAGGAACCTTGCTGTAAGGTCAGGACCCAGAGAGTGGGACACCACCAAGATTGAAGGGAAATGAAGAATTACTGGTTAGGGGATGCTGGGTTCGTTTTTAAATGCTTGCAAAGTGCAGGAAGAAGAGAAGGCTGAAGAAGGCAAGGGAGTTGCACAGTTGTGAGGCCATGGGAAAGAATGCGTTACAGTCGGAAACAAAGACACAGGCACCTATAAACAGCTGTACATGCAGACGCATTCCCAGGCTACTGTCAGACACCTCACATTGCACAAAGTTATAGACTTGGATTGTACAAAAGAAACATTCAACATGGTCTTCCTAAAGTTTGTTTTCCTGAATATTCACATGAAAGAAAGCAACTGGTTGATTTGTATAAGGTTTTCTTGAAGCATGAAGGCTTTGTCTTTTTCTTCCTCCTTCTCCTTTGCTTTGCTCTCCCTACACCATAGATCAGCCGTAATTGAGAGGACGGGCAGGCGACTTATTCCTAAGCCCTTTCTCTAGAGTGTGTTTACTCCAGAGACTTGAGCACATAAGATCTCGGCTGACACTCCCAGTGCAGTGCTGAGGGAGCGCTGCACTGTCGGAGGTGCCGTCTTTCGGATGAGACGTTAAACCGAGGCCCCGCCTGCCCTCTCAGGTGGACGTAAAAGATCCCATGGCGCTATTTTGAAGAAGAGCAGGGGCATAATCCCCGGTGTCCTGGCCAATATTTATCCCTCAATCAACATAGCAAAAAAAAACAGACTGGTCGTTATCACATTGCTGTTTGTGCGAGCTTGCTGTGCGCAAATTGGCTGCCGCGTTTCCTACATTACAACAGTGACTACACTCCAAAAGTACTTCATTGGCTGTAAAGCGCTTTGAGACGTTCGGTGGTCGTGAAAGGCGCTATATAAATGCAAGTCTTTCTTTTTCTTTTATAGAGTTATTGGATGGTGTCCTGGGAAGGGCTACGATGCAGATTGGCTAACTGAGAGGGCTGAACAATGAGGAGGCTTGTCTAGCCTGGCACTTTGCTCACTAGCAAAGCGGAAATGATAGAGGTCTTTAACGTTTTCCCGGATATGGAGAATTTGGATTCAGGGCCGTTCTACTGTCGGGCATAGGATTTGAGCATTGGTAAACAAGGCTTGAAGTTAAGGATGTCAAAAGTAAATAAGCAATTGAGACAATATTTTTTAGTAAGGGAATGATCGAATTGTGGAAAAGATTACCTGCGGGGATAGGAACATAGGAACAGGAGTAGGCCATGCAGCCCCTTGAGCCTGTTCTGCCATTCAATGACTGATCTGTATCTTAACTCCATCTACCTGCCTTGGTTCCGTACCCCTTAATACCCTCTCCTAACAACAATCTATTTTGAAATTTTCAATTGGCCCCAAGCCTCAACAGCATTTTGAGGGAGAGAGTTCCAGATTTCCACTCCCCTTTGTGTGAAGAAGTGCTTGAGTACCACATCTTGAGTATTGTGTGCAGTTTTGGTCGCCTTATCTGAGGAAGGATGTTCTTGCCATGGAAGAAGTTCAGTGAAGATTCACCAGGCTGATACCTGGGATGGCAGGAATGACGTATGAGGAGAGATTGGGTCGATTGGGCTTATACTCGCTGGAGTTTAGAAGAATGAGAGGGGATCTCATTGAAACTTATAAAATTCTGACAGGACTAGACAGACTAGATGCAGGAAGGATGTTCCCAATGGTCGGGGAGTCCAGAACCAGGGGTCACAGTCTAAAGATAAGGGGTAGGCCATTTAGGACAGAGATGAGGAGGAATTTCTTCACCCAGAGAGTGGTGAACCTGTGGAATTCTCTACCACAGAAGGCAGTAGAGGCTAATACATTAAATATATTCAAGAAGGAGTTGGATATATTTCTTAAGGCTAAAGGGATCGAGGGGTATGGGGAGAAAGCAGGGACCAGGTACTGAATTTGGATGATCAGCCATGATCGCATTGAATGGCGGACCAGGCTCGAGGGGCCGAATGGCCTACTCCTGCTCCTATCTTCTATGTTTCTATGTTAATTGGATCACTCCTTAATATTCTATACTCAAGAGAATACAAGTCTAATCTATACAACCTGTCCTCATAATTCAACCATTTTATCCCTGGTATCGCTCTGGTGAATCTGCACTGCACTCCCTCCAAGGCCAATATATCCTTCCTGAGTTGCGATGCCCAGAACTGAACACTGTACTCCAGGTGGTGGAACAGGAAGCCACGGCAGGATTTTAAAAAAAAGATTGGATGAATTCCTGGCATGGAAAGGGGATACAGAACTATTAGTTCTTGCTAATGGGAGATTTAGAAGGGTAGGCTAGATGGGCCAATGGTGTTCTGCCCAAAACATTACTCTACTACATCATGATTCATTTGTTCATGATCTGCACAACCTGTATGTATTTGCTAATTCCAGAAAATCTTTACATTGTTAGTAGCTATGCCTGCATTTTGACACAGCTATTTGCTTCGTAATGAAACCCAGCCCAGTAACAGGCCACCGCATCTTGTGAATACATTCTTGTTGCTCAAGATAGTGGGCTTGTTTTTTTTGCTCTCCTTGGAATGGGATGTTTTCCAAACTTGAAAGCATTTCCTTGCTCATACAAACATATTGTTTAGCGTTTTGGCTTAGCAACCTCTAATATAATAAGAATCTTTTTTCTGGATGGATGCCGGACACTTGGCTCCATTGGCACTTCCTGTCATAAAACACACAAAAATATGGTTCCAGGCAAATTTTTAAAAAAAAGCTTGAATACCATTATTAAGGTCAGGGCACTTTTATCCACAGTTTCTTAAGCTCTCCAAATGAGGCATTCCAAAAATGTTTTGGCACACTTGACGCAATGAAGCTGGCGCAACCAGGCTGTTCTGTATAAAGCGATAGGTAAGAGAATTTTAGTTGCAATGCGGAGTTTAAGAAAAAACTCGAAAGGCAAAGTAGCCGTGCCTTCAGCTGCCTGGGCCCTAAGCTCTGTAATTCTTCCCTAAACCTCTCCACCTCTCTACCTCTCCTTCTTTAAGACGCTCCTTAAAACCTCCCTCTTTGACCAAGCTTTTGGTCACCTG
This sequence comes from Somniosus microcephalus, assembly GCF_052327205.1. Lineage (NCBI taxonomy): Eukaryota > Metazoa > Chordata > Chondrichthyes > Squaliformes > Somniosidae > Somniosus > Somniosus microcephalus. The sequence goes on along the minus strand of NC_140997.1, from coordinate 16,863,293 downwards.
GCCTTATATCTGCTTATGTGGCTCGGCGTCAAAGTTTGTTTGATAATCGCTCCTGTGAAGTGCCTTGGGATGTTTTACTACATTTAAGGCGCTATGTAAATGCAAGTTGATGTTGAGTAACCCAACTAGGACCATTGCCTTCACACGGCTGTGGGTGTCCGGTTAAGCCTAGTCAGGCTGTCTCTGTATTGCTCCCAATTAGATTGAGCCCAGTTAGACTGTCTCTGTAGAGAGAGAAACAGAGTTAACGTTTCAGGTCGATGACCCTTCGTCAGAACAGTTAGAATGAGTTCAGTTCTGACGAAGGGTCATCGACCTGAAACGTTAATTCTGTTTCTCTCTCTACAGATGCTGCCTGACCTGCTGAGTATTTCCAGCTTGTTCTGGTTTTATTTCAGATTTCCAGCATCCGCAGTATTTTGCTTTTGTAGACTGTCTCTGTATTGCTCCCAGTTAGATTGAGCCCAGTTAGACTGTCTCTGTATTGCTCCCAGTTAGATTGAGCCCAGTTAGACTGTCTCTGTATTGCTCCCAGTTAGATTGAGCCCAGTTAGACTGTCTCTGTATTGCTCCCAGTTAGATTGAGCCCAGTTAGACTGTCTCTGTATTGCTCCCAGTTAGATTGAGCCCAGTTAGACTGTCTCTGTATTGCTCCCAGTTAGATTGAGCCCAGTTAGACTGCCAACACCAACATCACCAGGCACACCAGCAGCACCAACAACAACACCAACCTTCTCCGCCATCACCTGATGCTGCACAGGACACAGGGCATCAGCCCCTGACAACATTGCTGCCCGGGAGGCCAGCGATGGCATCACCATGGCCAGATTAACTTCACTTGACGCTGTAAACCCTGGCTGCCACATGATGTGCCAGGTGGACACCATCCCACACCAGCACCGTGAAGCATCCCTTTAATGTCCAAGCCATTCCATGCATGCTCATCATTATAGCAGGGGTGGGGGGTGTGGGGGGGGAAAGTTATGTCTCAACATTCACTGGAATTCAGTAAGACACTTCTCAAGGTGCGCACAGGTCTGTCCAATAAGGGGCAGTGTTGAAAATATAGATTTCACTATGACAACACATTACTAGAAACTTCACATGGACATTGGCTAAACGTACTTACCTTGCACCTCCATCCATCTAACTGGGCTTAATCTAACTGGGAGCAATACAGAGACAGTCTAACTGGGCCTACCCTTGTGTGTTGTTAGTTGGTATGATTGGACTAGGATGAGGCTGAGTGTGAGGGGTGGCTAGTGAGATGGGGAAATGATAATGTAGATAGAGAGGGATGGGTGGAGGTGCAAGGTAAGTTGGTGTGAGTAAGGATGTGCAGGAGTAGGGTAGGGAAGGCAGAGTGATGGGGATGTGATGAGTGGCACAGCAGGTGAGTTTGAGTGTGGCTTTGCAGTAACATTTCGTGATCCGCTGAGATCATTGAAAGGTTGGCGCCACTGCAGCCAGGGACACCTGATGACATCCCTGCTTTTGCCCTCCTGTGCAATGAGCAACCAGGCTGCGTTGGTGTCCTGGAAGGGAAGAGAACCTCCCTGCGTGCTGTGACTCCCTCCATATGCTTATCATTGGAGTCATTGGAGAGCCTGGGTGCAAGCGTCCACCTTTGTGCGGTGATTGTCAGTATTTGCAGCAACTCAATGATGTCAAACACTGAGAGAACAACTGTCAAACTCCAAGTGGCCATGATCCCTTTAAGGAAACCGGCTGATGACGCGTCATCAAATGATGTCATCAGACCCGCTTCCTGTTAATTGGCCGGGAAGCCCGCAGGGCGGGCTCAACAAGGCCAATCAAGGGAAAATCCCGTTGATAGAGCGGCTGCAGCCGGGAGCGGGACCAGAACCCAGCAATCAGCTCCCCCGCCACCATCCCGACACCGCTGAGAAAATCCAGCCCTTTATTCCTCCTAGTCAAAACTTACAATACTGCTTCCTCAGTTGTTATTTACTGCACAATGAGAGAAAAATGGCAGAGAGACCATCCGAACCTTGGAAAGTGTTGCTCTTGTTCACTGATTAATGGATTGGCTTAGGAAACCAAGAAAGAGACCAAGAGCTAGTTGCCCCAACTCCCAGCTAACGAGTAGATGTAAGATACAAGGCATGGCTATAAAGTGAATTGGTGAATCAAAGGTATTTACAGGTAAGTCATAATTAATTCTCGGACACTATCCTTTACCTATGATGTTAAGTATCCAGGATGGATATCCAATAACTCCCCCTCATGCTGATCATCATGAAGAGCCACAAGTGAAATAGATGTGACTACTCGGGGTTTCCTTGACAGTGGGTTCAACCCTTGTACGTTTCTAGTTCACACCAACCATCTCAGCCTTTTACACGGTAGTGGACCTTTCTGTGAATTCATAATCCATTAGTGCTGTGGTTACTCAGTGCGTTTGGGACTTTTCTCTTTTTTTTTGTCTCTGGTCCCTTGCTCAAAAGTCTTGTTCACAAAAGTATACCTCTGTCCGTGGACCTTTGTGAATGTGGTGGTGGAGGGGGCCGGGGAAGAGGGCTGCACAGGTCAGCAAAAAGCTTGGGCCGATAACTGGTGATAATTTACTGTCACTGGTGCCTTCGCTTTGGAAACAGAAAGTAAAACCGCCACATGACAAGAGTGTTTTCTTTATCAATATAAGAAACACAATACCATCCAGGACAATGCAGGCCACTTGCTCGGCACCTCATCCACTATCCTAAACATCCACTCCCTCTACCGCCGGTGCACCGTGGCTGCAGTGTGCACTACCTACAAGATGCACTGCAGCAACTCGCCAAGGCTTCTTCGACAGCACCTCCCAAACCCGCGACCTCCACCACGTAGGACAAGGGCAGCAGGCACATGGGAACTCCACCACCTCCAAGTTCCCCTCCAAGTCACACACCATCCTGACTTGGAAATATATCGCCGTTCCTTCATCGTCGCTGGGTCAAAATCCTGGAACTCCCTCCCTAACTATGATTCAAAGGGAGTACCTTCACCACACGGACTGCTGCAGTTCAAGGAGAAGGCCCACCACCACTTTCTCAGGGCAATAGGGATGGGCAATATATGACGGCCTTGCCAGCCATGCCCACATTCCGAGAATGAATTTAAATAAACATTGATTTAACAGTTTCAAGACTTAGTACATCAATAATGACCAAAGTTACTTGATCTTCATGGGTTGTGGAAATTGGCAGTCTCTGTGGCTTTTCATCTATTAAAAAATATTGAATAAATTACCAAATGTTATGTTGTGCGCAATATGTAAATATATTATACATCAGTACCAATGAGAGCGTTGCAGTTATGTGGTACGATGGGTCACAGCTCTCTAACATATGAAACGCCACAAGATTGAAATGAAACTTATTTCTTCCTGAAGCACAGGTAGTTTTCTCACTTATGATGCATTGACATGAAAGTTGCTGTTTTTACAGAACTGGGACACGATGTGTCATCACCTCAGGTGATGTTAACAAAGTCATCACAGTCCAGCGCGCACACCTGAGATCTTCCTGACTTGTGTGATCTAGCTGGATAAATTCACGGAGCTATTGGAGAATCTTCTTTCATCAATTTATGTTTTTTTGAAACATTGCATTCTGCCACTTTAAAGTTACAAACCCATTAAAAAAGATTGAAATGACTCCCGCTGCATAGCAGTGTGACAAGATCGTCTTCTAAATCTAAACTATTATGGATATGAATGTTCAATCAAAAATGTTTGCAATCTTTGGCCTATGTCTGTGGATTTGGAAAATAACACATCCAATCTTCTTCGCCCTTCTTTATACTGAGAAGAATACAGGATGAGAAACAGTTGTAAAACACTGGAATACATTTCTGAAGTCATTGCAGTGTTCTGGTTGCTGCAGTCTTCAGGGCTGTGTGGCACAGTGAGTTAGAACAATGCCCTTTCACCCCAGGGGAACTTGGTTCAGATCCAACCCCGTGTGATAGGATTACCATCTCTCCTCTGTGCCAGCTGGAAGGGCCCAAAGAGTCACCCCAAACCAGTTCCTTGTGAGCTTGAGTCTCTCGTATTACACCGCCCTGTAATTCAGCACTGAATTGGCAGTCTCCCTCAGATAGGCTACATGGATGACCTTGTGTAAAATGGGTCGTGTCACACTAGGAGGAGGCGTGCTTCTGAGATTCCATTTAGGCATCTGATGAGAGAGTAGTTAATACGTAGCTTTACCCTGTGAATAACTCGTGCTGTATCTGAGCAGGAGTGTAACCTTGGACAGAAAATTGGAGAATATTCCACTCCCCAAGACTCGTCATCTCCCACTTTATATAAATTAGTATTGACCACACCAAAAAAAAATTGGCTTCGGTCGACTGTATTATCTCTTTGAATCATAGAAACATAGAAATTTATGGCACAGAAGGAGGCCATTTGGCCCATCGTGTCTGTGCTGGCCAAAAAAGAGCTCTCCACCCTAATCCCACTTTCCAGCACTAGGTCCGTAGCCCTGCAGGTTACGGCACTTCAAGTGCATATCCAAGTACTGTTTAAATGCAATGAGGGTTTCTGCCTCTACCACCCTTTCAGGCAAAATGGAAATCTTTGAATGGAAAATCACTTTCGCAGGAAATTGGACATGAGTCTAGGTTCGGAATGGTCATGGCCCTGTGGGTAACGGAGTGGGCCCAGGGGCCGTGTAGCCTGGTTCTGCTCCTACTGTGTTCTAATTCTGTGTTAGATTTCAGGAGATAGTTTTATTCCTGTTCCTGGCTGGGGTGGAGATCGCCTTTACAGAAGGTAAGTACTGTAGAAAATATAGGGACAGAGTGATCTCCTGGAAGAGTTTCGATCGCCTAGATGGGTCGGAGAGGAATTTCCCAGATTTTTTCTCCAAAATTGGCCATTGTGTTTTTTATCTGGTTTTTCGCCTCTCCCGGGAGATCACATGGGTTCGGGTGGGATGGAGAGTGATAGAAGATTTGAGGTTAGGATCAGATCAGCCATGATCTTATTGAATGGTGGAGCAGGCTCGAGGGGCCGATTGGCCTACTCCTGCTCCTATTTCTTATGTAATCCTGGTTCTCTTTCCAGGTGTCAGTAAACAAACCGGGCGGAGGGCCAAGGAAACCCCGTGGGAAAAGATGGAACACAGAGCGGGGCAGTCGACTGAGGAATATTACTGCGAACGCAGCAGTGAAAGAAAAGGCAGAACCGAGCACCCAAACTCACTGCAGGGATCGCGCCACTGATCCGAGGAAACAAGTTACAGCAGAGATTAAAAAAAACAGAAAATGCTGGAGAAACTCAGCAGGTCAGGCAGCATCTGTGAAGAGAGAAACAGAGTTAACGTTTCAGGTCGATGACCTTTCGTCACAACTGGAAAAAAAGCAGGAAATGGAACAGATTTTTAAGCATGTGTAGGGGCTGGGAAAGGGGGGAGGAGATGAAAAAACAAAAGGGAAGGTCTGTGATAGGATAGAAGGCGGAAGCGATTAAGAGACATTAAGAGATATTCAAGGCAAAAGGAGACGGTAATGGGACAGGTTAAGAAACAAAAGATGGCTCTAGATGAAGTGTGAATTGCGCTGGCAGAATGAAAGGCAGCTGCCCTGTGGGAGAGAAGAAAAAAAGACAGACAAAGAGTGTGGATAAAAAATCTATATATGATAGGGGCCGAGGTTATGATCTGAAATTGTTGCACTCTATGTTGAGTCCAGAGGGCTGTAAAGCACCTAATCGAAAGATGAGGAGAGCGCAGGTTAATAAAAAGCAGGGTTGTTACCCCCAAAAATGGCAAGCTCGCATTCAAAATAACCTGCAGCAGTTATGACCTAAGCTCTTCCACCGCCTTCTGAGCTGAATGAAAGAAAGAAAATGCAAAGAAAAACAAGCTGAAGCCTGGGAGTTCTTCGCAAGAGTCGGGAAGTCGGTTGCAGGCGGTCGAATAATAAAAATTCTTCCAAATCGTAAATCATCTCTTTCTCTGTTTAATTAATGTTAACAGTCCACGGATTAAAACCAAGATATAAAATAATGGAAATATGCAGCTGCTGGTGGCAGTATTTACATGTTCTGGAACGACATTCCTTCACAACTTGCTGTCCTTTCTGGAAAGAAAAATGCAGTTGAAATTCCGCCCACATGTGCATCTAATCAGCCGTACAGAAGGCATTAATGACTTGTCAGTTATATGCCCTGCCATTTTCTGTCCAATTAATTCTTTCATTGTGCACTGCATAAAAAAAAGACAAAGGCCTTTTTGCACACAATAACCAATCATTAAAATTCAGCAGGTTCCCCTTAGTGTGTCCTTGGCTTCTTGCCAAGAGAGCACTGCCTGCTTTCCTTCTGTACGCTAACAATGTTTAAAATTCAGCTTACCCCAGACATCAGTAACCATTTCCTGGTGTATACCTGCATTTTTCCCCTTCTCCTCCAGCGTCTGGGGCATCTGTCAAACAAGAAAAATAATGTACAAGTTTGGAGACAAAAGGGGAAAAAACTGTAGAAGCTGTAAACACGAAAAATATGAATACGCATTTTAATTTATCCTTTTCACATTATTAAGTATCTAAAAGTAATGGATTAGTGCCTCATATTATTATCATTACCAGCTCTCCCATTTTATCTCTTTGATACATATTCCCCCTGTTACGTGGTTTAGAATCATCTGTACACTGCGAATTTGGTGAGGCAATGTAAAAAGAATCACTCGCCAAAACACTATAAGGAGCCAATGTAGGTCAGCGAGCACAGGGGTGATGGGTGAACGGGACTTGGTGCGAGTTAGGACACGGGCAACCGAGTTTTGGATGACTACAATTTTACGGAGGGTGCAACAATATGATTACAGGGATCCCTCCCCTACTGCGGGGGATACGTCCCTGAAAACCCCCATGGTTAGTAAAACCGCGGCTGGCAAATTCACTATAAATGTGTATAAACACAATAAAAAAAATATAAAAAGCATAAAAATCATGTTATTTACCTTATTCCTAAATTAAAAATCGCGGATACGCGAATTTCACTGCCGCGGTTGACAAAAATTGTTGCAGAGTGGAAACCGTGTATTAGGGTTGCAAAATTCTGGGAATTTTTAAAAGAGGAAACTTTCCATGAGAATTTTCGGGAATTTAGAGTTTTTTTGCACACTGATGGTTTTTGTCTCTGACCCTTATATTATCTTTGTCATCAAAATAGACATACTGTTCCATACAAATAAAAACAGGCTTTCAAAACTTTATTTAGGTTATAATTTTGAACTTTGTTGAACCCCCACAAAAAAGACCCATCTAAAATAAAATAAAAAGAGTGTCAGCTTATTTAGCCTGTAATTTGTCCTTATTTTGTCCCTTTGAGTCTTCTACTCATGAGTCTTCAGAGTCTTCTACTCCTCATTGCTCCTCCTGATTCTCTGACTCTGGCTCTGACGTGTCCATTTCCTCCTCTGTGTCAGTGTCTAGCTGTGTGGTGGACACTTCTGTATCTGGCTCAATAAGTTGTAGGTTCGCCCGGATAGCCACCAGTTTCTCCACTCTCTTGTTAGTCAGCCTGTTGCGCACCTTTGTATGCGTATTCCCAAAAAGTGACCAGTTTCGTTCAGAGGCCGCTGATGAAGGTGGGATTTGGAGTATCACCGATGCAATAAGTGACAGGGCCTCAGATGCACAAAGTCCCTTCCACCAGGTATGTGCACTGATATGCTTGCATGATTCCCATATCCCATCCCCATTCCAAAGACTTTGCTTGGTAGAGAACTTTGCCAGACTTCCCAGAACTTTGCCCACATCCAGATTGAGATGGTGAGAGGGTAGAAATCACACTGTAAGCGCTGTTGATCTGTTCTCCAGAAAGTATTGGTCTCCCAACATGCTTTGGGTCCAGCATGTATGCTGCAGCATGAATCGGCTTGACACAAAATTCTTGACGCGTCTGTATGAATTGAACAATTGCCTTCTCCTCTGCTTTGAGCAGCAGGGATGTGGGTAGGGCAATGCTGATTTGTTCTTTTAAATCAGTAAAAAGCCTGAGAACATCTGACAAGACAGCGTCATCTCCTTCAATCTGAGCAATTGCAGATGCTACTGGTGAGAGTAGTTTAAGGCTGCTAACCACTCTTTCCCAAAACACATCATCCAGCAGTATTTTATTGATGGTGGTTTCCATATCCCCAGACTGGGATATTGCCATTTCTTGCAGCGACTCCTTACCCTCCAGAAGGCTGTTGAACATTATGACAACACCACCCCATCTAGTGTTGTTGGGCAGCTTCAGTGTGGTGTTCTTGTTCTTTGTCATTTGCTTGGAGTTGTAGGTTGCTGCAACTACCTGTTTTCCCCTGACATACTTAACAACTTGCTTGGCTCTCTTGTACAGTGCTTCCATGGTTCTCAAACCCATGATGTCCTTGAGGAGCAGGTTAAGCCCATGAGCTGCGCACCCAATAGACGTAATATGAGTGAAGTTGTTGCATTTGGATAAATGTTGCTGCATCTTTGTGGCATTCTTTACATATGGCTTTCTACAGTGTTTGCACATGTACACAGTCTTTCCATCTTTAATGCCTGGGGTAAAATGCTTCCACACATCCGACGGTAAACGTGGCATTGTTCTATGCAGAGAAATAAAGGGCATTCATCTCTGTGTCGAACTGCGGTCGATCAGCACGATTGCAACAGGATGAGTACATTTTTGCTGATGCTCCATGTGATGGAAGCATGACCTGTACACACACCACGCTACATCACCAATAGTGTATTATTTTGTATATTTTAAATTGAAGGACAACAGAGTTCAACAAGTAACTGGTTTATTTGGAAAAAAGTCTGATTTACTTACTGCATCATCACAACATCAGCAGAAAACAAAATGACTTCCCTCAGGACCCCTAACCTGGATCTTAAAAAAACTATAGCAGTCTTACAGATGCCTGCAGGCCAATCACAATTCGATATGCAAATATTACAAATAGAGGGAGCTAATCGCTCATCCACTCATCCAACCAATCAGGACACATTTGTTCACAGTCACACACAAAACTTGTAATTATTAAAACAAGCCAAGTAAGAAGATAAACATATATTGATTAAGAAATTCCTTAATAATTAAGATTCCATCTCTGTTAGTAATTTTAAGAGAGGACCTGTGGAAAAAAAAGAAATACAAAAAAAACAATATTATGCTAGCATGTGCTTTTTTGGGCAAAATTCCCAAGCTAAACTTCCCGTGGAAAATTTCCAGAAATTTACCGGAAACTTTCCACCTCTTTGCAACCCTACCGTGTATATGTGAAATCCGGGTATGGCAAAACCACGGTTGGGGCGGGATTCCTGTATAGTCTACGCAGAGCCTAGCTTAAACTTCTTAAACTTCACTCTCAACGTTAGCGCAGGACCAAAGGGACAACCGGCTCTCTCCCAATGCTAGAATTAAACTGGTGACTGGAGCTCTCTGCGTAGCGTTTCATTGATGCTCAGCTAAGAACAACATGGAGGCAGCAGTATAACTCAGGTCTGCCGGCCCTTGTGGGTATGGGTCTTAGACCGGTAACTATAGCATAACTGGCTCCTTAATATTACGGGGGTGACGACTGTAGGGCGCGCTTGTCCTTTCAGCAGAAGTGACTGTGATACTGATGAATGGTTCCACTGGGAGGAACTGAAGGAGCACCAATGGGTTTTAAGGTACTTTGCACAAGGTGGGAAGGGATTTGAATGTTCAAATATGATGAAATGCCTTGCAATATTTTGTAGATCATTAAAAAAATTATTAAAAAAGGGGGGGAAAAAATGTTTTAAAGGTGCGTGATAGCCTGAAATGAACCGGGGTGATGGGTCTGAGGCAACAGAACTTGAGGTAACACTCACTACTGCCGATGAGTGAGTCCACAACTGAGGGGTTTATACCTATCAGGAAAGAGTAAACAGGCTGGGGCTCTTCAGAGAAGGCGGAGGGGTGACCTGATAGAGGTCTGTAAGATTATGAAAGGGTTTGATAGGGTAGGCGTAGAGAAAATGTTTCCACTTGTGGTGGAGACCAAAACTAGGGGGGGGGGGTTCATAAATATAAGATAGTCATTAATAAATCCAATCGGGAATTCAGGAGAGACTCCTTTACCCAGAGAGTGGTTAGAATGAGGAACTCGCTCCCACAGGGAGTGGTTGAGACGAATAGCACAGAGGCATAGGCAAAGCTAGAGAAACACGAGGGAGAAATGAATAGAAGGTTATGCTGATGGGGTGAGATGAAGAGGGGGTGGGAGGAGGCTCGCGTGGAGCAGAAACACCGGCACGGACCAGCTGGGCCTGTTTCTGTGCCGTACGTTGTGTGTAATTCTGTAATCATTGCTGGGGCATTATGAGGGTGTAGGGTACAAGAATACCCAACATCAGTCTCTCAGACCTCCTATAGGGAGCATCAGGTGAGGCCTGGATGAGTGGATTGTGCTATGTGGAGATGTAAAGAGGGGGAGAAAAGAAAGAGGGGCAGAATATAAAATAATGTTCAAGCAAGTTTGAGCTTGCATGAAATGAGGCAAGAGCCAGACTGCAGATACACAATTGACAGAACTCTCCTCATTTCTGAAAGGCAAATAATGTCCAGCTCCCCCATGTGCTCCAGCATGTTGTGTTTACGTAGCCTCGGTTTATCTGGTTGCAGTTTTATATGTCTCTCCATACAAGAACACTTTGTACAGAAGAGATAATAACTAAGGAAGGTGTTCAGACTCCCAGTAGTAGCTATTAGGCTGTGAGGTGGCCCAGACAAGAGCGCCTAGTGTTGCATTTATATTACGGCGCAGGCTTCAGAGAGATAGCTAACGTAAGTGAGGCACCACATATGCCTGAGATACAGAACAGCATTTGTGCGGTGGTTTCCTTCTGTGGCTTCACACTTCTGGTGTCAAACATAAATAGCCACTTTTTTTTCTCGGTTGACTTTATTAGCAACCAAACCCCTAATGTTATATATTTTGGTCAAAGAGGTCGGTTTTAAGGAGCGTCTTAAAGGAGGAGAGAGAGGTAGAGAGGCGGAGAGGTTTAGGGAGGGACTTCCAGAGCTTAGGGCCCAGGCAGCTGGAGGCACGGCCGCCAATGGTGGAGCGAAGTAAATCGGGGATGCGCAAGAAGTTTTTGAGGAGTGCAGAGATCTCGGAGGGTTGTGGGGCTGCAGGAGATTACAGAGATAGGGAGGGGGGCGAGGCCACGGAAGGATTTGAAGACAAGGATGAGAATTTTAAAATCGAGGCTTTGCCAGACTGGGAGCCAATGTAGGTCAGCGAGCACAGGGGGGTGATGGGTGAGCGGGACTAGGTGCGAGTTAGGATACGGGCAGTAATGTTTTTGGATAAGCTCAAGTTTACAGAGGGTGAGAGTCCAGCCAGGAGCGCATTGGAATAGTCGAGTCTGGAGGTAACACAGGTCGCAGTCAAAACCGTAATCCACGGGGAGTATTTCCGCGTTATGCATTGGGGATAAGATGGGAGTGTCACAGAGCTACCTGTCACTCGAGTCCACCTGCTGCTGTTTGGAGTTATGACGGTTCCCAGCTGCACCACTAGATGGAGTGCCTCACTTTGGTGAGACACTGCAACTGGGGAACACTTGATATTATTATGGTTATAATCCCTCCACCAACATCACGAAAACAGATTGGGCCAGTAATTCCGGTCCCAACGCGTGAGTACGGACAGGGTAATCACGCGTGGGCCCGTTGGAAGTGCCGGATTTCAGCATGCACAGCGCATGCGCGGGAAACCGGCATTTCCTGTCCTCTGAACCAAGGGGTTCAGAGGACGAACGCGTGCGCGCAGGAGTCTGCGCGTGCGCGCTGAAATTCCTTTTTTTCCACAGGTTTGCGCGTGTGTAAGGGCCTCCTTTTTACGAATGTAAAAAGGAGACGTAAGGACTTCATTCTTTAAGGTAAGTGGTCTATTACTTAAAATTATAACATTTTTTCCACAGCTTTATTGTTTTTAAGGACTTTACAGTAAGGTAAGTGTATTTTTAGACCTGATTTTTTTTTTAATTTTTTTTTTTTAATTTGATTAATTGTTTAAAATAGTTTTTAAAGTTATTTATAGTTTATTTAATTATTGGGATGTTTTCTAAAATGTTATTTAAAGTTAAACTAGTCTTTTGGGCGCCCATACTTTTCATGAGTTTGACAGTTCTTACTATCAAACTCATGAATGAAGTTTCCCCTCCCCTGATTGGCTGCACAGTGCTCACCTGATCCCAGCCGGCACATCGCACTAACTACGCCGCTGGATCAGGCAAGCACAGCGCGCCGACATCTGAACCGGGCCTGTGACAGGAATTCCAAGCAGGCCCAGGCTTCAGATGTCGGCGCGCCGGGTGCGTGCACATCGGGGGCTTGCACGCGCGGCAAGCCCCCGAACCTAATTTCTGGGCCATTATCTGGTTATTGTTGTTTGTGGGGCCTTGCTGTGTGCAAAATGGCTGCCATATTTCCTACAGTACAACAATGACCACACTTCAACCAGTACTTCATTGCGTCGTCCTGAGGTCGTGAAAGGCGCGGTATTTTTTAAAAAACACTCAGCCTCTGTCTCAGCGGTTAAACGTTACATGTTTCAAGAGTGCAGGAGACACCATTCACATTGTCCACACATTTAAATTCATTGGCCTTGGGCACTTTCCGCACCTGGTTTGATACCACTGAGGGCAGCACGGTGGCATAGTGGTTAGCACTGTTGCCTCACAGCACCAGGGACCCGGGTTCGAATCCGGCCTCGGGAGACTGTCTGTGTGGAGTTTGCACATTCTCCCCGTGTTTGCGTGGGTTTTCTCCGGGTGCTCCGGTTTCCTCCCACAGTCCAAAGATGTGCGGGTTAGGTTGATTGGCTATGATAAATTGACCCTTAGTGTTAGGGGGATTAAATACGTGGGGTTACGGGGATAGGGTGGGATATGTGTTGGTGTAGGGGTTACGGGGATCGGGTGGGACATGTGTCGGTGCAGGCTCGATGGGCCGAAATGGCCTCTATCTGCACTGTGGGGTTTCTGTGATTTCTGTGATTTCTGTGAGTTGCACCTCATGCAGTGCCAAACTAAAGTTTGAGAATACTCCCGCTGTTGATTTTAAAATTCTAATCCTTGTTTTCAAATCTCTCCCTATCTCTGTAACCTCCTCCAACCCCACAACCCTCCGAGATCTCTGCGCTCCATAATTCTGACATCTTCTGCATCCCCGATTTTAATCGCTCCAGCATTGGCGGCCGTGCTTTCAGCTACCAAGGTCCTGAGCTCTGGAATTCCCTCCCTAAACCTCTCCGCCTCTCTGTACCTCTCTCTCCTCCTTTAAGATGCTGCTTAAAACCTCCCTCTTTGACCAAGCCTTTGATCACCTGTCCTAATATCTCCTTATGCGGCTCGGTGTCAAATTGTGTTTGATAACCTCTCCTGTGAAGCGCCTCGGGATGTTTTAGACACAATATAAGTGCAAGTTGTTGATAATTTATGGGCAGGATTTTTGGCAGTGGCCAAGTAAGATGGCGTCTGTTATCCCAACGTTCAATTGGAGAAAGTTCTGGTTCATCGAAAGGTTGATTTTGGATGGACAGCTGACAACACGAAAATGGTTATAGATTGGATGGTGGTAGTGGAGTGGATGAGCTGGTTATATATACGGAACCTGATCCTATGCCAGCAGATAAAGCCATGCAATGGCTGGTGTACAAATGAGGACAAATAGGGGGCCAAGGCTGGGACCATGGGTTGACAACAATGGGGCAAGAGGAGAAACCACTGCTGGAGGTGTTCTGGCTCCGCTGGAACAACTAGGAGTGGAATCAAATGAAGGGAGTCCCCTGAAGGTGGAGGAGAAGTAATGGAGGAAAATGGAAAGGTTGAGGACGATGTGGATGGGATTTTGACTAGAGTGGTTTCAATGCTGTGAATGGGACATAAACCAAAGAGAAAGATCCAAAAAAGGACATTTTAGGAAAAGTAAGCATGGGCTACTATAGCATAGTGGTTCTGTTCCTGGCCTAGGAACCCAGAGACCTGGATTAATGATCTGGAGACAAGCGTTCAAATCCCACCATGGCAGCTGGGGAATTTAAATCATTATCAGTAATGCTGACCATCTAACTAACAGAACCCATCTGGTTCATTAAGGTCCTTTAGGGAAGGAAATCTGCCACCCTTACCCGGTCTGGCCTATATGTGACTCCAGACCCACAGCAATGTGTTGACTCTTAACTGCCCTCTGAAATGGCCTAGCAGGCCCTTTAGTTGTTTCAAGAAGGCAGCTCACCATCACCTTCTCGAGGGCAATTAGGGATGGGCAATAAATGCTGGCCTTGCCAGCGACGCCCACACCCCCTGACTGAATAAGAATAAAGCATGGAGCTGGGTGGTGACAAGCAATCAAGGGCCTTTTCAAGGTAAGTTTTATATATAGGACGATGGATGGAAGGGTCAAGTCTTTTTGTGGGGGCGTGGGCGGTGACAGCATTTTTGAAGGGAGAGGGAATGAAATTGAATCAGTGGAATTGAAGGGATGTAAGCAGAAAAGCGGCATCCATTGCTCAATTTAGTTAGAGCAAATCCTGGAAGTAGAGGAATAACTTTACCATTACCAAGAACACTTTAGCAACTTTTAAAGGCCATTGGCAGAAGATTGATGATCTCTGTTCTGGATGCAACACTTGAATATACTGTATATATATATATATATAAAAATGGAGGGGGTGGTTAAAAATTAACATTTAATTATAACATTGATATTAGCAATGCACAATCTGAAAAAAACAGCCCAACACTGAAATAAGAGTATTCAATAAGATATTTGGTATGGACTCTAGTAAAACTGACGAGAAAGGGTAATTAATCGATGGTCTAGAAACCCTTTGATAGACCTGTGGAGAATATGCTGTAATACTGGTTCATTATTTCTGACTAAAAGGGCGAAATAGCACATGATAGGTAACCTGTTTTGTAATGGGTGGGAGCTATCAGTATGTTAGTCATGCAAACAATTGCAGTTATAAGCCATAAAGCAAGCAGAAAGTGACCACTAATGTTACATTGATCTTTACGCGCTGGAATTCAGTAATAACCTGTGGGTTCGTGTATATATCTAATCTATCTATATACGTCTTTTGGATGAGACGTTAAACTGAGGCTCCTTCTGCCCTCTCAGGTGAACATAAAAGATCGCATGGCACTATTTTGAAAAAGAACAGGGGAGTTATCCCTGGTGTCCTGGCCAATACTTATCCCTCAACCAACAACACTGCCTCATTTTCCGGTTGGCAAACGATAACTAGTGGGGTGCCACTATTTACAATCTACATTAATGACTTGGATGAAGGGACCGAGTGTAATGTAGCCAAGTTTGCGGATGATACAAAGATGGGTGGGAAAGCAAGTTGTGCAGAGGGCTCAAAGAATCTGCAAAGGGATATAGATAGGCTACGTGAGTGGGCAAACATTTGGCAGAGTATAATGTGGGAAAGTGCGAGGTTATCCACTTGGCAGGAAAAATAAAAAAGCAAATTATTATTTAAATGGAATTACAAAATGCCACAGTTCAGAGGGACTTGCATGAAACACAAAAAGTTAGCATGCAGGTAAAGCAAGTAATCAAAAAGGCAAATGGAACGTTGGCCTTTATTTCAAGGGGGTTGGAGTATAAAAGCAGGGAAGTCCTGCTACAACTGTACAGGGTATTGGTGAGACCACACCTTGAGTACTGCGTACAGTTTTGGTCTCCTTATTTAAGGAAGGATATACAGGTAGACTACCCTTTATCCGGACTTCCGAAAACCGAAACCCTCTAAAAACCGAAGGTTTTTTCGTTCAGCGTAAGTCGTGCGTACGAACGAAAAAACCTTCGGTTTTTAGAGGGTTCCGGTTTCGGAAGTTCGGATAAAGGGTAAGTCGTGCGCACGACCCCCCGCCGACCCCCCCCCCCCCGCGGGCCCCGACAACCGCCGACCACCCCGCCGGCCCCGACAACCGCCGACCCCGCCAGCCCCCCCGCGGACCCCGCCGGCCCCGACAACCGCCGACCCCGCCAGCCCCGACAACCGCCGACCCCCCCGCCAGCCCCGGCAACCGCAGACCCCCCCGCGGACCCCGCCGGCCCCGACAACCGCCAGCCCCGACAACCGCCGACCCCGACAACCGCCGATCCCCCCTGCCGGCCCCGACAACCGCCGACCCCCACAACCGCCGACCCCGCCAGCCGCGACAACCGCCGACCCCCCCGCGGACCCCGCCGGCCCCGACTGACTTACGCTGAGCGTCAGCGTAAGTCGTGCGCACGACCCCCCGCCGACCCCCCCCCCCCCCGCGGACCCCTGCCGACCCACCTTCCGAAATCCGAAATTCTCCTTTATCCGAAACTCGGCTGGTCCCGAGGTTTTCGGATAAAGGATAGTCTACCTGTACTTGCATTGGAGGCAGTTCAGAGACAATTCACTAGGTTAATTCCAGAGATGAGGGGGTTGACTTATGAGGAAAGGTTGAGCAGGTTGGGCCTATACTCATTGGAATTTAGAAGAATGAGAGGTGATCTTATTGAAACATGTAAGATACTGAGGGGGCTCGACAAGGTAGATACAGAGAGGATGTTACCCCTCGTGGGGAAATCTAGAACTCGGGGGGCACAGTCTCAGAATAAAGGGTCGCCCTTTTAGAACCGAGATGAGGAGGAATTTCTTCTCTCAGAGGGTCGTAAATCTGTGGAATTCTCTGTCCCAGAGAGCTGTGGAGGCTGGGTCATTAAATACATTTAAGGTGGAGCTAGACAGATTTTTGCAAGATAAGGGAGTGAAGGGTTATGGGGAGCAGGCAGGGAAGTGGCTTTGAGCCCAAGATCAGCCACGATCTTATTGAATGGCGGAGCAGGCTCGAGGGGCCAAGTGGCCTATTCCTGCTCCTATTTCTTATGTTCTTATGTACTAAAACAGATTATCTGGTCATTATCACATTGCTGTTTGTGGGACTTTGCTGTGTGCAAATTGGCTGCCGCGTTTCCTACATTACAACAGTGACTACACTTCAAAAAAAAAGTACTTAATTGGCTGTAAAGCGCTTTGGGACGTCCTGAGGTTGTGAAGGTGTTATATAAATGCAAGTCTTTTTTCTTTCTTTAGCTTATATATATATATATATAAAAATCAGCATTTATTCGCACTTACTTCCTGTAACACTTTCTCCACTACACTTTGTTGATAACACCCCAGCTGTTATAAAAAATATCATCTGACTCACTATGACCTATGCTAGGGGCGGTCTGGTCGTGTACATCAACTGTATGGTTGATGGGATGCATCCCACAAAGAAGTTATTAAGTCCTTTTAAAATCCATTCCAGTTTTTATTAGAATGAGAATGAAATGACTGCATTTCTAAAGATTGTTTGAAAATTATTAAACTTAAATAAATACAGGTTTACCAAGAGAAAAATATCTCCCTTGAAAATGATACAAGAACTCAGTGACTGCACTTCAACAGTACTTAATTGGCTGTAAAGCACTTTGGGACACCCTGAGGTTGTGAAAGGCGCTATATAAATGAAAGTCTTTTTTTCCTTTATAAAACAAAGCTGAGCAGTTTCCTGGAGCGTTCTCCCACGCACTGAGCAAGTTAGGAACACAGTTAACTCACTGAAATATTTAAATCCGTTGCTCGTGATTTTCATATTTTAAAAGATACCTCACTCAAAAGTTCAACACGATCAACCTAAATCTGCCAAAAATGGAATGAGGTACACAATCACAAATAACACCTTGGGTCTTTAGATTTTAAACCTCAGATCGATCTTCAGAGGACTTGATAGAACCAGAAACTGATCTTTTAGATTATTATTCAGGGTCAGATTCCCTCATTCCAGATTTAACCTATTACTGTCCAACAAACCTATATTTTTTTAGAAATTGGAATATGAAATGTAATTCTTTTTAAAAGTAGATAACACCAACAAGGTACAGTAAAAAGCTTTGTTTTTAATCTTGACAAATTTTACCTGTACAAAAGTTAACATTGTTTAGTCAGAAATTACTCTGCATACCTCTAACAGACGTTTCTAGTACAAACACAGAATGGTTAAGTTACAGTTGATTTTTTTTTCAAACTTTATACAGAAAACGGTTTGCAGAAAGAAAGGAATTCGCCAAGAATATCTTTGCCAAAACGAACTTTTTTTTCCAAAAATAGAAGTAAAAATTAACATTAAAAAAATCAATTTTTTTTAGTTTCGCAAACATTTAAAGGCACAAGTTAGCACTTAAATGGAAAACGAGTTTATATGCTCAGCATACAATTGAAACTGGAGAACAAAAGACAGTATTAGACTACACTACGTACCGGACAGCGTTTGTTAATAATAGGTGCAGTTTTATTGTGGAGGAGAATTAAAAGATTCACAGCTTATTGGCTAGAATATCTGGTCCCCAATATCGAGTTGTCAAGGAACAAACTTTCTTAGAACTTTCTCTGTTGGAAAAGTGTTACCATTTTCTCCAGAAACTCAGCTAAGGTGATAAACACATGATTCCAAAGCATGTAACATGTTTAATAAGGTACGGCTTCTGCTCTGATTTAAAAAACAGTCGGTGCGTCAATCAAAATCAAGAACGGCCTCCCCTCCCCATGGGAAATAAGTCAACAGACTTATTTTGCCTCAAGACACACTCTCCATTATTACACACGAACTCTTGATCCCACGTGAAAGTCCTATCCTTTTCTGCTTGAATTGTTCCAAATAATAAAAAGGGAAAAAAAAATACATAAGATAAATATACATTTCAACAACTTTCTAAGTTTCAGAAATGACACGTTTCAAAACTCAAGAACTCCTCAATGCTTGTAGTACCTCTTTTCGCAAACTTAGGAAATAAAACTGGGAAAAAAACAGGTTTGCAGAATTTGACCAATTTCATTTAAGCGTACTTTGTCCTCACAGAGGATTTCAGAGGTTCCTATTTTTGTCTGTAATCGACCTGGAAATCTGTCCAGACCAAAAGCTTTACGTTCCTTTTTTTTAAACTAAAAGCAAGTGGTGGTTTTCATTGGCCAGGATTGGCATCCTTTTGGATCAGCAGGCACTTAAACTGGAATGGCACAGTGCTCCACTTGTTCAGTTCTTCATTAGTGCATAATGCCATGGAAGACTGGTTAAGTCTCAAGGCTTCTTGAGATCATCGTTTCCCCAACCCCCTCCCCCCCCACCTAATAATTTTCATGGGAGGTGAGGACTTCCTATGGCCTGGTGAGGGTTGTGTAGACTGGTTGGTCCCAGTTAGTTGGGCTGTGGGATGGAGGAATGGACAGAGTATTCAGGAGGGGCGAAGCATAAGGGCGGCGGGATGAATGGAAATATGGGTACTGGTAGATGCTCGAAGGGTATCCAGAGTAAGGATTGTAGTAATTGGGGCCCTGGACGTCTGAATAGTCACATTGGGAGCCAGAAAAGGCAGCAGCAGCAGCACTGGCAGGAGTGCAACCCTGGTTACTGTAGGAGCTATAATCGGTTTGAGGCGAAGAGCCATGTTGTTGGTCGTTGTAGTGGCTTGGGCTGAGCTGTTCGGTCTTAATGTGCGGCCTTTGTTGACTTGGTTCGCTGGAGGCCGACGATGAAGACGAAGAGGACGAGGCACTCTTATGGTTCCAGACGACTTGGGCCGTGCCGCTGCTGGTTATGTAGGCCGCACTGAAGGAGCCTGCCGAGTTGGGTCCGTGGCTGTGGTCAGAGGAGAGAGGCACCGCGTGGCCATTCAGCGGCAGGTACTGGTCAAACTCGTGGACGTCAAAGGTCTCCATGTTGTTGATGACCTCGCTGCTCAGCTCACTGATGTCCACATTGCTGAAGTCGATGTTCTGGCGGCCGTTCTCCGCCATGGGCCGGCCCTCCCTTTTCAGCTCGTGCTTCCCTGCGTGGAGATCGGTTTTGGGGGTGGTGGGTGGTGTTGGGGGCCCTTGTGCATGGCCTGATTAAAAACAAAATAAAATGGACAGGCCTTTACTTAAGAGGTCAAGAACAGACCAAACAAATACACTGTGGCTAACATGATTGGCCAAGAACTCAGCACTTAGAAGCATATAGCACAGAAAGGGGTCATTCGGCCCATCGTGCCTGTGCCGGCTCTTTGCCAGAGCTATCCAATTAGTCCCACTCTCTTCGCCATAACCTCGCAATTTTTTCCCCTTCGGGTATATGTAAAATTTCCTTTTGGAAGTTATTACTGAATCTGCTTCCACCACCCTTTCAGGCAGTACATTCCAGATCAGAACTTGCTGCATAAAAAAAAAATCTCCTCATCTCCCCACTTACCAATTTGCCAATTACCTTAAATCTGTGTCCTCTGGTTAGCGACCCTCCTGCCAGTGGAAACAGTTTCTCCCTATTTACTCTCTCAAAACCCCTCATTATTTTGAACACCTCTGTTAAATCGCCCCTTAATCTTCTCTGCTCTAAGGAGGACAAATCCCAGCTTCTCTGCTCACTCCACCTAACTGAAGTCCCTCGTCCCACTTGAAAACCATTAGCAATTCTCTGAAATGTTTATGTAAAACTCAAATCAATTTAAAAAAAAACTCCAATTGTTCTAATTATCAAACGCCGTTCATTTTATGCATATATTAACATAAATTAGATGGTCTAAAGATTTTTTTTTTAGCCTCCTGTAGAGTTGACAGCTCTGCCCTGAGAGATTGCTCCTTTGTGAATTGAAAGCCTTTACATGTTACAGCATTGGAAAAGGGAGGAAAATGAATGTTTTGCCGCCTGGCAGTTGGGAAGTGAAATTCGGCTCTCAAATGAAACTGCAACCAGGACAGTGGTGCAATGGAAAGTCTTAACTCTTAAGAGCGTGGTCACTCTTAAATAATAATAGCATGTTGCTCCTTTTTTTTAAGATTGAACATCTCAATTAAATGCTGATAAACGCAGCCTCTCCTCAAAGAGATTTGGTGCAAACACAAGACGGCAAATTAAAACGCTGCACCGCCTGCCAAAAAACGAGTTGAAAGATGCTTTAAGGAATAAGCGTTGATCTAAAATTCCAGTTCCAACGCTGCTTTGGTCCTACATTCTCTGTCCTTCTCCTCGCTTGCTTTCTTTTCGTTCTGCATGCATTCTTTTAATGTATCCCTGCTTTTTTTTTTGTCTGCCCGTGAGAGCCCCCTCCCCTATCTCCCACCACACCCTTCGCAAGCTCCCCCATCTCCTCACCTGTGTGTTCCGACGGGTGGTGGCCCTCGGGAATCACTCTCCCTCCGGGGAGGCCGTCCCCGGGGTGGCCGCCTTTGTACAGCTGGCTGACGGGCAGGTGGCTCTGCTCGGCGCCCTGATCCGCCTCCGCCTGCCCGTTCTTCACGCTCTTCCTCCGGCGGGGCTGGTACTTGTAATCGGGGTGGTCCTTTTTGTGCTGGACTCTCAGGCGCTCGGCCTCCTCCACAAAGGGACGCTTCTCATTCTCACTCAGCAAACTTTATAAAGTGAGACACAGCAATAGATTAGATGCAGCCTTACAGATGCAACGAGGTTACTTTTCCGCCCCCTCGCTCCTCAAGCAGAGAATCATAGAACGATACCACCTGTGCCTGCTCTTTGAAACAGCTATCCAATTAGTCCCGCTCTTTCCCCCACAGCGCTGCATTTTTCCCCTTCAAGTATTTATCCAATTTCCTTTTGAAAGTTATTATTGAATAAAATAAAGTGAATCCAGCCCATGGCTCCTCTCTGATACCGATCTCATCATTCCTCTTAACCAAGGGAATGGGGATTCCTGCTTAAAGAAACCACGCTTTATTGGATTCCAGTTGGCTTGATGAGAAATCCCTAGATTTTAGAAAGCAATAGGTGATTCTGGAAGCACTGCACTCCTTATCTGTAACCAAATGAATCCCGCCTCCACAAAGCACTTGTGTGGTCTGAGGAGCTTATCTGTGCCACTCAATATGTAACCTGGTCTTAATAAAGGGATCAAGTAACCGACAAGACAGTCCTCCTCGCAGATTAAGGGCTTCAATTCGTCCAAGCAATCTTGCACTGCGATATGTGCATGGTGAAAATGACGCTGCCTTCTTCCCTGCCCCCTCCCCCACAATTTCTCGATTTCAATCCCTGGATATAAGTATTAGTTAATGAGCTAAACGTTCACATATGGGCTTTTTTTTGTGCCTTGTAATCGCAGAGGGGGGTTGGAAGTGAAATGGAAACGGGTTCGGCTGCTGCAGCAGCCAACCTCTGCCAGCCAGTTCGACAAGAGTTAGGTCTCCCCTCCTTCAGTGACAGACCAGCCGCTGGAGACTAGCATTCAGCCTGTGGTCATTTGCAACAAAAAAAAGCCTCGACCATTGGATCTGCTCTCAATGTCGATATGGAAAACAGGGGCCGAAGCCCACGGGCCAATTCCATCAATTATGACCAGCTAGAACCTCCTCCGCTTAGAAAAACTCCCAACATATCGATATTGGAACCGACCTTCCGAAGCGCCATTCACTAAATCACCCAGCGCTAATAAGTGGAATCTTACCACCCGAAAAAGTCACAACACGGGTAGAATACGGATTTATAACCAGAGCAAGCTCACCCGATATTACACAAAGTATTGACAATAAAATAACCAAGTGCTTTGGTCCCTATTCCTAGTGCCTTGGCCAACGACTTCATAAAGACACCCCCCTGGTCGGAATTTCTAGCGAAATCCTACTTAACGACCGGGACAGTTCTTCGCCTCCCAAAAGAAAGATTGCCAGATATTATTGTAAGTTCATAACTTTCCCGTCTGACGGTGACAGGGGAGAAGAGATCAGGACGAAAATGAGATATAAAACGGGCACTGATCAAGGCGGGGGAATAAATATTAGAAATCGGAAATGCGACTCTAATCATATCACAGAACTTGCATTTAATATAGTATTTATTCCGGATGGTAATACTTATATTTAATATAGTGTTTATTCCGGATGGTAATATTTGTATTTAATATAGTATTTATTCCGGATGGTAATACTTATATTTAATATAGTATTTATTCCGGATGGTAATACTTGTATGAATATAGTATTTATTCCGGATAGTAATATTTGTATTAATATAGTATTTATTCCGGATGGTAATACTTGTATTAATATAGTATTTATTCCGGATGGTAATATTTGTATTAATATAGTATTTATTCCGGATGGTAATATTTGTATTTAATATAGTATTTATTCCGGATGGTAATATTTGTATTTAAGTATTTATTCCGGATGGTAATATTTGTATTTAATATAGTATTTATTCCGGATGGTAATATTTGTATTTAATATAGTATTTATTCCGGATGGTAATATTTGTATTTAATATAGTATTTATTCCGGATGGTAATACTTATACTCGATCAGCTCTCTCAGATACATCCCAATGGCTCAGAGACAATTACATTCCATTATTATGGGGGTAAATGCTTTAAGTTGCCAATTGAGTGCAGTATTTACTCCTCATCATCTTGCCCAGGGACTGACTGAATAGGGGCACAAGCCCAGTTGCGCCTTCCTTGCTTACCGCCAGAGTTTGCCCAGGGTCTTGCTGAGCTCGGCGTTGTGTAGGTGCGGGTACTGATCCGCCAGTTTCCGGCGAGCCGCCTGCGCCCAGACCATAAAGGCGTTCATGGGTCTCTTGACGTGGGGCTTGTTCTTGGAGGCGCCGTTGATCCGCACCGGCATCGGCACCAGCGTCCAGTCGTAGCCCTTCAGCACCTGACTCACCGCCTCTCGGATGCAGGCCGGGAAGCGCTCGTCGTCCTCGCTGCCCATCTTCTTGCCGCCGGCGCTGGAGAGCGGGCGGCCGCCGTCCTCGGGCTCGGACAGGCCGGCGTGCTGAGCCTCGCTGTCCGACAGGGAGCCCGGGGAACCCACCGACTCGCTGTCGGAGCCGCTGCAACCCGGGCTGCACGCCACCTCCGCCATCATCTTATCGTGCTCTTCTGTCATGTTCAGCATCGACTTGGCAAATCCGATCGTCTTATTGCAGCCACAAATGTTACAACAAAAATTGATAACTTTGTAATCAAAAAAAATTGCAACAACAAAAAAAAATTTGCAATTAAAAGTTTAGGAAATTAAAAAAATTGCACAAAAAAAAGTTCAACTTTGCAAAAATGCAAGTTCAAAACAAAATCAGGATCCTACATTAAAGCCATGCTTTCAATTTGTGCATTTGGAAAATAAAATAAAATGCAAAAAAAAACTCCTTTGAGCAGAGAGCTAGCGGGCGATGTCCATGGGAGTCACTCCGAGAGACACAGCTTCGCTGCGAGAGACGCTGTCAAAATCGCCTTCGATACTGGCCGGCCGGATAGTCACAGAAAACTTCAAGAAAAGAAACTTTTTTTTGGTTAGAAGTTTGTTTACTGGCTACAGTATATCAGTCTCTCCTGCGCACCTCTGATTGGTCCGTGTCGCCGTCTCTCTGATTGGCCACCTGTTATTAAATGGGTGGGATTCTCTTAAAGGGGGCGATCCGAGGGGGGGGATTTCTCTTTTCGTGTGGCTTTTTTTCCCCCTTCGAATTCCAACTCCTCGGAACCCCTTTTTTTTTTAACCATTAAACGACTGGTCGCCAGAAACATTCTGCGTCAAATCTGCTTGCCAAGGTTTTTGTTTTTAAAACAAAAATTGAGTCAAAAAAACTCAAAGCATTTTAGTCTATAGACCGTAATGTTTCTTCCGAATCAGAAACAATGTTACAGCATCTCGAAGCTCAATGGCTTAATAGGTTTAGGCGCTGTATAAATATTTATGTTCAAAGGCGTGCATTCTTTTTTTTTTAAAGACATTAAGTTGCAGTATACATTTTGCACACTAAGCGGCTCGCTGCGTTCCTCTTCGTTGTTAGATCTGTAACTCGGGTTCAATTTTAAAGCATAAGGCTGGAATTCGGACGATCCCGTTTGTAAATCAGAGCCACCATGACAATAAATGACTACTCACCTTTAGATGCAGGAATCAGTCAATTGGCACCAGCTTGCCAAAAAATGGACATTTCATCTTTAAATGAAATCAAACCAGGTCACCGAGGACAACTTCCCGCTAAACTTTTCATCCACTTCGATTGTTTAATCGATTTTTTTTTAATCGTAAGTAACTTGCATGCATCACAAACTCTGTCTGTGTGTGTGTGTGTTTTATGGTTCATTGCAACGTTTAAACCTGTATTAAGAGCTTGAGGTATACAGGGGGTCCTTTGTGATTGTTGCTGTTACCAGTTGCAAAAGTTGGCTCGGCAAGTGATCGTGTAATTGCTATATCGCGCTCCGACTGGTTACTAAATACCAGGCAGTGTTATCAAATACTTGAAGCCACATTATTGTACAGAAGAGGAGTTGATGTGTAATCTGCCCCCCAATTAAAACGTGTTTACTGACCTGGACGGTGCTATTAACGCTTTCCAGCATCGCACGGTGAATGTGGACAACAGTTTGTAGCTTTTCGTGCGGTTAGTGATAGCGCCAGCGTTTTAATACTTGGGCTGTTTTGTGGACTGAAGTCTTTATTATGTTACTAAATGAGTAAATGTTTTATCTTAGATAAATAGAAGACGGAGGAGAATTGTATTTAGTTTCGCTGTTAGTTGCAAAGTGTTTTTTTTTCCTTGTGCTATTTCACGTTAATTTCGCGATAATTTCTGATGGGTTGCTTTCGGGGAGTATTGATGGATCTTTATCTGTCTTTCTCATTTGCAGTTTATTTAATGTGTTCTTTTTCTCGCTAGCTGTCCCTTCTCTCTCTCTCATATCGTTCCCAGCAAAAGTTCTGTTACAGCCGGAAGCATTGTGAACCATTGATATTAAAATGTTGGAAGGTGAATTAATATCCAAACGACATTACACTTGTTCGAGGTTTGAGCATAGGCATAAAATAGGAGACACGGAAACCTATCTTTATTCGGATCCATTTGGAAAAGATCTAACATCGCTTAAATTCTCTTTGGTATCACTCCAGTAACACCTGTCAAAAGGTTCGGGTAAAACGCAGAGTTTGCACAGTTGGGGGAGGGGTGCTTGAGTTCTACCGCACTCCTTCGCTAGTTTCCTACAAGTAATACTCAAAATTTGTTTGTTATTATGTTACCCTGCTGTTTATAGTCTGAAGCGAGAAAGTCTGACGTGTCGTTTAGAAGGCTTGCATTGTTTAGCTCAAATTTAAAGGACATGGTGGGGGAGGGAACTCAAATGTTATTATCTGTTGACTTCATTATAAACATGATTTAGGAGTGTGGTTTATATACACAAATAATTGTAATGTAAACGTTTTTAATGTAAAATTATTATATTAATTCTATGTAATGTATCCTTAATGCACCAGTTGATAAATATATTTTTGAAACTTTATGAACTAAATTAATGGGTCATTTTTAATGCAAAGTGAATATTTCGATGCTCTACCTCTAGTTAAGTCAGACTGGATCTGCCGGTGTATTAGTGTGAGTCTCGTCATAAGGTGTCTTTTAAAAAAACTCAAACAAAAAGGAAGAAAACATGAAATGAGCATCATTTGGTTCTGAAATAACAACAGAAAATGCTGGAAACACTCAGCAGGTCAGGCAGCATCCGTGGAGAGAGAAACAGAGTCAACGTTTCATGCTGCCTGGCCTGCTGAGTATTTCCAGCACTTTCTGTTGTTATTTCAGATTTCCAGCATCCGCAGTATTTTGCTATTATATCATTTGGTTCTGTCCGTTTCAGCTGATATTTACCTGTCTTTCAGATGAGATGTTAAACCGAGGCCCTGTCTGCTCTCAGGTGGACGTAAAAGATTCCATGGCCACTATTTCGAAGAAGATCAGGGGAGTTATCCCCGTGTCCTGGGCCAATATCTATCCCTCAATCAACATCATTAAAAACAACGATTATCTGGTCGTTATCGCATTGCTGTTTGTGGGAGCTTGCTGTGCGCAAATTGGCTGCCGCGTTTTCTACATTACAACAGTGACTACACTTCCAAAAGTACTTCATTGGCTGTAAAGTGCTTTGGGTTGTGAAAGGCGCTATATAAATGCAAGTCTTTCTTTCAAATGATGTTCACTTAATGTTTTATACCTTTTTATTTGATTTTTTTTAAAAGAATCTTCATGAAGAGCCTCTCATTCTAATAGATACGTGTGTGTCTGTGTCTGTGAGTGTGTGTGTCGCCAGTACTGCGCTTAAAAAAAACCTAGAAATTCGACAGAAAACGAATGGAACAAAACTATATAAAGAGGACAGTTGGAACCGTTTGACTGTGAATTGTGAACCAAATTCATGACAAGAAGAGTCCATCTTAGGGAAGTTTTCCTGAATACTGGAGTTTAATATCATTTTTGAGATATGAGACAAGCCGAATTCGGGAATGCAGCAGTTTGAATGGAGACGGTCCGAGATTGATGTTTGACCCGAACTGATTGTCTTCAGCCAGCTTCTGTTTAAAAGAGGGACCGTGTACGAAAGAAGACAGGAGTGCGAGTTGCGCTTGAGAGTATCATTTCCAATTACACATTGATTTGATTGTTCAAGTCTCCACAGGGCAGAATCGGGGAAGCTCCCGATCAAATGCCCGCGAGTGGGTAATTCTGTCGGAATTAAGAGAAGGGTCAAAGGGAAACGGAAACGATCTGAAGAATCGCCGCTGCTGGGTTACACAGTGAGTCTTTTGTGATGACTTCCCAAACTAGGTCTGTCTGTGGAATAAACAACGAAAGCAAGCAGGCAAAAATATATAAAGTCCCCGATGTAGTGTTCGGCTGCGATTCAAAAGCTGAAAGTAATATCAATTAATTGATCATGAGGGTGGGCGGGGAAGTTTATTAGTGAACGTTCAGGACATCGAATTGGGGGGACGGGGAGAGAGCTTCGTTTTATCGGGAAGTGAGTGGGACATGCTCACTTATAAGCGACTCGCACATTTCCTGCTTTGACTTCACTAAAGATGTGTTTTCATTCCTGTTCGATTTTCAGCTGTGTGTGTGTTTGTTATATTTCAACATCATCCCGGGCTGCACGGAGAGCGCCGCGTGGTAAATAATTTATTTTGATTTATTTAACAATCTTGTCAACAAAACTCAGGCAGACAGGGTTGTGTTTCTTCGCAACTATAAATTATATAAACACACACACACACACACACAAAGCACATGTTCCCCTGGTCTCACTGTGTGGGTGTTTGCTGCAGTGGGACAGTTCTGGAATCTCTGAGGAGGTCTATTGTATGAAGGTGTTTTGATGTTAATGTACGTCTAATTATATGATACCTTTGTGCCCGACAGCATGGCCCTTCAAACCCTGCATTTTGAGACTCTTGTCTGACCTGTAATACGATGCTCATATTTAAGACGTAGGCAACAAAAAAATAAACAGGTCCAAACTGCAAGTGGATTTTACTCCCGTCTTTTTTTTGCAGATTGTTCGACAACACTGTATTATGCGGTGCAATTTTTTGTTGTTGAATTATATATATATATCCGCAGGGAAGTGGGACTCTACTTCTGCACCGACTTGGCAACCGACCCCTTCCCACAAATTGGATGCATACCGTGTTATTTTAAGCAAATAAAAAGGACTGCTGTGGGTTAATAGCAACTAATGCGATTTTATTCTTCTGACTAGGTTCCAGTCGGAGTGTTGGCATGTCGAATCTTCGGCACAGCAGTCGAAATATCAGAGCAGGACAATCCGCAGTTCCCCTTGTGCTAAGGTTGTATCGAGTCGCAGTGGCCCAAGGTTAAAACCCTTCACGGGAAAATAATTCCCCGCTTCGGATCACCAGGTTTTATATCGTGTTTATCATATCGTTATTAAATAATACATGTAGACAAACATATAACGTTACAATCACTCGGTTAATCAGCGTTCCACTTTTGTTAGAATTGTTTATAAGTCAATCCTTAACCGTATGATAATGTTAACTAATCAGTCACTTATGGACATATATTGTGTGTAATCATTTTAATATGCAAATCCCAAAAAGTATTGAGTTTTTTTTTAATTATGAAATTTATCAAGTGCCTTTTTAAGATGTGTTCGCTTTCCACAGACAACTTTTGTGTTTTTTTGGGGGGGTGGGGGGGGGGGGGAGATATGTACATTTCAGCAAAATGAGGAGTTTATATTTTGTCATGTGAATGTTATGTCTGTCTTATTCTTCCCAGCCTTTGAAGAATAAATTTGTTTTTTGGTTCATTAAGGAATACACTTCAAATCATTTGGAAATTGACTGTTCGGCGCAACAGACACTTTATGCTTCTTCCTAAAATCCCCCAAAAAGGAGCTGGTAGAGTTATTCTATCAGAGCCTCTCTTACCTTGTGAAACACAACCTTCTCACCAACGTAAAGTACACAAGCTGGCAAACTTATGCCCGCTGTCGGTTGTGTCAGCGTTATAATTGTCCAAACACGTTCACAATTAATTGCCGACATTTAGTTTTGGATGAGACCCAATTATTTGTAAGCATTATTTCGCGCAACTGAACCGCTTTCAAAAGTAAGTATGCACGACACATACATATACAACGTCAAAAGTAGCAGTTCCTTTCATGAGTTACCGACGGATTTCAGTTCCTTAGGTGGCTGATTTTGACTATTTCAAGTATCAATATTTGTCCATTACCTGGAATGAATCAGACGTTGCTTATATTTAGTGACGTGGCTTCCGAAAGGAATGTTTTGTCTAATGAAAGACTAAAAAAAATAAAGCATTCTTCGTCAGAAATATACTCGTGTTTATTTGTGTTATGATTTTTTTCTGTACATTGTAAACCAGGAATTCCAATAGCTCACCATCACAGGTAAGGGTGGGTGCTGTTTCAGCAGCATGGCTATTAATATAATAAACAGGTTCAGGGCAGCTCAACATACACCAAGTATTGACTGAGAATGTTTGTGTGTAGGTGAACGCAGACAGGCGAACACAATCCTGTCATGTGCCTGCCTGGAAGCCGCGTGGAGACCGGTTTGCAGAAAGACTTCCGTACAAAAGGACTTAAATTTTTTACATTGCATAGACATTCAATTGCACGATGTAGACACGAAACTAACTAATTGTATCAATTATCCGCCCTTCCACCCGTTTCTATCGTTTCCAGTGTTCAAATAATACATTTAGTAATTATTTACGATATTTAATTTCATTATTCGATCTGACATTCTTGGCAAGTTTCATGACAGTCACCGGGAGTGCCGGTGTGTTTAAGAGGGACCGGCAACAATGTTTAATAAATGGTCAGAGATATGTGTCTAACGACGTGTATCCGAGATAACTGCAAAGCTTCCTTGACCGAGCGACTCGTTGCAATCCCACCCCCACAGATACTTTTATTAAATGCCCAAGTGTTTGATGTTCGTCACGATAATAACGAATGCCATTTACACGGGTTAACAGCCAGGTCATCTAATGGCGACTGGGACAGATTTGACTTATTTTGGTCTATTGATCGTTTGCATGTGAGTGCGATCAAATGAATAAACCGGGAGATAATTGCAGGGTCTGCACTTGCGGGGGGGGAGGGTGGGGAGGAGGAGTGGGGGGGGGCTGATGGTGCTTGTTTTCAAATTCATTAAATGAATTTCCAAGGGCACAGGTGCCCAATATTTTCGATCTTAACTTCAGAAGTGGAATAGGTGAAATAGTCCCTCGAATTAAATCTAGGAGTTCTCAAATGATGTGGCTTTATTAAAAATCAGTTTATCAAACAATCCGAAATAATAATAAAACGGGCGAAACCAGTCAAATGTAACAAACGAATGTTGGAAATGGTTTACATTGATACCTGTAAACTGGCACAGAGCGCTGAAGTTTAAATGATGTCATTTAGTCGGCAGTCAACAGCACAGACGGGTTTATTCAATCTAAGAAGCAGAAAGATCTTCTTACATACCTGAGCCCTTGTCGGGTCAGGTATTTTTGAAGGGTTGTCATTCTTGCATTGCATTAACTTCCCTCTGTGTCGTCTTTTCCTCCCCTCGAATGACCTCTGCAATCTGCTAGCTGGATCCTTCGAGACACCGCAAGTTGGACCAAGAGCTGGCGTGTTTTTTTTTAACTAGCTGGTTCACAATTGCAGCAGTGAAGGGTCTCGCTGAACTTACCTGTTTATAAAGGAGTCACTAGCAACTGCCCCAACCTCTTCAGCTCTCACAATATGATCGCGATGACGGTGATAGGAATACAGCACGGGGGCAGTAACAAAGAGAGCATTGAGGTATTGGGTTGGTGGCCACTGCATTTAGACAGGAGGCTTCAAAGGCTTAAATTGGTTTGATCACTTGGGCTTCGGCCAGCCTCATTGTGAATTGTCAGCTCTCATGATTTCCATGAATTGCACAGTGTTCATATTAAATGGGATAGTGCCATGTTTAAACGGGGGGGGGGGGGGTTATCTTTGGCGTTTGGGCAGGAAAGGAACCTGGAAGAATTGAACACTGATCCTGCTATGTTCAAGGGATGCAGCAGTGGCCTTTTTTTTTGCAATGCGATTCACTGCATCGTGCTGCATGCTTGCTTTGCATATTTGTCAACATCAGGGAACACTGATGCGCTTTCACCATTTGACGAGACTTTCTTGTTAAAAAGTGACAGTACTGGGGTTTTTCGGTACAAGATAGATGTGGCGCATTGTTCCTTAGCCCGTCAGCAGAAAAATGCCCAAAAGTCACCTCCTATCTATAAATAAAAGCCAAATACTGCCGATGCTGGAAACCTGAAATAAAAACAGAAAATGCTGGAAACACTCAGTAGGTCAGGCAGCACCTGTGGAGAGAGAAACAGAGTTAACGTTTCAGGTCGATAACCTTTCATCAGAACTGGTAGAGATTTTAACAGTTTATAAGCAAGTGCCGAGCCTTTCTATAAATCTTCGTTTTCTGTTTCATTAGATATCGAAAACACTATACGGACATACATAACACACACGCACATGTATAGATATACCACCTATAAACTTTTACATAGAATTACATAGGATATACGGCACAGAAACAGGCCATTCGGCCCAACCAGTCCATGCTGGCCTTTATGCTCCACTCGAGCCTCCTCCCGTCTTTCCTCATCTAACTCTATCAGTGTAACCCTCGATTCCCTTCTCCCTCATATGCTTGTCCAGCCTCCCCTTAAATGCATCTATACTATTCGCTTCAACCACTCCCTGTGGTAGCGAGTTCCACATTCTCACCACTCTCTGGGTAAAGAAGTTTCTTCTGAATTCCCTATTGGATTTCTTGGTGACTATCTTATATTGATGGCCCCTAGTTTTGCTCTTCCTCGCAAATAGAAACACTCTGTATCCACTCTATCAAAACCTTTCATTATTTTAAAGACCTCTATTAGGTCACCCCTCAGCATTCTCTTTTCAAGAGAAAAGAGACCCAGCCTGTTCATCCTTTCCTGATAGGTATACCCTCGCATTTCTGGTATCATCTGTATCTGATATTTTCTGTATCGTGGAAGAATGTGCACACTTATTTATGCCACCAGGACTGCAATAACATATTCCTTCCCATCTTAAAGGGAATGCAAATTTTATAAATATTAATGGTAACCCTTTTGCATAGCTCACCTCTATGGGCTTTACTGTTTGTTTCAGGATGTGATTGCACTGCAGGTACCAAGTGTGACTAGCAGCCAGCTGACGCCAGTTATACTGCTGGCTGCACCTTAACCTTAGTCGTTGACTAAGGTCTCCTGTGCATGGGAAGAGCTACAGAGACTTGAGCACAAACTTCCAGGCTGACACTCCAGTGCAGTGCTGAGGGAGTGCTGCACTGTCCGAGGTGCCGCCTTTCGGATGAGACATTAAACCGGCCCCATCTGCCCTCTCAGGTGGATGTAAAAGATCCCATGGTACTATTTCGAAGAAGAGCAGGGGAGTTATTTCCATTGTCCTGGCCAATATTTATCCCTCAATCAACATAACAAAAACAGATTATCTGGTCATTATCACATTACTGTTGTGGGAGCTTGCTGTGCGCAAACTGGCTGCAGTGTTTCCTACATTGCAACAGCGACTCCACTTCAAAAGTACTCCATTGGCTGTAAAGCGCTTTGGGGCGTCCTGAGGTCATGAAAGGCGCTATATAAATGCAAGTGTTTTTTTACATTCCCCAGGACCCAATCTCTAAATGTTAGGAGAGTTGGCAGGGGCGGAGTTCCTGTCATTTTTTTAATATGTGTCAAAAGTAAGTCAACGAATTTCCCAAGGGGCTCAAGTGTCAGCCTGGATAATTTTAAAGTGTGGTTTTGAAGTTGCACACCCGAAACATCGACGCAAAAGGGAGTAATATACTCACTTAGCCTTAAAGTATAACGATGTCTTAAACTAACTGTGTTTCCAGTGTTGATAGGAAAAGCCCTATTTGCCAGCCTTTGCCTGGAACACTCTCGGTTACATAGAGAAAGGGCTTTTACTTGCAGTATGTTTACTCCATAACTTTTAATTTCAGTGAAATCTTTTCTCACCCCTTTTAGTTATAACAGTTTCAGGGAACAATATTACTCGGGCAAAAAAAAAACTGTGACATAATTCAGCCATGACTGGTAGATGGAAGTAATATGATATCGCAGTCCTGGTGGCCTAAATAAGGGAGGACTCCGTGTTCTGACTAGCTGAGTGAGCAAGCAATTGAAAAGCATAATTAAATGGGAAGAAAAACGAAGAATGCTTGGAAAGGCGCGGCAGGCTGTTGGGTTCTAATTTTCCTTCAAAAACGATTGTTCTGCAGCCTGTCTGTTAACTGTTCATTTAAAAAAAAGAAAACTTTTGTTCTCAACAATGATCGATTGACACTTACTTTTCTTATCATCGTTTCCCTGCACCCATTCAAAAGAGCACACACACACATAACGATTATTATTTACATATTTTGCCAGTTCGCTGCAGGTGTTTGCAGTTTCTGTTAATGAGGCAGGACGGCGAGTGTCTCCACAATACAAAGAGCGGTGACAGCGACATGAGAGTCGGCGTTGTGTTCAAAAAAACTCAGGGTAACGATCAGCCCGGACCCAGTAAAGCTTTGTCGGTCCGTCGCCACGAAGCCAGATAGAAGAGGTCGGGGAGGATATTTAGCAGCCTCGAGATTTATGTCACTCAATAAGACGTTCTGCAAGCATTTTCGACGAGTTTCCCATTACTTCACTCTCAATTGAAACCAAAGACTTCTATAATTAAACGTTGACCAGCATTGGGAAGGGGCGGGCGATGATTCACATTGTGCCTATATTTCATCTTTACATCGAATTACATCGAATTTACAGCATAGATACAGGTCATTCGGCCCAACCGACCCAACTATACTCCACACGAGCCTCCTCCCACCCTATTTAATCTCACCCTCTCAACATACCCGTCTATTCCTTTCTCCCTCTTGCACGTAGCTGGCGTCCCCCTTAAATGCATCGATGTTATTTGTCTCAACCACTATATGTGGTAGCGAGTTCCACATTCTAACCACTCTCTGGGTAAAGAAGCTTATGCCCCCTATAGATTATCTGCACTGATTTCGGTGCGTAAACAAGAGGGATTTTGGCAGTGGGGACTTAGATGCGGAGAGTGCACAGTACAAGAAAACAAGCCAACAACACAGCAGAAATTTCAGATGGTATCAGGAACGATGCTTCACTCTGTTGGTTTTCCATTTGAAGGCCAAGAGTCCTTGCAATCCACTCTTGTCTGTAATGTTCGTTGTAATGTGTTAATAGTTGCAACATGTGGCGTTGGCTTGGGTCCATTTTCACTTCTCCTTACACTGGAGCTCGGTGCCCATCGATGACTGGCTCCCGCAATTTAATCACCTGACCTGAATCCAGAACTAAAATGCTTTAAGTCACACCTGTTGAAAGGCTACAGGGAGGTTATTTGTATTCTATTTGTATTGCCCCACGGTAGTATCACAATCAAGTGTTTGCTTGTGTGCTCCATATTGTATCAAAATAGTTTATAGTCACAATGTTCGAAGTGAGTGACCTGTCAACATGTAAACGATTTGGGGGGAAGAGCTTGCAATTGCAGAAAAGCTATTTTTAAACCACTTTTATTTAGTGATTTTTTTCAGCATTTTGGAATAGACTTTATATATATTTGAATATTTTCTGATGTACTTTGTACAATGATGAACCTGTATAAAACACTGGTTCGGTCTCAACTGGAGTATTGTGTCCAATTCTGGGCACCGCACTTTAGGAAGGATGTGAAGGCCTTACAGAGGGTGCAGAAAAGATTTACGAGAATGATTCCAGGGATGAAGGGACTTCAGTTACGTGGATAGACTGGAGAAGCTGGGCTTGTTCTCCTTAGAGCAGAGAAGATCGAGAGGTGATTTGATAGAGGTGTTCAAAATCATGAGAGGTCTGGACAGAGTACAGAGAGAGAAACTGTTCCCATTGGCAGGAGGGTCGAGAACCAGAGGGCACAGATTTAAGGTGATTGGCAAAAGAACCAAAAGCGACATGAGAAAAAAACTTTTTTATGCAGCGAGTGGTTAGGATTTGGAATTCACTGCCTGAAAGGGTGGTGGAGGCAGATTCAATCGTGGCTTTCAAAAGGGAGTTGGATAAGTAGCTGAAGGGGGAAAATGTGCAGGGCTACGGGGAAAGGGCGGGGGAGTGGGACTAGCTGAGGTGCTCTTGCAGAGAGCTGGCACGGGCTCGATGGGCTGAATGGCCTCCTACTGTGCTGTAACCATTCTATGATTCTATGTGCTTCCTCTATGAGGAACAATATCCAACTAAACTGGACTGAAAACTAGACAGGCCAATCATGCACATTCACAGAATCACAGAAACCCCACAGTGCAGATAGAGGCCATTTCGGCCCATCGAGCCTGCACCGACACATATCCCACCCAATCCCCGTAACCCCTACACCAACACATATCCCACCCTATCCTTGTAACCCCACGAATTTAATCCCCCTAACACTAAGGGTCAATTTATCATAGCCAATCAACCTAACCCGCACATCTTTGGACTGTGGGAGGAAACCAGAGCACCCGGAGAAAACCCACGCAAACACGGGGAGAATGTGCAAACTCCACACAGTCACCCGAGGCCGGATTCGAACCCGGGTCTCTGGCGCTGTGAGGCAACAGTGCTAACCACTATGCCACCGTGCAATCTATTAACAAAAACATATACTTGTTTATTCACTCTTGTTTCTTGCTACAAATCTTTAGACTAAAAGTTACTGTTTGTGATATTAGGAAGGTGTTCCTTTGAACACTCTTTTAATCCAGTTATTAATCTTATTTCTAAACATTTGTTCTCGGGTTGCGAGTGACGCTGGCAAAGGTACATTTATTTCCTATCCCTTCTTGGCCTGAGAAGGTGCTAGTGAGTTTCTCGTGGTGTTGGTGCTCTCACAATGGATTTAAGAATATGAACTCATTAACGATGAAGGAGTCGCGATGTATATCAAAGCCAGGACAGCGTGTGACGAGGAAGGGGAGTTGGAGATTATGGTCTCCCCCACCCCACCCTCCCTTAATTCCTCCTTTTCTGCTCACTGCTCAAACTCTTTCCCCTCACAGCTTGATTTTGGAATCATGAGGTAATTGACCTGAAACGTTGACTCCGTCTCTCTCTCCACGGATGCTGCCCTGGCCTGCTGAGTTTTTCCAGCGTTTTCTGTTGTTATTTATGATTTTGGAATTTATGATTTTATACTTTGCACATTTGGAAAGGCTTCAGAATTAATTTGTCTCCGTGATTTAAAGCCACATTGGGCAACACAGTAACCGGTTTCTTATATGCGGTCCACGTCAAAATGTTTTGAAATTGGGCCGGATTGGTAAACAAATTGCAAGCAAACCATAAGCCACGGGACCGAGAAGGCGAATCGTCTAAAGATGTCATAGAGGCAGCACCTCCCCCCCCCCCCCCGCCCTCCTTTGTAAATACATACGAATCAAATCAAAATGCAAATCAATTGCAAAAGGACAGGTAATCTATGTATTGAAAAACCCAAGTGGAAGACCAAAGACCTATAGCGTGGGATGCAAGGGTTAAATAAAAGTAAACATGACAACAAGTTAAACCAGGAAGTAGTGATTAGATGACACAAGGTTGGATGTTAAAAGTCTGAAGATTGTAGGAATCAGGACAGAGCTATAGAGGTAGGGAGTGCCGCAGGTTTAAAGTCCTGGGAAAGAATACGTTGGATTGGGAGGCTGTACCATTAATCTTGAATTCAACACAGTGAGGATGTGGGGAGAACGGCATGTTTGAATTTTGAGAGGGAATTTCAGATCACTGACACTAACAGAAGATTCCACAACAACAGATAAGAGAGAGGTTGCAGGCTGAAGGTGAGAGAGATCCCACATCACACCACGAGCTTAGGGAGGTACTTTTCGTGGGTTATTATTATTATTTCTACTTTCGTTTAATGTTTAAATATTGCTAAACAACACGATGACAGTCATAACGACAAAAAACAAACGAAATCAACTAAGAACTGAAACATACACAAAGAACTAGAACCAACCCAAAAGTTAACTGCTACAGATTTATAATAGTAATATATTAATTATTTTAATAATAGGAAAGTACAAATAATTCGTTCCTATATTTAACACTTCAAAGGAGCATTTAATTTGGGTAAAAATTGTCAAACGTTTTCATTTGTTTACAAGCAGCTGACGCAGAGCTGTAAACATCGGGTAATATTCGGAGCTCCGTAAAGTGACGAGAACAACGTGGATTGCAACACATGTTGTGGTGGTTTCGAACAGATCGAAATTGGCCTTGGTTTAAACCAAAGTGCACGATTGTCACTTCCGCTGGGTGTGATTTGGAAGAGCCATTAATTCCAATGCAATGTCCACAACAACCCTGCTGTCAGTTTCGTGTGAATTGATCATGTTCAAAATTCTGCTAAAATCCCTAAAAAGT
The DNA here is from genome assembly GCF_052327205.1 of Somniosus microcephalus. NCBI lineage: Eukaryota > Metazoa > Chordata > Chondrichthyes > Squaliformes > Somniosidae > Somniosus > Somniosus microcephalus. Next base: position 16,825,433 of record NC_140997.1, on the reverse strand, counting down.
TACTCTTAACAATGCAATGCCCGTGTCTTGAATTTGCAAATTTGGCAATGTTTTTAATGCTTTTAATTTTAACGTCTTGCTACAAAAAATAACTTTAACACGTGCACACATTTCTGCAAGAGAAGAAAACACAAATCAAACTGGTGAGAATGCGAAAGAGCCAAAAACACATTAGTTTTGAGTCAAACTGGTGGGAAGCTTTTGGTGCTGAAATTTTCTTTGCTTTCAATTTTAACGCATTGCTATAAAAAAATAACTTTAAACACGTGCATAAATTTGCAAGAGACCGAGAAAAAAAACACAAGTCAAACTGGTGGGAATGCAAAAGAGGAAAAAAACACACATTAAAGGGTGCAGACCTTAAAGGGCGCAGACAGTAAAAGGGTGCAAACAGTAAAGGATGCTGACATCAGGGTCAAACCGGGGGGGAAGGTTTTGTGTCGCACTTTTTTGCTTTTAATTTTAACGTATTGCTACAAAAGTAAGTTTAACACGTGTATACATTTGCAAAAGTTTAACACGTGCATACATTTGCAAAAGTAAGTTTAACACGTGCATACATTTGCAAACCCCCCCCAAATCTAACTGGTGGGAATGCAAAAGAGAGAGAAACCCCCCCCACACATGAAGCAGTTTTGTGTCAGACTGCTGGAGGAAGTTCCTGCTGCAACTGAGGCTTTTTTTCCTTGGAAGCGGCTCTGGGCTGGCGCATGCGCAGTGCGGAGGAAGATGGCGGCGGTGAGGGAGGCGCTGCGGGCGCGCCGGCCGGATCACCTCAGCGGCGAACGGCAGAGCGGCACGGCGGCGGCGGGCTCGGCCTCGGCCTCGGCCTCGGCCTCTGGTGGCGAGCGGCAACCGCAGCCACAGCCGGCCACCTTCTGGCTGACCAGGATAGTCTTGCTGCGCTCCGTAGCGTTCATTTACTGTGAGTGAAATGTGTGAGGGAGAGAAAGCGAGTGAAAGGGGAAACCTCCCCCCCCCACCAAAAACAAACCATTAGTCATTTAAATCGAATTAAATCGACTAGGATCTGCACCCCCCCCCTCACTGTAGGTCCAGGACATGTCTGCAGGTTGACGTCCCACCTCTCACCTGAAGGCTGACGTGTCTTGACAGCTGCAGAAAGTTCCCTATTCTCAGTCCCTATGCCAACAACATAGACACCTATTATTATTATTTTATTGTTATATGATTTACATAGAATTACATTGAATTTACAGCACAAAAACAGGCCATTCAGCCCAACCAGTCTATGCTTTATGCTCCACTCCATTCTTCCTCCTCTAACTCTATCAGCAGAACCCTCTATTCCTTTCTCCCTCCTGTGCTTATCCAGCTTCCCCTTAAATGAATCTGTACTATTCGCCTCAACTACTTAATGTGGGAGCAAGTTCCACATTCTCGCCACCCTCTGGGTAAAGAAGTGTCTCCTGCATTCCCTATTTGATTTCTTGGTGACTATCTTGTATTGATGGCCTCTAGTTCTGCTTTTCCCCAAAAGTGGGAAACATTCTCTCTGTATCCACTCTATCAAAACCTTTCATAATTTTAAAGACCTCTATTAGGTCACCCCTCAGCCCAGCCTGGTCGTCCTTTCCTGATAGGTATAACCTCACAGTTCTGGTATTATCCTTGAAAATCTTTTTTGCACCCGCTCCAATGCCGGTATATCCTTTTTTATAATGGCCGTATTTTCCGATGCCCACAGGTGTGTGCACACTGTGTACATGCCCGTAGGGACATCGGAAATGCCGGTTTCAGGCTCCTTTGAAGAATGTTCTTGACAGATCGGACGCCTGCCCTGGAGAAGGGCCTCTGCGGGGGGAGAGTTCCGCTTTCTGCAGAACCTCTGCCCGCAGAAAACCCTGAGGAAATCTTACGCCTGGTAAAAGCATAAGGCCTGCTTTTACCAGCATAAGAATTGAAAAAAAGTTTTAAAAAAAATGTTTTTTTTCACTCATTTATAATTTTAAAATACTTTGAAAAAAGATAGGTTTATTTTTAGCCTTGTAAAAAAACTTTAATTTTTTCAAAAAGTTACATATTTAATTTAATGTAATTTGAACTCATTTTAAAACGTGATGGTTTTTTTTAAATGTATTTAATGTTCTAGTGTGTTTTTGGGATGATCTCCATTCATATATTTGACAGGTCTATCTGTCAAAAGTATGAAGGGAGATTCCCTTCTCCTATTGGCTGGCCTGGCCCACGTGATCCCAGGGATGCCTGCGAACTGCCTGCGCCCCTGGGATACCTGGGTCCTGCGCATTTCGACTGTGGAGAGGCCCAGCAGCGGAAGTGTCCAGACCACGGGAGCCCTCAGGTAAGAGCGTAGATTTTTTTCCGATAGGAGGCCTCCGCACGCAGGAAGCCTCCTATCGCAAATTACGGGCCATAATGGTGACCAAAGTTGTACACGGTACAGGAAACTCTCGATTTACCGGCACCTAAATAACCGGAAATCTCTGTTAACTGGCAAAATTCAGGAGTAGGTTCAGGTAAGTTTTACTTCATATTAGTGGCCATTCCTGGACCTGTGGCTGTGTAACCGGGGTTCCTGCACCTGTTGCTAAGCAACGGGGACGCCTGGATCTTGTGGCCGGGGTTCCTGCACCTGTTGCTGAGCAACAGGGACACCTGGCTCTGTTGCTATGTACGGGGCTCTCGTACCTTTTTAACTATACCTCTCTGTGATCCGGACTTTTTGATAAACCGGCACCACGCCGGTCCCGTCGGTGCCGGATAAAAGAGTTTCCTGTACTCCCCAAGTGTGGTCTAACCAAGGTTTGATACAAGTTTAGCATAACTTCTTTACTTTTCATTTCTATCCCTCTAGAAATAAACCCCAGTGCTTGGTTTGCTTTTTATGGCCTTATTAACCTGCATTGCTGCTTTTAGTGATTTGTGTATTTGCACTCCCAGATCCCTTTGCTCCTCTACCCCATTAGATTTTTATTTCCCAAGTAATGTGTGATTCCTTATTTTTCTTACCAAAATGTAATCCCTCACCCTTACCTATGTTGAAACCCACTTGCCAATTATATGCCCATTCTGCAAGTTTATTAATGTTGTCTTGTAATTTGTTGCAGTCCTCCTCAGTATTGACTATTCCCCCCCCCCCCCCCCCCCCCAAAGTTTGGTGTCGATAGTTTTGTCACATTTATTTTGTGTTTAAATTATTGTATTAGTTCATAGAATCATAGAATGGTTGCAGCACAGAAAAAGGCCATTCGGCCTGTCGAGCCCGTGCCGGTTCTCTGCAAGAGCACTTCAGGTAGTCCCATTCCCCTGCTCTTTCCCTGTAGCCCTCCAAGTGTTTTCCCCTCGGGCACTTATCCAATTCCCTTTTGAAAGCCACGATTGAGTCTGCCTCCACCATCCTTTCAGGCAGTGAATTCCAGATCCTAACCACTCATTGGGTAAAAAGGTTTTTCCTCATGTCGCCTTTGGTTCTTTTGCCAATCACCTTGATTCTGTGTCCTCTGGTTCTCGACCCTTCCACCAATGGGAACAGTTTCTCTCTATCTACTCTGTCCAGACCCCTCACGATTTTGAACACCTCTATCAAATCTCCTCTCGACCTTCTCTGCTCTAAGGAGAACAAGCCCAGCTTCTCCAGTCTATCCACGTAACTGAAGTCCCTCATCCCTGGAATCATTCTCGTAAATCTTTTCTGCACCCTCTCTAAGGCCTTCACATCCTTCCTAAAGTGCGGTGCCTAGAATTGAACACAATACTCCAGTTGAGGCCGAACCAGTGTTTTGTAAAGGTTCATCATAACTTCCTTGCTTTTGTACTCTATGCCTCTATTTATGAATGTAAGAAGTCACACAACACCAGGTTATAGTCCAACAGTTTTATTTGAAATCAGAAGCTTTTGGAGCGCTGCTCCTTCGTCAGGTGAAGTGGAGAGATGCATAAAGACACAGCTTATATAGTCAGAGAATAATGCCAGATGATTACAGGTAATCTTTCGAACTGCCATTTAGCACACCTCGGCAGAGAGATAATCACAGCAATCAAAGGTGTGAATGGTGTCTAAACAGGTTAGTCAGGAAAACATTACATCAAAGAACAATGAGGTGGGGTCACAAGGGGTCAAATGTTGCAGATGCTGGGGTCTGTATGAAAAACAAAAAACAGACAAAAAAACACTTTTTTTTGCTGGAAATCACAGCAGGTCCGGCCGCATCTGTGTAGAGAGAACAAGCCAACGACGACTCGAGTCTGGATGACCCTACGTCAGGTGGGGTTACATGTAGTGTGACATGAACCCAAGATCCCGGTTGAGGCCGTCCTCATGAGTGCGGAACTTGGCTATCAGTTTCTGCTCTACGATTTCGCGTTGTCGTGTGTCTCGAAGGCTGCCTTGGAGAATGCTTACCTGAAGATTGGAGGCAGCACGGTGGCATAGTGGTTAGCACTGTTGCCTCACAGCGCCAGGGACCCGGGTTCGAATCTGGCCTCGGGTGACTGTTTGTGTGGAGTTTGCACATTCTCCCCGTGTTTGCGTGGGTTTCCTCCGGGTGCTCCGGTTTCCTCCCACAGTCCAAAGATGTGCGGGTTAGGTTGATTGGCTATGATTAATTGACCCTTAGTGTTAGGGGGATTAAATACGTGGGGCTACGGGGATAGGGTGGGATATGTGTTGGTGTAGGGGTTACGGGGATCGGGTGGGATATGTGTCGGTGCAGGCTCGATGGGCCGAAATGGCCTCTATCTGCACTGTGGGGTTTCTGTGATTTCTGTGAATGTCCTTGACTGCTGAAGTGTTCCCCGACTGGGAGGGAACACTCCTGCCTGGCAATTGTTGCGCGGTGTCCGTTCATCTGTTGTCGCAGTGTCTGCATGGTCTCGCCGATGTACCATGCTCCGGGGCATCCTTTCCTGCAACGTATGAAGTAGACAACGTTGGCCGAGTCACTTGAGTATGTACCATGTACCTGGTGGGTGGTGTCCTCACGTGTGATGATGGTACCTGTGTTGATGATCTGGCATGTCTTGCAGAGGTTGCCGTGGCAGGGTTGTGTGGTGTTGTGGTCGCTGTTCTCCTGAAAGCTGGGTAATTTGCTGCGAACGATGGTCTGTTTGAGGTTAGGCGGCTGTTTGAAGGTGAGTAGTGGAGGCGTGGGGATGGCCTTAGCGAGGTGTTCGTCGTCATCGATGGCATGTTGAAGGCTGCGAAGAACATGGCGTAGTTTCTCCGCTCCGGGGAAGTACTGGACGACGAAGGGTACTCTGTTGGTTGTGTCCCGTGGTTGTCTTCTGAGGAGGTCTATGCGATTTTTTGCTGTGGCCCGTCGGAACTGTCGATCGACGAGTCGAGCGTCATATCCCGTTCTTACGAGGGCGTCTTTCAGCGTCTGTAGGTGTGCATCGAGTTCCTCCTCGTCTGAGCAGATCCTGTGTATTCGCAGAGCTTGTCCATAGGGGATGGCTTCTTTAACGTGGTTAGGGTGGAAGCTGGAGAAGTGGAGCATCGTGAGGTTGTCCGTGGGCTTGCGGTAGAGTGAAGTGCTGAGGTGTCCGTCTTTGATGGAGATTCGTGTGTCCAAGAATGAAACCGATTCTGAGGAGTAGTCCATGGTGAGTTTGATGGTGGGATGGAACTTGTTGATGTTATCGTGTAGTCTTTTCAGTGATTCTTCCTGCAAAAAAAAATGTTTTTTTGTTTTTCATACGGACCCCAGCATCTGCAACATTTGACCCCTTGTGACCCCACCGCATTGTTCTTTGATGTAATGTTTTCCTGACTAACCTGTTTGGACACCATTCACACCTTTGATTGCTGTGATTATCTCTCTGCCGAGGTGTGATAAATGGCAGTTAGAAAGATTACCTGTAAACATCTGGCATTATTCTCTGACTATGTAAGCTGTGCCTTTATGCATCTCTCCACTTCACCTGACGAAGGAGCAGCGCTCCGAAAGTTTGTGATTTCAAATAAAACTGTTGGACTATAACCTGGTGTTGTGTGACTTCTTACATTTGTCCACCCCAGTCCAACACCGGCATCTCCACGCCATGGCTACTATTTATTTATGAAGCCCAGTATCCCGTAAGCTTTTTTAACCGCTTTCTCAACCTGCCCTGCCACCTTCAACGATTTGTGCGCGGACACCCCCAGGCCTCTCTGTTCTTGCACCCTCTTTAGGATTGTACCCTTTAGTTTATATTGCCTCTCCCCGTTCTTCCTACCAAAATGTATCACTTTGCACTTTACTGGTTTAAATTTCATCTGCCACGTGTCCGCCCATTTCACCAGCCTATCTGTCTTCATGAAGTCTATCAGTATCCTCCTCACTGTATACCTCTGAGTTTAGTGTCATCTGCAGATTTTGAAATTGTGCCCTGTCCTCCCAGGACCTTACTGACAAAGGGGGCACCTGCCAATTTGTGGTTCTGTGATGGTACCCAGTGTCATCCTTATGTCACCTCTGCAGACTTGTCAGCTCTCTCCTTTCCAATGAAGCTTTTTAATTGGAGCATTTAACCACAGCTCTCCATGTGGTTTAAATGGGTTTACCGTCTTACTGATTAAGCCTTTTCAGCATTTTGCCAGCTCTGTTGTTGCTGGGCTCTTTAACCCTGTTGTTGCAGGTATCACTTCATGTCTCTTGTGATTCAGCAAAGGATGTTTGCACTAAACAACAAACATACCACTGGATTTAATAAATGTTGCTGTTTCCTTCCCTCATGCTTTCTTGGCTCCAGACTAACATCCCCTTCCATATACGTACACCTTGCATTCTCCTCACGTATTTTGATGGCACTGTGTTACCCAGTTTAATGCCATTAATATGGCCTGCCTATGGGCCAACCTTTTTTTTTGGAGAAGCAACCATTTAGATTTTTGCAATATAAAAAAGAACCTATTTTGAAATCAAATATGATAACAAGTAATACAAAACTAACTATTGAAAACTTATCAGTATTTTTGTGGTGGACACGCGCAATATATTTTTAAAGTGCGTTCTTTTGACATCTAATGATTCATTCAAATTGTTTACGTGCAACTTGTGTCTTCTTCAGCTATGGCTTGGGTGGGTGGGGAGAGAAATGAGGCCATAATGTATCTTGCTGGTCCTGAGTGAGTATTCCATTGGTGGGGCACAGGGAATGGTAATGCATTACTGGTCCTGAGTGAGTATTCAATGGATTGGGCAGAGGGAATGGCAATGCATTACTGGTCCTGAGTGAATGTTCTGTGGGTTGGGCAGAGGGAATGGTAATGCATTACTGGTCCTGAGTGAGTATTCAATGGATTGGGCAGAGGGAATGATAATGCATTACTGGTCCTGAGTGAGTGTTCACGATAATCTGTAGCCATATTTTATACCCTTGAACTGAATTCATTTTATATTTTTTTTTTTTAAAAGGGAAAACATTTTCACCTACATTGTGAAATATTGTGACATCAGTGGACTTGACTCTCTTCTGTTGGGGTGTTAGGAAATGGGTCAGACTGTCGGTCACATGATTAACAGGCAACTCTTAATATAAATTAGTTCTAGTGCACATTAGACAAGATGTATCCACTTGTGGGGGGGATTAAAACTAGGGGCTGTAAATACAAGATTGTCACCAATAAATCAAATCGGAAATTCACGAGCAACCTCTTTACTCAGTGGTTAGAATGTGGAACTCGCTATCACCACGAGTAGTTGAGGCGAACGGCAAAGGTGCATTTAAGGGGAAACTAAATAAGCACATGAGGGCGAAAGAAATAGGCGGGTATACTGATAGGGTTAGAGGAAGAGGGGTGGGAGGAGGCTCATGTGGAACATTTAATGGCGGCATAGACCAGTTGGGCCGAAAGACTACAGCACAGAAATAGGCCAATGTAAAAATGCTTCGTCTTTTTGTTTGGAAAACTGTCTTTGGGGGTGGGGGCGGTAAAAAATGAATGTAAAATAGGCAACGGCAAAGCAACAAATGAAAACAAAGTAGACTGCTGGAGCTGGAAGATCAACTGCAGCCATTTGCATAAACAGAGAAACAACTCCCCAGTCTCAACCTATCACAAGAATGATTAGCTGAGATAACTAAGCATATACGGAACTGAACATGGTGCTGTATTGCTTCTGGTATATTATCTTCTTTAATCTTCTGTTTAGGCACTTTGCAGTTTAAAATTCAATCCCCCACCCCCCCCAGCCCATCTTCTGCCTCCCACAGTCCACTCTTTAAAAAAAAAAAAAAATGTTTTGTTGTTTAACTGTCTCTATCGCTCTCCCAACCTTTAAGTATGTTTAAATCCCTCATGGCTTTGCCCCATCTCCAGCCATACAACAATCCCCCCACCCCCCAACCGAACTCGCCGTTCCTCTCACTCAGGCCTCTTGTGCAGCCGCCCTCCCTTTGCCTCACCATTGGTGGCTTTGCCTACAGCCGCCTGGGCCCCGTGCTCTGGATTCCCTCCCCACAGCCCTCTGCCTCTCCACTTCTGTCTCCTCCCTTTGAGACCCTTCTTAAAACCCACCACTTTGGACCACGCTTTTGGTCATTCTTCCTAAATGTCTCCTTTGGCTCGGTATCTATTTTGTCTGCTTACACCTCTGTGAATCATGTGGGACACTTTTCTGCATTATAGAAAGAAAGAAAGACTTGCATTTATATAGCGCCTTTCGTGACCACCGGACGTCCCAAAGCGCTTCACAGTCAACGAAGTACTTTTTGAAGTGTAGTCACTGCTGTAAAGCAGGAAATAGCGATGCAAGTTGCTGTATGACTGTGCTACACTCGATAATGTACTTGCCAAATGAGCTGTCAGGGAAGCTGTTTCTGCATTGTTAGACTTTGTAACTTTGTTTCCTTGTCCATAACTCTCGTTGTGTGACATGGAAGCACGTTATTGTTCCATCAGTAGATTACACTTGTGTTTTGCACCCTCATTTGCATTGCTCTGTTGACATCAAATAGCAAGTAGCAGTGAACATGGCTGTTTTACTAATCCTGTTTACCCTCTGAGTCTAAGGATCTCTATTCCTTTGTGTGCATAATGCCCACATATCGTGCACTGCGCCTCAATAGTTGCGCATACACCGTGTGCGTACGGAACAAAATAAGTGGTCGCTTTCACCCAAATGTCCTGCTTCAAATTGCAGGCTTCTGTAACTTGTACAAGCCCCAAACTTTGTCCTCGGAGTGACCTTTGGACTCAAACCCACCGACTTGTAATCGGCAAAAATCTAATATCGAGCTAAATTAAGTTGAAGCCACAAAATCCTAATTGTTGGCCCATGAGAAACTAGATGTAAACGTTCCACGCCACTCAGATAGCCATCTGAAGCTCCAAGAATAGAGGTTGTTTGGAAAAAAAAAGGCACTCGAGCTTTGAATCACATGCAGATAGTCATGCACTGTCCACATTCTCCCTCGATGCTGCACAAGTCTCGTCCACAGCTAATCATAGATGTTCAAAGATAACTATATCTGGTCTGGATAGAGTAATAATTGTACGGGCAGTGCTGAAAACTGCTCACAAGGTCTCGACAGTTTTTCTAAAAGAACTTAATTCCATTACATTGATAAGTTAAGCATTGTGATATTAAACATTTAAAAGATGAACAAAAAAAGTATGAATATGAATGCTTGCAGCAGTTGGTGCAGGAGCAGTGTGTTCTAGTGCAGAAACATGCTGTGGTGTGTATTAGTTAGTTGTGGCTCTTTCCTCCTGTAAGAAGCTCGTGGGTTCAAGTCCCACTCCAGGGACTTGAGTACTAAATTTAGGCTGACATTCCAGTGCAGTGCTGAGGGAGTGCTGCACTGTCTGAGGTGCCGTCTTTCATTAAACCGAGGCCCCGTCTGCTCTCGGGTGGATGTAAAAGATCCCACGGCACTACCCGGTGTCCTGGCTAATATTTATCCCTCAACCTATATGTCAAAAAAGTTGATTTGGCCATTACCTCATTGCTGTTTGTGGTAGCTTGCTGTGCGCACATGAGATTGTGACATTAGATGTGGCTCTGGTATAATTGCCTTAATCTGGAGGGAATTTCCAAGGTCTAAAACTGCCATTATGTCAGGAGCACAGTTTGGCAATACTTGATTTACTTTTCCAACAATACAACAGTGACTACACTTCAAAAAGCACATCATTGGCTGTAAAGTGTTTGGGATGTCCGGTGGTCGTGAAAGGCGCTATATAAATGCAAGATCTTGCTTAACGCCTAATATTCTGTCAGAGTGTGTATGAATGTGTCAAACAAAGGCGAGGTTCTTCCCGGTGCAGCCGTTGGCGGGTGAGTCTTAGCCCGTCAGGACGACGACACAAAGTAGAAATCTGAAGCTGAAACAAGAACCGCTGGAGACACTCAGCGGGTCAGGCAGCAGGCGTTGAGGGAACACAAGTCGACGTTTCGGATATTGAATCTTTCCTCAGTGTTGAGGATTTGTACAACACCCAAAAAAGTTGACTTGTGTTCTCTTGACAGATGGTGCCTGACCCGCTGAGCGTCTCCAGCGGCTTCTGTTTCAGGAAGAGGAAGCCAAGCGTTTGCCCATAGGGAGGAAGACTAGGAAAATTGACAAGGAACTCGTAGCATTCCTCTACTTTACAGCGACCTGATCAAGAGTAATACTGACAGAGACTTGGGAACAGGTCGTTTGCAAATGATCTTGTGAGCACAGAGTGAGTTACTTGTGGGCAGTTATACTGTGCATTTCGTGTTCGTGAACTGGTTCCAGCTTCATAGCAATGGAAGAAGTGCAGAAGTTATTTTTAAGATACAGGAAACTCTTTGGTATCCGGCACTGACTGGACTGGCGTGTTGCCGGTTGATCAAAAATTCCGGATGACGGAGAGGGTTATCTACCGAGGCTATTTTTAACAAAGAAAAATAAAAAAAATCAAGAAATGTGCAGTATACAGTAATTGGGTACTCACCTACAGAATGTTGTGTTAAATGGATGGTGGAAGATGCTTGATTAAGTACAGTACTGCCAGTTGAGGGTAATGCAATGCAATGACTACCAGCAGCGTGGGAGACGCACGGTACCCCTGTAAAATGGCGGATCAGAAGAGACTACCGGCAGCGCGGGAGAGTCAGACTCCTGTTACAGGGGTATTGAGGTGTTCCGACTTCCCACAAGAAGCCGAGTAGTGGCAGTTTGGAGAACTACCCCCACTGACTCACTCGGCCACCGCGGGAGACTCGGACTCAGCAACTTTGCCGGTTATTGAGGTGTTGTTTTCGGAGTGAGAATTTTTCTGGTTAATAGAGAATTCCGGATATTTAGGTGCCGTTTAAACGAGAGTTTCCTGTATTCCATTTATAGCTTGACTTCAACACTGCACTGATGCAGCAAGCACCAGTACCTGCTTTCAGAGGGTGCAGATGGCGGCATTGAATTATACTGCCCTGCTCGCTTTCATCTCGGAGCAAGGGAGAGCAATGCTCTACACGTGTAGGCTTAAGTGTGTGTGCAGACCTCTGCTCACGAGCTGATGCGGTTTCTAATGTCGGGAAAGAAACGGCTTTGTCATCAGTTGTTAACATTAGAAACTCAATCAATCTGTGCTTTTAAAAAAAAAAAAAAAGTGGGCCTGGTACCTGGTTGCAGTTGTACCCCAGCCAAAGTGATGTAAGACTAGTTTATCACCATTGTGCAAAGGTTACTTCCAGTTAGCGGTGATTCTTAGTAGGCATTGTAAAACATATATTGAAAGACTATTGCTCAGACACGTCCTCTGGATTGGCTGTAATGTTGTTAAGAGTAAAGAAGTCTTACTACAATTATACAGGGCATTGGCGAGGCCACACCTGGAGTACTGTGTACAGTTCTGGTCTCCTTACCTAAGGAAAGACATACTTGCCCTAGAGGGAGTGCAGTGAAGATTCACCAGACTGATTCCTGGGATGGGGGATTGTCCTTTGAGGTGAGATTGAGTAGACTAGGCCTATATTCCTTAGAGTTTAGAAGAATGAGAGGTGATCTAATTGGAACATATAAAATTCTTCAGTGGCTTGACCGGGTTAATGTTGGGAAAATGTTTCCCCTGGTTGGGGAATTTAGAACATGGGGGTCACAGTCTCAGAATAAGGGGTCGGCCATTTAGGACTGAGATGAGGAGAAATTTCTTCACTCAGAGGGTGGTGAATCTTTGGAATTCTCTACCCCAGAGGGTTGTGGAGGCTCAGTCGTTGAGTATATTCAAGACAGAGGTCGATAGATTTTTGGGAACGAAGTGAATTAAGGGATTTGGGGATAGTGCGGGAAGGTGGAGTTGAGCCATGATCTTGTTAAATGGCGGAGCAGGCTCGAGGGGCCAAATGACCGACTCCTGCTCCTATTTCTTATGTTAACCCAATGATTTTACACCAAACACAAGAATGTATCAGGTTTATATTTTTTTCAGAGAATCGGATACAATGGAGAAATGCTGTCTGATTCAATATATTTAACTGATCCTATTTTTAATTTGCTTTCCTTGGGCTATGCTTCTACGATTCCCGAGAAGCTGGATAACTGTCCGCCTCCCACCAATGTCATTCAGCACTAGTTTGTTGCGAAGTACAAGAGCACTTTTCCTCCCCTCCCACCTGTGCCAAGTTGTCCTTTGCGGTCTCCTTAAAGTTGCGTGGCTGAGATCAAGAACTCGGGTGACCGTGAAAGCTCCTCTGGCACTTTTTCCAAAGAAGAGCAGGGAGTTCTCCCGGTGTCCTGGCAACACTCATTCCTTAACCAGCACCACCCAAAAGTAGATTAACTGCTCCTTCATCTCGGTACTGTTTTGCGAGACCTTGCGACGTGCAAATTGACTGCTGCATTTGCCTACAAAAAACATGCAACTTCATTTCAAAAAGCAATTCATTGGCTGTAAAGCACTTTGGGCTATCCATCCTGAGAATGCGGAAGATGCTATACAAATGCAAGTTTTTCTTTCCTATGGTGCTGTGACTCGCTGCTCCAAGGCGCTTTGTTACAGTGCCATTTCCTTCTGTGTATAAAATTGAGCATTAGGGAATTACAGTAAATCATTTTGTTGGTTCGACACACACAAAAACACGATCGGAGCCTTCAGCCTTTTGCATTCTGTTTTGACAGATTTGTAGTAAAAAGAAATTTCACTAAAGTGGCAATATGTCAGTTGGGTTGGCTTCGTAAAATGGCAATTATGGAAGGTACTTTGTGTATAGTGTGTATCGACGTGTATATAACGATCAGACTATTAAACGGTATGTGCCGTTTGCGTTAGGGACAAGATAACAGATGCGTGTGATGCAGGCCCCCGCTGTACTAGGAGGAAACCCAATGTAGTGAGTGGGTATTAATAGCAGGAAGACAACCAATTGAACGGTGTTTGCATGCGGTAATGCCATGTGAAGAATGTGGATATATTAGTGGTTCCCGAAGGCCGTATTTGAGAGGAGGACATTAAGCCTAGTGGAAAATAAAATCACAGTGCAGATTAAGAGAGAGCAAAGCTAGCTTGAGAAGTGGCACAGACAGTGAAAGTGGTTCCGTTATTTACGGGAAAATTGAAATGAGAGCAGAGCAAGACAGAAGATGAAAAAGACAAGAAGTAGCCAATTCTTCTTTACAATGAATCTTCATGCTGGTATCTAAACTCAGCAGGCAGATTTGTTTTTGTGCAATGATTGGCGATAGTATTTACATCACTGATCCTCATCAGGCCAGCCCCTGGGCAGTGAAAACACTTTATTTTTAATATAACAGAGAGGCAGGAGGAGTAGAAACATAGAAAAATAGGAGCAGGAGTCGGCCATTCGGCCCTTCAAGCCTGCTCCGCCATTCAATATGATCATGGCTGATCCTCTGTCTCAGTACCATATTCCCACTTTCTCCCCATACCCCTTGATGCCTTTTGTGTCGAGAAATCTATCTATCTCCTTCTTAAATATATTCAGTGACTTGGCCTCCACAGCCTTCTGTGGTAGAGAATTCCACAGGTTCACCACCCTCTGAGTGAAGACATTTCTCCTCATCTCAGTCCTAAATATCCTACCCCGTACCCTGAGACTGTGACCCCCCGTTCTAGACACCCCCCCCAGCCAGGGGAAACATCCTCCCTGCATCCAGTCTGTCTAGCCCGGTCAGAATTTTATATGTTTCAATGAGTCATGCAGTTCTCTACAACAGAGGTACAGCTAAAGCGAATAGCATTTCCATCATTCTAAATATGTCCAATAGACAGCATGATGTCCAACTGCATAGCTCACTGAATGACCTGCGCAACATGCTCCTCACACACCTAACTCCCAGCCTTTATTGATCTGCTGCTGGGAGGAGCTGCACCTCCTCCCGCTCTTCCACAGCTTGCAGCTGCTCATCGTCCAAGTCCATGATGCTACCTCTGTCAGTCGCAATGTTACGCAACATGCTGCTATCATTCTGCAGACTTTCTCTGGGGCATAATGTAAAGACCCCTGAGCTGCTTGCTCTGTGTGCTTGTTGTAGCTGCTGGGATAGGGGTGGGGTGGCTGGGGTTCAGAGCTATCGGCAGCCATAATCTAGTATCTCCAAGGATCCAGCTGTAGCTGTGAAGAATGGAACAGAAATGACTCAATCACACATTGGATAATTTAGATGCACTGCTTCTGAATTGGTTCTATTGCAACCATTAAAGCTTTCCCAGAGGTAGCTTTATTTTGATGTCTGAACCAAATTAGTGTACAGAATTCTGTTTTCTCCTGCAGGTGGAGGTTGGGTTTGGGCGGATGCTGAGTTCACCCAACTTTTGACTCATGGTGTGAGTAATTGAACGGACACTGTTCCGTTACACCCACATACAATATTTTGCGTGATCTGAAAACACAAGACTTAATTCCTAACTAGTTAGACTTGACGGTTTGCCTGATGTATGCAAATCCTATTTCTGTTCAAACAATTTGCCTTTCAAAGGCAGCGTTGCCGACGGGCTTTAGCGTACCTGTGAGCGAATATAGCGAAATACTGTGGGTGCTGGAAATCCGAAACAAAAGCAGCAAATGCGGGGAAACTCCCAGCAGGTCAGGCAGTATCCGTAAAGGGATCAGAGGAACAAGTTCATGTTTCAGGTGTGGACCCTTCATCAGAACTGGACGATGTTAAAGATGAACGGCATGTGAACAGGAGCAGTACAAGGGGAAGGGAGAGGGAGAAGTCAAGCGCACACTCGTACAGGATGGTTCATTGGCAGAAGTGATATTGGCATTCTGAAGCAAAAACTAATGCTAATATCACTTCTGCCATTTAACCATCTTGTGCTTTCCACTTAAGCACTTTACAGGCTATTCTATTTATTTTCGCGCGCGTGTGTGTTTCCCCTCCCTTTCCACTTGTTCTGTTTTCTTTTAAATGCTGTTCATCTGTATTATCTTCCAGTTCTGCTGAAGGACCCACACGTGGGATGTTAACGTCTGTTCTCTCCACATATGCTGCTTCACCTGCTGAGTGTTTCAGTATTTTCTGCCTTCGTCTCACCTGTTCAACGATTCACATTGCTTCATGGGTACTGCACCTCAAATTACATTATTTCTACTGCAGACAGCACCAAGAAAACAATGATCTCAAGGGACGTGTTTGGGAAACATTAAAAATGTAATGCCTTGAGTTCATGAAATAATGTACTGGGACGGCCAGTCTATTACCTGGTGGTGGTGTGAAGGAACGAGGTGGCGATTTGCATATGTAGCTCCCTGTAGTCTGTGTTCCCATCTCGACAGTTTTCTGGGTGGAAGTGGCATGCTGAAAGCTGGCATTTCTCCAAGGAGAAATGCAGAATTGGAGGGCGAGCAAACTTGATTTGCTGTCATGTTACACTTAGTTGTTGTTTGCCCAGCAACAATGGGAACAAGTGACCAAGCCCATTGCCTGCCGTATCGATTAGGGAATGGTGCATGGTGTGAAGGACGAAAATGGGTAGACTTATTTGAAACAACGACTTTTTTATACCTTGAAGATTAACCTAATGTGACCATGTCTATCTTCAGACTGAGGTCTATCTTCAGACTGAGGTCTTTTGGTTCGTGGGGTGTTGCTCCCTCCCTTAAAGTGGTGGGGGGAGAACCAGGAAGAAGAAAGTGGATGAGGAAAATGGTTCCAATTTTTGTTTTGTTGGCAGGAAAGAGTTAGAATAGGTAGATTTGGTTAGAATAGACGGCAAAAAAACCTAGGAAAGGGAGAGTGGGGTAGAAGAGAAAATGGTTGGAAAAAGAGCAGGTGAGGAAACAGGCATTTTTAAATGTGTTTAATTTAGAATTAATAATTGATCGATGGTTTTCAATTATATTGACAATACAATATGATTTGCTGCTATGTTTGTGCCCATCTTTCCTGCAACTCCATGTTTGAATCCCTCCAATTGGGTTTCCGTCCCTACCACAGTATTGAAACGGCCCTCGTCTGTGTCACAAATGATAGCCTACGTGACTGTGACCATGGTAAGCTATCCCTCCTCATCCTTCTCGACCTGTCTGAAGCCTTTGACCGCTCTCCTCCTTCAACGCCTCCTCTGTCGTCCAGATGGGTAGGACTGCCCTCCCCTGGTTCCATTCTTATCTATCCAGTCATAGCCAGAGAATCACCTGCAGCGGCTTCTCTTCCCGGCTCCTGCATCGTTACCTCTGGTGTCCCCCAAGGATATATCCTTGGCCCCCTCCTATGTCTCATCTACATGCTGCCCCTTGGCGACATCATCCGAAAACACATCAGATTCCACATGTACACTGACGATACCCAACTCAACCTCACCATCACCTTTCTCGACCCCTCTACTGTCTCTGATTTGTCGCACTGCTTGTCTGACATCCAGTACTGGATGAGCAGAAATTTCCTCCAGCTAAATATTGGGAAGACCAAAGCTACTGTATTGTCTTTGGTCCCTGCCACAAACTCCGTTCCCTAGCCACCGACTCCTTCCCTCTCCCTGTCAATTGTCTGAGGCGGAACCAGACCGTTCATGTCATTGGTGTCGTATTTGACACCGAGATGAGCTTCTGACCACATATCCAATCCATCCCCAAGACCGCCTACTTCCACCTCTAGCATCACCCGACTTTCGGCCTCCTAGCTCATCTGCTGCTGAAACCCCCATCTGTGCCTTTGTTATTTCTAGACTTGACTATTCCAGTGCTCTCCTGGCCAGCAGCCCTCTGTAAACTTGAGCTCATCCAGAACTCTGCTGCCTGTATCCTAACGTTTCCTACATTACAAAAGTGACTACACTTCAGAAGTACTTCATTGGCTGTAAAGCGCTTTGGGACGCCCTGAGTACGTGAAAGGCACTATATAAATGTAGTCTGTCTTTCTTTAACTCGCACCAAGTCCCGTTCAACCATCACCCCTGTGCTTGTTGACCTACTTTGACTCCCGGTCGGACAACGCCTCAATTTAAAAATTCTCACCCTTTGTTTTTAAATCCCTCCATGGCCTCGCCCCTCCCTATCTCTGTAACCTCCTCCAGCCCTACAAGCTTTTGAGATCTCGGCGCTCCTCCAATTCTGGCCTCTTGCGCATCCCCGATTTTAATCGCTCCACCATTGGCAGCTGTGGTTTCAGCTGCCTAGGCCCCAAGTTCTGGAATTCCCTCCCTAAACCTCTCCACCGCTCTACGCCTCTCCTCCTTTAAGATGCATCTACCTCTTTGACCAAGCTTTTGGTCATCTGTCCTAACATCTCCTGCAGTGGCTTGGTGTCAAGTTCTGTCCTGTGAAGCGCCTTGGGACGTTTTACTACGTTAAAGGCGCAATATAAATGCAAGTTGTTGTTGCTACGAAAAGCAAATGTGCATCAGTACGCAACTAAAATTGTAATTTGAATGCAGTTCTTCAGAATCTGTCCACCGCTTCAAAAACTGTGCGATTTTTAAGCTGTGCATTAGATTAGGGAACTGAAGGTAGGTTGTTTTCAGAGTTAAGTACTTCCATACTTCTTACAGTAAGGAAGCCATTAATCAGCATTATAAATGTATTATTAAAAGCAAACCTCAGGGTTATTTAGCTACTGTGACTGATATATATTGAAATGAAGCTCCAACACAATAGTGATCTCTTCTTCCCTCCCCCCCCCATTCTCTTGCCCATTATAACTGGAGCACTTTGTTCCATTTGATTTTAAACTGTAGCCTTCTGTGATAGTGCACCTGTTCTAGGCATTACATAGGTAAAATTATGAGCTATCAAACACCCATCCATCGCTGCATATTTAGTTTATATCAGATGTTGGAACAATGGCAGTACACATACTGTATACAGTACGTAATGAGCTAGTTTTACTATAATTTTAAATGAATGGTTTTGCCAGTTAAAAGGGACCTTTCATCCACTACAGAGCAGGAGCTGCTTGCAACCAATTAACTTTCATAAAAGTTAAAGGACTCTATTAACGACGGTCACCTCTTCGTGTAGGGTTGGGACACTGCAGATAAAAATCTCTCTTTCGTAACTCCCTTCTGTGTCTCTCGCCCGTGTTGATTCTGACCTAACAATAGGACCTGTATAAAAAGGTTCTGTATAAAGCGATAGCGGGCTAGCAGAAAGGTGAAAGTGACGGGTTCCACTATTTGCTCCTGGCGCCTTGCATTGGGAAGAACTGGCTGGTTTCGGAGGATACCTGTAAACCAGGGCAGTGTAATTGTAAATAAGAGGATGATTATATATTTGGCTTAAGAAGGAAATTGCGGCATTGATGAAGAGAATTTATTGGAAAACAAAACTATTTTCCGATGGGTAAGAACAGATTTTTTGTGCATGAAGGGAAGTTATGATTAACTAAATAATCTCTTTTTCCCAAAACTGTGTAGATTATATTTTATAGCAAGTCAGATTCGTGCTGCACTATGTATTAATGTATTTGATCTTTATTGCAAACTTCCTTCTTGGAATCCTCTAAGGTTTTCTGACATGACGTGTAACAATAGAATGCAGTAGGGATTAGTGTTATACTTACACTGTATTTCATTGACTCAAATCCATTGTCATTGTAACTAATGCTGCAGGCTGGTTATTGAAAACCTAGTACAAAACTTCATTTTTATTAACATTATTGGGAGCTTTGTAATTGAGGTATCTGCCATTGAAGGGATCTAGAACTGATTCCTAACTAATGACGTGGAAATCTGCTGAGATGGACCTGTCCTCAAACCCTCCTATCTCGAAGCTTCCTTTTCATGTAACGTTCTTGAACGTGTCATAATTACCCATCCCCATGCTCGCCTTTCCTGTTCTTCTCTTTGAATCTCTTCTGGTTTCACCTTGCTTACCCCACTGAAGCCACCAGTGGCAGCCTTTGTGACTGAGACACTGACACACTATCCTTTCTTGCCCACCACAAGCTTGCTGAAGTATTCAATATTGTCACCCACCAACATTGCTTCACTATCTCTTCTCCATGGTCCACCTCTGGCAGTCCCTTACTTGGTTCCATTCCTACTTGTTTCAATGTAGGCAGTATATTTCCTGCAATGTCTTCTCCTTCAATCCTCATGGTCACACCTGGAGTGCCCAGAGGATCCATCTTTGGCCTACTCCTATTTCTCACTATATACATTCCATTGATGATGTGATTAATACGGTGGACTTCTATATGTACATCAACAATACCCAGCTCTACCTTTCTGCCACTCCCTCTCAACCCTACAACAAAAACTATTTAACACTAAGTCCTGGATGAGCCCGAACTTTCTCCGACATAACAGCAAGAGCAAAGCCATCCTGTTTGGCTTCCACCAAAAGCTACACGCCCTAACCCCCAGTTCCATCCCCCTCTCCGGCTGAACATGATGGTGTGCAACTTCTATGTTCTGTTTGACCCTGAGCTGAGCTTCATATCTCATACCTCCATCTCTAAGGCCGTTTACTTCCATTTCTGCAACACCGCCTGCCTCATGCCTTATCTCCACTGCCGCTGTAACCATCTTCCGTGCCTTTGACATCTCTGTGCTTGACTTCTCCATTGCTGGCCTCCAGAGCTCCACTCTGCATGAACTCCAACTCGTCCCAAATTCTGCCACCTGCATCCGATCCTGCACTAGGTTTTTCTCGTCCCAGTCATCCCTGCCCTTGTCAACTTTCATTGGCTCTCAGTCATTAAATTCAAAATTCTTGTGCTCATTTCCACATCCTACCATGACCACTCTGGTCTGTACCTGTGCAATCTGTATCGGGTCTGTTTTTGTGACTCGTCCGTTTCTGGCTCCCTGTGCTTCATCACCTGAGAGAGCCTTCGGACGCCTTGACTGTACGCTCTGGAACTCTCCCTTGCAGTCTTTTTTGACCCACCTTCAAAAGCCTCCATCCTCAAAAGCTTCCTCCAAAACGTAGCTCCTGAACAATGCCTTCAGTCACCGCTCCTAATTCTTTACTGTGTTAAAGGCACTTATATAAATACAAGTAGTTGTTGGAAACGTTAAACACCTCTTACCGAATACAATGGGCCGCAGAATGTCTGAAGCCAGGCAGCTTTCTTTAGAAACAGCCTGGCTATTAAATATATCACCCATTATATAGTTGCCGTAAAGTCAGTGAAAATCAGTTTCAAAATGGTGCGGAGTGTTTGTTCTGAGTCACCTTCACAATATGAACATACCTTGAAGAGGAGCTGTTGACAAACTTGTGGATTAGGTGATTTGATCCCTTGTTAGAGTATCTTTTCGATGCTCGGTGATTATCTGTTGTATATTCATTGCAAATCTGGCATTTCAGTTAAGTCTAGTAGACTAAATTGGATGTACATTTTTAAACCTGGATTTGGTATTTAAAAATTCACAAGTGCTGGTACCACCAACAGAATACGTTGCTTTTACAGGAATTCAAGGAAGAGAATGGAGTTGCCATTTAAATATTCAATCTTAGCGTTGAAGGAGGAACCAGAGAAACTGTTGAAGGAGGAATCAGAGAAACTATTGAAAGGTTTTAAAATTACTTGTGTGCAGCAGGGCAATAAACTAGGCTAGTGTAGCTGTAACTATGCTCTTTAAGTTATTTTCTGTTTTCTCCCATTTCCCTTTACTAGCCTGTCCTTGGCATGCATTATACCTTGGGTGAGAGAGCAGGTAGCCAATCTACATACAGCTTTTTGCCATCCCACTGCTGACCAATTGAAAGAAAGGACTTGTGTTTATATACCGTATTTCAAGTTCTCCGGTCATCCTAAAGCACTTCCCAGCCAATGAATTGCTTTTGTAGTATAGTCACTGTTTTGTGGTCAAATGCAGCAGCCAGTTTGTACACCGGAAGGTCCAACAAAAAGCAATGAGATAAATGACCAGATATCCTTTTTTCAGAGGTGTAAATGTTGGCCAAGACACGGGGGGAAACTCCCCATCTCTTCTTTGCATAGTACCATAGGATTCTTTATGTACCTGAATAGGCAAATGGGGCCGCGATTTATCGTCTCATCTGAAAGACAGCACCTTGCATAATGTGGCACTCCCTCATTACTACACTGAAATGTGGCTTTAAACCCATAACCTACTGACTTGGAAGCTGGCAAGTTGCAAGGAAATTAACAAAAGCAGCTCGGGGTGAATCTCTCTCTCATCTCTATTTCTGTCCCTCCTCTTCCTCTGCTGTGGTGAAGCATAGAAACATAGAAGATAGGAGCAGGAGTAGGCCATTCGGCCCTTCGAGCCTGCTCCGCCATTCAACGAGATCATGGCTGATCATCCAAACCCTAGCACCCGGTCCCTACACCGACAGCCATCCCACCCAAGCCATAACCCCGTAACCCCACGTACTTAATCCCCCCTAACACTAAGGGTCAATTTTTTATCATGGCCAATCAACCTAACCCGCACATCTTTGGACTGTGGGAGGAAACCGGAGCACCCGGAGGAAACCCACGCAAACACGGGGAGAATGTGCAAACTCCACACAGACAGTCACCCGAGGCCGGATTTGAACCCGGGTCCCTGGCGCTGTGAGGCAACAGTGCTAACCACTATGCCACCGTGCTGCCTTGATTCCACCCACCTGTCCTTTGCTGTCATGCTGAAGTTGAGAACTCGGTATGGGGAATTGCCGCCCAACTTTGTTGCACAGCTCGCCGCCTGTAATATTTTTTAATAATCTCACTGCGTGCTGCTGTTAATCCTGCCGCACTAAATACAAAAGGATTTCAGTCACTCCACTGCTTATTGGTTTATCCCTCGATCCATTTAACACTAACTTGCCACACCAGTAACTTGAAAATGCTTTATTAGATTATGGACTCTTAATGGAATATTTTGTCTGAGGGTTCCTTTTGCAAATCAGTGTAGCTTAAAATCAATATCGCTTAAACTTAATACTACAGTAAATTGCCTGTAATTTAAGTGTTTAAACCAGGCAATGTGTGTGAAAGATTTATTGGGTGCGAGTTCCTTCAGAACTAAACTTATTGCACGCTGTACGTTATTTTGTATCATCTCAGACATTACATGTCCGTGATTTCCTGTGTAGTGAGTTCCCAATCTCGGGAAGGTCACCTGAGGGCAATGCTGAGTCGAGGCGTTTACTTATGGAGATTCAGAGTATGACCAGAACCCATTGAAAAAACTGAAGGTGCTTACCAAGCTGAGTACGGTTCCGTGACCGCTAGGTATCCTCCACTGCATCCGGCAAGTGTGAGCTGAGGTAGCGTGTGTCAGCAGTCAATTTGACCATTGGGCATTGATGCCCAAGCCTAATCTGGGCTTCATATGACCATCATATACATTTATTTTCCAGTGTAAATTGCTGTATTTGGAGTGAAAATAACGGGTGATTGCATTTCCTTTCTCTATCACAGGTGTACCTTTGGCAAAATACCATGCATTTTGTTCTGGCTGATGGCAGTTACCCTAGCATAGGTGAAAGGGTAAACTTGGGACCTTCCTGGTCTCTGGCTCCGTTTCATTCAGGACAATGCATTTACTAATTGAGTCATTTGGGCAGCTGACTATATCCATGTACAGGAAACTCTCGATATACCGGCACCTAAATAACCAGAAATCTGTTATCCGGCAAAATTCAGGAGTAGGTTCAGGTAAGTTTTACTTCATATTAGTGGCAGTTCCTGGATCTGTGGCTGTGTAACCGGGGTTCCTGCACTTGTTGCTAAGCAACAGGGATGCTTGGTCTGTGGCCGGGGTTCCTGTACCTGTTGCTAAGCAACAGGGAAGCCTGGATTTGTTGCTGTGTACAGAGCTCTCGTACCTTTAACTATACCTCTCTGTAATCCGGACTTTGATAAACCGGCACCACGCCGGTCCCGTCGGTGCCGGATAAAAAAAAGTTTCCTGTAAAATGTTTTGCTATTCAGATTTTCTTTTAAAATTGCAGTTTCCGTCAATGTGAGTCCTAAATGTTTTGAGAATTGAGGCCTAGCTCTCTCAATCTTGAAAAGAGCAGCCATTGTAGATGATTTGGGAGTAGAGAACACAATTAGAAGCCATTGTCTTTTTTCCAAACTGCAAGAG
Organism: Somniosus microcephalus; assembly: GCF_052327205.1. Classification (NCBI taxonomy): domain Eukaryota; kingdom Metazoa; phylum Chordata; class Chondrichthyes; order Squaliformes; family Somniosidae; genus Somniosus; species Somniosus microcephalus. The sequence goes on along the minus strand of NC_140997.1, from coordinate 16,802,050 downwards.
AAGAACCATCTAAACGTACAAGATCAACAGGCTGCTCTGACTCTCAAATGTTGGAATAAAATTTAAATCGAGCAAAGCAAAAAGCTGGCTCATTTACCGAACATTGAATTACCTTTATGATTGTGTGGCTTTTCATAAATGAACACTGATTGAATTCTATCGCATAATAGTGTTGGGCCCAAGACAGAGTTGAGTTTTCTTTCCCACAGGAAACCACAAGAGGCTAGTAAGTACTTTGCCTTTGAAAAGCATTGTTCGTCAGTATTAGTGCATGTGTACTGTGGGTGCCTGGGTGCTGCACTCTGGAACTTGGATCACTGATTGCCTGGACTTGGCTTTTGTGTCTCTGCATCTGGACGCCCCTTTAATTGTTCTTTCAAATACTATAAACATTGATAACCTGTGGCTTAGTGTCTGTTTTTCCTTATGCCCTTGTAAAGGGCCTTGGGATGTTTTAATACATTAAAGACAAGTTGTTGATCCAAAAATTAACTGCCCTTAAGAAAAATGAACACAGCACGAATATGGCTTGCTCATGGCTCTTCATGTCGAGATGCTATAGAATGTTCAAAGAAGAGTGTGCAGCCATGGCTACTTTGTTTCCTATAGATTTTAAGGCAAGGTGCCAAGTGATACCATTTGCAGTCAGCTATATCTTTCCCCTGGAGTGTGGAACGTGTCTGGCGTTAAACAGTGCCGTCCACATTCATTGCAGAAGTAGAATGACCAGTGCCAGCCCGCTGGTCAAAAACCTCAATGCGGAATAGATTTTTGTTGACGAGCAAGTTAGTTAATGCAGTAATAGTAAACCTTTCTGGGTCTTCCGTAAGGCCTTATCACATTCAACCTGAAGAAGCACCATAACATCACTGACCCTGAAAGTAAGCAGTGTAACTGAAACCACAGCACTGTCCCTATACAACCGTGTTTGCTCATTACTATTTCACATTTTGTGCAACTAGATTGTAATAAGAGTGGAACGGTCAAGAGACTAGCAAAAGCCTGAGATCAGTTTTCATCCCTTAAACTCTGGTCTTGTCATTGATGTTTACTTCATGCCCTTCCTCCCCCCCCCCCAATTTTTTTTTTGCTGACTCACTCAGCCTTGCATCCAACTACTTTTTCTGTCAGTAACGATTTCTTATTTAAATTAGTGCAAAGTAAATTCTGTCATTTTGTACCACGGGCTTGACTTGCCATGAAATAATCTAAATTCATCTTATCTATACCATTTATGAATGAGGTCCCCCTTAGCTTTTAAATTCTTTGTAGAATGCTGATGCATTGTGTCCAAATGGTGTTTCCTTCCTATTTCAAGAAGTTTGATGTAGTACATTTTAGTTTAATTCGGTACGTTTTTCAGAGTTTTTTGACTCTGATTATAATGCACACGCTAATTAAATTTTTTATGGTTAACAGGATTTGTAAGGATTTGTGATTTGCACCCAGCCCCGTTGAGCTGCAGTCTTTAGAATAAGCCTCAAGATTGTACAAAAATGTGCATTTAAAAGTTTGTTGAATTACATTGTGCGCAAGTTTCCAAATTAAAGGAAGGATCCGAGCTCATGTATTGGCAAAATTAGCCACCAGCAATGTTCAAATCCTTCTGTTTTGTGGTACCGCAGCCCTTGGAATTTGCACGAGATAGGCTGATTATAGAAGAGAGACAAACTTCTTGATTTGATAAAGGTGGATATCAGATAGAAAATACACTAGGTTTTCAAGTTTTGTGCCAACTGTAAACATAATCAACAATATTTCCAAGGGGTTTAATTTATTTCAAGATCCTGATCCTGATATTTGAAGATTGAATGTCCATGCTGCTTCCTGATTAAATTTGGATCACATTTCGGAAGATATCACAGTCTGGTCTAACTAGGATCAGCTTGTTCTTTTCAATTATGATGTTTGATATTAAGCACTGTGTTTCTTCTGGAAACAAAATGTATTTTGAAAGAGAAATTCCGAGCCTTGTATTTATTCTTGCAGAACTGGCATTTTTGGCAACATCATTTAATCTTTGGAATTTTATTTCCCTCAGTGACCCAAGTGTTGTACAGTTGTCCGCATTGTCAGTCTTTCTTGACAATTCATGCACAGCATGTGTCGCTGTTCAGGGTTAATTTATCTTCCGATGGTAAAAAGTATAGTTTTATGCATCTTATTTTGTTACACTTCACTCATGATGTTATTCAGTATTGTCTCTCCTTCTTTGCAGTTGTGGCCTTCTCTGTTGCCTACCACCAAAACAAACAGTTGCTTGGAGAGAAGGGGCTGCTACCAGGCAAGCTCTATTTACAGAAGGTTCAACGTTACGCCGGGGGCAGAGTTGGTCTAGAGGCTTTCAGCTATGCACCGACGATTCTGTGGTTCCTGGATTGGTCTGACATGGATGCACACCTTGACAATATTGCCTTGTTGGGAATGGGACTGTCGGTGTTTGTACTACTCGCAGGATGCGCCAACATGATCATCATGCTTCTTTTGTGGATCCTCTATCACTCGCTGGTGAACATTGGTCAGATCTGGTGAGTGGTGTGACTACATTATATAGTTACAGTAGAAAAACAATTTCTGTCATGATTAGTTGGTTAAGTAATACTGTCTGTTACATTGAGCACAAAAATCTAGGCTGACACCCCAGTGGACTACTGAGGGAGCACTGCACTGTCTGGAGGTGCCGTCTTTCAGATGAGATGTTAAACCGAGGCCCCGTCTGCTCTCTCAGGTGGACGTAAAAGATCCCACGGCACTATTTCAAAGAAGAGCAGTGGAGTTCTCCCCGGTGTCGTGGGCCAATATTTATCCCTCAATCAACATCACTAAAAAAAAACAGATTATATGGTCATTATGACATTGCTGTTTGTGGGAGCTTGTTGTGCACAAATTGGCTGCCGCGTTTCCTACATTACAACAGTGACTACACTTCAAAAATACTTCATTGGATCAATACGGAGTAGGACTGCAAAAAATTACAGGAGGACATTAATAAACTTGCAGAATGGGCATATAATTGGCAAATGAAGTTCAACACAGATAAATGTGAGGTATTACATTTTGGTAGGAAGAATAGGGAGGTCACTTATCACTTGGAGGGTGCGAGTCTAGGTGGGGTAGAGGAACAAAGGGATCTCGGAGTACAAATACACAAATCACTAAAAGTTGCGGCGCAGGTTAGCACGGCCATTAAAAAAAGCAAACCAAGCACTAGGGTTTATTTCTAGAGGGATAGAATTGAAAAGTAGTGAAGTTATGCTAAACTTGTATCGAACCTTGGTTAGACCACACTTGGAGTACTGCGTGCAGTTCTGGTCGCCATATTATAAAAAGGATATAGAGGCACTGGAGAGAGTGCAGAGAAGATTTACAAGGATGATACCAGAAATGTGAAGGTATACATATCAGGAAAGGATGAACAGGCTGGGTCTCTTTTCTCTTGGGGGAAAAAAGAAGGCTGCGGGGTGACCTAATGGAGGTCTTTAAAATTATGAAAGGTTTTGATAGAGTGGATACAGAGAGAATGTTTCCACTTGTGGGGAAGAGCATAACTCGAGGCCATCAATATAAGATAGTCACCAAGAAATCCAATAGGGAATTCAGAAAACCTTCTTTACCCAGAGAGTGGTGAGAATGTGGAACTCGCTACCATAGGGAGTGGTTGAAGCGAACAGTATAGATGCATTTAAGGGGAGGCTAGACAAGCATATGAGGGAGAAGGGAATAGAGGGTTATGCTGATAAATATAGATGAGGAAAGATGGGAGGAGGCTCGAGTGGAACATAAACACCGGCATGGACTGGTTGGGCCGAATGGCCTGTTTCTGTGCCGTATATCCTATGTAAAGTGCTTTGGGACGTCCAGTGGTTGTGAAAAGCACTATATAAATGCAAGTCTTTTATGCAAAAATGCTCCCATCTTTATAAGACAGTGTATGTGCTACTCTACCAGGAGCAGCACCATAGGAGATCTGGCTGTTTAAAAAAATTTTTTTTATACATTAATAGAAAATAACTGTTGTGTGTATTTTTTCTGTGTGACACGGCAAGAGGATGCATGAGTGTGGTAAGAGGTTTTACAAGGCCCTTGTTTTGGGTTTTCTAACTAGAACATTCAATATAATTTTATATTGGAGCTCAATATTATTGAGCTGTGCTGATCTAGTTGGGTTTGCTCTTTAGGTCTTGAAATAAAACATGAGATTGTGACAATAGCTGTGGTTCTAGTATAATTGCCTTAATCTGGAGGGAATTGTAACGTCTAAAACTACCATTATGTCAGGAGCACAGTTTGGCAATACTACTTGATTACTTTTCCTACATTGCAACAGTGACTCCACTTCAAAAAGTACTTCATTGGCTGTAAAATGCTTTGGGATGTCTGGTGGTCATGAAAGGCGCTATAGAAATGCAAGTCTTTTTTTGATTAACCACCAGCAAAATTATTTGTTTAACTTGTGCGAGGCAAAATGCTACAGGAAGCTTTTTTTTTTTTATCCGGCACCGACGGGACCGATGTGGTGCCGGTTCATCAAAAATTCTGGATAACCGAACGCTATAGTAAAAGATACAGAGAGCTGAGAGCTCCGTATAAAGCAACAAACCCTGTTGCTTAGCAACAGGTTCAGAACAATGGCCACAAGTTCCAAGCGTCTCTGTAGCTTAGCAACAGCTGCAGCCACACCCTTGCACAGCAACAGATCGAGGAAGGCAAGTACAATATGAAGTAAAACTTACCTGAACTTACTCCTGAATTTTGCCGGTTAACCGAGATTTCTGGTTATTTAGGTGCCGGTAAATCAAAAGTTTCCTGTACTGTGCTAAAAGTATTGTTTGAGGTGAGGATATATTATCATACCAGGACCACAGTGTCCATGAACACAATTAGCTTTGTGTTATTTAAGGTTGCATTCCCATTTTAACTGCACCAGGCAGCTGTAGCAGTATAAATGCAGCATCGAAACACGACCGGACACTGGTAGGAAGCTGTACAAGACTCCCTGGAGGAGGTAGTCTAACTTCACTTTGGAGTCTGTTCGGGCCATGGCACCCAGTTTACAGTCCAGCCTAAATTTTCCAATTGGGGGCACATCTCCAGGAGGTCTTTAACACACTGGAGATGGGCTCGCCAGCCTACCCCTGGGGATTCTCGCTAAAGTTTTGACGGAAAATAGAGACCTGCTGCAGCTTTAGAGCCGTTTGTAAAATTCTCCCCCCACCCAATTTTTCTTCTTGATTCTTGGGCCTGTGCATGACTGCTTAGACAACCATAGCACAGGCCCTTGGTACGGGACAGTTACTGGCTCCCTCCGCCGACCTCTGAATGCTGGATGCGTGAGTATAACACATCCCTGAGCAGTATTCACCCTAGATCTCCCAAGAAACTGGTGGGGAGAGGCTTTTCCAAATACAGCGTCCACACAAAGTAGTTTCTGCTTTTTACGAATGCTAAACTTAATGGAGCCTGAATGAACCCTAACAATGTTTTAGTCGGAGGACTGATTGGCATTGCAAATGTGGGCACAATCCACTTAGTCTATGCTAGAACTTTGGGTATTCATCTGAGACCACTTGAGTACTGTGTCACAAGGGAAATATTCAAGCCCTGAAGATGGTTCAAAGCGGAGCAACAGGCTGATCCGTAGAGTGAAAGGATTGAATTATGAGGAATGACTGGAGAAATTGGGGCTGCAGAAACTTGAGTGGAGGTGACCCCGAGGGCATCTTGTGGACATGTGCAAGAAATTAAACTGTGTAGTGAAGATAAGTCGAAAGTATGACTAGGTGGACACCGGTTCAAACTGGTCAAAGGCAAATTTAGGATTAATGCCAGGAAGTTGTTCTGGTAGAGAGCAATTTACAGGTGGAATGGATTTTTGGGTGGGCTATTGGAGACAGAAAAAGTTGGAATCATTTAAGAGACGGTAAGCTGCTGCAATGTGGGGAACTGTAGGTTTTCCTAGGTAGATGAGCTGAAATGGGCCTTCCACATCTGTATTTATCTTTTGATATGGGTGCTAGATTCACTCACTTCTGCAGGAAAGGATAAACCATATTGTAACTAGACACATGTCAATTTTTCACTTCAGGTATGTTAAACTTTATGGCCATTTGGTTTTTAAATATTGTGACGTCAATAATTTTCTTTTTATTTTAATTGAACTCTTGTGGTTTGGGGGGGGGGGGGGGAAGACAACAAAAGATATAACAAATGAGTCCCAAAAGGCAAGGTTACACGTCTATTATCCTGTTACAGTACAACAGCAGAAAAAGTGGGCAGTTTAGAAGTTCTGGTTAATGACCATGTAACGTCTGTGGGAGCTCATGGTTTTATAAGCCTGAGGCACAGGGCTGCAGAATGCGATTTAATTCACAAACTCAAATGTCCGGAATCTGAAATGCAGGATCAGATTTCGAACCGTTAATTATGAATTTCTAATCTCTCGTTGCTCTCTGTCGGGCGATTTTTACACTTTGCATCCCCAGCGTTTTGATAGATTGAAAAAAGGGGCCAAACCTCTGACAATTGGCTTGGGAAAAGCCTCAGTCAGTACATTCTGTTCTCAGACTGGGCAGTGGCCCATTGTCTGTTCAGGAGCTCTGGATATTTTCAGTCTTATCGTGATACACCTGTACGCAGGTGATTGATGGGTTCAAATTTATTTTTTTAGCCAAAATGTTTAAATACTAAATAGTTTAATATTGTATTTTGACTTCTGGAATATTAAGACCAAGAATCGTGTATTATTTTCATGTGCAAACAGCAAAGATGTGGGGTCCATAACCCATAAACCCACTCCACTGCCGTAACTACTGTGTGATGGTAAACCCCTCCATTATTCTCTCCTTGCCACACACCAACTATAACTGACCTACCGGACCTCCAACAATGCAACTTTGAATCTACCACTAGCTGGTCCAACGTCGAAATGGTCTCTGATTTACCTTCCATTCTCACGGTAGATAATCACCTGGCCTCCCTCATCAATCCCTCCCACGCAGTGCGACTTCTCCGCTAGGAACTTGCAGGCACGACCCCATCAGAATACCCGGGGTCGGGCAATTTAAATAAAGTAGGTGGGCAACTGAACTAACGGCAGCGCAGCTGGGGTACCCGCTAGTGGAGCTGGAAATTGTGGTGCTGGGCAGCTGCCAGTATTGGGCTGTGTAACCAGGCACTGCCCCAATTTCTGCCCCCAGCCTGCCTCAATAATGTCACCAGTTTGCCCAGGTCCCTGAGGAAATTTGGGACCTTTATTTCTATAAACACAAAACTTGCATTTATATACCACCTTCTACTATAGAAAAATGGCCCAAGGTGCTTCACAGATTACATAGGATAGGATATACAGCACAGAAACAGACCATTCAGACTAACCAGTCCATGTCTGCATTTATGCTCCACTCGAGCCTCCTCCCGTCTTTCCTCCTCTAAATCTATCAGCATAACCCTCTATTCCTTTCTCCCTCATATGCTTGTCTAGCCTCCCCTTAAATGCATCTATACTATTCGCTTCAACCACTCCCTGTGGTAGCGAGTTCCACATTCTCACCACTCTTTGGGTAAAGAAGTTCCTTTTGAATTCCCCATTTGATTTCTTGGTGAGTATCTTTTATTGATTGCCTCTAGTTTTACTCTTCCCCACAAGTAGAAACACTCAGTGTCTACTCTTATCAAAACTTTTCATAATTTTAAAGACCACTTATATGTCACCCCTCCGCCTTCTCTTTTCAAGAAAGAGACCCAGCCTGTTCAGAGGCACAAGGGAGAAAAACTGATACTGAGCCAAAGAAGGAGAGATTAGGGGCTGGATTTTCATTCAGAAGTCGGGTTGGAGGTGGGACTACAACTTTCGGGGTTGTAGTCCCGCCTCCATCGAGATGTGGCCAATCCATGCGATTTTAACTTGATTGACCTTGTTGAGCCCGCCCAGCGGACTCAGCAGGCCAATTAAGGGCCACCCGGCAACAGGTGATGTCACAGACTGAAATTTCATCTGTCAAGAGGTTTTGACAGATGAAATATCAGTGTTTCACAGCTGTTTGAAGCTGTCAAACACTGACAGTCTTACTTCTAACCTGAGTCCTTCTACGCAGACTCAGTTAGAAATCTCTCCTGCACAAAAAGCTGCAGGCTGCCACTTTTAACAGTTCGCAGCCATTCTGCTTTCTGTGCCGGTGAGATGAGGGACTCCCGAGACAGGAAGGCTGAAAAGGTATGTAAAACTTATTTAATCACTTTTTAGACACACCAAACACACTTACCTTTGCACTCATGCACACATCACTCACCTGAACACCGACATCTCGACCCCTCCAAGTCCTTCAACCCGACGGCCCACCTCCTCTAACTTGGCCTGGCTTGGAGCCGTCAGGAATCCCACACTTCAACCTTAAAAATAGGGATTAGGCTAAAAACTGCTAATTGGCACTAATCCCTTCCCGCCTCAGGTAGGCGGGTCCCAGTGCAGGGAGAGTACCTGCCTCCTTTGAAACTGGCATGGAGGCGGGTTTGGGTTTGGGTGCGGGATGGTGTCGGGACCCCTGATTTTGGGATTTTAACCCCCCTGCACGCCTCCAATCCCGACTCCGCGGCCCAATGAAAATCCTGCCCTAGGAGTGGTGACCAAAGACTTGGGGCAGGAAAGTCAAGCCAATATCGGATTGGCTGCCCCACCTTATTTTCCTTTCCATTGTCTTCAATAAAGAAAATCGGGTGGGTTGTATAATGGGCGGATTGATTGACTGTTTTACACCCCCGCCAAAACTGGAAGTTCCACCGTTGGTCAAAGAGGTGGGTTTTAAGAAGGGTCGTAAAGGAGAGATGTAGCTGGAGATGTGCAGGGAGGAGGATGCACAAGAGGCCGGAGTCATAGGAATGGAGAGTTCGTTGGGGTGAGGTTGTGGGGCTGGAGGATGTTGGAGGTAGGGAAGGGTGAGGTCACCGAGGGATTTAAAGACAAGGATGGAATTCTGAATTTGAGACGTTGGGGGACCAGGAGCCAATGTAGATCGCTGAGGACAGGGGGGTGGTCAAGTGGGACTTAACTGCAGGAGTGGATACAGCAGCAGAGGTGTGGCGGGTGAAGGGATGAGATGTTAGCCAAGAAAGCATTGGCGTAATTGCGACTGGTGGTGACGGGTCCCAGTGAAATACTCTTGTGGTGCTCCCTGCCATCAGTAGCAGAAAAGATCGCAAAAGTGTGGGGGTGGAAAACAATGCTTGTACGTCTTACCTAGAATTACTTCGAAATGACAACATGGAAACAACGCGTTTGGCTCAACCAGTCCGTGTTAATCTGATTGCTATCTGAAAAATTCGGGCAGTTTTTGTGAACACAGGAAATTGCAGATGATTTGACAGATATTTAATATAATGCACACACAAATGTTGTGCAAAAGTGTTAAGTGTATGTGAACTTCACCCATTGGAAGTTTTGCCCTAAGGCAGTTAAAGCCTATGAAAATCCAAAATTTTTCAGCATATTCTCCGACTTCAGTGACATTTATGGCTTCGTGCCATTTAAAGATTTTCCTTGAATATAACGCTTTGGTAAATGTAGCCATGAAAACTAAATCAGCTGTGCAGCTCTCACTGGTAGTATTTCTTACAAGAGTCATTTATTTTAAACATATCAAGATCTGTGGCTGCTTTCTTGAGCAAAACCAGGGAATGTTTTTCCGAGTCAAAATATGCAAACCGCATCACGTTGCACTTTGTTCCATGACGAAACAAATTCTTACCGGATTAAAACCCAGATTACATCGTGTTGGAGTGCAGCACGATCTTCTGAATGGTTTCGATGTGAAAAGTCGTGCTTGTCACTGTGTGATGTCTGGGAGAGCAGAATGATGATGTCTTTCATCCTACTTGCTTTTATTCATTATTACTCCTCCTGAAAACAAACCCTTTATAGATTCTGGTTTCTATTTTTAGTGACTTTATATAAAAAAAAAATAGAAAATCAATCACTGCTACTGGTCGCGAGGGTAATTTTAATGTGCTGTGTTTCCTTTCTGGATGCAATTGGTATGCGCCATTGCTAGAAATTAATGACTATCGTAAATTGTACACCCATTTCAGCTTTTATTACAGCTATACAACAGGAATAGAACTCTGTTAAGGAGGCAAATCTGCACTGTGCATACGTGCTACAGTTCGCTCGGGCATAATTATTTTATTCATTAGTCATTCTGATATAGGTCACTGCATGGTCAAACAGCATTACCATGGCGTATGCCCAGGGATTTTACCGTTAACCTATCTGAGTACATTTTAATTATTTTCAAACACTATCATACAGAGAACAGACACCGCCTAATTTCAGTTGCATAGACAATTTCAGGGTTTTATTTGCTCTCCCATTATGTGCTCTGTTTAGTTGGAAGGTTACTTACAGTCTGATGCCAAAATGATACATGAATTGTCTTTGCCTGCTGCTGACTTAATTCTCGGTAAGTATAACATGTGCGGTGAACCCCACTGAATATATTAAATATATTAGCGCGTTTGCCATCTATATCGTGTAGTCTTTAATAAAAGGATTTGATAGGATAGGCACGGAGAAACTATTTCCTCTGGTGGAAGAATCCAGAACAAGAGGATAAATTGAACAGGCTGAGGCTCTTTCTCTAGAAAAGAGAAGGCTGAGCGGTGACCTGAGAGCTCTTTCAGATTCTGAAAGGGTTCGATAGGGTAGACGTAGAGAAGATGTTTCCACTTGCGGGCGAGACCAGAACTAGTAGCCATAAATAGAAGATAGTCACCAATACAGGAAACTCTCTTTACCGGCACCTAAATATCCGGAAATCTCTCTTAACCGGCAAAATTCAGGAGTAGGTTCAGGTAAATTTTACTTCATATTCGTGGCTGTGTAACCGGGGTTCCTGGATCCATGGCCATGTAACCGGGGTTCCTGCACCTGTTGCCATGCAACAGGGATGCCTGGATCTGTGGCCGTGTACGGGGCTCTCATACCTTAGTAAGTATACTTCTCAGCAATCCGGACTTTTTGATCAACCGGCACCACGTCGGTTCCGTCGGTGCTGGATAGAAGAGTTTCCTGTAAATCCAATGGGAATTTCAGGAGCAACTTCTTTACCCAGAGAGTGGTGAGAATGTGGAACTCGCCACCGCAGGGAGTAATTGAGGCGAATAGTATAGATGCATTCAAGGGGGTGCTAGATAAACACATGAGGGGGCAAGGAATAGAAGGCTATGTTGATGGGGTGAGATGAAGAGGGGGTGGGAGGAGGCTCGTGTGGAGCATAAACACCGGCACGGACCAGTTGGGCCAAATGGCCTGTTTAAGTGCTGTAAATACTTTGCAAAACTTTGTAATAAAATTAGAGCTCGGCCCCTCGGGAGCGAAATCAGGAAGTACATTTTCACACACAGGTGGTAGAAATTTGGAACTCTCTCCACCCCCAAAGGCTATGGATGCTAGGTCAATTGGAGCTTTCAGGGTGGAGATCGAGAGATATTTGTTAGGTAAGGGTATCAAGGGATACTGAGCAAAGGTGGAAAAATGGATTTGAGGTGCAGATCAGCCATGATCTAATTGAGTGGCGGAGCAGGCTCAAGGGGCTGAACGGCCTACTCCTGTTTGTAATATTTGTATGTTCTCCTAAATGTCTGCCTTTCTTGAAAAATGTTGCGAAATTTTACTTTTCACATTTCACTTGTCTCTTCTACAGAACTGATTTTTTTTCTGCTTTTCAGTAATATTCATATTTCACAAAATGGGAGGTATCGGAAGTGACTTGCTACTGCCCCCTGTCCCCACCCGCCTCCCCTCCCATTAGATATGCTAATGTTGAAGGCTGCACTTGAAATGTCATAACCTGTCATTTCTCTTTACAAATGCTGACTGATTTGTGTATTTCCAGTATTTTATGTTGATCTTCAGCATTTGCAGTTTTTCTTTTTTAACCTAATGAATGGTCGCCTTGGGATCCTCTGCTTCTAGACCCTGACTTAACCAAACTCCTGCTTGCCATGTTCATATCATTGCAAAGTGATTTTGGCTGCACATCAACCTAAAAGTGCTAATGCACAGGAACATAGGAGCAGGAGTAGGCCATTCAGCCCCTCGAGCCTGTTCGGCCATTCAGCCCCTCGAGCCTGTTCGGCCATTCAGCCCCTCGAGCCTGTTCGGCCTTTCAGCCCCTCGAGCCTGTTCGGCCATTCAGCCCCTCGAGCCTGTTCGGCCATTCAGCCCCTCGAGCCTGTTCGGCCATTCAGTGACATCATGGCTGATCTGCGACCTAACTCTATATACCCACCTTTGGCCCATATCCCTTTTACCTTTGGTTAACAAAGTTATTAATAGAGTCACAGAATGGTTACAGCACAGAAGAAGGCCTGTCGAGTCCGTGCCGGCTCTCTGCAAGAGCATTTCAGCTAGTCCCACTCCCCCGCCCTTTCTCCCTGCAAGTTTTTTTCCTTCAGGTACTTATCCAACTCCCTTTTGAAAGCCGTGATTGAGTCTGCCTCCACCACCCTTTCAGACATTGCATTTCAGATCCTAACCACACGTTGCGTAAAAAAAAAAAGTTTTTCCTCATGCCGCCTTTGGTTCTTTTGCCAATCACCTTAAATTTGTGTCCTCTGGTTCTCGATCCTTCCGCCAATGGGAACAGTTTCTATCTACTCTGTCCAGACCCCTCATGATTTTGAACACCTCTATCAAATCTCCTCTCAATCTTCTCTGCTCCAAGAAGAACAACCCCAGCTTCTCCAGTCTATCCACATAACTGAAGTCCCTCATCCCTGGAATCATTCTTGTAAATCTTTTCTGCACCCTCTCTAAGGCCTTCACATCCTTCTAAAAGTGCGGTGCCCAGAATTGGGCACAATACTCCAGTTGAGGCCGAACCAGTGTTTTATACAGGTTCGTCATAATTTCCACGCTGTTGAACTCTATACCTCTATTCATGAAGCCCAGAATCCCGTAAGCTTTGGACAGGTTGGGTGATTGGGCAGATGCAGTATAATGTGGATAAATGCGAGGTTATCCACTTTGGTGGCAAAAACAGGAAGGCAGATTATTATCTGAACAGCAATAGATTGGGAGAAGGGGAAGTGCAATGAGACCTGGGTGTCCTTGTGCACCAGTCGCTGAAGGTAAGCATGCAGGTGCAGCAGGCAGTTAAGAAGGCAAATGGCATGTTGGCCTTCGTAGCGAGAGGATTCGAGTACAGGAACAAGGATGTCTTGTTGCAGTTGTACAGGGCCTTGGTGAGACCACACCTTGAGTATTGTGTGCAGTTTCGGTCGCCTTATCTGAGGAAGGATGTTCTTGCCATGGAGGGAGTGCAGCGAAGATTCACCAGACTGATACCTGGGATGGCAGGAATGACGTATGAGGAGAGATTGGGTCGATTGGGCTTATACTCGCTGGAGTTTAGAAGAATGAGAGGGGATCTCATTGAAACTTATAAAATTCTAACAGGACTACACAGACTAGATGCAGGAAGGATGTTCCCGATGGCAGGGGAGTCCAGAACCAGGGGTCACAGTCTAAAGATAAGGGGTAAGCCATTTAGGACAGAGATGAGAAGGAATTTCTTCACCCAGAGAGTGGTGAACCTGTGGAATTCGCTACCACAGAAGGCAGTGGAGGCCAATTCATTAACTATATTCAAGAAGGAGTTAGATATATTTCTTAAGGCTAAAGGGATCAAGGGATATGGGGAGAAGGCAGGGACAGGGTACTGAATTTGGTTGATCAGCCATGATCTCATTGAATGGCGGAGCAGGCTCGAGGGGCCGAATGGCCTACTCCTGCTCTTATCTTCTATGTTTCAACCTGCCCTGCCACCTTCAACATTTGTGCACATATACTCCCAGGTCTCTCTGTTCATGCACCCCCTTTAGGATTGTACCCTTTAGTTTATATTTCCTCTCTTCATTCTTTCTACCAAAATGTATCAATTCGCACTTTTCTGCGTTAAATTTCATCTGCCACGTGTCCGCCCATTCCACCAGCCTGTCTGTCTTCAAGAAGACAATCACTATCCTCCTCACTATTCACTATACTTCCAAGTTTTGTGTCATCTGCAAACTTTGATATTGTGCTCTGTACACCCACATCCAAGTCATTAATATATATCAAGAAAAGCAGTGGTCCTGGAACCGACCCTTGGGGAACACCACCGTATATTTTCCTCCAGTCCGAAAAGCAACCGTTCACCACTACTCTCTGCTTCCTGTCACTTAGCCAATTTCGTATCCATGCTGCCACGGTCCCTTTTATTCCATGGGCTTCAACTTTTCTGGCAAGCCTATTATGTGGCACTCTGTTGCACGCCTTTTGGAAGTCCATGCACACCATGTCAACCGCATTGCCCTCATCAACCCTCTGTTACCTCATCAAAAAACTAGATCAAGTGGGTTAAACACGATTTGCCTTTAACAAACCCGCGCTGGCTTTCCTTAATTAATCCACACTTGTCCAAGTGATTGTTAATTCTGTCCCTGATTATTGTTTCTAAAAGCTTCCCCAACTACCGAGGTTAAACCGACTGGCCTATAGTTGCTGGGTTTATCTTTACAGCCTTTTTTGAACAAGGGCGTAACATTTGCAATTCTCCAGTCCTCTGGCACCACCCCCGTTTCTAAGGAGGATTGGAAGATTATGGCCAGTACCTCCGCAATTTCTTCTTTCACTTCCCTCAGCGTCCTAGGATGCATCCCATCCGGTCCTGGTGACTTATCTACTTTAAGTACAGCCAGCCTTTCTAGTACCCCCTCTTTATCAGGCCCAATCTCAGATTTAAAACTAACAATGCAGTTTGGGAGTTAGGTCCTAATCAATGCTCCCTCTAATTTTTCTTCCTGCTGGGCCCTTTAAATTTGCTGCAGCAGCCACGCATGCACGGTATCTCTTCCAGCGGCAGCAGCTAGTTAGCTGCCTACGCGGGACCTCCCGATTGGCGTGCGGCCGTGCACCTTGGGGGGAACATTGATCCTAACGCGGTGCTATTTAAATGCAAGTCTTTCTTTTCTTTTCCGTGCAACAACACAAGTTTTGTTTCTGGAAGGAAGTTTGTGGAAGACTTAAAGTAACCTTTTGAGCAACATAACGGCCCGGAGTTTGCATTAATAACAGTGAGGCTATCGGTGCTCGCCGTTATTATGGAGTAAATTGGACAGCAACCTCCGGTATCTGCACATGCG
Organism: Somniosus microcephalus; assembly: GCF_052327205.1. Classification (NCBI taxonomy): domain Eukaryota; kingdom Metazoa; phylum Chordata; class Chondrichthyes; order Squaliformes; family Somniosidae; genus Somniosus; species Somniosus microcephalus. The sequence goes on along the minus strand of NC_140997.1, from coordinate 16,786,873 downwards.
TAGTTAAACGCGGAAATCGGGAAGTTGCTGTCCGATTTTTTTTTTTTCCCCCCCCCCTGTTCCTCCACAAGCTTTGCTCTAACAGTATCTCGCTGAGACATTTGGCACTGAAAAACATGGAAGGGCATGTTGTGGTACTTACCCAGCGGTTTCCTACTAAACATGCCAGAAAAGGTTACGGCTTGTCCATTCAAATGTAAGGGAATTTTAACCGCGTGGTAAATTTTAACTAATATACCAAACAACCTCTCTGGGACTGAATTTTCTTTTAAAAGCGTGGAGTCTCATTCCTTCAGATTTTAGTTATTGGGAGATTTTTTTTTTTACTTTTTCTGTCTCTTAATCCCATCTGTTTTCCCCTCTCATTGTTTTGCTTGCTGTACATGATTTTACAGTGAATTAAATATTCTAACTTTCACTTCCTGGTTTAGACTCTGCGTGCCTCAGTAAGGATTCTTCACTCTGGTTAAGGGGACACACTGTTGCTCTCCCTGTTCACACTGGTGCCAGTTCCCCTGTAGAGGGTGCCGTGCTGTATTGGCCTCCCGATTACCGTAAGTTGCCATGCAAAAAATTCTCAGTCTGTGGGCAGCTGCAAGCGCCGTTCGTTCGCCGCTGACCACATAATTGGAGCCATAATTTGTGCACTGTAAATATCAGGGGGAAAACATACTATTCATGACACCGCTAGTCCTTCCAACAATAAACAAAAAGAAAATATCTTTCATTTGATGCCTATTGATTGTAGCAAGTAGCAGAACAGTGGAGTGAGTGACTGCAGCTCGCTCCCATTTTCACAAGTATACTGGCAAACGGAAATCAAAAAATAAGTTAAACTGCTGCTTCATCCTTAGTATACGAGACAGCCATTCAAAATACAGGGGACAGAAGGAATTGGAACCACAAACACACCCATGCAAATTGACTGGATTTCATGCCAGCTGATGCGGCAGCAGCTTTGATTACTTTTGATTTTCTTCTACTGATGTTCGTGAATGCGGCGGTGGAGCTGGAGTTAATTGCTTGTTTTCTTAACCGAAATCAATTCAATTCAATTCAATTCAATTTTATTTGTCATATATGCAGCAGACGTGTGTACTGCACAATGAAATGTTGATTTTTACGAATCCTCCCAACATTGGAATAAATATGGCATAACAATGATAAAAATACTAATAGAAAGACAGTAATAAATAAAACAACAGTAATAAATAATAATAAATTAATCGTTCATCAGTCTTATGGCCTGGGGGTAGAAGCTGTTTTGAAACCTGTTGGTACGAGACCGTATGCTTCGGTATCTCTTACCGGATGGGAGCAGGGCGAAGAGGTTGTGGCTGGGGTGACTCGTGTCTTTAATGATTCTCAGGGCCTTCCCCCCGGCACCTCTCGGGGTAGATATCCTGCACAGCAGGTAGTTTAATTCCTATAGTGTGTTGTGCAGCTTTCACTACCATCTGTAGAGCCTTGCGGTCTGTGGCGGTGCAGTTGCCATACCAGGTAGTGATGCAGCCGGACAGGATACTCTTGATGGTGCACCGGTAGAAGTTGGTGAGAATCTGGGGGGCCATTCCAAATTTCTTCAGTCTCCTGAGGAAGAACAGGCGTTGGCATACCTTCTTGGTTACAACGTCGATGTGATGGGACCACGTTAAGTCCTCCGTAATGAATACACCCAGGAATTTGAAGCTGCTGACCCTCTCCACCTCAGCCCCTTCGATGTAGATTGGGGTGTGTCCCTCCCCCTGCCGCTTCCTGTAATCCACGATCATCTCCTTTGTTTTGCTGATGTTGAGGGAGAGGTTGTTGTACTTGCACCATTCTCCTAGGGCTCTTCCTCCCTGTAGCCTGTCTCGTCGCCATGTGTGATCAGGCCTACAACGGTAGTGTCATCAGCAAACTTGATGGAGTTGAAGTTGTGTGTGGCCACACAATCGTGAGTAAACAGGGAGTACAGAAGGGGGCTGAGCACACAACCCTGGGGAGCTCCCGTGTTCAGGATCAGTGTGGAGGAGGTGTTTCTGCCTATTTTCACCACCTGGGGTCTTCCCGTCAGGAAGTCCAGGATCCAGTTGCATAGGGAGGTGTTAAGTCCTAGCTCACTGAGCTTGTTGACAAGCTTGGAGGGGATAATGGTATTGAATGCTGAACTATAATCAATGAACAACATTCTCACATAGGTGTTCCTCTTATCCAGGTGTGATAAGGCAGTGTGCAGTACAGTGGCGATGGCATCATCCCTAGATCTGTTTGGGCGGTAAGCAAATTGGAGTGGGTCCAGTGTGTCAGTTAGTAACGAGTTGATGTGGGTTTTGACCAGCCTCTCAAAGCACTTCATGATGACAGAAGTGAGTGCTATGGGGCGGTAGTCGTTTAAACAGGTTACTTTTGTTTTTTTGGGGACTGGAATAACCGATGTCATCTTGAAGCGGGTGGGGACTACAGACTGGTACAGTGAACGGTTGAATATATCCGTAAACACGGCTGCCAGCTGGTCAGCGCATGCTCTAAGGACACGCCCAGGGATTCCATCTGGACCGGGTGCTTTGTGGGTGTTCACTCTCTTAAAGGTCTTGCTCACGTCAGCCATGGAGATTGAGAAGACCCGGTCGTCCTGAGCCGCGGGCGCCCTTGTAACAGGCCAGTTGTTGTTGGCCTCAAACCGGGCGTAAAAAGTGTTAAGCTCATCCGGGAGAGAGGCATTGCTGGGCATGACACAGTTGGGTTTCCCTTTGTAGTCTGTAATAGATTGTAGTCCACTCCACATCCTTCGCGAATCTGAGCTATGATAGTGTGACTCCACTTTGTCCGCGTATTGTCTTTTTGCATTTTTGATGGTTTTTCTGAGGTCGTACCTTGATTTCTTGTACTCCTCCATGTCCCCAGCGTTGAATGCGATGGACCGTGCTGTTAGCATAGCACGGATATTGCCATTTACCCATGATTTCTGAGAGGGGAGGGACTTGCTCACCAGCCTGCACCCCAACTCTAAAGCAGCAACACAAGTGTCTGGGGGCGGAGCAAATTGAGCCAGTTCCTGCTCATTTGGAAACTAGTAGCTTTTTTTTGTGGTGGGGCAGTGGGTCAGATGATGTGCTGAAGTGGGGTGCATTTGACCTGTCCGTTCACTGCAGCTGTAGGATATAGGATAAAGCTGTAAGGATAAGGGGTAAGCCATATAGGACTGAGATGAGGAGGAATTTCTTCACCCAGAGAGTGAGAATTCTCTACCACAGAAGACAGTTGAGGCCAATTCATTAAATATATTCAAGACGGAGTTAGATATATTTCTTAAGGCTAAGGGGATCAAGGGATATGGGGAGAAAGCAGGGACAGGGTACTGAATTTGGATGATCAGCCATGATCTCATTAAATGGTGGAACAGGCTCGAGGGGCCGAATGGCCTACTCCTGCTCCTATCTTCTATGTTTCTATGTAAGCTGTCTGTCTTGAGGGTGCTTTCTATTTAATGTCGTTCCAATTTCTGTTAAAACAAAGGGAATGTCAGAGTGTGAATAACCTTTATAGTCGTACCACAAAAAACAACCTGAAAAGAACAACTGAGAATAGCTGACTTTATATATGTGGTTTTTTTTTTCATGGCTTAGAAATAACAAAACATGTAGACGCTTAAAATATGATCTGGAATTCTGACAAGTCGAGTTGGGCATTGCCAGAGCTAAGGTCACGAGGTGGTGCTGACAGCACCTTTACTGGTCTTTTTGAATCCTTGCAATCAGTGGCATTTGCTGTGGTTCCTCAGCCTTCCCTTCCTCCTACAATCTACCTGCCTTCAAAAGACAAGATTTGGAATCTCCTAATTAGTTCCCGATTTGCCTCGTTTTCCGTTCTACGCTTTTTGACTTCAGTGATGATCTTGCAGTATGGACTTTCGTCCTCTTGGCTTGCTCACAAAAAAGAGACAATGTTTGTGGAGAATGAGAGTGCAGTTTCTGCACTTTATTCTTTGTTGTTGAAGCATTTTTCTATCCTTGGAATGCTGCCGTGCCAACATCTGGTTTCTGCTACCAATTACAAACCTTGTTGGCTAAGTATTGGCCCTGTTCGTGTTGGAGTGAATTGGATAATACTTAACCGGCCAAAAGGTAAATCTTTGGACACGAAGGATATGGCAGTCTCATTTGTGTGCTTTTTATGCATCAGGAAGCACAATTTCTAGTTGTTCCAGAATAAGCATAGGAAAATCTGAGGACCCTTTTTAGTTAATCCAGCCATTGAAATATCTCGAGTTCCTGCACAAATTTGAAGCTTTCTTGAACCACCAAGTCTGCAAGATAAGAAAAAGAAAACATTGTGATCAGGGACCTTGTCACAACGTCTCAAAGCGCTTCGCATACAGTGATTTAACATTTTTTTAACGTGTTCATTATACAGAAACATAGAAAAAAAATAGAAAAATAGGAGCAGGAATAGGCCATTCGGCCCTTCGAGCCTCCTCCGCCATTCAATATGATCAAGGCTGATCCTCTATCTCTACCATATTCCCGCTCTTTCACCTTACCCCTTGATGCCTATGTAAGATATATTCTTTTGCATTTTTAAATTTGTTTTTGGGATTTGGGCAATGCTGGCAAGGCAGTATTTATTGCCCATTCCTAGTTGACCTGAGGAGATTAGAAGTCAGCTACGTAATGCGGGACTGGAGGCTAAACCATGTAGGGGATGGCATGTTTCCTTCCCTGAAGAACACTATTAAACCAGCTGACTTTTTATAATACTCTAGGCCACTAATTACCAGATTTATTGAGTTCAATTTCACAATTTTCCACGGTGGAATGTGAGCTCTTGATTTCTAGGTTGCTAGTCCAAGTACCAAAACCACGAGGCTACAATACCCATTATTAATTACTTTCAGTACTGAAAATGACATTGCATTAGATTCTGGCAATGATTGGCCTTAGCTGTTTTGAAGAATATTCAAAGTTGCTATTATAAGTGCAGTCCCAACTATATCTCCACAAGACCATGTTTGCAACTGATGTTACTGGACCACGTCTACATTTTCACATTACTCCATACTATGAGCAAAAGATTTTGTTCAGTTTGCTATGGATAGTCATAGGAACAGGAGTAGGCCATTCAGCCTCTCGAGCCTGTTCCGCCATTCAATGAGATCATGGCTGATTTGTGATCTAACTCCATATACCCGCCTTTGGCCCATATCCCTTAATACCTTTTGGTTAACAAAAAGCTATCAATCTCCAATTTAAAATTAACAATTGATCTAGCATCAGTTGCCGTTTGCAGAATAGTATTCCAAACTTCTACCTTGATATATTGAAAACTTCGATCAGATCACCCCTTAACCTTCTAAATTCTAGGAAATACAACCCTAATTTGTGTAATCTCTCCTCGTAACTTAACCCTTGAAGTCCAGGTATCATTCTGGTAAACCTAAGCTGCACTCCCTCCAAGGCTAGTATATCCTTCCTAAGGTGTGGTGCCCAGAACAGCTCACAGTACTCCAGGGATCTGTACAGCTGCAGCATAACTTCTACCCCCTTGTACTCTAGTCCTCTCGATATAAAGGTCAGTATTAGTGTCGGCTGTAGCTCAGTGGGTAGCACCCTCGCCTCTGAGTCAGAAGGTTGTGGGTTCAAGTCCCACTCCAGAGATTTAAGCACAAAAATCTAGGCTGACACTCCAGTGCAGTGCTGAGGGAGTGCTGCACTGTCGGAGGTACCGTCTTTCAGATGAGACGCTAAACCGAGGACCCGTCTGCTCTCTCAGGTGGACGTAAAAGATCCCATGGCACTATTTTGAAGTAGAGCAGGGGAGTTATCCCCGGTATCCTGGCCAATATTTATCCCTCAACATTAAAAAAAAAACAGATTATCTGGTCATTATCACATTGCTGTTTGTGGGAGCTTGCTGTGTGCAAATTGGCTGCCGCGTTTCCCACATTACAACAGTGACTGCGCTCCATAACTATTTCATTGGCTGTAAGGCGCTTTGAGACGTCCGGTGGTCGTGAAAGGTGCTATATAAATGTAAGTCTTCATTCCATTAGCCTTTTTGATTATTTTCTGTACCTGTTCATGATATTGCAATGATCTATGTACCTGAACCCCCCAAGTCTCTTTGGACATGCACTGTTTTTAGCCTTTCATCATTTAAAAAGTACCCTGTTTATCCTTTTTAGATCCAAAGTGGATGACCTCACATTTGCTTACATTGAAACCATTTGCCACAGTTTTGCCCATTCACTTAATCTATCAATATCCCTTTGTAATTTTATGCTTTCATCTACACTGCCGCCTATCTTTGTGTCATCTGCAAATTTGGATATATGACTTTCTATGCCATCATCTAAGTCGTTAATAAATATTGTGAATAGTTGAGACCCCAACACAGATCCCTGCGGGGCACCACGCGTCACATCCTGCCAATTAGAGAACCTGCCCATTATCCCTACTCTGTCTCCTGCCGCTCAGCCAATTTCCTAACCAATAATTTACCCTCAATTCTATGGGCTTCTACCTTAGTTAACAGTCTCTTATGTGGGACTTTATCAAATGCCTTCTGGAAGTCCATATAAATAACATCCATAGACATTCCCCTGTCCACTACTTTAGTCATCTCTTCAAAAAATTCAATCAAGTTTGTCAGCCATGACCTACCTTTCACAAATCCATGCTGGCTCTCTCTGATCAACTGGAAATTTTTGAGGTTTTCCGTCACCCCATCCTTAATTATAGACTCCAGCAATTTCCCGACAACAGATGTTAGGCTAACGGGTCTATAATTCCCTGGTTTACCTCTCTCGCCATTCTTAAAGCGGAGTGACGTGCAGTTTTCCAATCTAAAGGGACGGTTCCTGAATATAGAGAACTTTGGAAGATTATAGTTTGGGGCATCTGCAATGTGCTCACCTACTTCCTTTAAACCCCTGGGATGGAAACCATCTGGCCCTGGGGATTTGTCACTCTTTAGTGTCATTATTTTCTTCATTACTGTTATTTTACTTGCGTTAATTTTATTGAGCCCCTGTCCCCGATTCAATATTAGTTTCTTTAGGAATTCCGGCATGCTATCCTCTGCTTCTACTGTAAATACTGACACACAGTAATTATTCAACATGTCCGCCATTTCCCCATTGTCATTGACAATTTCACCACTTTCAGTTTTTAAGGGGCCAACATTGCTCCTGACCACCCTCTTTTTCCTAATGTAACTGTAAAAATTCTTTGTATTGATTTTGATATCCCTTGCAAGTTTCTTTTCATACTCCCTCTTTGTAGCTCTTACTATCTGTTTTGTGACCCTTTGCTGTTCTTTGTATCTTTCCCATTCGCCAGGATCTGTGCTATTTTTTGCATTTTTTTAATGCCCTTTCCTTTAGTTTTTTGCTGTTCATGGCTGTTTTTTTGGGTAAGCAGAGCTCCTGCTCCTCTGGTATAAACTGGTTCTGTATTCATTACACCTATTTAATTTACTTGTGAAGAATAGCTAACTCTCAAATAGAATATGTTTTGGTTTTTTTTTTAAACAAAAAATCTTAAAGGAAAGTCCAACATGATCTTGACAACATATGCCAATCAGATCAAGTGGTGTAAATGAGCATTGGAAGCAACAACAGCAACGTGCATTTATATAGCGCCTTTAATGTAGTAAAACGTCCCAAGGCGCTTCACGAGCGTTCTCAAACAAAATTTGACACCGAGCCACATAAGGAGATATTAGGGTAGATGACCAAGAGGTAGGTTTTAAAGAGCGTCTGCAAGGAGAAGTAGAGGTTTAGGGAGGGAGTTTAGGACCTACGCAGCTGAAGGCACAATGCCAGTGGTGGAGTGATTAAAATTGGAGATGCTCAAGAGGCCAGAATTGGAGGAGCGCAGAGATTTCGGGGATTGTAGCGTTGGAGGAGATTAGAGATGGGGAGGGGTAAGGCCATAGAGGAATTTGAAAACAAGGATGAGAATTTTAAAATCGAGGCGTTGCTTAACCGGGAGCCAATGTAGGTCAGCGAGCACAGGGGAGATGGGTGAACGGAACTTAGTGCGAGTTGGGACACGGGCAGCGGAGTTTTGGATGACCTCAAGTTTATTGAGGGTAGAACTAGGGAGGCCGGCCAGGAGTGCTTTGGAATAGTCAAGTCTAGAGGTAACAAAGGCATGCATGAGAATTTTAGCAGCTGATGCGCTGAGGCAAGGGCGGAGACAGGTGATGTTGCAGAGGTGGAAATAGATGGTCTTAGTGATGGTGCGGATATGTGGTCGGAAGCTCACCTCGGGGTCATAAATAACACCAAGGTTGCGACCAGTCTGGTTCAGCCTCAGACAGTTGCCAGGGAGAGGGATGGAGTCGGTGGCTAGGGAGCGGAGTTTGTGGCTGGGACCGAGACCATGGCATCGGTCTTCCCAATATTTATTCCCAATACTAAACAGTGCAGATAAAAAAAAATATTGTCTGGGATTTGAGTTATGAAGAAAGACTGGACAGAATAGAGTTCTTCAGACTGGAGAAGAGGTGTCTGAGAGGTGATCTTGCAGAGGGAGCTAAGATTGTCAAGGATATAGGAAAAATTTAAGCTGGATTATTACTTTAAATTCAAACCGCTGGAAACAGGTTCACGCTAGTATTAAGTAATTATAGGACTGATGTCAGGAAACTCTTTATGCAAAGATTTGTAAAATGAGTCTCTGCTGTAGTTCAGCTTACATCTACATGGCCACGTTTTTTAAAACCACAGATTTTTTTGGAATGTAAATATTTCTGTCAAATTATTTTTGCAATAAAAGAGCATGCCTGTTGCAACTGGAACAGCTTAAAAAAAAAAAAAAAAAAAATCCCCAAGCAAAGATTCCAAGACAGGTCTGCACAGTGCGGAATTAAACTGAGTGCACGTAAACAGAGGGCTGAATTTTGCTGGCGCTCAGAGGGTGGGTTTGGAGGTGGGACCGCTGTCAAAATGAAAAAGATTGACAGTGGGCCGGTATCCCGCTCTGAACCCGTCTCCTTGTCAGTTTTCCCCAAGTGTTGTTTCTGCCCGTGCTTTGCAGACACGGCACTAAGCGGCGGTTCATTCATTTGTGCTTGTTAGGAAGGTGTTTAAAGTAATTAAATCCACATTTTCCCACTTCCAAAGCATTTTGCCAAATTTTCCACGAGGTTGCCGTCGCTCAGGGCTCACGCCTGATAAGTATGTCGGGTTCTGAACAACTCTCCATTTCTTTTAATAGGTGACAGCTGCAAAAGTGGTTTAAAATCTGCCATTTTACATAGGTCAATTTCTAATCTCAGAAGCTTCAGCCTTCAGTATTTAGAACCCACTTTTGAGCTTTATGCACTTCTGAAGTGTTTGGAGTAATCTCTGTATCTACTGTCACCTCCTTGGAACAACCTATCTCAACATTGACATTACTTCTGTCATCTCCACCTCACCTGCAATCTGGAGAGCGAAGAAATTGACTCAGAGACTAAGGTCCTGAATTTAAACAAGGGGAATTATGATGCCATGAGACGGGAACTGAGTAGGTCTGATTGGACAACGTTCCTGAGAGGACTGGAGGTAGATAAACAATGGCAAACATTTAAAGATAGAATGACAAAATTGCAAAAATTGTTTATACCAATCTGGCATAAAAGGAAATCTAAAAAGGTGACTCAACCGTGGATAACAGGGGAAATTAGAGACAGCATAAAATCCAAAGATAGGGCGTATAAAATAGCCAAAAAAAGCGCCAGAGCGGAAGATTGGGAACAGTTTAAGATAGAGCAAAGGAGGGCAAAGGGCATGATCAAGAGGGGCAAAATAGCTTACGAAAATAAGCTGGCGGAAAATATAAAAACTAACTCCAAAAGCTTTTATAAATATATCAAAAGGAAAAGACTGGTGAAAACCAAAGTTGGTCCATTGCAGTCAGATACGGGGGAATATATAATGGGAAATAAGGAAATGGCAGATCAACTAAATGCATACTTTGGGTCAGTCTTTACGAAGGAAGACACAAAAAACCTCCCTGGGATATCGGGAAAAATAGGGACATTGGCAAAGGAGGAACTGACGCAAATCAATATCTCTAAGGATATGGTGTTAAGGAAGCTAAAGGGATTGAAGGTGGACAAATCCCCAGGGCCTGATAACATGCATCCTAGGGTACTGAAGGAGGTGGCCCTAGAGATAGCGGATGCACTAAGGATGATTTTTCAGAATTCATTAGACTCGGGAACAGTGCCGATGGATTGGAGGGTAGCTAACGTTACCCCACTATTCAAAAAGGGGGGTAGGGAAAAAGCAGGTAATTACAGACCTGTAAGCCTTACATCAGTTGTGGGCAAAATGCTGGAGTCCATCATTAAGGATGAAATAGCGGAGCACTTAGCAAATGGGGACAGGATAGGACAGAGTCAACATGGATTTACAAAGGGTAAATCGTGCTTGACTAATCTATTGGAATTTTTTGAGGGAGTAACTGGTAGAATAGATGGGGGAGAGCCAGTAGATGTGGTGTACCTGGACTTCCAAAAGGCCTTCGATAAGGTCCCACATAAAAGATTAGCATGGAAAATTGAGGCTCATGGGATAAAGGGGAAAGTTTTGGCGTGGATAGGGAACTGGCTGTCAGATAGAAAACAGAGAGTTGGAATAAACGGCTCATTTTCTGAATGGCAGGCAGTAACAAGTGGGGTACCACAGGGATCTGTCCTGGGCCCCCAGCTGTTCACAATTTACATTAATGACCTGGATCAGGGAGTCGGATGCAGCATTTCCAAATTTGCAGACGACACTAAACTAGGAGGTGGGGTGGGCTCAGAGGAAGAGACCAGGAAGCTCCAGAGCGATTTGGACAGACTGGGCGATTGGGCGGATAAATGGCAGATGCACTATAATGTGGACAAGTGCGAAGTTATCCACCTTGGGTGCAGGAACGGGAGGGCAAATTATTATTTAAATGGCAATAGATTGGGAGAGGGGGAAGTACAGAGAGACCTGGGTGTTCTTGTACACCAGTCACTGAAGGCGAGCATGCAGGTGCAACAGGCGGTCAAGAAGGCAAACGGTATGCTGGCCTTCATAGCAAAAGGGTTAGAATACAGGAACAGGGATACCTTGCTGCAGCTGTACAGGGCACTGGTGAGACCACACCTCGAGTACTGTGTACAGTTTTGGTCGCCTCATCTGAGGAAGGATGTTCTTGCCATGGAGGGGGTGCAGCGGCGATTCACCAGGCTGATACCAGGAATGGCGGGAATGACCTATGAGGAGAGACTATGTAGTTTAGGGATGTACACACTGGAGTTTAGAAGATTGAGAGGGGACCTCATAGAAGTGTATAAAATTCTGACAGGTCTAGACAGACTGGATGCAGAAGGAATGTTTCCCTTGGCGGGTGAGAACAGAACTAGAGGACATAATTTAAGGATAAGGGCTAAACCATTTAGGACAGAGATGAGGGGGAATTTCTTCACTCAGAGAGTGGTGAACCTGTGGAACTCATTGCCACAGAGGGCAGTGTACGCCAACTCATTAAATATATTTAAGAGGGAATTAGATATATTTCTACGGGCAAAAGGGGTTAAGGGTTACGGAGAGAAGGCGGGGACGGGATACTGAATTAAAGGATCAGCCATGATCTCATTAAATGGCGGAGCAGGCACGAAGGGCCGAATGGCCTACTCCTGCTCCTATCTTCTATGTATCTATGTATCTATGTATTCCATCAGCATCGGTGCCCTTGAAAAAAAATCTCACCTTTTTGTCCTCGGAATCCCAAAACAATCAACCCCAACACCAGCAGCACCAACATCCACACCAACCTTCTCCGCAATTAACTGATGCTGCACTGGACACAGGGCATCATTACCTGTGCACATTGTTGCCTGGGACGCCATGCGATGGACTCACCATGTCCAGATTAGCTTCACTTAACACTGTACACCCTGGCTGCCACATGATGGGCCAGGTTGGCACCACCCCACACCAGCATCATAAAGCATCCCTACAATGTCCAAGCCATTCCTTTCACAATTTTGGGGTGGGTGGACGTTATGTCTCGCCAGTCACTGAGCCACTTCCAAAGGTGCGCACACATTGTCCAAGAATGCAAAGGATTGAAAATAAAGATTTCAATGTTTGACAGCACATTAACAAAAACTTGACATGAACAATGGCTAAAACACCCAAGTGCCTACGCTTGTGTGTTGTCAGTTGGTATACTTGCAGTAGGATGACAGTGAGTGTGAGGGGTGGCTAGTGAGATGGAGAAGTGATAATGTAGATAGAGGGGGATGGGTGGAAGTGCAAGGTAAGTTGGTGTGAGTAAGGATATGCAGGAGTAGGGTAGGGAAGGCAGAGTGATGGGGATGTGATGAGTGGCACAGCAGGATGAGGTTGAGTTTGGCTTTGCAGTGACGTTTCGTGACCTACTGAGATCATTAAAAGGTTTGCGCCACTGCAGCCTGGTCCTCCTGACCAAATCCCTGCTTGTGCCCTCCTGTGCAATGTACAACCAGGCTGTGTTGATCCCCTGGGGAGGTCTCTTCCGCCCATTGGAAGGGAAGTGGACCTCCCTGTGTACAGTGCCTCCCTCCATATGCTTATGGGAGAGCATATAAGTCATGGGAGAGCCTGGGTGCAGCTGTGCACCTTTGTGCAGTGTTTGCAGCACCTCGGTGCTGTAGAACACTGACAGCAGAACTCTCAAAAATCAATTTGCGCGTGGTCCCTTTAAGGAAACCGGCTGATGACGCGTCATCAAGTAACGTCAACAGACTCGTTTCCTTCAATTGGCCGGGAAATGCGCTGGGCAGGCTTAACGAACCCAATCAAGGGAAAATCATTTCACAGAGTGGGCTGGAGCCAGTAGCGGGATCGCACCCCCGCCACACTGGACCCGCCTCGGTAGGCAAAATTGTGGCCAGAGTGTTTCATTTGGAAAGAGTGATAATTCAGAGGGGAAGGAGTTGCTGCTTTTTGCCTACACTACTTGTAGTGCTTTGTGTTACAGGTAGATATTTAATTTCATTACCCATAACTTAATCTAGATCAATTAAGTAGTCAAGAAGCTAAACTGTAAACTAAATTAAATGCAAATTTAATTAAATAGAACAAGGTCATATAGGGATGGCAGTGCAGGTGGTGTGCCTCAACTGCAGCATGTGGGAGTTTGTGGAGAGCATTGTGATCCCGGACAACCACGTTTACAGTAAGTGCCTGCATCCTGAGGAACTTCAGCTCAGTTGTTGAGCTGGAGTCTGAGGTGCAGACATTGTGAGGCATCAGGGATGAGGAGAGTTACCTGGACACGTTGCTCCATGAGGTAGTCACACCCCTTATGTTAGGTAGTGGTACAGGTCTGGTTAGTGGTCAGGGACAGGAGAGTGTGACTGCAACTCAGGCAGGTAAGGGGACCCCAAGTGAAGTGCTGGAGGAACCTTGGCATTTGTCCTTATCCAACAGGTATGAGGTTTTTGCTGCCTGTGTGGATCAGGGAAAAGCCTGCAGGATGGATGAGCAAGCTGACCATGGCCCCATGGCGCAGGAGGCCATTCAAGTGGGGGGAGTGAAAAGGAATATAGTTGTGGTAGGGGACAGTATAGTCAGGGGGATAGATACTGTTCTCTGCAGCTGCGACCGGGAGTTCCGTAGGTTGTGTTGCCTGCCCGGTGCCAGGGTTAAAGACATCTCCTCGCTGCTCGAGAAGAACTTGGAGAGGATCCAGTTGTTGTGGTCCACGTAGGAACCAGCGACATAGGTAGAACTGGAATGAGGTTCTGCTGAGGGAGTTTCAGGAGTTGGGGGTCCAAATTAAAAAGCAGTACCTCAAAGGTAATAATCTCTGGATTGTTTCCTGAGCCACGCGTCAATTGGCATAGGGATAAGCAGATTATAAAGTTAAATGCGTGGCTCAGAGTGGTGTGGGAGGCAAGGATTTTGTTTCATGGGGCTCTGGCACCAATATTGGGGGGGAAAAAGGGAGCTGTTCCATTGGGACGGGCTCCACTTAAAACGGGCTGGAACCAGTGTCCTGGCGAATCGAATAACTAGGACAGTAGACAGGGCTTTAAACTAATGAAAGGGGGTTGGGAGGATTCAGGAAAGAGCAAATTTAAAAGCAACAAGAGAAATGTCAAGGCTCTAGAGCAGAGTAGAGTTTTGGGTAAAAATAAGCAGAGTGGGTCAGGAAGGGACAGAGAGAGTAGCAAAGGTAATAGGGCATCAGTGACTGAGGTGACATCAGGGAAAAATAGGAAAAAGTCAAAGCTAAAGGCACTGTGTGTGCGAAGCATTCGCAACAAAATAGATGAATTAATAGTGCAGATAGAAATTAACAGGTTTGATCTAATAGCCATTACAGAGACATGGTTGCAATGTGGCCAAGGTTGGGAATTAAATATTCCAGGATACTTCTCTTTTAGAAGAGATAGGCAAAATGGAAAAGAAGGAGGGGTCACCCTGATAATAAAGGATGGGATAAAGGAAAGGATCTTGGCTCTGAAAATCAAGTAGAATCAGTTTGGGTGCAGCGAAGAAACAGCAAGGGGCAGAAAATATTGGTGGGAGTTGTTTAAAGGCCCCCAAACAGTAGTTGTAATGTAGGGCAGAGTATAAATCAGGAAATTAGAGGCGCATGTAACAAGGGTAATACAGTAATCATGGGGGACTTTAATCTACATATAGACTGGGCAAACCAAATTTGCAATATTAGTGTGGAGGACGAATTCATGGAATATATGCAAGATAGTTTTCTAGATCAGTATGTTGAGGAACCAACTAGGGAACAGGCTATTTTAGATCTAGTATTGTGCAATGAGAAAGGGTTAATTAATAATCTTGTAGTAAAAGGGCCTTTAGAAAGAGTGGCCATAATATGATAGAATTTTATATTAAATTTGAAAGTGATTTAGTTAAATCCGAAACTAGGGTCTTAAATCTAAACAAAGCAAACTACGTAGGTATGAGGCGCGAGTTGGCTAAGGTAGATTGGGAAACTACATTAAAAGGTATGATGGTAAACAAGCAATGGCTAGCATTTAAAGAACTAATATATAATTTACAACAAATATACATTCCTTTTAAGGTGCAAAAACCCCACAGGAAAAGTGGTACATCCGTGGCTAACAAGAAAAGTTAAAGATAGTATTAGATCAAAGGAAGAGGCTTGCAATGTTGCCAAAAAGAGCAATAAGCCTGATTGGGAGGATTTTAGAATTCAGCAAAGGAGGACCAAAAAATTGATAAATGGAAAATATAATATGTGAGTAAACCAGCAAGAGACATAAAAACAGGCTGTAAAAGCTTCTATAGGTATGTAAAAAGGAAAAGTTAGTGAAAGTAAATGTTTGTCCCTTACAGGCTGAGACAGGAGAAATTATAATGGGGAATAAGGAAATGGCATAGAAATTAAACAAATACTTTGGCCTAGAAATTCAGTGGGCTGCACCTTAAGAGGGCGCTAAGTGGGTCGGAAGCCACTGGCCACGCCTCCCACTAAATTTGGCGGGACGCTAATGGCGGCACTAGCCATTAGCGCTGCGCTGCTACCGATGACGTCATCGGCGTGCGCAGCGCCCCGCTACCACCCTGATCGCGAAATTTAGTGGCGCCCCTGCTTTAACGCCGGTCGCTATTTGCAACCGGTTCAGGGGGGCCTACCTGCGGCGGTAGAGGCGCTGAGGTGCAGGGGCGACCATTTTTTGTGCTGGCCGCCTGCCAGCACACCTCCGCGCCGCCGTCCCCGGCCTCCTGAGCCCGCCCCCCCCGCCCCGCGGAGTGCCGGCTGTCTCCCAAGAGCCCGGCATTTCTCAGTGCCGGGCTCTTTTGCCGGCACTTGCGATCTTGGATCGCGCTGCAACAGGCCCCTCCCCTTTTAAGAAGGGGAGGAAGGCCTGCAGTACCGCAGCGCGCCGTGCCGCAGCGTGTGGCGCTGTGGCACGTTGCGCAGCGATCTTCAGCTGCAGCGCCCCAAGAGGGATGCGGGGCGCCTCGAGTAGCGCTTCCCTCTGGGGCGTGCAAAGTTAATTTGCGGCGGGTGGCCGCGACTACTTCCGGGGTGCTACTTTTGGCGCCCTGGCGAGGCTGGCGCCCCAAATGGGGCGCTACTGAATTTCTAGACCTTTGTGTCTGTCTTCACGGAAGAAGGCGCAAAAAACCTCCCGAAAATAGCGGTGAACCAAGGGTCTAGCGAGAATGAGGAACTGAAAGATATTAGTGAAAAAAATAGTGTGGTAAACCACTGTCATACCTGTCTGTGTCTGTATGTGTATTCCACTAGGTACAGGTCTGGACATGCCTCGGCTGACTCCTCCCACTATTCCAGGTATATAAGTGACTACCTCCCAGTCCCTTAGTATTCTGGACGGGTCGACCACTCGAGACAAGACCTTCATTCTTTAGTTAATAAAAGCCTGATTGTTACTCGCTCAACTTCAGTCTTTTGAGTAATTGATGGCGCATCAATTTTATTAACTAAATTTTTTATAATGGAGAAGATCCTCACACCAGCATGCCTGGACCTGGACAGTCGGGAAGCGGACGCTTCCACCAAGTTTGCTCACTGGCTCACGTGCTTCGAGACATTCCTGACTGCCTCCACTGCGGTCGAAACGGATGCGGACAAACTGTCTGTCCTGATCTCCAAGGTGAACCACCGAGTGTACTCAGTCATCCGGGACGCGACCTCGTACACAGCCGCCCTCCAGCTCCTCAAGACCCAGTACACGCGCCCTGTGAACGAAGTATACGCTAGGCACCTTCTGGGGAGTCGCAAGCAACAACCTGGGGAATCGACTGAGGAATACCTCCAAGCACTGTCCGTGCTTGGCCGGGCCTGTGGGTGTAAGGCGGTAACGCCCACTAAGTACACGGAGGAACTGATCCGGGATGCCTTCGTAGCGGGCCACAGGTCCAACTACACCCGACAGCGACTGCTGGAGCAGAGTGACCTCACCCTCGACAAAGCCTCCGACATCGCACTAACGCTGGACGCAGCCTTCCGGGGCATGGATGCCTACTCCTCTGCACCGTGGACGCCGCGGGGAACGACAACCTGGGACACGGTAGGACAGCCCCATAGCACCGTGCCACCCCAGCCACAGCCCAACAACGGCCCAACTACCGCAGCAGTGTCCCAAAGCCAGACAGCAGTATCCCAAGGCCAGAAATGCTACTTCTGTGGCCAGGCCAAACACCCCAGAGCGCGCTGCCCGGCGAAGAATGCAACCTGCTCGGGCTGCGGAAAAAAGGGACACTACGCCAGCGTCTGCAAGGCCAAAGCCACCCCGAACGCCAGCAGCGCCGCGTGTGGGCTGTGCGAGCCGCCATCTTGGGCCTCCCCAGCCATGTGCGAACCACCGCAGCAGCAGCCATCTTGGACGACTCCAGCCACATGGGAATCATGGGCGCCGCCATCTTGGACACCAGCCGGGACGCAGCAGACCGCCAACCCCCCCCCATCTGATACTCGCAGCGACACACCGACCCCTACGCTGGCCTCTGTGACGCTGGACCAAACGAGACCGCACCAGCTAGCTCGGTCCAAAATGGACGTTAAGGTAAACGGCCATGCAATAAACTGCCTTTTTGACTCCGGGAGCACAGAGAGCTTCATCCACCCCGACACGGTGCGGCGTTGCTCTCTCCCAGTCCTGCCTGCGCACCAGCGGATTTCTATGGCCTCCGAGTCCCAGTCAGCGGACATTGGCGGCTACTGCGTGGTGACACTAGTAGTAGACGGGACTGTGTTCAATAATTTTAAACTCCTGGTCCTGCCCGACCTCTGCGCTGCCGTTCTACTGGGGTTGGATTTCCAGTGCCACCTCAAAAGCGTTACGATGGCGTACGGTGGCCCCCTCCCCCCACTCACAGTCCGCAGCCAGCAGCCTCCAAATTGCCCGCCGCGCACTAGATGCAACCTCTCCACACTCAGAGTCCCACCCCCCCCACTGTTTGCTAACCTCACCCCCGACTGTAAGCCCATCGCAACAAAGAGCAGGCGATACAGTGCCGGGGACAGGGTTTTCATCAAAACCGAAGTGGAACGGCTCCTGAAGGAGGGGATTATTGAGGGCAGCTCCAGCCCCTGGCGAGCCCAGGTTGTGGTCGTTAAGACCGGCGAGAAACAACGCCTGGTCATCGACTACAGCCAAACAATAAACCGCTACACCCTGCTGGACGCCTACCCACTCCCCCGCATAGCTGACATGGTCAACCAGATCGCGCAGTACCGCGTCTTTTCGACCATTGACCTGAAATCAGCGTACCACCAGCTCCCCATCAGCCCTGAAGACCGCCAGTATACTGCTTTTGAGGCAAACGGCCGCCTCTATCACTTCCTTAGGGTTCCCTTCGGCGTTACCAACGGGGTCTCCGTCTTCCAAAGGGAGATGGACCGGATGGTCGATCAAAACGAGCTGCAGGCCACTTTCCCTTACCTGGGGCGCTACTGAATTTCTAGACCTTTGTGTCTGTCTTCACGGAAGAAGGCGCAAAAAACCTCCCGAAAATAGCGGTGAACCAAGGGTCTAGCGAGAATGAGGAACTGAAAGATATTAGTGAAAAAAATAGTACTGGAGAAATTAATTGGACTGAAAGCCGATAAATCCCCTGGTCCTGATGGCCTACATCCTAGGGTTTTGAAAGAGGTGGCTATAGAGATAGTGGATGCATTGGTTGTCACCTTCCAAAATTTCATTGATTCTAGAACAGTTCCTGTGGATTGGAAGGTAGCAAATGTAACCTCACTATTTAAGAAAGGAAGGAGGAAAAAATGGTGAACTACAGACCAGTTAGCCTGACATCAGTAGCAGGGAAAATGCTCGAATCTATTATTAAGGACGTGGTAACAGGGCACTTAGAAAATAATAATAGGATTGGGCAGAGTCAACACGGATTTATGAAAGGGAAATCGTGTTTGACAAATCTGTTAGAATTTTTTGAGGTTATAACTTGTAGAATAGATAAGGGGGAACCCTGGATGTGGTGTATTTGGATTTTCAAAAGGCATTTGATAAGGTGCCGCGAGTTTATTAAGCAAAATTAGGGCTCATTGGATTGGGGGTAATGTACTAGCATGGATTGAGGATTGGTTATGGACAGAAAACAGAGCAGGAATAAACTGGTCATTTTTGGGTTGGTAGGCTGTAACTAGTGGGATACCGGAAGGATCAGTGCTTGGGCCTCAGCTATTCACAATCTGTATCAATGATTTGGATGAGGGGACCAAATGTAATATATCCAAGTTTGCTGATGATACAAAGCTGGGTGGGAATGTAAGTTGTGAGGAGGATGCAAAGAGGCTTCAAGGGGATATAGACAGGCTAAGTGAGTGGGCAAGAACATGGCAAATGGAATATAATGTGGAGAAATGTGTAGTTATCCACTTTGGTAGGAAAAAGAAAAGCAGAGTATTTTTTAAATGGTGAGTGATTGGGAAATGTTTGTCTTCAGAGGGACCTGGGTGTCCTTCTATACGAATCACTGAAATTTAACATGCAGGTACAGCAAGCAATTAAGAAAGAAAATGGTATGTTGGCCTTTATTACAAGAGGATTTGAGTACAAGAGTAAAGATGTCTTTCTGCAATTATACAGGACCCTGGTGAGACCACACCTGGAGTATTGTGTACAGTTTTGGTCTCCTTACCTAAGGAAGGATATACTTGCCATAGAGGGAGTGCAACGAAGGTTCACCAGACTGATTACTGGGATGGGGGGATTGTCCTATGAGGAGAGATTGAGTAGACTGGGCCTATATTCTCTGGAGTTTAGAAGAATGAGAGGTGATCTCATTGAAACATACAAAATTTTTAAAGGGCTCAACAGGGAGGTAGTTCCCCCTGGCTGGGGAGTCTAGAACCAGGGGTCACAGTCTCGGAATAAGGGGTCGGCCATTTAGGACTGAGATGAGGAGAAATTTCTTCACTCAGAGGGTGGTGAATCTTTGGAATTCTCTACCCCAGAGGGCTGTGGAGGCTCAGTTGTTGAGTATATTCAAGACCGAGATCGATAGATTTTTGGATATTAAGGGAATCAAGGGATATGAGGATAGTGCAGGAAAGTGGAGATGAGGTAGAAGATCAGCCATGATCTTATTGAATGGGGGAGCAGGCTCAAGGGGCCGAATGGCCTACTCCTGCTCCTATTTCTTATGTTCTTAATGATATATAGAGTAAAGTAATACAGGAAACTTTGGTTTATCCGGAGGTTAACTGTCCGGAATGCTCGAGCCACCAGCAAAATTCAGGAGTCGGTTCAGTAAGTTTTTTTTTCCCACTAGTCAGGCTCTGCAAGGTCTAGCTAAAGCTGTTGCTTAGCTACAGAGACGCTTGCAAGCTACGGCCGACTGTTTAGGCAACAGGGTTTGTTGCTAGATACGGAGCTCAAAAGCTTCCGTATGTTTTAACATTAGCGCTGGTTTGTCCGGCAGTTTTGATGGGACGGCAACAGCTCGGTCCCGTCGGTGCCGGATAGCACAAAGTTTCCTGTACTTGATTTTAAAACCTCAAATAGTGGCTGACTGCACACAGTGCCCTAAATTATCCTTGTTGGACTATCCCATGCAGATATTTCAATTGTTGGATGCTTCAGCTTGATGTTGGGATTTAACATTTTGAACATTTAAGGCCATATGATGGCAATTGACAAACCACAAGATGTCTTGTTGCACTTAGTAACTAAAATAGTTTAGCAATTCTGGCTCTCATTTCATGTGCATGGTGGCAAGGAGGGGGATTCTTTTCACAGATTGGAAATAAGTACTTTATTGCATTGAGTGACGGCAGGATCTCGTTATTTCTTTCATTTTGCTAAGATAGTAACTAGAAATGGGAGTCGAGAGGGGGAATACAGTAACTTATGTTACACATCTTCCTTGAGAGATTTTCTGGAGCAATGTATGGGAAAATGACTAACTTTTCACCATGAATTATAAAGTTGTTTTTAGACCACCAGAATACCAAGTTATGGGGGAAAAATTCAGTTGGTTAGCGCCTCCAGGGGGCGCTAACAGGGCACTGGGAACTTCGTGCCCAAGCGCGACGATTTTAGCGCCGCTCGCGAAGTTGACCAGTCGTTTTGCGCTGGCGCTAAACACTACCGCCACGATCTCCTGCGCCCGCAGATCATGATGCCATTCGAGTGTGTAGCGCCCCAGACCAGAAATTGAGTTGCGCCCCCTGCCTTACCGCCTGCTGCTAGGAACGACAGGTAGAGGGGAACGTTTTCAAATTGGGAAGGGGATGGGGGAGCGCTATTTAAAGGCGGGCACTTCCTGCCTTTTCTTGTCGGCAAAATTTTTGGTACTTGCAGTTTGAGAGGAGGAGAGACGTCTGGAGAGATTGGACGTTGTCCTAAGGAGTTTTGGGTCCTGAGCACCACTTTTGAGGTTAATATTTATTTCACCTTCATATTTACCATATTTAGAAGCTTCTATGGGGGCTGCACTAATTCGGGATGTCGTTGTCCAGCTTCACCATCGGAGGCAGCAGAGAGAGTGTGGCAAGCGTGGCCAGAGGGAGGAGGGCCAACAGGCCTCTGCACAGGAGACCTTACCCTCCCAGAGCAATTCTCCTATATCCATTTGTCTGAGGAGCAGTGTTTCCGAAGCCTGCGCTTTAGCAAGGAGGCGGTCACTCAGCTCTGCCATCGCCAGCAACCAGATCTGCAGCTTCAGCTCAGGACCAGGACGTCTCTGTCGGTGGCAGTGAAGGAGACGGTGGCTCTGAATTTCTCCGCCAGCAGAATATCTCGCAGTTCGCTGTTCATTGTTGCATCCGGGAGGTGACAAATGCTTTGTATAAAAGGAGACGCCAGTACATCTCTCTTCCCCATGACCCAGGACAAACAGCGCAAATGCGCACGTGGCTTTGCGAGGATAGCGGGCCTCCCCATGGTTCAGGGCGCCATTGACTGCACGCATGTGGCATTGCGGGCACCTCATGAGAATGCAGAGGTGTTCCGAAACCACAAGGGCTTCCGCTGTTTGAAGGTACAGTTGGTCTGTGACCACAGACAGCTCATACTCACCGTCAATGTCTGCTATCCTGGCAGCAGCCACGATGCTTTTATCCTGTGCCAGACTGGTGTCGCAGACCTCTTCCAACCACCGTCAACCTAGTGGATGGCTCCTTGGGGACGAGGGTGATCCACTCTGCAGCTGGCTGATGACAGCACTCCGTAACCCCAACACCCCTGCCAAGCTGCATTATAACGAGAGCCATAGCGCCACCAGGAACCTCCTAGAGCAGACGATCGCGCCTTGAAACAACGGTTCAGATGTCTGTACCACTTGGGAGGAGCCCTACAGTACTCTCCCGAGCGAGTCTCCCTTTTCACTGTTGTGTGCTGCATGCTGCATAACATTGCAATCATGAGGACCCAGCCATTGCCACCAGGGATTGGTGCACCACCGGAGGAGGAGGAGGAGGAGGAGGATCAGCAGCACCAACGTGGGAGGGAGGCGCACAATGTTGCCACTCTAAGGGCTGTCCGTGAATGGCTCATAAGACACCGCTTCTAACCCTTTACGGAGAAGATGGCTTCTGGGATGAAGAAGCACATCATCGAAAACATCCCACACCCCCTATTGCCGGGCAAAGCTGCAATAAGTCCAATCAGCAAAGATGTAAAGTTAAAATTAAAAAATGTTTATATTACAAACTCTGTCATTTATTCAGGACAAACAATTAGAAACAAACCAAACAATTCATGAACTAACAAAACTCGTTCACAAGATAAACGGCAAAACAGTAAACAAATATAATAACAACCTCGAACTTTCCCACAAACATTCCCCCCATTTATTTACAGATTCTACTGTTGGGCCTTTGAGGGTGACCTCCATCCCCTGTGCACTTCCACCCCCACCACCCCCCCCCCCCCCCCAACCCTACTGCTCCTCCGTAATGTGGCCCCAGTGGCTGCAGCAAGGCTGCTCAGTGCTGGATCCAGAGACTGGAGATGGCCTTGAAGGACACACTCGACCAGCTCTGGGCCTGGCGGGCCCGGCTGCAGACTGCACCAACTCTGCATGGGTGGCAGCAGTCTGGGCTGGCTTGCTGCAGGCTGTGCCAAGTGCAATGGGGAAGTGGCAGTGGTGGGAGCAGGAATGCTGTCATCCTGAGAGAGGACAGCACCTCCCTGCTCGACTGACACACTGCCACTCCCACGGGGCAGTACCTCAGCATCCGGAGCAATCTGCTTGAGCACAGAGCCTGCTGCGGTACCGTGAGATTCCAGAGGGACTGTGGGCGACCTAGCGACGATGGCAGCATCAGTACTTGCGTGACATCAATATGAGACTGCATGAGTGCAGTCTGAGACTGGATGGCACCAGCCAATGACTCAATTGCAATACTAAGCCGTTGCGTTGCGTCGGCCTGTGCTGCAATGGATCCTGCCACCTCACCCATTACATGCGGCATGGGCTCTGGTTCACCACGGTCTCTCTGCAATTCAACTATCCTCTGCAACGAGGCAAGGATGGGTTCAAGGGTTTGTGCACAGATGACCGCTGTGCTAGCGGCGGCGGACTCTTCCATACTCCTAGCCAGTGCATCCATGCTGTCGGGCACCCTTGCCATAGCACCCATGAGCTCAGTGTGCATGCTCAAGGCCTGGCTATTCATGGTTGCGATGTTGAGGTCCTCATCCGAGTCCTGCGCAGCAGAACTCTTGCGCCTACTCGTCTTCCAGGGAGATGGCCCCCGAGCTTCCCTACCCCCATGGCGTTGCTGCAGCCTGCTGGGTCCAGGAGCTTCGTCCTCATCAGACCCTAACCCCCTGCTCCCATCCAGGGAAGGCGTGGCCCCAATGTCTGATGTGTCACCCTCTGGACACGCGGGCGGTGAGGCTCCGGCTTCCTCTTCCTCTTCATCTGGCGCGTCGCTACCACTGGCAGGTTGAGTGACCGGCTGGTCAGCTGGTGGTTCACTATCTGAAAGCAGGAAGGTACAAGTGGCTTTAGCGTGACGGCAGGGGGCCAGGAAGGGAGCAAGGACTGGAGACAGTTAGTTGGATTGCAAGTGCATAAGGCTGGTGTTGAGGGGCAAGTGGTATGAGAGAGGAGAGAAAGCTGAACATACCGTTGCTGCCCCAAGGGAGTTGACCTCTCCAGGGCCCACTGCACCAATGACCTGGCTGGCAACGATCCTGTGCACTCGCGCCTCCAACTCAGTCAGAGGATGTAGGTTCGCCAGTTCTCCTCCCGTGCATTGCTGCTCCCGTTTGTTATGAGAGAGCTTGGCCTGCAAGAAAAAGGACAGCGTGTGAGTGAGTGTGCAGCCATGTGTTTGGCTGATGTGCCTCCCATAGTTGAATAGCCGTTAATGTGTGTAAGGTGTGAATGTGCATGTGTGTTTTATGAGATGGCCATAGGTCTTGGATGAGTGTTGGGTATTTGGGGTTTTTAAACTGTCTGGGTATAGAGTGAAGTTGAGATGGAGGGATGTAGAGGTATTGAAAAGCAGGTATTCACCCTGACCACCCGAGTGAGGTCGTTGAACTCCTTCCGACACTGAGTGAGAGTCCTCGGCACCAGGCTCCTTGAGGACACATGCTGAGCCACTTCCCTCCACACCCTTCGAAACTCCCAGGGCAATGGCCTCCTGCCACTCTCTGGGAACAGCACTGCCCATCGCTGTTCAACAGCGCCAACCAATGCCTGGTTGCTAAAGTGCCGAGCTCTTTCCCTGGGCCTATCCATCAGTACTTTCAGCACAATGGCGGTTTAGGTCTTTCCAGTCTGAGATTCAATGCTACAATGAGCAGGGTGTGGCTGGGTAGCAAGATGGACCCTCCCCTTTAAGAACTGGATGGCGCCTGTCTGTCTGGGTTCCATGGCAACTGACATCGCCTGAGTTTCGGTAGCGCCTCACTCCCCGACTAGAGAGGTGTGTAGTGCTTGATTTAGCGCTCAAATCACCTCCAGGGACGATAGTGGCGAATTTTGCGGTCGGAGGCAATAATTGGCGCCGGGTGCTAAACTTTGCACCCGGCCGATATTAGTGCCCCAAAATGGGCGATACCCAATTTTTCCCCCATAGTCTCCTAACTTGATAACGACAATTTTTTTTGTGCCTGGGTTATGGGGAAAGAGCGGGGGAGTGGGACTAATTGGACAGCTCTTTCAAAGAGCCGGCACAGGCACGATGGGCTGAATGGCCTCTTTCTGTGCAGTACGATTCTATGATTTTGTTTTTGTAGCTTTTCTTTGCTTCCTCATTGTTACTGTGTCTGTATATTTGTTTTATTTTACCTTCGAATTGGTTATTGCCAAAAAATATTCTGCTACCATGATAATCTCCCCCCAGTTTCAAACTCTAGAGGATACTATTGATAAGAATGTTACTGGAGTCCAAAAAAGTGATTAATTCTGTCAAGCAATTTGACAGTTTTCAACAGCGTGATAATAATAAGACACTATATAAGTACAACTATTTCTTTCCTTGTATGGCAGTTGAAGTTCCTATCCCTTAAGAAAAGTCCCTTTCTGAATCCTGATTTATAGTGATGCATTCTACACGCCTTGCATTTTTTAGGGGTTCACCCATTGGATGACTTAATTTTTTGTAAATGATTGTATGACTTTATTTTTAACGTTGTCTAGAAAATCTGAATATTTAGCAGATACTAGGTCACCCTGTTCCTGTGGTTGAATCTTGGTTAACTGTAGATCCAGACACAATATACTTCTGCCAACACAAGTACGTTTTTAATATATGTATATAATATGATTAACGTCGTCAATCCATTTGTTTTTCTTGCATCTCTCTTTGTACGTATTGATGGAGGAACTGGCTTAGCGGAGTTACTGGGTCTTGCTCTGTGAAGAAACTGTTGGGAGCAGCGAGAGTCATTTACCTGGATGCTTCTGCAGTTGTCTTTTCACTGAATTAGGGTACTTTACCCCCCTCACCTCCCCTCATCTCGATGATTCCAATCCCCTTTTCCTCTAATTTATGTTATTAGGACTTGGTGTTTGAACAAAAATCTTTATTTTGAGAAACAACATCTTGCTTAATACTTGAGGTAAGAGTTGGGGTGTCGTCAGAGCACATGTGGAACCTGACGTGTTTTTGGATGATGTCGCCTGGGGGCAGTGTGTAGATGAGAAATAGGAGGGGGCCAAGGATGATAGATCCTTGGGGGACACCAGAGGTAATGGCGTGGGAGCGGGAACAGAAGCCATTGCAGGTGATTCTGGCTACGACTGGATAGCTAAGAATGGAACCATTTGCAATCCTTTAATAAACTAAGGTGCCTCGTTTTCAGGTACTGTTTTGTTTCTTTTGAAATAATGTTGGAGTTTGTCTCCTCTCCGTTTGTGCTTCAGTGGGATCATAGAATGGTTACAGCACAGAAGGAGGCCATTCGGCCCGTCGAGCCCGTGCCGGCTCTCTGCAAGAGCACCTCAGCGAGTCCCACTCCCCCGCCCTTTCCCCGTAGCCCTGCAAATTTTTTTTTCAGTTACTTATCCAATTGCTGTTTGAAAGCAGTGATCGAGTCTGCCTCCACCACTCTTTCAGGCAGTGCATTCCAGATCCTAACCACTCGCTACGTTAAAAATGTTTTTTTTTTTAATGTCATAAGAACATAAGAAATAGGAGCAGGAGTAGGCCAATCGGCCCCTCGAGCCTGCTCCACCATTCAATAAGATCATGGCTGATCTGATCCTAACCGCCAATCCACTATCACAGAACCATCTCCTGAATCTAACAGAATTAGACACACGAAATAGGAGCAGGATCAGGCTACACGGCCCCTGGGCCCGCTCCGCTACCCACAGGGCCATGACCGATCCGAACCTAGACTCATGTTCAAATTCCTGCCCGCTCCCCATAACCCTTAATTCCCTTTACTTCTAGGAAACTGTCTATTTCTGTTTTAAATTTATGTAATGATGTAGCTTCTACAGCTTTTTGGGGCAGCAAATTCCATGGACCTACCACCCTCTCTGGTTTTTTTTTTAATGCCATCTTTGGTTCTTTTGCCAATCACTTTAAATCTGTGTCCTCTGGTTCTCGACCCATCTGCCAATGGGAACAGTTTCTCTCTACCTACTCTGTCCAGATCCCTCATGATTTTGAACACCTCTATCACATCTCCTCCTCAATCTTCTCTGCTCTAAGGAGAACAACCCCAGTTTCTCCAGTCTATCCACGTAACTGAAGTCCCTCATCCCTGGAATCATTCTCGTAAATCTTTTCTGCACCTTCTCTAAGGCCTTCACATCTTTCCTAAAGTGCGGTGCCCAGAATTGGACACAATACTCCAGTTAAGGCCGAACCAGTGTTTTATACAGGTTCAACATAATTTCCACGCTTTTGCACTCTGTGCCTCTATTCATGAAGCTCAGGATCCTGTAAGGTTTTTTAACTGCTTTCTTAACCTGCCCTGCCATTTTCAGCATTTGTGTACATGTACCCCCAGGTCTCTCTGCTCATGCACCCCTTTTAGGATCGTGTCCTTTAGTTTATATTTCCTCTCCTCATTCTTTCTGCCAGAATGTATCACTTCTCATTTTTCTGCGTTAAATTTTGTCTGCCAAATGTCCGCCCATTCCACCAGCTTGTCTATGTCCTCTTGAAGTCTATCACTAACCCTCTCACTGTTCACTATACTTCCAAGTTTTGTGTCATCTGCAGATTTTGAAATTGTGCCCTGTTCACCCACATTCAAGTCAGTAATATATACCAAAACAAGCAGTGGTCCTAGAACCGACCCCTGGGGAATACCACTATAGACCTTCTTCCAGTCCGAAAAACAATCGTCCACCACTACTGTTCCCTGTCACTTAGCCAATTTCGTATCCATGCAGCCACTGTCCCTTTTATTCCATGGGCTTCAACTTTTCTGGCAAGCCTATTATGTGGCACTTCGTCAAACGCCTTTTGGAAATCCATGTATACCACATCAACCGCATTGCCCTCATCAACCCTTTCTGTTACCTCATCAAAAAACTCGATCAAGTTGGTTAAACACGATTTGCCTTTAACAAATCCGTGCTGGCTTTCCTTAGTTAATCCACACTTGTCCAAGTGATTGTTAATTTTGTCCCTGATTATTGTTTCTAAAAGCTTCCCCACTACCGAGGTTAAACTGACTGGCCTATAGTTGCTGGGTTTATCTTTACACCCTTTTTTGAACAAGGGCGTAACATTTGCAATTCTCCAGTCCTCTGGCACCACCCCAGTTTCTAAGGAGGATTGGAAGATTATGGCCAGTACCTCCGCAATTTCTTCCTTCACTTCCCTCAGCGTCCTAGGATGCATCCCATCTGGTCCTGGTGACTTATCTACTTTAAGTACAGCCAGCCTTTCTAGTACCTCATCTTTATCAATTTTTATCCCATCCAGTATCTCCTACCTCCTCCTTCACTATGTCTATGGCAGCATCTTCTTCCTTGGTGAAGACAGATGCAAAGTATTCATTTAGCCCCTCGGCCATACCCTCTGCCTCCATGCGTAGGTCTCTTTTTTGGTCCCTAATCAGCCCCACCCCTCCTCTTACTACCCGTTTACTATTTATATGCCTATAGAATACTTTTGGATTCCCTTTTATGTTGGCTGCCATTCTATTCTCATACCCTCTCTTTGCCCCTCTTATTTTCTTTTTCACTTCTCCTCTGAACTTTCTATATTCAGCCTAACATGAGTCTTTCGGTCAAAATGAAACGAAGAACATGCTCGACAGTGAATTACTTTGAAGTGTGTGACAACAGCTGTTATGTAGCCAGACATTGGCAATCATTTTGCACACAGCAAGATCCCACAAACAACAAAATGAATAACGCATTAAAAAAAAAAAAAATTGTTGGTAGACTTGAAATGTTAGCTTTGACATTGGTAGAACTCCCTGCTGTGCTTCACATAGATCTTTGAACAGTGCTGTGCCATCTTTTAATCTCCTCCTGAACCACCAGAACAGGCAAATAGCACTTATGACAACGCAGCAATTTCTCAGTATTGCACAGAGCCCAGACTGTGTGCTCAGGTCCTGGAGTGGAGTTGAACCCAAAATGCTCTTGATTCCGAGGCACGAATGCAACTAACTGAGCAGGGTATTTAATTTATTACTCCTTAAAGTTAAAACCTTACAATCGTATAAGACTTCAACAGGTTTAGTTTCTGTGTAGTGAAGGAGTGTTGGAATTTCTTTTCGCGAGTAAATGGGTTTGCTCTTTATACACGTGCAGCTTAGAAATAAAGCGCAAGACTTGAAGTCTGTTGTACACTGCGTATATTTCATGTTCAACCGAGTACGTGAAACTTTCCCTCCCTCGTTTTCAAGTTAGCCACAAAAAATAGGGAACAGTGGGTTAATGATTACATGAGGTTCCGATATATAATATAACCCATGAAAGTGAGGCTTTATGGGTTTATTGTTCCAGTCTGTGATTCCTTTCACAGCGACTAGTTCCACCATCCATTTTGTTAATAAACTGTAACAAATGTATAAAATGTTATTTCAAAATATAAAAACGACTTGGCTGGGGATAGATTTTTGCCATGGTTGTCATCAGCCTGTTCACTTTAATGTCACCCTTGTTGAAGGATAACATTTGTAAAGTTATTGCTGCAATATCACAGGAATTTAATCTGTTGTAGATTCCTGGGAAATAAGACTGGTCTATATTAAAATGTTCAATTGTCCAGAAACCTTACAAACAATTCCAATTTCCAGGAGAAAATGTCCTATGCATTCTGTGCTTTTATAAGTACGCAATATAACAGTTGTATTTTTTGCACTTCAGAGCTTTTGTGTATGCGTGCGTCAAAGAGAATAATAAATCTCAGATTATTTTTTGTTTTAACTTTGCTCTGGGGGTACAGCCGCTGTAACATTTGCCTGTACTAAAGTTTAGCTGTTTGCCCAAACTCCAGTGAACGTTAAGTTCAGCTTCTTCATTCAATTTTCATGCCACCTGTTGTGGAAATTCACGTCACCAACGGAACTCGTGACCACATGCAGCGGCTGAGGCGAATAGCATAGATGCCTTTAAGGAGAAGCTAGATAAGTTCACGAGGGAGAAAGGAACACAAGGATATGTTGTAGGGTGGGAGGAGGCTCGTGTGGAGCACGAACACCAGTGTAGACCAGTTAGGTCGAGTGGCCTGTTTCTGTGCTGTTAATTCTATGATACGACACACAGTTTTTACAGTGTCTTTTCTATAAATTTGAACCAACTGTTTCATGGTATTTCTCTGCTTTAAGAAGAAATCTTGTCTCGGTGCAGTACGATCCTTCCAGCACCTCTATTGCCATTGGTAACACATTGCTGTAGTTGTTTTTTGAATTGTTTGGCAGTTCTGTCTTGAAAGAAATCATCAAACTTCTTCAAGACAGATTCCGTAGTTGATTCTGGCAGCTCATAATGGTGTCCAGTTGTGGCGTTGAGTGCTGACACATGGTACAGGATGTGGGTTACTGGATCTGACATATCTCATCATGTCTTGGTCATGAACAATATGAAGCATACCCATTTGCCAACATGAATGTACAACTTCAAAGTACTACAATGTAAGTTTTTAATATGCTACATTTAGTTAAACTACTATGCAGCTACTACCATGTTGTTGACTTCATAAGGCATTAATATCTCTAAGTGTTATTGTGCATCATTTACATGGAATATGTTCATGGCTAGCAGCCTACAACGTTGAATACAAGCCCTCCTTAAAAATACTTAGGAGAGAGTTCAGGGCTGTCATCTAATCTCAGGGTTTTGGTGACCATTGTGAACTGCTCAAGCTTTGATTTTGTGATTTTTTTTTTTTTGGAATATGATCGGAACCCTGAATAGATCAATTGCCCAGTAACTCATTCCCAGGTAGGCATTGTACTCTGTATCCTACCTACTCTTTACTCATGGTTGAGATGATCTCAAACTGCTGATCATTGAATAAGCATTGCATACATAAATGGTTGGATGGCATTGATCTTTTGTTCCCTTCGTGCATGGCTGTGAATATTTTGACCATATTTTGAACAGCACCATTGGCAGGACTCTGATAACCCATTTCTAAAGTGGGGAAAAAGTAGTTGTCACACCTTTTATGTTTGGATCAGACTGAATCTCTCGGTGCTTTGTGCCTCCTGTTACCGTTTGAAAATTGTCGAGTTCAGGAGACTAGTTGCTGTAAAAGGCGAGTGCATTACGCAGTAAAGTGGATGTCACAGACTGATGCACTAAGGACTTCTTAAAAACTCTTCGGTTTTGAGCACGCAACATTTTTAAACTTGGCTAACTGAGGAATTCTTATTCTCAAAGGTATACCTAGACCATTGGAAATATTGCACATTAACTTGATTTTCCATTTGCACCTTGTTTACTTTTGATGTGGGCTTCCATTTCAAATGACTGTTTTGGGTACAATATCGATGCCATATGTACATTAGCTTCAGCGATTACACTGAAAACCAGCTGTGTGAGAAACGTCTGAGCTGTAACACCGCTGTTCGGTCATTTATTTTCATTTTGTTTTCTGTGACTTTTGATGAAAAAATATTGCGAAAGTTACTGGCCTCTTCACCAATGACACTGCCCCATCATATACACACGCTGTGTAATTAAAATACAGCATGATTCTTGGAGGTCAACGGTGCAACTTTAGCTTCGTGCAAAGCTCGATGGTGACACTAACTTTGCAGTATTAATTGAGCGTTGCATTCTGATATCAATGGAATTTTTTAATATCTCCCTGCATTCGTTTGATACCATATGGGTTAAATTGTAGTGGGGTGTCAAACTTATTATAACATACGTATAGTTGTTGGACCTTTTGGACAGTTTATAAACTTACCCAGAGCTTATATTTAAATGTACTGAGAGCGTGGAAGCATCTGTCTGCATCCTCGATATATTTAGGATTTACTGGCAAAGAGGGGAGGTCTGCACATGCATGTAAGCTGTCTCCTGGATCTGAGGGTCCAAATTACATCCAAGCAGCATAAATCAGCTACTTCTGGCTGCAAATGGAAACTGTAGCTTCCAAGATCCGTAGTTACTGTGTAACTGCCCCTTGAAAATGCTTTGTGCAATATAATATGAAGGTGGCATGTTGTAATTCTTTTCAACCATTCCAGTATTGTATTTAATATAAAAATTGAAGATTGTTTTTGTCCTGCCAGGACTTTGCAACTATATACAAACCCAGTCCCCTCTCCAACGCAACAGATTATCCTTTTGCAGTATGTGTTTTCTGGGTTGCTGCTGGCTGCTACATGGTGAAATAAGCCCGCAGTTCAATACATAGCGTCCATTGTCATTGAAATTCATCTAAGATAGAATAAATCTGGGAGAATTCTAAAATGATTTACCACATGTCAGCCTCGGAAATTCTTCGTCTGCTTTTGTTGCGTGTAAGAGACTGCATCTTTCCCTCTAGTTAATCTATAGTGGTTGTGTTACATATTGGGGTCTAGACAGAGTAGATATAAAGAAACTGTTCCCATTGGCAGAAGGGTTGAGAACCAGAGGACACAGATTTAAGGTGATTGGCAAAAGAACCAAAGGCGACATGAGGGGAAACTTTCTTACGCAGCGAGTGGTTAGAATGTGGAATGCACTGCCTGAAAGGCAGACTCAATCGTGGCTTTCAAAAGGGAGTTGGATAAGTACCCGAAGGAAGAAAATTTGCAGGGAAGGGCAAGGGAGTGGGACTAGCTGAAGTGCTTTTGCAGAGAGCCGGCACGGGCTCGATGGGTCGAATGGCCTCTGTTGTAATTATTCTATGATTGAGATAGAATAAATTGTGACCTCAAAAGCCCTGTCAACAACAGTATGCTTAATTTTTGGAGATAAAATAGAGACACTATTTTCTAAAATAATCAATTGCTGTATTCAGTTTTCCCTCCCTCTAAATGAGCGTATTAAGTTCACCAGCAACAGGTAATGCTGACAGAACAGTTCATTGTCAGTTTTAGAAACTGCAAGCTGTTCCTTGCCTTTGCATTATGTTAGGTTATGTTTTCTGATCGAATTGGTAGCCGCAAACAAGCAATGGAACTGGTAGACATCGAATATATTTTTTGAAATAGTGATATTTTGAAATAAAGTAATATTTACAAGGCATGTTATAACATTTGAGTGCTTGATATTAGGAAGTTATGTGTGTGAAAACCCCAAGATTGCATTGAGGTTTGACTGATGCACTAGATTTTACAGTTGTACATTGAGAATAGCCGATCTCGGAATGTGTTTCAATAACAGATGTTGGAAGTTTGAATGTTGATATTCAGCTCGGGCTCAGAGTTCTCTGAATCCTTCAGTATGTTATTTACTTGCAACACACTCCAACTTCAAAACTTTAGAACTCTTTACCTCCCTTAGTCTTCCGTTGCTCTACAATTAAATTCATCTAAAAGTCTAATCGCGACTACTTGATTTATCCCATCCCTTTTCCTGTTTTTATGATGTCCTCCTCTGCCCAACACCTAGATTTCCCCAGTTAAAATAAGACCCTAAATCTGGCATGATCTGGAGATCCTGTAATATCCAGGAGTTTGTAAATGTTAGCCGAATCCTGAGCAATGTTTGTCTCGTTTCTAGTGTTTGTTGTTTTAGAAAGATTTTCCTCTGTTTGGAGCTTAAAATTCAATTATTTTTACAAATTTTTATGTGACTACTCCAGTTTGTTTCCCCCCTCACAGTGCTGGGAGATTCAAGGAGATCATTACTGCAGGTTTATTGGAAAATAATTAGCAGTAAATTGCAGCAAAATTCCATCACAGTATACATCAGATTGCAAACAGACTAGATGAAAATGTGATGATGAGATGTGCAGACATATAAAAGTCTGAATTTTTGCCATGGATGAGCTAAGGACACATGTTCTCAATGTGTTCTTAATAAAAGACAGCACAGCTAGAATTGGTATAACTCTGTGGTATTTAAAAATGCCTTTAAAAGGCAATGCCCATATTCTGTTTGATTTGATTGATTACAGTGTAGTGATACTGTTTAAAAAAAAAAAAAATCACAAAGTCGTAAAAAGACTTGTTTATTGAAGCTCATTTGTACTGATTGACGTTATAACGGTTGGCAATTTGTGGGTTTCGTCAGATCTAATTATGATTCAAATAAATGTTAAATAATCTGCCTTATGTATTCTGCATGTGCCATATATAGGCTTGTTCTTCTGCGATCCCAGTTAATGGTTAAAACATTGTCCTATTCCACCCATGGGGGGAGAAAAGTAGCTGAAGCTTTCATCTCTGTGGAGGTCAGACATTGTCTTTGTAAAAGATCGGAGACTGACTCGATCTATGAACCGTTGACGAAATCCATACTGTATGATCAGAATCATTAGATTATACAGCACAGGAGGAGACCATTCGGCCCACCATGCCTGTACTGGCCCTCTGAACGATCCATTTAGTTCTACAGCCTGCCCTTTTCCACATCCAGTATTTTTAAACACTATTGTAAATTATTCTTCCATCACTGATTCTGGTAGGTTATTCCCTGTCCTAGTACCTTTCTGCGTAAGAATATTACTCATGTGTCTCCTTTTTCTTTTGATGACGATCTTAAATATCTGCTTTCTACGTAAACTTGAGGTCATCCAAAACTCGGCTGCCCGTGTCCTAACTCGCACCAAGTCCCGTTCACCCATCACCCCTGTGCTCGCTGACCTACATTGGCTCCCGGTTAAGCAGCGCCTCAATTTCAAAATTCTCATTCTTGTTTTCAAATCCCTCCATGGCCTCGCCCCTCCCTATCTCTGTAATCTCCTTCAGCCCCACAACCCCCCCCCCCCCCCCCCCCCCGAGATATCTGCGCTCCTCTAATTCTGTCCTCTTGAGTGTCCCTGATTATAATCGCTCAAAGATTGGTGGCCGTGCCTTCTGTTGCCTAGGCCCTAAGCTCTGGAATTCCCTGCCTAAACCTCTCCGCCTCTCCACTTCTCTTTCCTCTTTTAAGATGCTCCTTAAAACCTGCCTCTTCGACCAAGCTTTTGGTCATCTGCCCTAATTTCTCCTTATATGGCTCGGTGTAAAAATGTTTTTGTCCTATAATACTCCTGTGAAGCGCCTTGGGACGTTTTACTATATTAAAGGTGCTATATAAATACAAGTTGTTGTTGTTGTTGTTACCAACTCCCCAATCAGTGGTAATCGCTTTTCCCTCATAATTTTGAATATCTCGGTTGGATCTCCCTTTAATCTTCTGTGCTTTAATGGAATGAGCTTTAGTTTTCCCGGTTGTCCGTTTGGCTAAGAGGTAACCCTCTTGCCGCTCAGTCAGAAGGTTGTTGGTTCAAGCCCCATTCTAGGGCTTGTAAATCTAGTCGCCTACAGTGGTCTGAGAGGCTTCATTGTTGACGGTGCCATCTTTTGGATGAGAATTCGCACTGAGGCCCTGTCTACTACTTCAGGTGGACCGAAAAAACCTCATGGCACTTTTTATTTGTTCTGGGGATATGGGCAATGCTGGAAAGGCTGCATTTCTCTAATTACGCTGAGAGTGAAGAGGAGCCAGGGGAGTTTGTCCAGTGTCCTGGCCAAATCTTAACCCTCAACCAACACCACTGAAACATATTCACTGGTCAATAATCTTGCTGTCTTTGGGACTTTGCTGTGTGCAAACTGGCTGCCATGTTTGCCTACATAATGACAGGGATTACACTTGCAAAGTACTTAATTGGCTATGAAGCAGTTTGGGATGTCCCAAGGATGTGAAAGGTGCTATATAAATAAATGCAAGTTTTTTCTTTCCCTGAGTCTCTCATCAGAAGGAACATTTTTCTTCCTTGGTGAATCTCCCTCTCCGTGTCCTTGACACCCTTCCTAAAGTAGGCACCCAAAACTCGACCGTATTCTAACTCCGTGTTGTCCATTAGAAACAGGTGTGGCTACCGCGACTCCATTTTAGCCACACGTGCCAATTTTAGTTGAAAATGCCTTGTGAACATTCACACAATACAGGCAAATGTACTTCACGTGAGTATTTACTCAACAAAGATCTACCACCATTCAGTATCCAAGGAAGCAAAGCACTCAGTGATCGAAGAACACTCGGAAACTCTGCTTTTTATCTTGCCATTTTACCAACAAATGTGCAAAATATTCACATGCATACGCCATGTGAATATATGTATTTGAGAGCATATGTCAAACAACTGTCAATTACTCATTTTTTATTTACTGATCAGTAATGTAATTAGCCACATCTGGAGTCCTAATTAGCCACATATGGTTAGTAGGTAAAGTATTGGACAGCACGATTCTAACTGCAGCCAAACGAATTGTTTTTCTAAAAAAAAATCATTTTAATTGACACTGTCTTCCACAACATAAACTTAATTTAGTCTTCTGACGATAGCGATGAGGTGTTAATCAGGTAATAACTGCTGTCTGCTGCTCTGGACAATATTCCTGTCAAGTTGAAATCAGTTGCCCTCCCGGGCTATACCAGTGCCTTTCCCTAATGTTATCATTGCTTCATCTCAGGTCTGCGCTAGAAGTGCTTTGTATAATCGCCAGATGCGAAGTTAAGGTGGGAGGTGGGGGGGGGGGAAATTTCATTCCATGGCATTGGTCAGTCTCACCATACAAAAAGCGCACAAGAATGGTTTCAAAAATTGTGCAGCTGGCTGTAGCCATAAACCTAGCAATAAAAAAAAATTATTTGTGGGCTCGTTCTATCCCCACAGAGGATGTGGGTTTCTCTGTCTCCTGCTTGAAATGCAGGGAAAAAAGTATCCGTTTTAGAACTGTTCAGGTTTGTCCAATGTGCGATTTTTTTTTTTTTTTTTTTTTTTTTTTTTTGTGTTGGCGGGGATTCCAATGTGGCTTCTATTAATGTGAACCTTATGAGATTAATAACAGACAAATGCACTTGTAATAAAAGTTAATTTTAAACTATGAATATTGGGTGGTTTTGATATTAGATCAAACATGGTTACTGTCTATGTTACATCCTTAATTTATCCGGAATTCTCTATTAACCGGCAAAATTCATACTCCGAAAACAACACCTCAATAACCGGAAATGTTGCCAAGTGTGGTGGCTGAGTCAGTCAGTGGGGGTAGTTCTCCAAACTGCCACTACTCGGCTTCTTGGCGCTGTCGGAAGTCGGAACACCTCGATAACAGGAGTCTGACTCTCCCGCGCTGCCGGTAGTCTCTTCCGATCCGCCATTTTTCTGTTTACTGTATAAGTTTTGTTTTACTGTTAAGTAATTAAAGAGTTATGGATTACCCTCAACTGGCAGTACTGTACTTAATCAAGCATCTTCCACCATCCGTTTCACACAACATTCTCCAGGTGAGTACCCAGTTACTGCATACTGCACATCTCTTGATTTGTAAAATTTTTGTTTGTTAAAAATAGCCTCGGTAGATAACCCTCTCCGTCATCCGGAATTTTTAATCAACCGGCACCATCCCGGTCCCGTCGGTGCCAGATACCAAAGAATTTCCTGTACTATGTACTCACAGACTTTCTAATTGTAAGTTTCTTCTGCTATAAATGAGATTAAATCAAAAAAGGGGGAATATTGAAGTTTGAGGAGAAAGCAGGTGAGTGAGATTAGACTAGATGGCTCGTAGAGGAGAAACATTGGCACAGACTTGATTGGCCGAGCAACCTGTTCCTGTGATATGCCATTCTATGAAAAGTATAATAATGCATTTGATTTGAAATGTAGAGATGCATGCTATTAAATAGTTTGCGGTAGTTATGAAAGTATCACGAGCGTTCCCACATTCACTTTAGCTGACCAGTGGCGAGTAATCCTATAGGATTAATAGGAGACAGTATTGTGTTTGCTTACTTAAAACTGCACTTGTATTTGTTAGGTGCAACTTAAACTTTGATTAACAAATGGGGATTTATAAATTTTAATTTGTTGGGAATTTCCCCAATATCTAAGTGCCTCTCTTGTTGTCAGGGTCTCCACAGAAACTCTGCAGCTAGATCAAATACACGAGGCACATACTAGATAGTGGTAGGCATGAGTCAGAGGAAAAAACTAGATTGACACACTAGGGTTGATTGGCTGCTTGCCATCCATTTTGATTGAAGCAGAAGCTTTGGTGGCCATTCTGATTGTGACAGGGATATAAGGCGGCCACGGTCCAGAAATGACCATTCGGCCTATCCAAGCTCTTGATCTCCAATTTTACAGAACGATATGGCCCTGACATTATATGGAGTCGTAGTAATCCGTTCAAAATAACTGGGTTGACGCATGTCTGCTGAAAGAGTGACTGACGAATGTTGAACATTAAGCTTCTGTGTGCTGGCATCCTATGCCATCCGGGTGTAAATTCCTCTTCCTGCCTAACCTTGAAACAAATCAATCAGCATCATTAATATCACTAAGTGCCTGATTTCCTCAGTTGCATGATAGCTAACCGTTAATAAAATATGTACCCAGTCTAAAGAACTTGATCAAGATTTAAATTAAGTATTTAATTTTATATTTTATATCGTGGCATCGTTGGGTCATTTTGATTGTTGCTTTAAACATTTTTTTTATTTGTTCCTGGGATGTGGGCATCGCTGGTAAGGCCAGCATTTATTGCCCATCCCTAGTTGCCCTCGGGAAGGTGGTGGTGAGCCACCTTCTTGAGCCGCTGCAGTCCGTGTGGTGAAGGTACTCCCACAGTGCTGTTAGGGAGGGAGTTCCGGGATTTTGACCCAGCGACGATGAAGGATCGGCGACATACTTCCAAGTCAGGATGGTGTGTGATTTGGAGGGAAACTTGGAGGTGGTGGTGTTCCCATGCGCCTGCTGCCCTTGTCCTTCTAGGCGGTAGAGGTCATGGGTTTGGGAGGTGCTATTAAAGAAGCTTTGTGTATTAAAATAAAAATGGGTTAAAGAAGGAAGACGTTAAAATTGTGGTGGTGCAGTACCTTGATGATGAATAAATTCTGCTTGTTTCATGATTTGTTATTCACATTATGCCTGTTATTTATATTCTCATTGCTTCTGAATTGTCAGCCAGAAAAAAAGGACTTGGATTAACAATGGAACATGAACAATGTGATGAGCAAATTTTAAGCAGAATTTTTCTGTGCATTTAGGAGTTCAAGGAATGGCTGAATCCTGTATTGAGTCTTCTGCGATATGTTTTAGACCTTGCGTAAAACCTAGTGAAGAAGTAAAACCACACATTAATATCAATGTATTGATCTTTTCTGTTGGAAAGCTGAAATGTAGAAGTTTTTTTTTAAACCGGAAGCTACACAATGAATTGTCATTTTTTTCCCACTGGCTTTCCTTTTACTATGTAGGTAACAATATATTGGGTTTCAGGAGTGGCCTGCGGGCCACTGCTGGAATGACGAGTCCCTACATCAGTGCTGGACATTGCGGTGGTGTTACACTAGCTCTGCCTCAAACTGGCGCGCATCTCCGATTTTTACATTTTTGGCAAACTGCATCATCAT
Organism: Somniosus microcephalus; assembly: GCF_052327205.1. NCBI lineage: Eukaryota > Metazoa > Chordata > Chondrichthyes > Squaliformes > Somniosidae > Somniosus > Somniosus microcephalus. The sequence continues at coordinate 16,747,512 of NC_140997.1, read as the reverse complement.
TCCAGTGCCATACGCACAAGGCGAATGTTGAATGGACAGAATGCTTGACCAGGGCGCAGTTAGTTCACAAAGGAACAGACGGCTCGCACCTGGGGCACTCATGGGTTCGGCATCCTGATACTAATCTAAGTTTGTTTTCAGTGGTCTATTCCCGGCAGCTATGTAGCACCTCGGGGTTCTTCCCCAGCAATACTTTCAAAGTGGGTTCTGTCAGTACCCACCCATTATGTGTTTTCTGTTCAAAGCAAAAGGGCAAAGAATTCACAGTGTGGAACATAACCCTTCCTCCGTTTATTGAAACTTCAAAGATTTGCTGCTGTGAAACTTCCTTCTGTAACGACAACTTCTGAGGTAAGTTTTTAATTGTTCAGATACTTGTACAATGACACCACTTGAAGGCAAAATCCAGTTTCTGTGCTTCTAGGGTTGTTTGATATCTTATCTGAGATCATACTGATTAGAATCTGAATCCATATGTAAAATTCTGATTGAGATGCCTGCAGTACATGAGTGCTGTGCACAATTTACTCTCACTGTTGTAATGCAGTGTTTTTTTCCGCTCCTTCTGCATCCCAGCCCCCCCAAACCTGAACGTTCAGCCTCAATTTTAATCCAGACTGGTCTGGGTGAATAATTGACCTGTTTCTCTGCATACTCTAGCTTCAATTGGCACAGAAAAAGAAGGGGGTTTTCAAATTGTTTTTAAACGTTTAACCATTTGCCCTCTTCAGGATACTTTCTGCCAAAAACAGACTGACATTCGAAGCACTTATTAGGAGGGTAAGGGCAAAAGGTTAAAGCTATTTAGGATGCCTCGTAATTATTACAGGCCTCGATGCCCTTGTTAAAAGAAAAAGTTGTTAAAATAATCACCCTGTGTGTTGGAACGGCTCACGGAAGGTCATTAAATAAACTATGCGAGTGGATTAAATGGTGATTTTTAAAGAGAATTTTTTAAAAAGAAACTTTTGCTTTATCTAAAGCATGTAACTAAAGACCATCATTAGACAAAGAAAAATAATTTACATCTCTGACAGCTGTTTTTAGTTGGTGCCAAACCTAAATATTCTGCAACAGTCGTAGGGGAGGAAATAAGCTGGAATGGTGGTAAATGAAACCACTTGTCTGGTTTCAGCATTCTCTTTGTTGTGGTTGCAGTTCTCCAAACTGGGCTCCTAAACTCTGTAATTACACTGTCCATATTCCTAGGAAGGAAAAAGAAATGCAGAGGAAGCTTTCTCCTCTAGGGTATTTGATTATAGAGACGGAAGGAAGGGTCTTGCTGAAGAACTCCAGGGCACTCGTAATTGGAGAAATATTACCTTGCAGTGTACATGCTGTTTTTATAAACAAGAGCCATAGTCAATTCATATAAACCTGCCAAAGTAAAGTAATTACAGGGTATTTTCACAAGTTTAGCAGTGTGGAGGTCTGAAGAGTTGGTCTGTAAAACTGAGAACCAAATAATTTCAAGAATTAATAAAAATTGCAACGCGCACATTATTGTTGATTTTATAATATACACCAGGGTTAGCTGAAATTAAATCTTGAATTGAGCGAGGCACATAAAAGCTGGTTGTTATATTTAGTCTGAGTTTTGGTTATGATAGACTTTGGAGGAACCAGCCTCAGTTAATTAGAAATGGTTTTAACCTTTTTATATAAATGTATCTTTCTCAACGGTGAGATTTGAGGCATTGGCTGTTTGAAGGGATGATATTGCTTTTTAAATAAAATGGTTTTTTTTTGTTATTGGGACTGTATTGTGCTGACGTTTGACTAAAGGGTCTTTTAATATTATTTAAAAATAGTTCCACTAGTAGATCCAAACCCAGTTGGTTCTTTTTCTCTTCCGATTAGCCAGGGTGGCAGACATGGTCACAAACCACTGATACAGTAGCAAAATACTGCAGATGCTGGAAATCTGAAATGACAACAGAAAATGCTGGAAGCACTCAGCAGGCCAAGCAGCATCCGTGGAGAGAGAAACAGAGTTGATAACAACAGAACTGAAACGTTGGGCAGGATTTTTATTGGGCCGTGGAGGCGGGATTGGAGGCGTGTGGGGGGTTAAAATCACAAATCGGGGGGCACGAACCCATCCCGCCCCCCCAACCCTTCTCCATGCCAGTTTCAAAGGAGGCAGGTACCCGAAAGGTAGTTAACGGGCAGTTTTTAGCCTAATCCCTATTCATTCTTGAAATGTGGGATTCCCGACGGCTCCAAACCACGCCAAGTTAGCGAGGCGGGCCGTCGGGCTGAAGGACTTGGAGGGGTCGAGATGTCCGGTGTTCAGGTGAGTGATGGGTGCATGAGTGTAGAGGTAAGTGTGTTTGGTGTGTTTAAAGAAGTTTTACTTACCTTTACAGCCTTCCTTCAGGTCTCGGGAGTCCTTCATGTCACCGGCACAGAAAGCAGAATGGCCGCGATCTGTCAAAAATTGCAGCATTCAGCTTTCTGTTCTGGAGAGATCTCTAAATCATCCTGAGAGGAAGGAATTAACTTGGAGTACAGATTGTCAGTGTTTGACAGCTTCAAACAGCTGTCAAACGCTGATATTTCATCTGTCAAAAGGTCTTGACAGATGAAATATCAATCTGTGATGTCACCTGTTGCCGGGTGGCCCTTAATTGGCCTGATGAGCCCGCTGGGCGGGCTCAACAAGGTCATTCAAGTCAAAATCACGTGGGTTGGCTACAACTCGATGGAGGAGGGACTACAACCCCAAAAGTTGTAGTCCTGCCTCCTACCCACCTCCGCAATGAAAATCCAGCCCATTGACTCTGTTTCTCTCTCCACGGGTGCTGCCGGGCCTGCTGAGTGTTTCCAGCATTTTTCTGTTGTTTACGGTCACAAACCTATCGGTTCTGTCATTGCAGTATGCGCTGCCTAGAGAACAGAGCGGGAATATGGAGCTGCGGCTTGCGTAGCCTGACTAACCTCAGAATGCTGGCCCTGGCAGGACAGCAAAATTGGCGCCATCTGTGGAACGGAGAACTTTTTTTATTTGTCAAGTTTTAACCGATAACACAAAGAACAAAATGAACTAGTTGACTCCAGAACAATCAAAAATATGCAATAATTTTAGGTAAATACACCATTAAATAATTGGGAATATGCAGCAAATAATAAAGAAAACTGTAGCCAAGACTAAAAAGGAACACGAGCGGAATGGGCTGTAACTAGTAACAGTCTAAAATGTAGTGCAGGTGATGAATGACCACAAACCACATTAAACATTCACTCCCTCCACCACCGGCGTACCGTGGCTGCAATGTGTACCATCCACAAGATGCAATGCAGCAACTTGCCAAGGCTTCTTCGACAGCACCTCCCAAACCCGTGACCTCAACCACGTAGAAGGACAAGGGCAGCAGGCGCATGGGAACACCACCACCACCTCCGAAGTTCCCCCTCCAAGTCACACCCCATCCTGACGTGGGAATATATCACCGTTCCTTCATCGTCGCTGGGTCAAAGTCCTGGAACTCTCTCCCTAACAGCACTGTGGGAGTACCTTCACCACACGGACTGCAGCGGTTCAAGAAGGCGGCTCTCCACCACCTTCTCAAGGGCAATTAGGAATGGGCAATAAATGCTGGCCTTGCCAGCGATGCCCACATCCCAGGAACGAATAAAAAAAATTAAAAAAAATACCATGTAGGGAATGCATAATTTTTTTAAATGTAGTTTATTGCTTCCATTTCTGGTTTTGTGACTTGATTCATTGAGTAGCTGAGCCATACAGACCAGGAAGATGCAAGAACAATGTCCACATAAGCGTGGTATTGCAGGGTGTATGGCACTAATGAAACTGAATCACAGCAAGGAGCTGAGACCTTCAGGAAAGAAGATGAAGAAAAGAAGGGAATAAAGTAGATAACCATCACTTTTGGTGGCAGATTAACATGGTCGAGTGGATTGACTGCCAGATAAAGAATATTGTGGTGTCTCGGTTGGTTGTGCTCTTATTATCCATATCCTTACCCTTGTAAATTTCAGTTGAGGTTAGGGGACCAGCAGATCACACTTTATAGGGAGTAGTCAAAGAGAGAAGCACATTACGATTAGCTGGGCAGGAGTAGAGAAGCCTCTTGTGTATATAATCAAGAGAGAATGTTTCCAATGGCCGGGGAGCACAGAACCAGGGGCCACAGTCTAAAAATAGCGGGCAAATCATTTAAAACAGAGATGAGGAAGAATTTCTTCACTCAAAGAGTGGTGAGCCTGTGGAATTCCCTGCCACAGAGGGCTGTGAAGGCTAATTCAATAAATATTTTCAAGAGAGAATTGGATATATTTCTGAAGGCTAAGGGGATTAAGGGTTACGGAGAAAAGGCGGGGACGGGGTACTGAACTGGTAAGATCAGTTATGATCTCAGACGAAGATCAGCCATGATCTCATTGAATGGCGGAGCAGGCTCGAAGGGCCGAATGGCCTACTCCTGTTCCTATCTCTATGTTTCTATGTAAATGATTTGCGTGATCTTGCAGTAGTGATGGTTCAGATTTCCACTCTTACACTGTGAATGTTGTTACGGGTTGGATTTTCTGGTTGGCGGGATCGTTTGTGAGAGTGCAACGTGGGCAGGGATCCATATTGCTGGATCCCCATTTGAGTCACAGATGGCTTAACCTGCCTGTCCACTCTATAATGCCCTGGAGGAGCTTCATTTTAAAATGGAAATAGTATTTAAAAGAGACTGCATGTGATTCTCCAAATTTCTTGAGGAATGTGCTGTATGCTCGGCTAGTCAGTAAAAAGTGGGCAATAAAAAATACTTAAAGCCATATTGCTGGAATTTTCACACTGCAACCTAATTTCTTAAAATGTGTCTTGATTTGCATGTTCCTCTATTTGAATTTTTTGAGATGTGGAAGAAGTGGATGAGAAATTGATTGTGGGGCAGGTTTGCTTGCACCAGAGGCTGCCTGCTGTTACTCACCTTTACTCGCCCACATCCAGATGTACCTACCCAGAACTGTACAAAGAAATCTACCTTTCAAAGGTTTACTTTCACCAGGGAGCTAGTGATTGACTTCTGCTGGAATCTAACCTGGAGAGAGCATCAACAAAAGGGGAGGCCTTGACTTTGGCTGTGATGGTGACCACAGCACTGAACTTTTATTCCTTTGGCTCCTTCCAAGCTACCTTGGGGAATATATGCAACCGGGGTACTGGGCAAGCGGGACTTCATGCAGAATAGGGCTGTGGGCAGCAGAGTTTTGGGTGTGCTGGAGTTTATGGAGGGCGGTTGATGGGAGGCCGGCCAGTGGAATAGTTAAATCTGCAGGTGACAAAGGCCTGGGTGAGGGTTTCAGCAGCAGAGGGGCCGAGGTAGGGCCAAAGATTGGTGAGGTTTTGGAGGTGGGAGTAGACGGTCTTTGTGATGGAGTGGCGAGGAGCTGGAAATCACACCTCTGTGTTGAGCAGGATGCCGAGGTCACCAACAGTCTGGTTCAGCATGAGGCAGTGACCAGGAAAGGGGATGGAGTCAGTGGCTGACAGGCTAATCAGAGGGCAGTTATAAAAGCTTGAGAGGTTTATAAGTAGTTATAATCCCATGGATTTGCTGGCAGATGGGGAGTGAACAGAATATGCTAACCTGACTAGCATCTGTTCCCCAGGCAAACATTATCGCATCTTTATCAAGTGCCCCTATTTCTTCTGAGAGTACTTCTCTGCATTCAGTTATATATTTGAAACGTGTGGCTCCTTGTCTCTACCACCTTAGAGCAGATGTAAAAATTCCTGAAATTTTCTGTTATGTGCTGTTATTTTAACCTCCGCACCCGACTCTGTTACTGTTTCAACATAGAAGGTGTCTTGGCTTTTGCCAGTTGAAAGATATTAATTATTATTGCCATGAACAGGTTTTATACAGTTGGAAATTTTTCCTAATTGTCCTTTGAGAAGTCTGGATCAGTGTAATATAATCCAGTTGGTTTATTGGATCTGGTGCTCAAAGTGGGGGTGGGCGGGGGGGAGAGAAATTGGTATTGCATCATAATATGCCAATAAAAGTTTAAACAATTGCTTTATATTGTAAATTATGTCCTGTTATCATTCAGCAAAAATAGACAACTGTATTTCCTGAAGTATTATGAGGGATAATGACACCCAACCCGGACTTGTAAAGAATTGGAGATTTGGCTTGTTTCGAATGATAAAAGTCTTCATTTTTAATATTTCTTTGGAGAATTTGTCGTTTGGTATTGCAACAAGCATTCTCCCTTCTGTTCTGAAGGCTACCAGTCTTTCTCTCTCAGGGTAAGTATACATTGGCTGATGTCATTTCAAAGGGGCTTGCCTGATCCTGACAAGCTGGCCAGTCCACTGGGGGAAAAGTTATTACCCATTGTTTCAGAGATGCTGTTGTACAAGAAAACCTGCCAGGTAGTTCCTCTGCCAGGCAGTGACTAGTGGGGTACCGCAAGGATCGGTCCTAGGACCCCAGCTGTTCACAATACATATTAATGATCTGGACGAGGGAATTGGATGTAGTATCTCCAAATTTGCAGACGACACAAAGCTGGGTGGGCGTGTGTGCTGTGAGGAGGATGTCGTGAAACTCCAGTACGATTTGGACAGGTTGGGTGATTGGACAGAAACATGGCAAATGCACTATAATGTGGATAAATGTGAGGTTATCCACTTTGGTGGCAAAAACAGGAAGGCAGATTATTATTTGAATGGCAATAGATTGGGAGAAGGGGAAGTGCAAAGAGACCTGGGTGTTCTTGTGCACCAGTCGCTGAAGGTAAGCATGCAGGTGCAGCAGGCGGTTAAGAAGGCAAATGGTATGTTGGCCTTCGTAGCAAGAGGGCTCGAGTACAGGAACAAGGATGTCTTGCTGCAGTTGTACAGGGCCTTGGTGAGACTGCACCTTGAGTATTGTGTGCCGTTTTGGTCACCTTACCTGAGGAAGGACGTTCTTGCCATGGAGGGAGTGCAGCGAAGATTCACCAGGCTGATACCTGGGATGGCAGGAATGACGTATGAAGAGAGATTGGGTCGATTGGGCTTGTACTCACTGGAGTTTAGAAGATTGAGAGGGGATCTCATTGAAATCTATAAAATTCTGTCAGGCCTGGACAGACTAGATGCAGGAAGGATGTTCCCGATGGCCGGGGAGTCCAGAACTAGGGGTCATAGTCTAAGGATAAGGGGTAAGCCATTTAGGACTGAGATGAGGAATTTCTTCACCCAGAGAGTGGTGAACTTGTGGAATTCTCTACCACAGAAGGCAGTGGAGGCCAATTCATTAAATATATTCAAGGAGTTAGATATATTTCTTAAGGCTAAAGGGATCAAGGGATATGGGGAGAAAGCAGGGACAGGGTACTGAATTTGGATGATCAGCCATGATCTCATTGAATGGCGGAGCAGGCTCGAGGGGCCGAATGGCCTACTCCTGCTCCTATCTTCTATGTTTCTATGTTTTGAACATTGCTTTGGCTATCAGGGTTATTGTAATTGGAAAGTTTATATTTGCGTTACCTTCTTTCTTCCCAGTCTGGACTTAAAAAGGAAAAAGGAGGCGTAACTATTTTCCCATATCTGCTTTGCCAGGTAGCTAATGAGCTGGGGCTTGTGGAACATTATGTACAAGTTTGATTTCATGTGGACTTCGCCTCGTGGGCACCTGGTCTAAACGAAGAGCATTACTTCCAAGATCATCTAGAGTTTTGAGACATTTGCTATTTTGAAACAGGGGCCTAGAAATTCAGTGGCCTGCGCCACCAGTTTGCGCCCAAAGAGGGCTTTTGCGCCAGTCTGCAAACTTCAGGCGAAATTCAGCGGTGCGCTAATGGCGGTGTTAGGCTGTAGCGCTGCGCCGCCACCAATGACGTCATCGGTGTGCGCAGCGCCCCGTTTCCGCGAAGAACGCCATATTAAGTCGCGCCCGCCTCTTCAGCGCCGGCCGCAAACAGCGACCGGTACACAGGGCCTACCTGTGGCGGTAATTAAAGTGGAGGTGCGGCCGGCCGTTTTTTCGGCGGCCGCCTGCCCGCACCTCCTTCCCCGGCCTCCTCCACCCCCCGCCCCCGCGGCATTGCCGGCTGGTTTCCGGGAGCCCGGCACGTCTCCGTTCTGCCGGGCTCTTTTGCCGGCACTCGCGATCGGGGCTCCGGCTGCTGCAGGCACCTCCCCCTTGAGAGGGAGGAAGGCCTGCAGTACCGCAGCCTGCCGCTCCGCTGCGGGTGGCGCTGCGGCCACTAGCGCGCCGATAATCAGTTTCAGCGCCCAAGCGGGGTGCCGAAACCCCTGTTTAGCGGCCGCTTGTGCAAGTGGATCTGCGCGCAGCGGTAATTCCGGCGCCCAGGCGAGCTGGGCGCCCCAAAATGAATTTCTAGGCCAGGGACTTTAAGTAAAGCTTTCTAATCTAGTGTTTTCTCTTGCGACTGTTTTAATTCTACTTGACACATTTGATTCATAGTTGTAGTCTGAGACATACGGTCTGTCAGAGTGTTATTTGTTGAACAGTGGTGGAGATGGAGAGCGTGTAGTGAAATCGTGACCCGCTCAATTTCCAGTATTTAACATTCAGTAAACGTTTTGTTGTTCACTCTGTGGCTCGCTATCTCACATAACTTTGTGCAGAAGGTCACTTCTTAGTTCATAGGAAGCATGGACTAGCTGTGGATATGGACTGAGAGTGAAAGTATCTAGTGCATTTCCAAATTGTAACAGTCCTCATGGCTTAAGAACTTTTAAAGCTGATTTATTTAATTGGATTTGCCCCCTAACATTTCATTTGGCTCAATTGATGTGTTTTTTATTTTGATAGTGGTAATAATTCATCACTCTCTCTTAAACTTCTGTTAGAATGTGCAGGGTGACATTTACACTATTGGATTTACTCTTAATGCCTAGTCTACAAAATACCTCATGGCAGTAATTGAGTGGCAGAATTATAGATGTTCTGAACACAAGCTCCTGCATTCCTTTACCCCAGATGTCACTGCAACTTTTAATGTGCATGTTTCCTCTTGTAGTCACACAACATCCTTAACTCAGAAGGTGGGCTCGACTTTTGCACCCTGACCCCTGCTAGTACTGCATTACCATTGCCCACTTGGATGTAAAGGGGTTAATGGCATTCAAATTTTCCATCCCAATATCTAGGCAAATGCCTCTTTGCTCACTGCCTACCCCTACAGTGCCAGACTGGAGATTGCGAACCCATTGTGTTGTGGGTGTGAACCTTCACCTCGTCAATCTATGGTACTAATCAATATTTTTTTTCAAACCATGGACACCATTGGCAATGAGATTATGTAATTGACTGTCACTGTTTATTTTCATTTTACCAGGACAGTGAAGCCCCTTTGTCAAATAATAACCTTTAAATTCAGTTCTCAGTGCATAAAATATAAATGTTGTGCTTTTTAATGATTTTGTTGTCTTTTATTTTGTTTTACAGGTACTCCTTTGGTAAGTGGATGAAATTTCAGACATTTTGAAGATCATATGGTACTGATACAGTAGAAAGAGTATGATTTTATCTTACAATTCATAACTGATTCTTCATAAAGATCATTAAAGTACATCAGTTGCTATAATGGTAAATGATGGAATAGTCCATCGTGCGTATTAATGATTTCTATCTATGGCTCTTTAGTGGATGTAAATGCCCTGCAATTAATCTGACTGATTCACAAAAGAGCTATTTCCTAAGTGACCAGACTATACAGTGCAATGCACTTAGAAAAACATTGTTAATTCTTTTGTGTGTTTGAAGTCTGGGATGCTGAAAGGAACCTCGATTAATAAGTATACCTTTCAGTTGCATTCTAACTGTTGTATATTAGCTGTGTTAAAGACTGTGGAAATTATGATGAATGTTCAAAGAATGAATGACATTGTGATACACTGGTAACGGGCATTATCTGCCTTCCCTGATTTATGTAGCGTCTATTCCTTTAGGGGTTGAGGGGCCTGCCATAAAATGGTATTTGTTTATCAGCGCTATTCGTTATTAGGGATCGAATATTTTCTTTAGTTTCTTATGGACATTTTCTGTGTACTGTAAATGGAGATGGGAGATTTTCCAAGTACAGGAAACTCTCGTTTAAATGGCACCTAAATATCCGGAATTCTCTATTAACCGGCAAAATTCTCACTCCGAAAACAACACCTCAATAACCGGCAGTGTTGCCGAGTCCAAGTCTCCCGCGGTGGTTGAGTTAGTCAGTGGGGGTAGTTCTCCAAACTGCCACTACTCGGCTTCTTGGCACTGTCAGAAGTCAGAACACCTCAATAACAGGAGTCTGACTCTCCCGCGCTGCCGGTAGTCTCTTCTGATCCGCCATTTTACAGGGGTACTGTGTGTCTCCCACGCTGCTGGTAGTCATTGCATTGCATTACCCTCAACTGGCAATACTGTACTTAATCAAGCATCTTCCACCATCCATTTAACACAACATTCTGTAGCTGAGTACCCAATTACTGTATACTGCACATTTCTTGATTTTTTAACTTTTCTTTGTTAAAAATAGCCTCGGTAGATAACCCTCTCCGTCATCCGGAATTTTTGGTCAACCGGCAACACGCCGGTCCCGTTGGTGCCGGACACCAAAGAGTTTCCTGTAAAACCTTAATGCTCTTAACATATTGTCATTTGGGAGGCAGTTCAAATTATAGAAGTCATGCAAGTTGATACAGGTCCATGGGATATGAACATTTTATTTAATCAGCGGGATGTGTGGCACATGGGGAAATCCATCAACATGCCTCAACGTCTTCAAACCAAACTACTGGGATATCCACACGGTAGAATTTCTGTTTGCCTGATGGGGAATACATATTTGCTCCTCATTGGAATGCATCCCATTTACCCAAGTTCAAGGAGCTTAGACGCAGATTGACAGAGCCAAGGCTCAAGGCTCCTCAAGTGTGTGCAAGAGCACACTGCCAAATTTGCCAAAGAATTTCTGTTCACTGGTTCTGTGATCTGATTGATTGAAAGGACAATACTGCACGTCTACACAGTCATGAACACAATTGAGAAGAATTTCCACAGGGTTCTCCCAATCCCCCGCTGTATATTCAGCGAAAATCAGCAGAATAACTGGAGAAGTGGCATGTTTTTAGCCGTTTTCACCATTCCGCCAGCGGTTCCACCAATCTCCTGCCAGAGAACCACCTGTGGAAATTCCAGGGACAGATTTTTTTTTTTAAAATGAAGGATTTTAAACTATATCTAGATTTCTGGTATGTTACGTATAAGAAAAAAGAATTAGGGATTAAACCTTAAATTAGTCTGTGAGCTAAAGGCTTCAATGTCCGAAGTGACAGCTCTCGTAAACCTCCCTTTTAGAGAATCTAAATTTAGCTACGGTTCAAATTGGGCTGTAAAGGTATTGTAATAATTAGTTACTCTGATGTGCTTTGAGCTCTTGCCATTAGCACCTAACCTGAGAAACCCTGGGAGCCAAGCATAGCTGTCACAAGAATATCTAAAGTTGAGGCTGGATTATGAAAATTTGAAGACACAGGTTTTGGCAGAAAGTGGAAATGCCTACCAGAAGGTCAGTTCTATGTTTTATCATTAACAGCATACAGTTCACTTTGCCAGCATACACTGTTTACTTGGAGAATACAACTTTACATTTAGTCATATTACAGGAATGCAGCTGAAACTGCTTTGATGCATCTAGGATTAGCGCAAGATGCTACTATTTAGTATGTGTCCATAAATTTATTAGTTATTCTACCACCAATTACATTAATGAAGAGAGTCTCGTCATACCTGGTTTTGGTAATGTTCAAGAATTGTGATGGTTTATTAGTTGCCAATATTGATCTGTTAAATTTACCATGCTGAAAGATTCAATGTCAGGTTAAAAGTTGAAAATCAGTAAGTTAGGAGCAAGAAATTTTCTTTACACAACGGGATATAGTCTTGTAAAATAACTTACTCAATTGTCAATGAAGTAGGCAGTACCATTGAGTGTAAAAGGCAATTCGATGTACTTCTGGAGTGAGAAGGGATTTCGAGTGATAGTGAGAAAGTAATTGAATGGGGTTGAGATCTATCCAGACAGGATGGTCTTGCTGGGCATAGTGGTCTTTCTCTTCCTAAAAAAATCTTTTGCTACAGATCACCTCTAAATTACTGATGTTTATAGATATTTACTGGGAATTTTGAAAGTGAACTTTGAAAGCTGTTGGAGCAAAATAGGTAAATATTGTAATTTACAGAATTTCTTTTTATGTTTTGGATCTTCTGTCTTGATGAAACAGTTGGAATAAAAAAAAGCTACAGAGAGAATAATATAGTTGTCCATCAGGATATAATTATATAATCAAATCACTTGAAACAAAAAAGGTAGACTGATTATCTGCAAGTGAGGAGCAGCTGTACCAACACACAACTTGAACTGAATACTCCACTATCAAGGGTCAAGAATTTCCACAGATCTGAGGTCTGGGACCTGCTATTTTTAGGTTTGGACTTCCAGATTACATTCCTTTATAAGTGCATTTGCCCAGTTGATACATAGAAAGAGATGAGTGTAAACAAAAATATTCATTTGTGACTAAGATTAGCAAGTACTGTATTGATATAAAGAGCAAGTGGGGATATAAAACAATCAAAATATATGAAATACAACCAGAATAAGGAAAATGAATTCTTAATATAATCTGGGTTACCATAGCTAAAAAATGATTTTCATGCAATTGTAGGATCTGGATCAGGAGGTTTATTTAAAGGCTGTTTTTGGACCAGTAACTTATTTTTGATCCCCGATTTATGTAGTGTTCCTTCACAGTGCTGTGTTGTTTTTACCAGAAAATGCTATGTAAAACTTTATTTTGAAACTCCTTCATGTTCTTCGTTGTGTTGTCTTCTGCCTCCAAACTACTCACTTCTGATTTCCTCTTTCCTTCACCCTCTCCTCCCCTCCTCCCCCTTTGCCTCCAAGATGAGATAATTGACCCGTGCTTTGCACCTCCATGAGGAAACTTTCTCATATTCCCAAGAAAATTCCAAGTTAACTGGCCAGTCCTCGAATGCAGCCAGTGGCTAGGGCGGTATATTGATTTATCAGCAACATTTGTCAAAGATCAGGAAACTGGTGTGTCATTTTGTTGTTTTTAGCAGGAGATTTCTAGATTATTGCGTATCTCATTTAATCTTTCTGCAAGATGTGACTCCACTAGGTACCAGGATTGTGTATACGGTAGGGGGTGTGAGGTGAACTGAATTTCAAATGAATTGAGCCCGTTTCGATGACTTCAGATGCAAACAGTGGAGGGAGGTGAGGGGAGACTGCTCCTGAGGTATCTACAACTTGCGAGAAAATATTGGCCTTGACGAGCCTTATCTGTTGCCGCAAAACAGTCGTTCAAGCCTATTTGTATTTCTCATGCTAGAATGATGAAAAATGAGCTTGCTTTAGCGCAATAGGTACTGAGTACTGTGTGGAATAATACCACTGGGATGCTACTTGTTGCAAATCCCCATTTCTACCCTATTTAATAAATCGCCTCACTCAATCAAAGTATACCTGTGGCTCTTGGTATAACTGGATGACGTGTATAGACTTCTTTTAAATCCATGGCCGAGAGATTTGTTTAGGCCAGATTTCAAGCACCAAATGAGCGTGGGGAATGATCGCTGTGCCCGAAGATTGAGGTCCAAGGATCTCAAGAGATTGGTCCTAGGGCTTCATCAAAATAGTTGCATTTTTATGTAAAACGTATGTTACGAGGTCAAATTTCTACCCCCATGTGTTGGAATATATGGATTGTTCACATTGGAGTCTGGCTGTATCTGGTTGATTGATTATATTTGTTCCCATTTGACTAGGACATTAAAACCATAGAGAATGTACTTCGTAGAATCAGCAGGATAATGCTGGAAATTTATAATTATGAGGAGAAACTTGAGATACTGGGATTATTTCCACAACAGCAGGGAAGACTAAAGAAATTTAATAAGGTTTTTAAAATTATGATGGGATTTGATAGGCCGAATTGGAGAAAACTATTTCCTTTCTTTGGGGAGACGGTGATGATAGGTCATCAATTTAAGATTGTTGTTAAGAACACTCATCTGGTAATTAAAATATAATAAGAAAGCTGATTGTTAAGAGCGTGACAACATGGTCAAGAATATGAGTTACAAAGGAACTTAAGAAATAGTCATGTTTGAAACTGTCAAGAACAGAGGTTAGAAGAATGCACTCGTGGCGCTTTTCTTGGAATTAAATTAACTTTACCTGCATTCTGTACTCATTAAGGCACGTTCAATGGGTTTATGCCCTGTTGAGGCTGACGAATAGTCTGTCGGGGAGATTTTTGTCCTTAGCTTTTTATCTGGTTCTGTTTACTATCAGCTCGCCACTCCTACCATCACCTCTGAAATCAATAACTGTCTAATTATTAGTTCTGCTGGCTCCGACAAATTTTTGCCATCAGCACCACAATCAATCAGGCTTGTTCCCAGGCGGATCCTACAGCTCGAAACACTGCTGGGCTAATTGTCAAGTAATTTGGAACCAACAGACGATTTATGTTCATAATTAATTTTAGTAGGGATTCGTACTGGGAGGAATAAAACTCAAACTCAAGGCTAATGTGTGTAGGCCACAGGAAACAATATATTAATGTTACTTTTACAAGTAAAGGATAAAGAAAACATGTCTATTACTTCCTATTCAATTCTGATTATAGCAGAGAAAGTAGGAGACTTCAGTGTTATTTTAACTAGGACCAGCACTAATTGATGAAGAGATTAATTGTTTTCACAGCTATGAATTTGTGTTTTGCAGTATTTACATCATTAACCAAGGCGTAACTTTTGTACTGGGAACAGATCCTGTGCACGAGGACTGAATGCTGCAATGTCTTCTGTGATGTGGCTTTAACAGCTAGTTTATTTTTAAAAAAAACTATACTTAAGGTTGCTCTTTACTTTTCGTTCACCAAACCATTAAATGCCTTGAACCACTGCTCTCGCCGTATCCTGAGAGCCACGCTAAATGCCACATGAACACTCTTGACCTCTTATTCGCTGCTCACAATGCGGTCTCTACATTGGGGAGACCAAACGCAGATTGGGTGAGCGCTTTGCAGAACACCTTAGTTCAGTCCGTAAGGGTGACCCCGAGCTTCTGGTTGCCTGTCATTTTAATTCTCCGCTCCACTCCCACTCTGACCTCTCCGGCCTCTCTCTCTCTCTCTCACATGGCAGCTGTTGATCATTCTGCCATTGCCATTTACACTTCATCTCGAGTCATCTTTTGTTTCTTAACTTGTCCCATTACCATCTCCTTTTGCCTCGCACCATCATCCCTTTCGTCTCTTAATCTCTCCTGCCTTCCATCCTATCTCAGACCTTCCCTTTTGTTCTTTCCTCCCCTCCCCCTCTCCCTGCCCCTGCACTTGCTTAAAAACCTGTTCCATCTCCAACATTTTCCAGTTCTGACGAAGGGTCATCGACCTGAAACGTTAACTCTGTTTCTCGCTCCACAGATGCTGCCTGACCTGCTGAGTATTTTCAGTTGTTTTATTTTATATTAAATGCCTTCATTCTTCTGATGTTGGAAGTTCTTCGACTGAAGTGACAATGCTACAGTGACATTATTGACCACCTTTAGCAATGTATTTTTTGGTTTCCTTCAATAATATGAAATCTGTTCTATTCTCTAGCCAATGGCCCTGATTTCCATAGGCCACACAGCAGACGAGAGGGTAACCAGCCAGCCTGCTGTGAGGACTCTGCCAGGGCTGCTCAAAGCCAGATCCGAGGTGGCGCACAAGAGCAGACGAGGAACCATTCTCCCTTTCTTTCTCTTGGACAGGGAGCTGACTTGAGATTAACAACTCAACTATGTGTGAGCTTGAGCCGGCATCCCACCACTACAGCATGTTAGTGCGCTAATGTGGCAGGCCCACTATGCAGTATTCAGAACTAGTTTGAGTAAAGTAAAAATATTAATAAAGGAAGAACGAAAGACTTGCATTTCTATAGCACCTTTCACGACCTCAGGATGTCCCAATGCGCTTTACAGCCAATGAAGTACTTTTGAAGTGTAGTCACTGTTGTAATGTAGGAAATGCAGCAGCCAATTTGTGCACAGCAAGGTCCCACAAACAGCAATGTGATAATGACCAGATCATCTGTTCTTTTTAGTGATGTTGACTGAGGTCTGAATATTGGCCAGGACAATAGCGCCTCTGATCTGGCTCCAAGCAGCACTGGCAGAGTCCTCACAGCAGGCTGGCCAGTTAGCGGTTACCTTCTCGTCTGCTGTGTGGCCTGGGGAAATTGGGCATTGGCTAGAAAGTAGAACAGATTTCATATTATTGAAGGAATCAAAAAAATACATCGCTAAAGAAGGTACGTTATTACTTGTAACATCAATAATGTTACTTTGAAGAATAGGTTACTCATGTCTACTGATACTTTTAGGGCCTATAAAAATATACAAAGTAGTTAATTCTAGAGCACTAGGTAGATCATCTTGATTTGAATTTGGGTTGGTAATACAGCGGAAAAATAATCAGTGTAAGATATACACAAAATAATTGTGTTTAAGAGTGCTGTGCGTATAATGTGGTAAAATTTTCATTTTACTAGGGTTCACCTCCAGAATGATTGCTTAGCTAGTTGTGTGCTGTTCTGTGGTAGCCGTGGCAGTCTCATTTTGAAGTTGGCCACTGCATTAATACAAACATGATACAAGTGCCCATAATGTTTTGAAATTGCTTTCTGTATTTGTTCATGTGACATTTGAGATTGGGGTTTTGTTAGGCATATCGGTGAAGTTGTTAAAATCTGAATGACTGCAAGCACTCAGTTATAAGTTTGTCATATTATAAACACGCATATGGTCAGTGTGAACAGGCTGATGCTTGGTTCGGAGCTATAGATCGAGGTCACCAACCAACTATAGTAGCTTACTCCAATCCTGTAATTAGGCTTTATAATTGGATTTTTAGGTCTGAATTCAGCAGAAGTGATTCACAAGTAGATACCGAGAAACTATTTCCTTTAGTGGGGGAATCCAGAACAAGGGGGCATAATCCTGAAATGAGAGCTAGGCTAGGCCAAGAAGCAGTTTTTCCACACAAAGGGTAGTGGAAATCTGAACTCTTGTCCCCCAGAAGGCTGTGGATGCTGCGGATCGATTGAAATTTTCAAGACTGAAATTGATAGTTTTTTGTTCGGTAAGGGCATCAAGGGATATGGAGCAAAGGTGGATAGATGGAGTTGAGATACAGATCGGCCATTATCTAATTGAATGCCAGAACAAGCTTGAGGGGCTGAATGGCCTACTCCAGTTCCTACGTTTCTATGTTCAAAGCAATTGATAAGATAGCTGAGGGAAAGATGATGGGGAAAATAGTTATCTTCAATCTTGTTTCTGACTTTTATCGCCTGCATTACTTTGGAAACCTTAGGCTGGCTACCTGACACACACAGTATTCTTGCTCATGCACCTCGAGAAAAGCGACCCAATAACCAGGGGTTTATATCAATCCTATAAGGCTGCAGAGAATGAATGACCGACTGCATCGCTGGTACGAGTGAGTAAAATAACTTCACTCCCGCATAAGCAAGTACTCATATTATTTTGTTGAAATAAATGACAGGAAACATGTTTTATGCATTGAATGTAGATTTTCTTGAAGCACTTTCATTGGATAGTATTTTCCCAGCTACCACAGTGCGTATTTTTTTTAAACACTGGTTCCAGTCCTTTACTTACACCCTTTATCTCCTGCCTGCCTTCTAATGGTGCTACCTTACAGTGGCAGAGCCGAGATTAATGACTTACCCTGTTGAGGAATTATGGGCATGACCCTGTGTCCCACCTCTCTCTGGCTCGTTTTGGATTTTCAACATTCTCTGGATCTGTGCCAACTCTCTGTTTCTTACACTTAACTAGTTACCAAGATTGGTCCGTGCGTTGACCAACGTGTTAGAGTTGAGGTATATTGCTTGCAAATTCTAAGAAAAGTGTACTTTGTTGAAATCAACTTACTGGATGTATTTACTTTAATTCTTTTCAATTTATTTCCATTTTGAAGAGCAGTTCATGGTGTTTTTTTTTACAGCAGCATGTCACTAGGAAGCGTAGGTTAATATTTCATGCTGTCACTTTTTTTTCCTGCTCTTGCAGTGATGGAGTCGGATGTTTATGTGGCCTGGCCAGTTGAACCCTTGTGTTTCTAATCATAACATCACCTTTGGAGAATAGTTCTGTGTCAAATTTTAGTTTAGACCTTTCACCTCTTCTTCTCCTTTAATTTCATGCTGAAAAAACAGCATAATGAGGGGTTTACTGACCCAATTGGAAGTTTTAATAAAACCTATTAGTGCTAAAAGTTGTGCCTTAAGGAAACAATTACTAAAAGAAACCCAGCTTGGTGCTGGCCTAGGTAATGGACCTTCCCATTAAATGTTTCCAGATTGGTTGTTTAACTCTTGCACTACCTTCTTTCTGCTGTCAGGGCTTTCACTGCAGTAACTCTGTCTACAAAGGTGCACTATTGAGCAGCGATGTTTTAGTAACTGGAGTATCAAACTGATATGACTGGCACCACTTTATGCACTGAGGTTGAACTGTGGCTTCGACATAGGACTCGTGGCTACAGACATGAGCACTGCAACCCAATCCGCAGGTTTAATCGCAACCTTTTCTAGTTCCAAACCAGCACTCTTGATGAACAATAACCAAACTAGGTTGGTGCCAGTTAATATTGGTTTGTCCCTGCTAGAAACTGTTGGACTAAAAATTATGTTTGCTGATTATTGGTCTTAATAAATAATAGACCTGGCACAAAAGGGTATTTTTTCAGTCATTGGCGGTTTTCTGTCAAACCTTCAGTAATATAAGTACTTCATGCTGTGCGTTTGCCAATTTATAAAGTAGTGGGAATTCAAAGAAAATCCGAGGAATCAATAAGAAATGGCTAAAGGGTATGAAGCAGCAGGTACTGGTTAGAGGAGTAATATCGTGGTAGGGGAGGGGGCAGTACCGAGTGGAGTGCCCCCAAAAATTGGTGTTTGTACACCCAATGTTTTTAATTTACACAAGTGACCTGGATTCAGAAGCTCAATGCAACATTCACAGAGATACCAAACTACATGGGGCAGTCAGATTTGAAGAGGCAGTCAAGAACCTACAAAATGTGGGTACGTGTAAAAAAAAAAACTGCACATTGGAAGAAAGAATGGTTTTATGTAGTTAAAGCTGAAGTTTAGAGATATCTAGGGGTGCTGGTAGACGGCCTTTTATTTATGTAGTCAATCCAGCATGCAGCAATCAACAAAGCACATAGAATGCTGAACTATGTAGCCAGATCAGTTTTGAGTAGAGTACAAGTCGGAGAATGTCATGCTGCAGCTGTTTTGGTCAGACAACAGTTTGATTACCATAGAGGTTTGCAAAGGTCTGTACTTGGTGCAATTGGCTCACTGGTATGCAAATTATAAATCAGAGCACCAAAATCTGTTGGTATCTACAGTGTGAAATACAAGCAAATGAATGGGGACATTGATTTAAATTTTAAATGAGGCACCATGGCAAGTAAGCAGCCTCCAAAGAGAACTTTTGGACAGTCCTGCTATAGAGTGATGGTATATGGCAAAAAAAATTACTCGTCTAAAAGACCGCAGGAAGGAGGGACGATTAAAAGGCTGCCTTCTTGGGGCACGCATGACTGAGCATCATAATATTTTGGAAGTACTGTATTAGTTCCAGAGGTAATGCACTGCAAATAAACCAGCCATAGTCCCCACATATTATTTAAAAACATATCTGATGGGGAGGAGGGAAATAAAAATATGGTTCGTGTACCTTCTGACTTCAGGAGTGCATAAACCCTATTGCCCTTGAATGGTTATGTTGCTGACACATCTGACAGATTTAAGTTGTTTATTTTGTACTCAAAATATGAAAATTGCTGCTACGTTTAAGCTTGGCACTGGCCATTTTGGCATGGCATATAAGGAACTATTTAATTTCATGTAATCTATAGCCAAAAGGGAAACGTACGAGAATATACGGAACGGCAGACCTAACTGCAACCTTTTACGTTGGAAATTTCCAGGTTTGCATAGCAAGTACACTACAGGAATGCTGGCCTCCTGTTCTGCAACATGTCTTTTTTATTGTGTTCTTGGGATGTAGATGACCCTACCAAGGCAGTATTTATTATCCCGAGTTGCCCTGAGGAAATTGTGGAACTGGAGTCAACGTGTCAGACTGACCAGATAGGAGTCATTAGCGGATTTCATGGTACCTTCTGATACTAGCCCACAAATTACCCGATTTATTGATTTCAGTTTCACGACTTGCAGTGCTGAAATTTGAACTAATGACCTTTGGGTTCCTAGTCCATAATCACAAGGCTATCGGACACCCTGGTTGGCATGTGACAAAATTAGTCTTGTAAAAACTTTCATGCTAACTAGCCATCTAGGCTAACTTATTCTGGAGCAATAGTCGAGTGCGATTCCTCATGAAATCATTGATACCGTCTTGTATTTTGTATTTATAATGTCTGTGTGTTGCTGCTGACTGGTATCACTCCTGAACCTCCCAAGGCAGATGGTAAGTTTTGGATAAAATCTCCTTTTTAGAGGCTCAGATTTGTCCCAGTCCTAGTTAGTACATGTTGATTTACACACGAGAAAGTCAACCCCATCAGGTTTAATGTATAAAATGTGCATCCCATTTGTCATCATGTCAAGTTTGGTATGTTTTTGATTTATTCAAATGGTTCGGTTATTGTTTCCATGCATTTACTTATCCGGCATTAGTGGACGAGATTTGTTGACAACAATAATTCAAAAATAATGACCCAAGTATAACAAGACCTAAAGTTTAGTTTCCTTGGATCGTGTTAATGCATTTTTGATTTTTTTTAAATATAAATATCAATGATAATTGAGCACTTTTTGTAAAATGTCCTTTTTTTTTAAATAAGGTCACTATTTTATATTCTTCCTTTAGGTTATTTCGTTATGTGTGTGTGTGTGGAGGAGGTGATGATTGGGACAGAATGAAGATGAATGGTTTTCAAGAGAACCTTGTTAAAATTCTGGACTGTGCAATGCAGAGGCACAAAAAGTGTTCCGATAGACTGAGGGGTACAAATATGTGATGCCTACAACAAGATATTATTGGCTATTAACATTTTTAGATGACAAAAAGGCCATCAGGCCCAAACAAGTCCTTCCTTTTTATAGATATGCTATCAAAAGTGTTATTGATGAAGTACAGGAAACTCTCTTTACTGGCACCTAAATAACCGGAAATCTCTCTTAACCAGCAAAATTCAGGAGTAGGTTCAGGTAAGTTTTACTTCATATTAATGGCCGTGTAACCGGGGTTCCTGCAACAGGGACGCCTGGATCTGTGGCTGTGTACGGGGCTCTCGTACCTTGGTAAGTATACCTCTCTGTAATCCGGACTTTTTGATCAACTGGCACCACGCCGGTCCCGTCGGTGCCAGATAAAGAAGAGTTTCCTGTAAATACATTTTGAATTTAGTATGTAAATTTACATGTTCTGTAAAACCCATAATTTTTTTGATAGGATAATCAGTAATTTCCATTTTCTTAAAATGTGATTTCTCCTTAAATTGTCTTGGGGTGCTTAAGAGGAAATTGGTTCTTGTTTGATTTTTAGGCAGCAGTGCTGTAAATGAATGAAGTGGTTTAGGTTTGCCATTTGTATGTGGCTAGCGTTAACCAAATCTCAACTTCTCCCTCTCTGCTGATACTGCTTCCCAAAAACCAGTCCTCCTCCCAAAGGGAAACCGAATCCTCAGCACTAATGCACCGAAGCATGTGGCCTGGAAAACTCTCGTCTCATTGCACACTTAAACTAGGGTGACCATATTTTCTAAACAAAATCTGGAGATGCACAGTAAAGTAGCCAGGACGGAAAATGTAGGTTGCGCAATGTAAATTTTTTAGCAGCCTATATTTTAACAGTTGCACAGATACATTAGAAATGCAAAACAAATGTGCATATAGTTGGCGCGGATGTGACGTCACACTATTGAAGCGCATTCAGACACCGTTTTATAAATAATGCAATAACACTCTTCAGTCCATTGACCTGAAACTGTGATTCTGTCTAACAGTATGATATGCATATATTCCAATGACTCATGGCTCTAGTCTACTCGGGGATGTTGTTTGCCCGGGGACACAGTACCTCATCCGGGGACTGTCCCTGGAAAACAGGGACGTATGGTCAGCCTAACTTAAACAACTCCAGATAAGTAAGTGTCTTTCTTTTGCATCGTTTTGAGAGTACAGTTCCTCAACTGGAGAAAACTGCTCCACATGCTGCAGGCTTTTTGATGGCTGTAGACGTTCTGCCTGATGGTTGCAAGGCTTCTGGAGTTGGATCAGGCTTCTCGATGCTCCTTCAACTCATGGAGGCTTTTACCCATCGGCTTTTTCAGCTTTTATCATTTTTTGGGGGCGAAAATGTATTGTTTCCCTCTCTTGCTTTGACTATATATCGGAAAAAAGTCATTTGCAGTTTAATGGAAAGCTTAACCAGAGTGAAATAATTCATGTACGTGGAGCCTACTTTTCAAATGGGAATATTTAGAGCCACCAAAGTTTTGTTGACTCTGGTTGCGTGGAACAAATATAATTGCCAGTTTTCTCTCTCTACTTCTAGCAGGGCTGCTGAATGCTGATCTGGAGTAGGAACGCTGGCCAATTTCTGCCTGCCCCGCCCCCCTATCCTAATCCAGGGGTGCTAAGGGCAGCTTTACAACCGGCTAGGGTGAGATCAGTGTGCTGAACGCAAGCCATGGGATCATACCTTGCTCATATGGCTCGACTGCTCACCTGGGAAATTCACTGAACCAAAAACCTATTTTTCCGTCATTTTATTGAAAAAGAACTTAAATCCATTTCCTGAAATTGTAGAGGTTTCTTCATATTTCCTGTGCACCCTTCATGAGCTTTGCCCAAATTTCTGTACTGTTAACACACTCCCATGGCATCAGAAATTTCTACTTTTGGGACTTCCTTTTGTTAACTGCCTGAACCATCTTTCCATCCCTAAGGGCACAAAACATTCTAAACTGAGCCTCTTTCCATAAATAGCTTTTTTTAAAGCCCTACCTTTTGTGCAGAGTGAGAGTCTATTTGGAAAGGGAAATCGTGTTTGACAATTTTATTGGAGTTTTCTGAGGATGTAATTAGCAGGGGAGATAAAGGGGAACCAGTGGATATAGTATATTTGGATTTCCAAAAGGCTTTCGATAAGGTGCCACATAAAAGGTTATTACACAAGATATGGGGTTGGGGGTATTATAGAGGATTGGTTAATGGACAGAAAACAGAGAGTAAGGATAAATTGATCTTTTTCAGGTTGGCAGGCTGTAACTAGTAGGGTGCCGCAAGGATCAGTGTTGCGGCCTCAGCTATTTACAATCTATATTAATGACCTAGATGAAGGGACCGAGTGTAATGAATCCAAGTTTGCTGATGATACAAAGCTAGGTGGGACAGTAAGCTGTGAGGAGGACACAAAGGGGGAGAAATTCGCTGGGCTGCGCCACCAGTTAGCGCCTAAAGAGGCCACTCAGTGGCTTTAGTGCCACTGGCCATGCCTCCCGCGATATTTAGCTGGGGCGCTAATGGCGGCGTTAGCCTGTTGCGCTGCGCCGCCACAGATGACGTCATCGGTGTGCGCAGCGCCCCGCTACCGCCCCGATCGCGATATTTGGCAGCGATCGCCTCTGTAGCGCCGCTCGCTAATCGCGCCCGGTTCACGGGGTCTACCTGTGGCGGCAGTGGCGCAAATTAAGGTGGAGGTGCGGGGCGGCTGTTTTTTTCGGCGGCCGCCTGCCAGCACCTCCGTCCCCGGCCTCCTGTTCTCCCCCCGCGGCATTGCCGGCTGTTTTCCGAGAGCCCGGCACTTCTCCTCGGTGCCGGGCTCTGTTGCCAGCACTCGCGATCGTTCATCGCGCTGGTGCAGGCCCCTCCCCCTTAAGAATGGGAGGAAGGCCTGCAGTACCGCAGCGCAGCGTGTGGCGCTGCAGCACGTTGCGCTGCGATATTCAGTTTCAGTGCCCTAAGAGGGACGCAGAGCGCCTCGAGCCTCGCCCCGTGTCCCTCTTGGGGCGCTCGAGCTGAATTTCCGGCGATCGCTGCTGCTCCGATCGCAGTGCAAAAACCAGCGCCCAGGCGAGCTTGGCGCCCCGTTTGTGACTCCACCCAATTTCTCCCCCAGAGAGTCTGCAAAGGGATATCGATAGACTGAGTGAGTGGGCAGTAAGGTGGCAGATGGAGTATAATGTCGGGAAATGTGAGGTTATTCACTTTGGTAAGAAGAATAGAAAAACAGAATATTTTTTAAATGGTGAGAAACTTTCAAATGTTGGTGTTCAGAGAGATTTGGGTGTCCTCGTGCAAGAAACACAGAAAGCTAGCATGCAGGTACAGCAAGCAATAAGGAAGGCAAATGGCATGTTGGCCTTTGTTGCAAGGGTGTTGGAGTATAAGAGTAAGGAAGTCTTGCTACAATTGTACAGGGCCTTGGTGAGACCACACCTGGAGTACTGTGCACAGTTTTGGTCTCCTTATCTAAGGAAGGATATACTTGTCTTGGAGGCGGTGCAACGAAGGTTCACTAGATTAATTCCTTGGATGAGAGGGCTGGCCTATGATGAGAGATTGTGTAGAATGGGCCTCTACTCTGGATTTTAGAAGAATGAGAGGTGATCTCATTGAAACATACAAGATTCCGAGGAGGATTGACAGGGTAGATGCTGAGAAGTTGTTTCCCCCTGGCTGGAGTGTCTAGAACTAGGGGGCATAGTCTCAGGATAAGCGATAGGCCATTCAAGACTGAGATGCGGAGGAATTTCTTCACTCAGTGGGTTGTGAATCTTTGGAATTCTCTGCCCCAGAGGGCTGTGAATGCTGAGTCTTTGAGTATATTCAAGGCTGAGATAGATAGATTTTTGGACTCATGGGGAATCAAGGGATATGGAGATCGGGCGGGAAAGTAGATTTGAGGTCGATGATCAGCCATGATCTTATTGAATGGCGGAGCAGGCTCGAGGGGCCATATGGCCTACTCCTCTTTTTCTTATGTTCCTATTTCTCTTGGGGGCAACACAGTAATGCTGGTTATCACACGGAATGCAGCGATTCAAGAAGGCGGCTCACCACCACCTTCTCGGGCAATTAGGGATGGGCAATAAATGCTGGCCTTGCCAGCGCCGCCCACATCCCAGGAACAAATAATTAAATATATATTTCTGCATATTTTGTTTTGCCTCCCCATTGTCAAATTGAAAACAATTATTACATATGAGCACAAATGAGAACACTTTCCTTCATCATTACTCCTGTGCCAAGGAGACAAACATTCTACCCCATGAATATCAAAACTAGACTACGCCATTGGCAGCCTATGAAATATGAAGATGCCTGTAAATCATGGTTTATAATCAGCCCAAGTGGTCCACCTCAGTAGCGACGGTGAAGGGAGTCCTTTTCAATAGCTGGTCAGGAGCTCGATGATATTGATTCTATACTTGTAATTCTTGAGTAAGCTGATTGTGGAGGAAATAGTGGATGGAAACCCACATCCTGCCTTCCATTTGGCCCACTGTCCTAGTACACCAGGACACTGTGACATTTAGAAACCAGCTTTGACCTGTGCACTTTTGCTGAGAATCTGCATCATGTAGCTATCAAAGTATACAATATTGTACGTTGAGATGTATTTATGTTGAGACTAATTGGAGCCATGTGCACATGGCTGTCAAATAATGAAACAGACTGCAACCACTATATATTAAGCAGATTAGTTTTTTTAAGTTAAAGACTAAGTGTGTGTATATGAAAGAGGAATCCTCCAATGTGTTTTGCTTCAGAAGAATTTTTTTTTAACTCTCATTTTGAAAGCGAATACACACACAGGTATGTCTCCTTTTATAGGTGCAAGATTAATGGTGTTAACCAGCTCAGATGCACTGCTTTAAAATTTGAGAATATATTCCTATGACATAACTCCGATGTATCAAGCAAAGGCCAGTAGTTGCAGGGTTAAGTGAGGCAGACGTCCAGCCAGCTGGCTACCATTTGTGGGCTTATTTGTTTTACTGGCTCGTTTCTTCTCCTGATTGGTTTATCAGTAAACTCCATGAAGTTTACAGCCTCTGAGGTGTGCTGTGGATTGCATTCAGGCAGCTGGCCTCTGATCTCAGTAGTCATTTATCCCCTTGGGGTAGCTATAATCACATTCTTTTATGTTGTATAAGCACTTTATAAAACGCTTTCTATCTTGACTTGAGGGTTGGCTATGGGAGCTGCTGGTTCAGTGCAGGAGGGGACTCTTTCCACCCCCCCCCCCCCCCCCACACTTATTTATGTAGGCACATTCCCCATTTGTTACCATTGCCCATTGAAAACATTGCAGGCACATGCTTTTCTAGAATAGGAAACTTGGCCTGTAATGTGTTCTAGTTGTGGAGGTGACATACTGTAAACTTTCTGCTTGTGTACAGTTAGTACTGAAGTTTCATGGCACTTGGCAAATTTGTTAAGTTTCAGTAATACTGCAATATTTTGACTAGCAACTGTGGGACTTGTGTTGCAATGAAGACTCATTGCATTATCTTAACTCTTCCTCCCTCAGTTTTCCCTTCCTCCTATAGGTTCTTATCTACTCATTGCTTTTTGATTTGCCTCATCTCAATACTTAGGGCTGGATTTTGCGATGGGTCAGCGGTCACAATCGATGGTAGGTCGGGTGGGAAAGTTTTTTTCCCTCAGCGGGTCGGGAACCCGTTGTGTATCTGCCACCACACGCTTTTACCACATGTCGGGTCTGTCGGCGCTGAGCTTTTTGGATTTGACAGGTTGCCCACCGGTTTCCCGTTGTGCCTGGACCTCGTCTGTGAAGCTGAGGCGGGAGGTCAGTGATCATTGCATCAGCTGATGAATTGACAGCTTCAAATGTCAAGTCAAAGCTCCCAGCTGATTGCGAAATGTTCTCTATACCAGTAGCTTCTCTAAACTGCATTTCCACTACAGATTCAGGATGCTGCAAGTCTTTCCACAAGTCTCCATCCAGTCTGACCTCATTATCTCTCCCACCATTGACAGATCATCTCTACTTCACCTGCCATCTTTTCCATCAACATGGGTGCCCTAGAAACTCTCTCACCTTGGTCCTCAGAATCCCACCATGATCAGCCCCAACACCAGCATCACCAGCAGCACCAATAACAATACCAACCTTCTCTGCAATCAACTGATGCTGTACAGGACAGAGGGCATCAGCACCCCAACCACATTGCTGCCTGGGAAGCCAGGGATGGCCTCACCATGGCCAGATTTACTTCACTTGACACTGTACACCCTGGCTGCCACATGATGCGCCAGGTTGGCACCAACCCACACCAACACCATAAAGCACCCCTACAATGTCCAAGCCATTCCTTCCTTTCACACTCATCACCATTGTGGAGGTAGCGTTAAGTCTCGCCATTCACTGCAACCCACTAAGGCACTTCCAAAGGTGCACTCAAATCTGACCAAGAACGCAAAGTGTTGAAAATAAAGGTTTCAATGTTTGACACCACATTAACACAAAGTTTACATGAACATTGCATAAAACATCCAAGTGCCTACCCTTGTGTGTTGTTAGTTGGTATGATTGCAATAGGGTGAGTGTGAGGGGTGGCTAGAGATATGGGGATGTGGTACTGTAGATAGAGGGGAATGGGTGGAGGTGCAAGGTAAGTTGGTGTGAGTAAGGATGTGCAGGAGTAGGGTAGGGAAGGCAGAGTGATGGGGATGTGATGAGAGGCACAGCAGAATGAAGTTATGTGGCTTTGTACCAATGTTTCGTGATCTGCTGAGATCATCTAAACGTTTTTGCCACTGCACCCAGGTCCTCCTGACCACATCCCTGCTTGTGCCCTTCTCTGCAATGTGCAGCCAGGCTGCGTAGATCTCCTAAGAAGGTCTCTTCTGCCCATGGGAAGGGAAGAGAACCTCCCTGCGTGCTGTGACTCCCTCCATAAGCATATGGAGGGAGTCATAGGAGAGTCTGGGTGCAGCCCTGTACCTCTGTGCAGTGCTTGTTAGTGTTTGCAGCACCTCAGTGCTGTAGAACATGGACAGCACAAATCTCAAAAAAAATTTGGCCGTGGTCCCTTTTAAGGAAACCGGCTAATGCCGCATCCTCAAATGACATCATCAGACCTGCTTCCTCTAATTGGCCTCGGAAACGCACTGGGCGGGCTTAACAACCCAATCTTGGGAAATTCATTTCAGAGGCCAGGATGGAGCCAGCAGTGGTGTCGGGACCCGCCACCGACCCACCGTGGTTCGTAAAATGCAGCCTATAATATTTCCAACCTTTGTGGTGCCCTGCACGCGTGAATCTCAATTTAAAAACAGTATGCTGACTTTTAACAAAAAAGTTGAGAGGGAAGTACACCCTTGGGAGAGGCTAGGGGAGGGATTGATGTATGCAGTGGAATCACATACTGACCTTTTACTTCGGTTACGTTCAAATTTAGCTTTGGGGTGTTTGGAATAAGGTCCTTTCTATTATTTGGCTGTAAAATAAATTTGGTTAGCTCCAGCTCAGTTTGTGGTAGGTATAAAACTACAGTAGAGAACTGCTCACAGTACAACACAAATTACCACAAGACTGGCAATCTTCCTCCGGCCATATGGGTGGTTGGTATGGAAAATGGAAACGTTTACCCTGGTGCAGTAGTGGGTGTCCTTTTGAGGGAATGGTTAACACACATTGTTGGGGCGGAGTAGAGAGAGTTTTACTCTTTGCCTGATTCGGGAGTGCTTGATACTGAAGTTGGCAGCAAAAAGTGTTTTTTTTTCTCCCCAGGACTAATATTGATGAGCATAGGATTCAGGACATAATTAAACAAGGGGAGAAGTAAAGTCCAACTGTAATTGCTTATCTCTCAATGAGTTCCAGGTACTAAGGTTTGAAATTGTTTTCCATATATTCACATGGGTCCTATGTGGTGCTTTGAATATTAGTTTCACAGCTAAATGTTGGAGATGTTGTGCTGTGATGATGCAAGCAAAGGAGATCCACATGGAGTTCATCTGCTTCTCATCATTGGGGTTAGTGCAATCAGTCTGTCTTAAGACTGATTTGGTGGCTTGTTCTTTCTTCCCGCTCTCGGGCTCTGTGGAGTATTTATCCCCAGGTGTTCTTTTCCCCCTTAAAGCTTAAAAAAAAATGTTGACGTTATAAATGTACATTCTTGTGCCTGCCAGTAAAATATGTTTTTAATTTCTACTCGTGAGGTAGACTGTAACTCAGTTTTGTCTTCTTGGTGTGAGTAATGCCCGTGAAATTAAAAATCATCGGCCATATTTGCTGCATTTGAGAAAATAATGGGGAAAAATGCCCATTTTTATTGGTGATCCACGATCTGCTAACAACATTGTGGAAATGCATGGTTTAGCAGTGTGTGGCTTCCGTGAATGCGATTTTTATTAGCAAGAGCAAAAAAAAATCTACTTGCGATAATGGTCCTTTCTCAAACAGCTAGTGAGCCGCTTAAGAGTATAAACATCAGATAACTAGAGTGCACAATTTATGTGTGAAATAACTCTGAGAACAGAGGAAAGCCTGATATACAAACAAGGCTGATAAACTGCAATGGGGTGATGTGAGCAAGTTGTTGAAGGGATGGAGGGGGAGGAAGATTGCACCCAGCAATGCAAAGAGACAACGAGTGTGCAGGAAGTCAAGATTATCAGTGACTGATTGGACATTATGGGAGAACAGGGAGATGTTGCATGACTTAAGAGAGAGCACACGGGTAATACAGCATTGCTCAGAGGTAAAGTTACTCTTGGAGCCAAGTAGATGAGGAAGGTTTGGTTTGATCCCCATTCTCTGTTGAGTTAGCCAATATAAGTGGCAAAGTGGTAGATGTGTTACAGTTGGCCCCAGCTCTGGATTGAGGAGGGAAAATTGCTTGGGGTTCCAGCTCATGATTACTGTACAAATACAATTTTTAAAATGTTCTCGTCCTTGGTCTGTGTCGTGTGGAGAAGTCCCATACTCAGATTTAAGCTGAAGGAATGATTATCTGTACTCCAGTCTGTCATTAAGCACATGGTAACATTAGTGGCATCTGCTGTGGGCAAGGCCACAGGCACAGTAGGAACAAATCTCTTGAATACTACCATTGTGAGGAGATGCCTGCTGGCGTTTGCATGTTTAGAGTAGTGCAAGTGCAACTACTTGTCACTAATATCAGTGTGGCAGTGCTGTGCCATTGTGCTGGTCTGCACAAGTGATGGATACTGTGCCTGAAAGCAATATCCCGCAGTAACTCCAACAAAGGACAACTGGCACAGATAGTTGCAGGTACATGTGGTGGGCCTTCTGTATTCCCTGCAGCACCATGGATGAGTCTGCAACCTCGCCACCATGTGCATAAAGGACATATCGGCAAGCAACCACCAGGAGTTTATGGCATATAAATTGAAAATACATTAAACACAAATAACAAAAACTGAAGCACAAGATATAATTAATTCACTTTCTATATCCTGAGGCTGTCGTTCTAATTTATTGTGTCAGTGTCCAAAAGCCAAAGTGGCTGACTTCTAAGATGTGTGCTTAGATGCCTGGATGGCGGGGGAGTCCAGAACCAGGGGTCACAGTCTAAGGATAAGGGGTAAGCCATTTAGGACAGAGATGAGGAGGAATTTCTTCACCCAGAGAGTGGTGAACCTGTGGAATTCTCTACCACAGAAGGCAGTTGAGGCCAATTCATTAAATATATTCAAGAAGGAGTTAGATATATTTCTTAAGGCTAAAGGGATCAAGGGATATGGGGAGAAGGCAGGGACAGGGTACTGAATTTGGATGATCAGCCATGATCTCATTGAATGGCGGAGCAGGCTCGAGGGGCCGAATGGCCTACTCCTGCTCCTATCTTCTACATTTCTATGTAAAAGTAGCGAGGACAATCAAGAACTCCACTGCCACTGGTAGCGCATGCAGCGGGATAATGCTCTATATTAATCAGGTGGCACACTTGAGCCACAAGCTCCCTGTTGAGCTGAGTCTCTTCATGGCCAAGGAGCTGTGTGTGTTGGAGCACACCACTGCCCGAGGTCAGGCGCTCTACGTCTCGTGCATCTCCTTTATCCTCACTTTATCTGCCTACTATAATATAGCTGTCAATTGTTGTTATGCATACGTACCCTGACCAAAAAATCCCTATTGTCTATTGTTCACTTCTGTCAATGCCAGAATTATATCTCCAAATCTTGCCGTTAATTCAGTCACTAATTTCGGGTTGAAAAAGAATAAAATATTAATTTTTCAATTTTACTTTGCAACTGCAAAATGTTGCACGAGTTCTTATCAGCGGCTTTATTAAGCAAAAGTTCTCTTCTGAACTTTTCACTAATTGTTAACCTATTTTTGGAGGGGTAGGAATATTAAGAGTAGTACAAAGCAGGGATGAAATGTCTGTTGGTGTTTTCTACTGTTTGTGTGCCACTGTTTATGCATGTCAATTTTTTTGTGAACAGAGGTAAATATACGGCTTTCTATCGAGAATACTTCAGGTATTCTCTCTAAATGTTTCAAGAAAAATTGACAACATAGACAGTATTTTTGTCATTGGAAAGTCCTGTTGCCATTGCTTACATTTTCAGGTAGTCTTGCAATCTACTGATAATTCGAAGTTGCTTGTTAACTTGAATTGAAAACATACAAAAAATGTGTCCTATAGACCTTAAATTGCTTAATTCGAACTTCTAGATAACTTGAATCCTTTTAAATAAAGAAGTCTTCACATTTACAGAAGTAGACTATATGTGATTTCTAAATAATGTGAAAATGATCCATTCAGTATATGATTTCTAAGTTTCTCAAGATAATGTGAAAATGATCAAATCAAGGTTGTCATAAAATAGGCTCAGCTTAAATGAAATTGCACATGGATCATCATTTAAAAAAAAGGATTAACGTTATGTACATTTTGTGCCTTCCGCAAAATGAGTGTTTTCTATCAGTAAGTGGGCAAAAGTACACTGCATAAAAACCAAAAATGGTATGTATATCTTATTAGAACTGTGTGCCAATTCTTCTTCTTAGGCAGTCCCTCGGAACCGAGGATGATTTGCTTCCACATTAAAAATGAGTTCGCAGGTGACTGATGAGTCCAATGTGGGACCTACAGTCTCTGTCACAGGTGGGGCAGACGGTGGTTGAAGGGGCGGGTGGGTGGGTGGGGTGCTTGGGTTGACGTGCGCTCCTTGCGTTGCCTGCGCTTGGCTTCTGCTTGCTCCCGGCAAAGAGACTTGAGGTGCTCGGCGCCTTCCTGGATGCTTCTCCTCCACTTTGTGCGGTCTTGGGCCAGGGATTCCCAGGTGTCGGTGGGGATGTTACACTTTTTCAAGGAGGCTTTGAGGGTGCCCTTGAAGCGTTTCCTCTGCCCACCTGGGGCTCTCTTGCCATGTCGGAGCGCCGAGTAGAGCGCTTGTTTTGGGAGTCTCGTATCAGGCATGTGGACGCTGTGACCTGTCCATCGGAGCTGATCGAGTGTGGTCAAAGCTTCGATGCTGGGGATGTTGGCTTGAGCGAGAACACTGACGTTGGTGCGCCTATCCTGCTAATGAATTTGCAGGATCTTGCGGTTTGAAGACCAGGACCTCAAACCCGGCACTAAGCTCATGGTCTACAGAGCAGCAGTGATACGTGCCCTGCTGTATGCCTCCGAGATGGACCATGTACAGCAGGCATCTCAAAGCACTGGAGAGGTACCACCACCGCCATTTCTACAGCCCATGTACAGCATTTATGCCCTGAGAATTCACCACCTGTCTATGACACAATTGAATTGCTGAACTAACTCTAATGCAACTTTTTATACTCTCGGGTACTAGTTTCTCGACTGTTGGCTGCCTTACAAGGCACAGTGTATAAATGCATATACTGAGAGATTTCTAAAGCATACAAAACCAGCTGCGAGTGAATTGTTTCTTTTTAACTGTTTGTATTGTACTGGTACTTGCACTTGATGTCAAGGGCTGATCTTCCTTGCACCCCCACCCCTTCACACCACCACCACCCTCCACATGAGTACAAGTCTTGTGGAGTACACCTGAGGTTGTGCTTCAATTCAATTCAATTCAAATCGCTTTATTGGCATGACAAGGTACATCTTATGTTGCCAAAGCATCGAAAAACATTTATGGTTGAACACATAAACACAGATCTATCCATACAGTGTATAAACAGATATATCCCTGAGTGTATAAATATACATTCATATAATTTGTATATACTCTTTTCTTATATTTGGTGGTTGTCCCTGTTTATGGCAAGCTGTAACATAGTGTGCCGCTAAGGTTACACAATTTCTCTCTTCCCCTAGTAGGTATGGGAGTTTTTGGTCGTCATTCAAATTTCTGAATTCCGGGCATATTTTTGTGAATTTTGGGTAGAAATTCTCCGTTAGGCCCTGATATTTTCTACAAGCTGTGAGGAAGTGCATCTCTCTCTCCACCACTCCCTGACTGCAGTGAGAGCATATCCTGTCCTCTCTTGGTAGCCGGGTCTGCCTGTGTCTACCTTTTTCGATCGCCAGGCTATGTTCACTAAGTCTGTACATTGTCAAGGTTTTTCTCAGTTTGATATCCTTTACCATGGTCAGGTAATCAGCCATGCTGTATTGTCTGTTTCAACTAAAGGGACCTGAACTCGCCTATATTGGTCTGAACAATGGTAATGGCTGCCGGTTTCAGTGCGTTCTGGCTGCTGTTTTTAAACTCAAGCCCCAAAGATCCTCCTTGCTGGACCTCCTTACCTGTGTGGAGGTGAGAGGATATTGCTGGAAGCCCTTTTCAGATCTTTCAATCGAAGGGAGCTGGGTGCAACCTGGAAAAGGGGTGAATGCAGCCTAGAAGGCTCACCTACAATGGACACCATTGTGTTTGGGCTTCTGCCAGGTGGAGAACCAGGAAAGGTGGGAGGCCTATTGACGTCACTCCTACCTCGTTAGCGTGGCATCTAAAGTGCGTTGGGCAGGAGGGTTCCACCTGACATAACAGGTTTGCGCTTTTTTTCCCCTCTGCTTTGCACTCTGGGATATAGGAGCACCAGGGGTGCAAAACAGAGAAAGATCAGCCCCATAATTTTTTGGAGGCGGGAACGGCTTATAATCGCTTAAAAAAAAAAAAAAAAAAAAAAAAAAAATTTTTTTTAAATCTTCCATTTTAGGTAACTGTAAAATCTGTAGCAGATCCACTGTAACTTTTTCTCCTCCATTTGTTCTTGGGATGTGGGCAATGCTGGCAAGTCTGAATTTATTGCCCATCTGTAGTTGCGGTGAGAATTACTGGTGGGCTGCATTTCTGAAGCTACTGTTTGTATAACTTTAATGGCTTGGCACTTCAGGGGGCATTAAGTGTCAACCATCTAGTCTGGACTAGAGTCACATGTAGGCCAGGCAGGGCCAGTTCCTTGAAGGACATGAATGAACAATGTTGGGCTTGTATGACAGTGTGGCAGCTTTCATGGTCATTTTTTTTCCTGTTGGTGCCTATAAATTGGGACAGAATCGGGATCCATCAGGGTTTGACCCCTTTTCGACACAGCCGGAAATCCCAGAAGGTTTGAGGGTGCGTTACGATAATAAATGAGTGAGATACGCTTTCATTTATGACCGTGGCAAAGTCTTCTAATTTTAAAATCATTGTCAAAACCAGAGAAACACTGGACAATACAGTAACAGATGTATCTATCTCTAAGTGGCTCCTTCCCCATGATGTCAGCAAGTCCCTGACGTCCAGTTCTGCTGTGGGCATGGGGAAGGGGGATTTGGGGGGTGAGGTGGGGGTGGAGGGGTGGTGGTGGTGGTGGTGGTGGTTCTGGATTTTGGAATGCAGCCGAGTGTAGAGCAATCGATTACATCGCTGAAACTGGCAGAAGGCGTGTAGGGGGATGGGGCTCTGCTCTGCCCAATTGCAGGGGTCTTTAGTGCCTGTTGATGTATTGGGCCTCGGTCTCCTTTTATACCCTTGCAGCTTATGTTAGCCTGCAGGTCGGGTGTCACTAAACACCCTCTAAGGAGATAGAGAACAACAGCTTATAGAGGAGGACTAAAATACGGTGGCGACCCGCACAGTTTATACCTAATCTGTGGGGTACTCCTGAGCCCAAGTGCTCCTGGAGTCCTCTCTCTTTTCCCTAGCCTGCTGTTCCCTTGTTTGGCGGGTTCGAAGCGCCCTAATGCCCCTACCTGGTTCTAACTCCAGAATTTGGGTGGAGAACGATGCACTTTAAATAGACACTCGGAGACAAGTAGTCCTTGGAAAAAGAACAGGTGACAACCAATTTTATTTGCCAAGGTAAGTTCTACCACAAACATAATAAACACACACACACACATTTATAACTATAAATAAAATATGAGAGAGAACGGACACAATGAGAATGTTTACACAGTTTTATCTTTACCAAGTCCAATCCCACCAACCCACTTTCCTACCTAAACTAGACTGACCGTTACAGGCCCTTGGATTATACTCACAGCCTCCTCCCTTGACAGATGGAATTTTGAGTGCGGTTGTGTTGTTGCTGTCGTCGTCGGAATTCGACCTGTGCCTCGGGGTTCGCCGTACCCCGAACCTCGGAGAGAACCTTGCTGCGTCTGGTCGGGTTTTCTTGAAGTTTGGTTTTGTTGATTGCGCTTTCGGTCGGTTGTCGTTGGTTGGTTTGTGCTTGATGGAAAAGGTTCCCGAAATGACATGAGTGAATGCCGTCTTCCACAGCCACTTCGGTCATTGGTGTCTTCTTGTCGAGGTCCCCGGAACGGGAGTCGGTATACGGTACGGCTTCTTGCGGCGATGTTGCGCCGTCTGGTAGCGGAGTAAACCTTCAGTATACCGATTGAGCCTGGGGCCTGATGGTGGATCTTCTCCTCAGCGCGGTTGGAGTTCTTTAGATGTTAGTTCGCCCCAGCTCGTCCCTCCCGGGCTCGTCTTTTCCCTCGGCGTCTTAACTCACTCTCCTGTTCGTTCTTCTGGTAATAGTTCTCTCTCAGCATTGGTCCTTCTTGTGTTCCATATTTATACAGGTAGGTGTGAGGACAGGGGTATTGTTTTGAGTGCACATCGGCTCCTGCAAGTCTGCTGCCCCATTGTGTCAGTCCTGGGACTTGATTAGTTTGGGCCACCTCTTAACTGTAGTGATCCCAAGACTATTGTCCCTAGTCCGAGTTGATTAAGGTGATGATGGCTTGTATTCATAACCCGATTAGGGGTGAGTCACATATTCAAACCCGGACCGGGTGGTCCCCATTGGCCAGGGGTTTCCTCGCTTCAGGTCTGACTCGGTCCCCTGATTGGCCTTTGAGAATGCACTCTGCTTCGATTGGCCGACATCTATGGCTCGCCTCTGAGCCACAGTCCCCTGTATTCGGATGTCACAGGCATATCCCAGCCTGCTTGTCGGGACCCCTGCCTTGGCCGAAAATGTTGGTTTTAAATTGTATAGGGCAATCCAATTTTTGGTAAAACGTGGTTGTGGATTTTCGAACCCTACAGGCGGCACCGGGCATGTTCAATTTTTCAGCCACCCCACCAGAGCCCCACAGTACTGCTAACACAGCAGCAAAGTGCCTGAGTTAAATTCTTCCCCCCTCCCCCGCCCCTCCACTCCCCAAGTGAAGCAGGTGCCCTAGCTAGGCCTGAAATGCCACAGGCGCCTGCCCTTAACATTTAAATGACCCTGACCCCCCAAGCTCAGGGACACCAGAAGTGGGCGGGTAAAAGTTTCGCTCCACTTAAGATCCACACCTTTCAGGGGTTCCCGACAAAGTTACAGGCCCCTCTTTTTAGGTCTGAATTTGTTACCTATATCACACTTCGACAAATCACGATCAAGTATTTTTTAATATATTCATTTAATTCTTTCAAAACGACACCTTTTATAAGAAGTTACAGCTAATCCCTAAATTATGGGCAACTTGCTGTGTGAGTTTGACTCTAAATTACATGCTAATGTTCATTTGTCTTTAAAATTATTTCATGCTGTTGCATTTGGGTTTCACAAAATAATATATTTCATGCACTGGAAAATGAATAACATTTATTTCTAAATCAGTCATGGCTAAAGGTGGTTGTGCTGCTTTTGGATTATTTGTTATTAACATTTCCCTGCTTACTATTGAG
The DNA here is from genome assembly GCF_052327205.1 of Somniosus microcephalus. Taxonomy (NCBI): domain Eukaryota; kingdom Metazoa; phylum Chordata; class Chondrichthyes; order Squaliformes; family Somniosidae; genus Somniosus; species Somniosus microcephalus. The sequence continues at coordinate 16,710,301 of NC_140997.1, read as the reverse complement.
GATTTGTAAGCATTTGCTAATGTATCTTAGGTTTGTGTGTTATGTGACAAAATTAAGCACTTTTGTTAAAGTTTTAGCGTTGGCTTTTTTGCTTATGTGCCATGACAGAATTAATTACAAACCGTTTCACTGACAGAAGTCATGTCTCTGCTTAACTTGGTACAGGAAACTTTGTGTTATCCGGAGGCTAAATGTCCGGCAAGCTCGAGCCACCGGCAAAAATCAGGAGCCGTTTTGTTAGGTTTTTTTTCTTCTCGTGGCTTTTTTTTTCCAACAGGCTCTGCAAAGTCTCTGTAGCTTAGCAACAGCTTCAGAGAGACGCTTCCAAGGTACGGGCCGACTGTTTAGAAGCTGTTGCTAAGCAACAGTGTTTGTTCGATACGGAGATGAAAAGCTCCGTATGCTTCAACATTAACGCTGGTGTGTCCGGCAGTTTTGAGGGAACGGCAACAGCTCGGTCCCGTCGGTGCCGGATAGCGCAAAGTTTCCTGTACAATGTTCTGACATAGGTTTGGTCAGAGGAGGAGCCAAGCCACACAATTCAAATAAAGCATGCTACGTTATTTGTCCAAGTATTTAGCAGTTTTTTGAATTTCACTGTTCTGCAAATTTTGTTTGGATCCTGTTCTAAGAAAAAAGAGTTATAAACAAACAGGACGAACATTCAGAACTAAATTCATCAGAAATGACCATAACTAGCCAGTGAAATTGTCAAATGGAGACACGAGGCCAATGGAGATTCCAAAGCCAGTGCTAACAAAAAATGAGAAACTGCAATTGCATTGACATTCTTTTACAGTGTTTATTTTCCAATTGTTGACACTTCAGCGCTTTAATGCACACTACTTTCACTACTTCCCCTTTAATAGATTTCCACCCCCCACTTTTTACCTCTTAGCTTTTCCTGTTTTTCCTCTCCTCTCCGGGGCCCCTCGCACACTGCATTCTCCTTCACGGTAGGGTGGAATGGTCTGGCCCATGGACCTCTGTATGACCACATCATTGCTGTTATGCAGTCAGCTGGCAAGGAAGTGTGATTATTCTAGAACAAGATAAGTAATGCGATTTTTGTCCCACTGATATGCCTTGTCTTAATGTGTTACTCTATCCACCGAACTCAATGAACTTGTTCAATTGACATTTGTGGGTGACTGGTTGCACATATGAGCTACTGGCTGGTCAGTTAAGGGGTGCACTTGCCTCTTGAATTGCCTGAGTTATTTAGTGCAGCCCAAGGGGACACACTGTATCTGCAATAATACGAGGTACAGGAAACTCTTTATTATCCGGTGCCAACGGAACCGGCGTGGTGCTGGTTTATCAAAGTCCGGATTGCAGAGAGGTATAGTTTAAAAGGTACGAGAGCTCCGTACACAGCAACAAATCCAGGCTTCCCTGTTGCTTAGCAACATGTGCAGGAACTCTGGCCACAGACCAAGCGTCCCTGTTGCTTAGCAACAAGTGCACGAACCCCAGTTACACAGCCACAGATCCAGGAACTGTCACTAGTATGAAGTAAAACTTACCTGAACCTGCTCCTGAATTTTGCCGGTTAACAGAGGTTTCCGGTTATTTAGGTGCCGGTTAAAAGAGAGTTTCCTGTAACTTTTTATCTATTAAATAATAAATTGGATTGCAAAGTATCTAATGAAAATAATTTATTTGGGTGGTTTTATTTGATGAGCAGAGTTTTAATTCTGTGTCAAACCTCTACTGTAGCAGTAGCAGCTGTTGCTATGTGGGAATAGGAGCAGCTTTTGATGTGATCTCGTGTGATTGTGTTAGGATAGATTTTGTTTCAGCATCCTTGGAAGGCAATTATGAAAATGTCATTTGAAAATATGGAAATAAAACTGCATAGACGTTGAGAGGCAGAGTGAATGTTCCTTTAAATCAGTGTTATCCAAGCTTTATATGCTATTGTAAGGTACTTAGGACTAGGAGCCTCTGGGCCACATATAATGTTTAAATAAACTTTCCCATTGAGTTACAGATCAGATTTTGGATTTATTAATCAGTGAGGAGTAGCTCGCCAAACCTTCAGGCCCACGAAAGTCAAACAGTTTAACCAGCAGTGTAAGAAATACAAGCACAAAAGAGCAACCGAGTTGCTGGGACCTTGTGGGCTTGGTAGGCCGGGGTTGTGGGCCATATTTAGAAAATGGTAATGGGCCGCCTTCTTGAGCCAGTGAAGGCCCTTGTGCCAATGGTGCTCCAGTGATGGTGTTGGGTATAGAATTCCAGGATATTGACCCAGCGACAATGAAGGAACGGCGGTGTATGTCCAAGTCAGGAATGGTGTGTGACTTGGAGATGATCGTGTTCCCACGACATTGCTGCTCTTCTCCTTCTCAGTGGTAGAGGTCACAGGGCAGGGGGGTCGTAATTTGAACGCATCGGCTTCAAATCAAATTCATATTGAAAGGTCTCACTGGGGGCTAGCCCTATTCCTTCATTCTTTAAAAAAAAAGTATGTTGCATTAAGGATATATATTTTTATAAATATATTCCTGTAGGGTCAAGACTTGCCAAAACTCTCAAACATGCTTGTGTTTAGAGGGTTAATAAGTAAGAGTGGATTAAATCTTCCTGGCAAACTTCCTGTGTGTTTAACTTCACGCAGTACTTTGCCATCTGTTTGCTATTATTACGTATACTTATGATGTTTAACTTTTCCTCCAACTTGTATTCAATTCCAAAAGTAATATTATAGGCCCATGTGTGGTTTACAAATTCAAACACAAAGAAATTGGTTTTTTTTTTTAAGAAGCTAATGTGTTATGGGAAGGGGCAGCGAAGTAATTCTACTTGTTGAAATTTGTCTTTTATCGCTCAATATGGTTTTAGCATTCACACAATTATGAAATTTTGTACAAAATGTAAATTTAAACAGCTGTTATCTTTTACCTCAAAGCCCAAGAAATGTAGCCTTCTACATTTTCTGTACAACGGATACTGTCGCTGCACATTGCAGGAATACCTTTTCTTCATAGTGGTATAATTTTAAAATTTAATGATACTGTAGTTGGTGAAAGTTGCAGTTACTTGGTTTGCAAATATTTCCTGATCTACGGCAATGAGAATGACGATTTATGGAATAAATGTGTGTGTGTCCTGGAATTCTGTTGTATGCAATAGGTTGTGGTGGACAAAATAAATTAATTGCGTGTAACAGAGTAGTTATAGTGTTACTCACTGTTTACAATAAATGTAAGGAGTCACACAACACCAGGTTATAGTCCAACAGTTTTATTTGAAATCATTTCAGTGATTTCAAATAAAACTGTTGGACTATAACCTGGTGTTGTGTGACTCCTTACATTTGTCCACCCCAGTCCAACACCGGCATCTCCACACTATAATAAATGTGACACTATGATTTATGCCCAAACATAATATGAATCAAATCCACATACACAATATGAAAATTTGGGTTCTCCACTTCAGTGCCGGGTAGAATTTTCCCCATGGTTTTTGACTTGTGGATGACTTGCTCCTGGTGGGGAGCCCTGCCTCACCAGGAAGGCACATTGATAATTTTTTATCCATTAAAATTTTAATGGCTGGAAAATCCTGGAGAGCACGTGCCTGAATTCCTGATGTGCTCTCCCAGTAGGTGAGGGTCCTGGTCAAGAGAGTCATTTCATAAAATCAGTCTCACTCGCTCAACTTGTTTTGCTTTTTACTTAATTTAAATTAAGCTGCTGAATTCAGATGGCGATCTATTTTCTCATTCTGCATTAGGCTTTCCACAAAGCGAGATGTTCAGTATTAATGCATAACCTTAAAGTTGGTTTAGATATAAACATAGTGGACTAGAAATGCGATGGCCATGCACCCGTTTTACAGGTGTAAAATGGGTACCTAAGCATCCAGTGTAGTGGGCAGTTATTCCGCGCTGGAAGTGTGCTGCCCACCACGTTGGTAAAGGCCCCTGCATAGGTGTCCCGAGCTGGTGCCTGAAGCCAGCATGCTGCTGTAAATATTCGAATGTGCTTGGCAACCAAACCAGCAGTCCTTAAAGGGACCGCTAAAGACTGCTTCTGGAAAGGTAACCGTAATTTTTTTTTGCCTTATTGTGGAGCCGGGAGGAGCGGGAGTACTCTTCTTGGCTCCTTGTTAAATTTGCGGGCTGCTGCCGGCCGCCACTCACCCGCCGCCTCCTGATTTGACTTTCTTCCACCCCACCGACTCTACTTGCACTCTAAGCCGGTATCCGAGCCAGCCGATCTTGGTGCCTCCCAGGACCAGCGAGCTGCCATTAGTGCCTACAGCTCACTGGTAATAACCAAATGATGCTTGCGGTCCAATTTCCTGTGGTCCTGCCGCTGGCCTCATTAAATGTGTACCGCATGTGCTCCAATTTCTCGGCCATGGTATGTGAATGGTCATAAGTCCCGTGATGAATATTTTATGATAGTTTTAATGTTTGTTGTTACAGATCCTTAACTAGAAATTGTTTAAGTACAAGAACTCTTTGGAGAGCTAAGAGTACATTCCCATCGATGCTGCAGCTATAGTGTAAATGCAGCCTGATTCCTAAGTCAGGGCCCAACCTGACACTGGAACAACAAGGATGAGACTCTCTGGAGGAGGAGGAAGATTCAGTCCACTTTGCTTTGGAGCCAATTAGGGCCTTGATGCCTGATTTATGCTCCAACTTACATGCAGGTGTGAAACTGAATCTACTTGGCACCATGCTAGACTTGTAAGTGAATGCGCGGAAAATGCATTCATCTTGTTTGTTAACGAGGTGCATCTGGTCTGTGTGTACGTGTTTTTAGTTTCTTATATACTTTTTTTATTAGGTGAGCTTTCATCCATTATTTTGTAATTTTTTTTTAAGGGAAGATCTATTTGTAATCTTGTTGGAAGGGTGCCTATCTTTCATTGTATGTATCCAGGTTTCCAGGTGTGCTTTAGAATATTACAGGTGCCGCTCTTTTATTCACACACATTTGTAAATTGCTTACTCTTGCAATACTTGTTTTTCTTTCACTTTAATTTTGAGATGTGATGGGGAGCGGCTTATTTGTTGTTTGTGGCAGGCGTTCATTAGGTTCTCTGGCTTCAATGTAGAGAGGTTGAGAAATTCAAGATTTGCTGATAATTGTTCACTGAAGCAAAATTTGGAGGCAAAACACCAAGTACGTCTGAACGGCCCAGCCTGGTGGGTTTTTATTTCTGAGGCTCCGCTATCCGTTTTTGTTTTCTCCTTTTTCTACCATTACAGGTCTTTTCTTTTATGCCCTGCTATGCATGGAGAACAGGTAACTCTACTCCCAGTCCTCCTCCAATGCTGGCTTTCCACATGCCACTTGGAAAAGTGCGATCGTAGCCCAGCAAAAGTTGTCCCTCTGTTCTGTTGGGGAGCTGCTAAATGGAGCTTGGAAACTCTGTGGTGATGCGGGTAGGTTTGGGAACTTTGCAGAGTAGGGCAATCTAATCTCCACCTCATTAGTCCCTGATGCTTATTTTTAGTGGCAAATTCAAAATGATCAGCAACAAAAAAGCCCATAGCTCAAGGCTTTATATAAATAGCTCTGCTGGGAGCCATTTTAAATCTCCTTGGGGGTGCTCGTCAGACTGTTTCTGGAGTGTGATTAGTTTTATTAAGCGGATGCTTGGAGGTGCATAATTGGGATGTTTCTCAACTGAGAAATGTGGTGCACCCTTTGATTCAATCCTCGTGCAGTTTTCACTGTTAAGCTTTTTAAGATCTATATATAGTTGGCACAAATTGTTTCTTTATGGGTGTTTTTTGTGGATTTAGAGCATTCATATGGCTATTATGGTAAAGTGGGATTAAAAATGAAATGTACAAAAAGGAACCACCCTCTCTGATAAACTCCCCTCCAGATATGTGTTTAACTGTTTGTGCTATATACACAGGAAATTTCAAATCGGAATCCACCAACGCAGTGCTGGGATTACGGGATACATTACAAATAAGAAATTAGTTAGGAAAGCACGGTGTTGTAACAGGCCATGCAACGAACATAATTGCAACAGAAACTGTTGTGAAGGTGTATTGCAGTGGTCAGGCACAGGATTCCAATGTGATTCGCCACATGGTGAGTTCTTGGCCTCAGCTGCACTATTCCAGGATTGCACTGTCAAGATGATCTGCTTTTACATGGGGGAGAGGGAAAATCTGACAGTCAATTTGAACCATTCACCACCGACACCATGCATAACCGATGTGTTCTTTGCTCTCTCTTCATGTTCATTTATCTTCTCTGTTTCAGAATGTGGGGGAAATGGACTGGTGTATGGCAATGGGGGACAAAGTGATAGTGTACAAATAACATGATGGGAGGAACACCTGTATAAAAATTGTTCATTTCCATTGAAAGAAGTCTTTCCAAAGATGAGAGCCACATTGGTATTTACAAGGCCATTATGCTCTCTCTTGTTACTTGTTATTGGAAGAATGTAGGCAATACCTTGAGAAAAGCATAAATTCATTGTAATAAGCTATCATACTAGAAACTGTGTGCATTCTCGATAGCTAGGAAACCAATCAAATCTTTTTATTTAAAGAAAAGATCTGTTAGGAATATATTGATATTTGCACTCTGCAAGAGCATACATCTGTAACAGATCAACATACTTGCATATTACCCTGGAGTACTAGCTATATAACACTGGGAAATATTGGACTGTTCTTAATGGTTTTAAAGTTGTAAGTAGTTTTAAAGTAGGTAAATTTCTGCAGATGACACCAAGACCTCCATGCTGCTGGTTTTAATTGCTTCAGGGTCATAAAGCACAGTTAAATCTTTTGATGAGGGAACACGAAATGCAGCACATATGGTAAGATGCAGGACCAAATGATGGACTCTATTACAGTGGGGCGTTCCGTATCCGCTATAATGGAGGCACCGACTGGAAGTTCATAGTGGTGGATAGTTGAGAGTCCCCAATGGTTGATGTCTCACCCTTATGCTTGGCAAAGGAATGAAGGCAAATACAATACAAATACTGAAAGAAACATTGTTTAGCTCACCAAGAAAAGGAGTCAAAATACAAATAACACAAGAAGCTGTGCAATGAGGTAATACCTCACTCAAGACTTTTGTAAAATCTGTTGGGTAATTGATATGGATATAATAGGAATGTGAACAATTTAGGCTCCATTTGTCAGTCATTTCAGGGGCTTTTGCTAAACTTACTTTCCCCCCCAACAATTATGAAGCTCAAGCAATCGCAAAGGAAGACTGCCAATTTTGTTTTTAAACCGTAAGCTATAATGAGTCAAATTTACTTAGAAAGGGGTAAAAAAAAATTGAAAAGAAGCAAAAGATTTTTACATTTTGAAAATAATTTGCAGCTTCTGCTATTTAAACCAGGGATATTAGGGTTACTGAATTCACATTCTTGCGATGATAATGCCAACAGAAATTGACTTCGAAAATTGGTTCTTCAGGCAGGGGCTATGTCACCACAAGAGACCGTCAGTCTAAAAAACCATCTCTTCAAAACCTCAACTGGAGGCTAAATCTACACAATGCTCTAAAGGGAGTGCCATTGTCAGGCATCTTTGCCAGATGGTTCTGTTTAAGAATTACCCTAAACAACAGGTTAGGGAGAACATCTCCCTATTTGTGGTCCATGTGCTAACCCAAAACTTTTCTTTTACATTTCATTAGATTGTTTCTGTTTTTAATACTTTTTGAGAAGTTGGTCAGAAAAATAAAACTGATCTCCCGTAGAAACCAATAATCCCATGTCAGCATTTTCGGTCAACATCCTTAAAAGTTCACGATCTTAGGTCGAGTTTTATACCCACCTTTACAAAACCTGTCAGATGTCTTCGAGTTATGTAATATGGTTGGCTCCAACCTCTTGAATACTGAATGTAATTTCCAGTTCTTGAAACTGGCACATAATTGTTCTCCTGCAATGCAAGCAAATTGTTTTTTGTAAATATTTCATGTCGAATAGTATAAAGTAGACTTAGAGGATTGTTTAGGAGTCATCCCAGTGGCTCAGCCGGCTAAGGCAGTGAGTATTTGAGCCATCTAGACTAGGAAGATCCCTCGTTCATTCCCTGGACTGTGTTGAGTTTGTTGGCAGTGGTGGAGGCACAGCAATTGGCCTCAGTGTGGTTTGTTATAAGAGAGTTTGTTAGGTACCGTAACACTTTGTGCTACAGAATGGTAGGATGCTTGTTTACCACTACGCGTCTCTTCAGGATGAATTTCCAGCATCAGTTACCCCATCAGAGGGAGATGGAAGAAGTTGAGGGGAGGTTCTATACCTCAGTCAAGGAGCGTGAATCCGGACTGCTCTTGTACACTTCCTAGTGACCAGTTACATAACTGGATTGAAATAGCCTGCTTGCCAGCTTGGTTTGGGAATGAGTCGCCTTTAGAATAGTAATCTACCCTGGAACTATTGTAAAAGTGTGATTTCCTTTAGATTAGTCAACAAGGCACCAGGATAGATATGATTCAACTAGTAATTCTGCAGTTTTGTGATCTCATTTCTGGCATTTCTAAAGAACATGTTTTGCAGCCACTTGCCTTTGTGACTCCTGTATTTACAAGAGATAATGGTTTCCAGAGCAAGCTGGCTGTATGAATTTATTCTGGCTGAAGACTGCAATGCAGCAAGAATGCATTAAAGTTGCTAATTTTTTTGTCTGAATTAGTATTTGTATTTTTAAAACCTCACTCACTGTAATACCTTAATTAAGTGTCTGTTAGTTTGCAGGGAATGGTGGCAGAGACCATATTTGATTTAAAACGGGGATGAATGTTTCCGACAGAGGAAAGATAATCCAATCTGAAGGTAGGATGGAGGGAAAGGGTGGGAGCGCAGAAAGGACAGCAGAGACTAGCCTTGAAAGCTTGCAACCACGTGAGCAGTGCAGAGCAATTAGCCGGACCTTCCTCTAGCTTTTCTTTCATAACTGACTGTTCTATTAAAAAAAAAAGTCATAAAATTCTTACTGGACTTGCTGAATTGGTTTGTTGAAGTTTAGCCAGGATCTATAAAAGGATTAGAAAGGTTGAATAAATGCGGCAGTATTTGAGTTGTTTGCCTTTCATGGAGTTCATGGATATCTGCAATTAATTGATGCTGGAACTAATAATTGGGCTTTGCACACCTCCCCCCTTTTTTGCCCAGGTGTCAGAAATGTTCTTAAGAAATTTATGATCCAAAGGATTTTTAAGTTCGTAAAAGCTGCGATAGATTTTATTAGCCACTATATTATGCCTTTTCTATGAACAGATCTCTTGCACTGTCATAAAGTTGAGCTTGTTGGGGGACACTGTATTTACTCTGGGCTTTACTGAGATCCTGTTGTTGCTCATTAGAAGCTGCTGTTGGTGCACCGGTAACACACAATTCCTGAGCTACTGCTCAAGATTAAGTGCAGGCTTTTGGGGACAGATTTTTAAGTCGGCAGTTCTCTTACTGGTCCGCTCACACCAGACAGGACGTGGCTGAAACATAGAAACATAGATAGGAGCAGGAGTAGGCCATTCAGCCCCTCGAGCCTGCTCCGCCATTCAATGAGATCATGGCTGATCATCCAAATTCAGTACCCTGTCCCTGCTTTCTCCCCATACCCCTTGATCCCTTTAGCCTCAAGAAATATATCCAACTCCTTCTTGAATATATTTAATGAATTGGCTTCTACTGCCTTCTGTGGTAGAGAATTCCACAGGTTCACCACTCTCTGGGTGAAGAAATTCCTCCTCATCTCTGTCCTAAATGGTTTACCCCTTATCCTTATACTGTGACCCCTGGTTCTGTACTCCCCCGCCATCGGGAACATCCTTCCTGCATCTAGTCTGTCTAGTCCTGTTAAAATTTTATAAGTTTCAATGAGATCCCCTCTCATTCTTCTAAACTCCAGCGAGTATAAGCCCAGTCGACCCAATTTCTCCTCATATGTCATTCCTGCCATCCCAGGTATCAGCCTGGTGAATCTTCGCTGCACTCTCTCCATGGCAAGAACATCCTTCCTCAGATAAGGCAACCAAAACTGCACACAATAAGCTGCTGCTTGACGCCCACAGGGTTTTGACACTGCTATGGCCATTTTGCAGACATCAGGGTAGGTTAGTTGATCATCACAACCCTTTTCCAATTTTGCGTATTAAACCACATGGTTGGGTTCGCACCAGGTTGAAGTAGGTTTTAAAATTGTCTGAGGACACAAAATAGCTTTTTTACTAAAGTCCTGCAAGAATCAGGGGTCTTGTCCTTGGGCGCAGGGCCATGGGCTAGATGTTTCTGCTTTTGTTCACCTTCCAGTGAGAAACGTGATTTTACCCACAAATTAGGATTTTAAAAAATTTGTTCATGGGATGTGGGCTTCGCTGGCAAGGCCAGCATTTATTGCCCATCCCTAATTGCCCTTGAGAAGGTGGCGGTGAGCTGCCATTTCAGAAGGCAGTTAAGAGTCAACCACATTGCTGTGGGTCTGGAGTCACATATAGGCCAGACCGGGTAAGGACAGCAGATTTCTTTCCCTAAAGGATATTAGTGAACCAGATGGGTTTTTACCACAATCCGACGGTTTCATGGTTACCATTACTGATACTAGCTTTTTATTCCAGATTTATTTAATTAACTGAATTTAAATTCCCCAGCTGCCGTGGTGGGATTTGCACTCGCGTCTCCAGATTATTAGCCCAGGCCTCTGGATTACTAGTCCAGTAATATAACCAATATTCTATTGGTGAGTAAGTGCTGCTTGATAGCACTGTCGATGACACCTTCCATCACTTTGCTGATGATTGAGAGTAGACTGATGGGGCGGTAATTGGCCGGGTTGGATTTGTCCTGCTTTTTGTGGACAGGACATACCTGGGCAGGTTTCCACATTGTCGGATAGATGCCAGTGTTATAGCTGTACTGGAACGGCTTGGCTTCAGCACGATAGGCCATTTAAGACTGAGATGAGGAGGAATTTCTTCACTCAGAGGGTTGTGAATCTTTGGAATTCTCTGCCCCAGAGGGCTGTGCATGCTGAGTCTTTGAGTATATTCAAGGCTGAGATCGATAGGTTTTTGGACTCTAGGGGAATCGAGGGATATGGAGATCGGGCGGGAAAGTGGAGTTGAGGTCGATGATCAACCTTATTGAATTGCGGAGCAGGCTTGAGGGGCCGTATGGCCTACTTCTCTTATTTCTTATGTTCTTATAGCCGGGATGTTCCTGGGGCCCATAGCCTTTGCTGTATTCAGTGCACTCTGCCGTTTCTTGATATCACATGGAGTGAATCGAATTGGCTGAAGAATGGCTTCTGTGATGGTGGGGACCTCGGGAGTAGGCCGATATGGATTCATCCACTTGGCACTTCTGGCTGAAGATGGGGGTGGGGGGGGAAATCTATTTTTGTTTTGTTGGCTGAGGGATAAATATTGGCCAGGACACCGGGGATAACTCCGCTGCTCTTCGAAAATAGTGCTGTGGGATCTTTTACATCCACCTGAGGGGGCAGACGGGGCCTCGGTCTCCTCAGAAAGACGGCACCTCCGACAGTGCCGCACTCCCTCAGCGCTGCACTGGAGTGTCAGCCTAGATTTATGTGCTCAAGTTCCTGGAGTGGGAATTGACCCCACAACCTTCTGACTCAGAGGCAAGTGTACTACCAACTGAGCCACAACTGACCCAGCACAGTAGCTAGGCACTATGGTAAGAATCCTAAATGGCTGAAGATTCAACCGGTGCGGAAATACATTCACCCTTGAATCATCGCTGTGAAGTGCGAGGTACTGTTTTGGATTGTAATGTTCCTTGAGTTTTAATGTTGAGAATAACTGACAGTGCCACCTATAGGAGTAACAGATACTGCAAAGCAGGTGGTGACCCACCCAGTGATTTTAATCTAACAGGTGGTTCATGTCACCTGGCACAAAACAGTCCCGGCAGAGACCCATCGTTCCTTTCCTAGACACTAACGCCTTGCGCGCCTGATTGGACAAATAACGAGCATTTTCTGAGTCCCTACACCATCGATGGGGCATCACACACAGCGGGCAACTCAGCAGAAAATTGTGGGTGCATAAACTTTTATTTTCCTTCTATTGATGCTCTTAATGAGCTGCCCACTGAATGTGGTGCGGGGTCTCGGAAAACTTTGACAACAAAGTCCAAAGATTTTTAGCTTTGCTAACCTGTTTAATTTGTTAAAAAAAATTTAATGAAATTGTTGCTATATCCAAAATATTTTTCTCTCCCTCATTGCACACCCATGAAGTCCCTCACTTCTATCTAGCCTGCTTCAACTTGCAAGGGTGTTCAGATCGCAGAGTTGCCGAGGAAGTTAACAAAAGTTGTGAGGCATGCTTCTAATCAGTGGGTCAGACCGTTTGTTTATTCTTGCTTCTCCGGACAGGTGGAACACAAATCTCCCTTCAGCAACTTGGCTGAAAACTGATGAAACTCCAATCTCAGCCCCCAGTGAAAACCAGCGTGAGATTGAAATTTTCCCACATAGAATCGGTAAAGGCCTTTTGCCCCATTTAAGACAGCTCTTGTCACAGGGCGCACGTACAGCCCCGTCTAGATTGAGCTCTGTTCAAACCACTTCATCTCTGGAGGAACGATTCATCCTCTGCCTTAAAGGTGAATCAAACAAGACTTCAGAATATCGATTCAGCATAACTTCCTCTATTAATCCTTGATCGGTTGTTTCCATTGGCATGTTTTCATGGTCCCTTGGCCTATGTCATTCCAGCGTGTTTAGCCTCTGAAATTAATATAGGCAGCACCACAGAGGATTATTTTCTATAATTTAAAAATTGTCTAATGTTTGTGGTGATAGCAGCGAAGCCGGGGCAGATGGAAACGAAGAAATACTCCATTTGTTTTCCATAAAGTTGAAGAAACGAGATTGTCTTTGCTGCAGATACTAGCTGCTAAACCCTGGGGCGATTTGCTGCTACACGAGGTCCTTATTTTGATCCTGTGAATGAAAAATACCAAATTTAGACAATCGGATGTCGAATTGCACTCTGGTAAGGATTTTCTTGGCGATCACTGCTTGAGCCATCCAGTGCTAAGTACTTTAAAAGAAAATCCATTTTGTATAGCTGAAAAATGTTCCCAAGGGATTTGTAATGAATAATGGACACCCGAGAGTGATTTCAAAGCAGCAATCTAATCAAAGGTTCAGAAGACAAACACAAGAACGAAGCTTGAGCAGTTTATAAGTTGTTTGAACACAGATTATATTGCAACCTTGAAATCACCCACTGATATGCTATTATTTGTAATGTATACTGTTTCAGTTGTTCATGGGGAAATTTATTCCGCTTTTGCTTTTTTTTAGTACAGTCAGTGGCTGCCTGTGGGTGTGAATTTTGGACTCTCCTGTATGCACGATGATATTAGTCGTAGAAATTTCAGCACGGGAGAAGGTGACTTGGCTCATTGTGCCCGTGCTGGTGTTCACGTGAGAGGATTAACTGTTGTGACATTATTACAGCCTGTTTATTGAGAAATATCAGCAACTGATTGCAGGTACAAACTGTAACCAGCATATTGGGAGTAAAATATTCATGTAAGGGAACTGGAAAACCAGTAATCTATTCAAGAGGGTTCGGTTGCCATCATATATTACGAGGGGAAGGTTTGAGCTGTTCAGGAATGTTGCCTCTGTGATGAAATATTCCATTCATCACTCATCAGTATTTCTCTGCCTGTGACTGTGGTTGGTTTCAGTTTCATTTCCATTGTATTGTACTGTGTGTAGGGCTCTGCCCATACCTGGCTCCTATGTAAGCTGGCCCAGCCTGCAGCACATCCAGTACGGCAGACCTCTGGGTGGAAGATACATTCTCCTCTGTGTGTTACCTTCTAAGTCAATAAAAGCCTTGTTTTGTTTCGCTAACATCGAGTCTCGGATTTATTGAGGCACATCAGCCTCAATGTAGAGACCAGGTTACTGCCTGAATTCCCTCTGCTGCTGTTTATAATCTGTACTCTTCAAGATCTTGCTTCAAACAAGCGAGCTCTATTTTGATTTCCACCCTTCATGATGTGGATAATCTTTCTGCCCCTATGTCGTACCATTCAAAGTAGCTTTCTTTAGGCTTTGTGCATGTCTTTTAAGCGGCAACTGAAGCGCGGGGCGGCTGAAAAGACAGAAAAACGTGTGAATTTTGGTTGACGTGTGCTGCTGTTGTCGAAATGTTGATGTTTTGGTGGAATTCTTGAGATGCAATGACCAGGAGTTTGCTCTTTATTTTTGCAGTCAGGATGCAAGCAGAGCCACACGATTTAAGCTCGTAGTCCTGATAATGACAGAATTTTCAGGCTTGCCCAGTTTATTTCTTCAGCAGTTTACTGGGCTGATTATGATATACAACAGTTGGACTTTTGGCTTCGTCACCAGTTCATTAACAAAACACTGATAACCTTTTAATTTGGCGAAGGCTTTTTACTGACCAATTATTCAAGTTGGCAACTGGCTGTGCGTGCGGGAAGCTCCAGTGGAAGGAATTGGCTACAGTTTGATTATTTTGAGTAATCATATCCCCTGCACTACAGAATAATAATGCCTGGAGCGAGTGGTCAAAATAATCAATTTAAAATTGGCTTCAAACAAGTGAGCTTCACTTTAATTCCTGCCGTTCATGGGTAGTTTTTGGGCTGCTGTGTCGAGTGGCTCCCATCCAAGAACACTATTAGTCATTCCAATATCACGTGCTTTCCTGAGAGGTACAGGTTGGGGTGGGGGCGTGGGTAGGGGTTGGTGGTGCAGCAGTATCTTGACTTTTTTTTTTTACTTTGGGGGTATGTATCCCAATTTCACTTGGGACAATATTTTGTGTATTTAAAAAAAAAAAAAAAAAAATCAGATTTAGCTATTTTTCGTCCTATTCTCTGTTCCTTTTGCAGCAGGCGTCGTTCCTTCACCGACAGGATGGCCAAGCAAGCGACTCCCACCTCTCTGCCGTTACGCTAAGTTGTGGGAAAGAGCATTCTTTTTTTTTTCTCTCTTTGCTTCTTTCCCGAGGGATGGTTATCCTAGCACTCTGTACTTCCCTGCATTAATAGACCGATATGTCGCATTAGAAGGATGTGCTGATGGGCTTAGATGAAGAGGGATGTGGGAGGAGGCTCGTGTGGAGCTTAAACACCGGCATAGACCAGTTGGGCCAAACGGCCTGTTTCTATGCTGTAAATTCCGTGTAATATGTACACAGCAATTAATGTGGAAGAATTCTGTTCAATGCAATGTGATTCTTTTGTTACATAAAATGAGTCTGCACAAAGTGCATTTATTGGTGAGGGTCTTGGCTCACAGCCTTCTAATTTTTTTAACTTAATGATAAATTAGAACAAGCATAGGTTATATTTAGGTGGTTGAAACAGTCTTAATAATTCTCATTCACAATTTCTGTATTTTTCCCCCCTTGATCAGTATTCCTATTTGTAAATTAGCAAGTGCGTCGGTCAGTACTGTTTTGCGAAACAACTAGGGAAAAAAAAAGAGACGTCCAATCTTGTCAGAGTGTTCTAGAACTGAAAGTAAAACTCCTTTACTGCTTAGAGTAGCCGAGCGAAGGAGTACCAATCGCCCCCATGGAAAGAGAGTGTAATGAAGTACAGTTTTATTCATATTGGTGTCTGTACAGCTTGGGTGGTTATTTGTCAGCCATGGCTCAGTGGGTAGCACTCTCTCACCTCTGAGTCAGAAGGTTGTGGGTTCAAATCCCCACTCCAGGGACTTTAGCACAAGGGAGGGCTGCACTGTCGGAGGGGGCCGTCTTTCGGAGGGCCCATCTGCCCCCTCAGGTGGACATAAAAGATCCCATGGTACTTTTTTGAAGAAGAGCAGGGGAGTATTCCTCTGTGTCCTGGCCAATATTTATCCCTCAATCAACATCACTAAAACACATTATCTGGTCATTATCACATTGCTGTTTGTGGGAGCTTGCTGTGCGCAAATTGGCTGCCGCGTTTCCTACATTACAACAGTGACTACACTTCAAAAAGTACTTTATTGGCTGTAAAGCACTTTGGGGCGTCTTGAAGTCGTGAAAGACG
Organism: Somniosus microcephalus; assembly: GCF_052327205.1. Classification (NCBI taxonomy): domain Eukaryota; kingdom Metazoa; phylum Chordata; class Chondrichthyes; order Squaliformes; family Somniosidae; genus Somniosus; species Somniosus microcephalus. Next base: position 16,694,281 of record NC_140997.1, on the reverse strand, counting down.
CTATAGAAATGCGGTCTTTTAATACTGGGATATTCATATCAGATCCATGATTCATTCCCCAGGTCTCCAGGTCCACTTGAATGCTTCACAGCTGCCGAAGACTGTGTGTTGTGGCCATGATATGAGTAGTGTTGGGATGCAATGACACAAAAAGAACAGTCAACCTGACTCCAAAGGGAGATTGTCTCATCTCAGTTGGGGTCGACACTATATTCTGTCACTATAATGTTGTGTCAGCCCAGGTTTATAATCTACTTGGGGAGTCTCTAAAACTTCCCAGGCATTTTGTAAACATGCAAATTTTTCTTCTAATGCTTTGTAAGTGTGGGCACTGTCAAAACATTTAAAATTTACTGGGAGCTATCTTCTGGAGGTGAGAACTCAGTTCCGATCCAGCAAGTGTGAACAAGGTATTGCCTTGCCAGAACCAATTCTGTAGCTGTCAATCGCAACCACCACATACTTCCCATTTCCAGCTCTGTAATATCGCCCGACTCCTGTCTCGGCTCCTGAAACCCTCATCCATGCCTTTGTTACCTCTCGACTTGACTATTCCAATGCACTCCTGGTCGGCCTCCCACGTACTACCCTCCGTAAACTTGAGGTCTTCCAAAACTCTGCTGCCTGTGTCCTAACTCGCATCAAGTCCCGTTCACCCATCACCCTTGTGCTCGCTGACATAAGAACATAAGAAATAGGAGCAGGAGTGGGCCAATCGGCCCCTCGAGCCTGCTCCACCATTCAATAAGATCATGGCTGATCTGATCCTAACCTCAAATCTACTATCACTCTACATCCCACCCGAACCCATGTGATCTCCTGGGAGAGGCGAAAAACCAGATAAAAAACCAGGTGGCCGACTCTTAGACCACAAAAAATTGGATCTATACGTTTACTGCTGGGACAAGGAAGGCTCAGTTAGCAGTGGCAATGCTCGGAGCCAGCTCACTGAAGCCATTCTCCCAGAATCTGAATGAAAACAGTGCTATTGTCAAAGTAGCTTTAGTGTCGTTATGATTGGGAGGTGGATTGACGAAGCGAATTGCTTAAACATTATGGTTACTGTTAGCGGGGATATATGACCAGAGGCTTCTAACTTATTCCTGCATTTTTGCATTTGAAAGAAAATCTGACGTTGATATTTAGTATAAATGGTGTTGCTTATTGTATATTTGAAATCCTAAATCTCAGTTTGTCTAAACGGCTAATACACTAGTAGAGTGTTAAAAATACGTCCTCACACTTTGTAGTATTTTAAGACCACTGTTGTACTGGACAGCCAAGTTTGTCCCCTGACCTTGCACATTGGTGATATTGGTTGTAAGCTCCGGTATAGTGCAGTTATTTATCACCCATGTGTCCTCTCAATTCGGGTTGGTGTGCAGTGTGTACAGACCTAAGGAAGGGTCATAAAGAGTTCTATTTTTCCTCACTCGGTCTCCTATGTAAATGTAATGAACTCGACTGAATATATTTAAGTGCAGCAATCTTGTATTTATGTGAAACTTTGACTTTAAGACTGATTCCAATCTGCCTATTAGCATATTTTGTTTGAATTCCGTCTCTTGATCTAACCAGGACCAATTGAAGTCCCTTCCAATTGAGCAGACAGGATAGGAAAATGCAGAGTTTTGTGAGATCCGTGCCAAAAAAAGCAATAACCAAACCAAATTTGTTGTTTCAGTACTTTTGTGTGGTTTTCCTGACAATTTTCTGAACTATAGTTCAAATATAGAAACACACAGTTTGTTTGAAGGGAACCATTATCCCATTCAGTTTATTGAGATTTCTCAGTTGCCTGACTTGGATATTGTATAACACATCTCCAGTTCCAATGCTAATTAATTAAGGGGAGTGTAACTATGAGAGAAATCCATATAATAATCGACGTGACCAATTTGTGGGAGATGCATGTGTTTTGCTTTCTCTTGCTCTGTTCCCCTGAAGCCATTAACTCCTTGCTTGGGTATGATTCCATGGGCACTGGTGCCTGCTGGTCTCTCCCCCAAGTGTGACCATTATTAATTTGCAAGCAGTGCATGTGGGCAAGATATTTAACCATCGGGTTGAGTCTGATCCTGTCCACACCCAAGGCCCGTTTCCAACAGGAGTTGTTTGATAGCAGTCAGCAGGAATCCTGGCTAATTTTTCTCCGAGGTACTGAGACCAATTGTACGGCTGCTTAACCATCCCGACTAGAATCTGCTAACTGAGCACAGACAAAGGTCAAATTTGGGACACTTTGGAAAATCTCGGACAAGGACCCGATCAGACTGAAACTCGGGGAAAAAATTGATTTGAATTTCCAAAGAACAGAATAATTTAGGCTCCTGCAGAGTTAAGAATTTAAGAAAAACTAAAATTTGTATTTATATACTGCCTTTCACATCTTCAGGGCATTCCTACAGCCAAATAATTAATTTTGAGGTGACCATCTCCAACAAGAGAGCGTCCAACCACTGCCCCTTGACATTCAATGGCATTACCATCGCTGAATCCCCCAACATCATTATCCTGGGGGGTCACCATTGACCAGAAACTTAACTGGACCAGCCACATAAATACTGTGGCTACAAGAGCAGGTCAGAGGCTGGGTATTCTGTGGTGAGTGTCTCACCTCCTGACTCCCCAAAGCCTTTCCACCATCTACAAGGCACAAGTAAGGAGTGTGATGGAATACTCTCCACTTGCCTGGATGAGTGCAGCTCCAACAACACGCAAGAAGCTCGACACCATCCAGGACAAAGCAGCCCGCTTGATTGGCACCCCATCCACCACCTTAAACATTCACTCCCTCCATCACTGGCACACCGTGGCTGCAGTGTGTACCATCTACAAGATGCATTGCAACTCGCCAAGGCTTCTTTGACGGCACCTCCCAAACCCATGAACTCTACCACCTAGAAGGACAAGGGCAGCAGGCGCATGGGAACACCATCACCTCCAAGTTCCCCTCCAAGTCACACACCATTCTGACTTGGAAATATATCGCTGATCCTTCATGGTCGTTGGATCAAAATCCTGGAACTCCCTCCCTAACAACACTGTAGGAGTACCTTCACCACGTGGACTGCAGCGGTTCAAGAGGGCGGCTCGCCACCACCATCTCAAGGGCAACTTGGGGTGGGCAATAAATGCTGGCCTTGCCAGCGACGCCCACATCCCATGAACGAATTTTTTAAAAAAAGTCTGAGAGGGCAGACAGGGCCTCAGTTTAATGTCTCATCTGAAAGACGGCACATCCAACTGCGCAGGGCACCCTTGGCACTGCAGTGAAATGCCAGCCTAGATCACGTACTCCAGTCCTGGGCTGGGGTTTGAGCCCATGACTGTCTGATGCAGAGGCGAGAGTGCTACCACTCAGCCAAGGCTGACCCAGTGTTTTGAAATGTATTTGCAAAGAGTTAGCTTTGTTCCTACAGTTATTATCTTTTTATTATTTGGACCATTTGAGGGGTTAGATGGAAGTTTATCTCCTGTAAATATATAACTGTTGGATTACTGTAACCTATTTACTTGTTCATCTCTTGTAAAAAAAATAAATTTACTTGATCATTTAAACTTGGTTTAATGTAATTTTTTACCACTTTCAAAGATTAGAGTGAAATCTTACTAAGGCATAGGATAAGTCCAGTAACTAAAAGCAATTTTAAGACCAGGATATACCCTCTTGAAGGACAGGGGAGTCGAGACTCGTCTGAGAGTGATCTAAGATACGAGGGCTGAAATAATAGAACAGGACGATTAAAAAGGACCCAAAAGCATAACAGGTACAAGTGAACTTATTATTTAGTTCCCCTCTCGTTTATGTACTTTCGGACTCTCTGCACCATACCTCCGTCTCTGGTGAGTGATGGATTCACAGCATATTAGGTACATTCTTTACTGCCAGGAGGCTCTTTAGTACTTGTGACCAAATCTTACAAACAAGCAAAATGCTGCAACTCAGACTCTTGAGAGGAAAGTCTCCTCTGCCGTCTAGCTAAAAGGTGCTACTTTAGACGATCCAATTCATAGTTCACTAAATACACAGGGCACTCCATTAGCACTTTCGCTCGTGGGTTGGTTGGTGTGGGTAATGGAACAGTGTTGCAGAAGAATGGTTGAAGCTGCGACACATGATTGAGCAGAGTAGAAGGAGCCTTCCAATGTATAGAACTGATCTGGCCGTGCTTGATAGTGACACCGAGTGTCCGAAACGGAAAGTGTTCCATTCCTCAGCACTGGTATCTGCAAAGAAAATACAAAAACGTTTACAAGAAACTGAAATTGTGTATTAGGTATTCAAATGCCATATTTTACTATTCATGGTAACCATAGTTATTGCTTCAGTGGTTACCTTGAATAGTAAAATCTTAGTAAAATATGACATTTGAATAGTCTCGAATATGCAACATGTTACTGTGAACTTGTGGAGAGAACATGTGCTCATTCAGTCCTTATTAATTAGACACCGTTTCTAGACACCGATGTCAGTTTTTGCACTTTGTGATGTCATTGCGTACAGCTTTACAGCTAATCTGGCCAAACACTCGGGCCGCTAAAATTTCATTTCATGAATTAAAAAAAAAAAGATGCTGGCAATGCACAGCAGCTTGATCACCTGAAACAAAATAGTAAGTGAAACCCTTCATTGGAACTGGTGGAGACGGGCATCACAGGCTGACGGTTTGGGTGTAACATCCAAGCATATCGGTTTACGATTATTGACGGTGTAAAGCAAGGCCTTGGATAGAACTTAAAAGCATGGACAAAGATCTTAAAATGAATTTGCTGAGGCACAGGGAAGCAGTGAGGCGTGGCAAGAATGGAGGGCAGGACTTAGTGCAGTACAGGATGTGTGCAAAATTTGTAGTTTGTAGAGGATGGGGGAGACTAGCAAGGAGAGAGAGCATTTGAGAAGTTGAGCCTCCAAATGATGAAGGCATGGAATTTGGCTTTAGGCAATGTCAAGTGAGAGAGAGAGAGGTTGCAAACTGATAATGTTTCACAGGTGGATGAAAGTGTTCTTTGGCAACAGATAATATGTGGGAACAAAACCTCCCCTCTGCTCGGGGCTTAACGTGGCTGCCACCTCGAGCTCAATTTAGTCTAATGTGGCAGTCAGGCAGGTTGATGCAGGCAAGGCCAGGGGCACATAGGTGCTGGCGGGAGCTGAAGATAATGGCATTGGTTTTAGGTGCCAGCCTTGGATCAACAGTAACACTCTCGCCTCCACTCCAGGTACTTCACATTATGTAGACTGACACTTCATTGCAGTATTGAGGCAGCACAGGGTTATCGGAGGTGCCGCCTTTCGGATGAATTGTTAAACCAAGGCACAATCTGTATGTAAAAGATCCTATGGCATGAGTTGAAGAAGAGCAGGGAAGTTTTATTGAGAGAAATTTTGTCCAGAATCCCAATCAGCATCACTGAAATTGATTAACTGCTCATTATCTCACTGCTGTTTGTGGGATCTTGCTGTGTGCAAGTTTAGCTGCCTCATTTCCTTATATTACAATGACTACGCTTCAAAAGTAATTCATTGGCTGTGAAGTGCTTTACGGCATCCTGAGGTTGTGAAAGGTACTATACAAAATCAAGTTCTTTATTTTCTTTTACCAATGTTGAGTTGGAGCAGATTTCACGTCATTTAGGTTTTGAAGTTGGACATGCAGTTGGAACTATAGCAAGACCCTTACAGTCCGTGTAGTGTTTCAGGATTTTTATGACCATTTTTTCACAGAATGGATTTGGGAAAGAAATAACTTGTTAATGTTGGATTTTAAAAACAAAGTGGATTTGCACAGGTTTAAAAAGAAAGGCTAGAGACTTTAGGTATTTTTGAGCGTGTATTAAAGCGAGATATTGATACTGCTACCCAGGACAGTCGGAAGGAATAGGGGAGTTGTTATCCTATCGCAGAGGCTCCCATCAAGCATTCACACCATGGGAGGATAGAATATCCCTTCCTGTTGCGCTTTACATAAAGCTATTTTCAAAGGCAGGGGTCAAGAACCAAGCCCAACTTCCTGAGGAGACAGGAAAAGGGTTAACAAAAACACACACGGGTCAGATTTTTTTTTTTTAAAAAGGAAAAGCTACAAGGGCCTTCATTGAGGCAGATTAAAAAGTCAGAAATACTGTTAGAAGACATCTTGTTTAAGTCAAGTAAAGCAACCCACTAGTGTTGGGTAGCTTAGCGTGTTCTTTATTTTGTGTCATTACATGAAGATAAGTTGCATAAATTGAAATGTGAACTAGATCAACATTGTTGCTCGGTATGTTGACCGTAGTGTGGAATAAAGCAGCGTGTAAGTATTTATATCAAGCTTAGCCTTGCCTGATGAGAACTCTGACCTCCTTTGGAGAGATTGAAGCAGCCCGTTGCTATGATGCACTCATCCCGTGCATGTGGAGGAAGTGGATGCCAAATTGCATCTGCTGTACTGCCAGGGTTCATACACAACATGTGGTATGAGGAAAGGCCATTTGGTCAGTCAGGCCCTCGTACTCCATTTACAATCTCGTCATGGACTCTACTGCACCTAGTTAAATCTTTCGATGAGATAATACTGAAAGCTCTAAGAAACTTAACAGTCCACTCGATTCAGAATTGCTTAATTCAAAATACCAGATAATTCCAAATTTTTGCATTATAGTCACACTTAGCTGTGTAATTCACATTGATTAATTCAAATCTCTTCAAATGACCAGAAGTGGATTGTATATGCACAAGTGGCGGCTGAAGTAACAAACCGTATAAGGTGTAATTATCCCAGATTTCATTCTCACTTCATTCTGGAGAGGGTCAGGTTCCATATGTTGTGCTGATGATGCCCAGCTTTACCTCTGTTACCCACCGGTTATAAATTTGGGTCTGGCTTCAATACCTTTCTGGGTATTGGCCCTGACATTAGGATCGGGGGCTTGCCGTGCGTGCAAGCCCCCGATGTGCACTCACCCTGCGCGCCGACATCTGAAGCCCGGGCCTGCTTGCATTTCCTGTCACAGGCCCGGTTCCGATGTCGGCGCGATGTGCTTACCTGATCCAGCGGCGTAGTTAGTGCGATGTGCCGGCTGGGATCAGGTGAGCACTGTGCAGCCAGTCAGGGGAGGGGAAACTCATTCATGAGTTTGAGAGTAAGAACTGTCAAACTCATGAAAAGTATGGGCTGCCAAAACACTACTTAAACTTTAAATAAAATGTGTTAAAAAATCCCACTGATTATATTAACTATAAATAAGTTTTTTTAAATGTTTTAAACAATTAATCAATTTTTTGAAAAAAATAAATTTTTAATAAATAGGGTCTAAAACTAAACTTACCTTACTGTAAATTCTTTAAAAATAATAAACCTGTGGAAAAAAAAATAAAAAAATTCTAAATTGTACTAAAAGCCCACTTACCTGTAAAACTAAGTACTTACGTCTGGTTTTTCCACGCGTAAAAACCGGAGGCCTTTACACTCTGGCAACTCTGCGGGGGGAAAAAAGGAATTTCACTGCGCACGCGCTGCCTGTGCAGTCTCATGCGTTCTGCCTCTTAACCCCTTGGGTCAGAGGACAGGAAATGCTGGTTTTCAGCGCATGCGCTGTGCATGCTGAAAACCGGCAATTCCTCCGGTCACACGCGTGAGTACCCCGTCCGTACTCACACGTTGTGACAGGAATTACTGGGCCAATATGTCACTCCCAGAAGCAGTCTGAGCACCTTACTTTTATGGGAGTTACCTTGTACTGCTCTAAACCTGCTTGCATGACTGCATAGTCAAGGAATGGCACAGTAGTATCCCATTGTGATCTGGACTATATAAATCACATCTTTTTGCAAAACTGCTGCTTCTCGGACCTGTCTGCACATCCCCATCGCAAATGTCCAGTGGACGTGAAATGGGTGGAGGTTCGGTGCAGAGGAATAACTGCCTAAATTTCCTCCCTGACTGTCGGGCCCATACTTCAACCGCATCTCCACAGAAAGGAATTTCTAGCCTAACATGTTTCTGTTTCACTAATTTTCCCAACTCTGCTACTGACCGTTCTCCCCGATACTTCCGATGTGCCCATTCTTCATGTGTGAGCCTGGACTGGGACTGTCGGCAGCCTGTTCGCCGTAGGGTATTCTAGCCTAACCTGATCTAGTCCTTAATTGACACCAGCAAACATCACCACATGACTTTCTAGCAAGGATTGCCGGATGGTGATTGGGAACTGTTTATTTTCGAACGTTTTAACTGTGTGAAAAAAATCTTTCCAATTGTGGGTGTGGACACTATTTCAATTCTCTAAAACGGCTTGTGCAGGCGAAGGAAGGGACAATTCTTGGTTAACTTAAACAGCTGAAAAACGGAGTAGTTCTCCTGCATCTAAATTGCCTTTGAGCAATGTGTTGCTTCGCCGGAATCTATTGACCTTAAAGAGCCCTGTGTTGCTTGGTTTAATTTCCTTCAAAAGGAAAGAACGTCTCAGATGGCTGTTTGACAGCAATAAAATTGACCGAGGTCATTGTTGTGGTTATTTCGGAACACCAGTCCAGTACCACCTGTGTAGATTCAGGGCACTCTGGCCATCTGTGAGTGGGAACACTGGTTGTTATGGAGACTGACTTTCAGCGAGCATCATGGCAGGAGATGAATTTGACTGCGAGGTTATTAGTGTGGGTGTTTGGGTCACCCTAGTCACTTCCTGTCTGTCTAGTCATTTGCAAAGCCTTTTAAAAATGTTAACAATTAACTCTGCCATTAATGGCACAGATGTACGTCGGCATCGAAAGAAGTAGGAAAATAACAAAAGGAAAATGTTCACTCAGCAGAACCTTTTTTTCCTCTCAATAATGAACAGAAAACCCCGTTCATTGTCAGCCTTTCTGTTTTTGTGCTTTCAGTAGCACAAACATTTCTCAAACGTCACCAGAAACTCTCGCCAGCCTTTTAAGAACTGTGGTGAACATGCTTGCAAAGTAACAGCATAACTTGGTTGTTTTTTTTCTTCATACTTCATTCACATAATGCTTTGAATGAAGAAATGGTCAAACGTGTGCCAAATTGCTCAAATTCTGCTCTGAGATATTGCAAGTAAATGAAAAATGAGCTTCACCATTATTTGACAGAATTGTTTTGAAAACTGCAAAGTATTTTGTGACTCAAAGTTTAACGATTGGGTTGGTTTGTTCCCTGAATCTACTATTGGCCCCCCTCTCCCTGCAAACCCCCAACAGTCCCTGATTAGGGATGACCCAGGGCCGGTCACCAAGCTTGTCCTGATGTATGGAACTGTATAACTATATACAGTAACTCTCATTGCAATTATCTGCAAGTATTGTGAAATTTGTACTATAGCATGTACTCTTTATGGAACGATGTCATAAGAGCATGTAGATTTCTTGTGTAAAATTAAAAAGAGAAACTTATAAGCAGTGCCTTATGATCAGATGGGAATCTCTCCACCCCCCCCCCCCCCCCCCCCCCCCCGAGCCCGGGCTCTGATTTTCTTCATCTCTCTCTTCCTGAAGACACTGAGGGTATGGTTCAGTCTTTCATCCAGGTGACCATTCTTCATCTGTGACCTGAACCATGAGTGTCGGCAGGATATTTCACAATGGAAGGCATCACAGACAAATTTGATCCTGATTTTCACACATACTGGCTGCGACTTCGCCTACCTGGGCGGCTTCAAGGTGGGAGAGATCGGCGGCGGGGGGCGACCCCGCTGCTGCATGGATCCCGTTGATAAATCGAATCTTGTCCTAATGGGCCTCGTTAGGCCCGCCATGCGCATTTCCCAGCCCTATTAAAAGGTGCAAGTCTGGTGACGTCACTGGATGACGTGATTATTGCTGGTTTATTTAAAGGGGCCATGGCCCCAGTTATTGTCCGTTGCAAATTGATAGCATTCAGTGCTGTCCGTGTTTATGTCTCTGGACTATGGACTATGAGCTTGCAGCGCCAATGAGCAGCACCTCGCTTCACAGACGAGTCCCTCCATCATCTTGTGGAGGGAGTGAGAGCGGGTTCTCTTCCCTGCGGATGGCAGGAAGAGGCCTCCCTAGCAGACAAGGGCAGCAGGGCTGTCAGTGGTGGTTCGCATCTGGGTGCAGTGCCGCAAGAGATTCAATGATCTAGTAAGATCAGGAAAAGTGAGTATTAAGCCACAATTTCCTTGATGCTGCTGTGAGTCTCATCACATTCACACCACTCTACATTGCCACCCCTACTCCTACACAGCGTTACACAGCCCAACATCCCTTGTACCTTCATCCATCCCTCTAACTCTATCTACATTATCAGGTCGACATCTTACTATGCAGCCCTCACACTGAGCCTCATCGTTATGCAATGACAGCAACTAACAACACAAAAGGAGGCAACTTGGAATTGCCAACCCACTCCATCAAATTGTCAGTGTAAAGCTCTATGCCATTCCATTCCTTACACTCATACCATCACTCTCACTGAACCTTCTTCTTTCCCTCCTTGCAGGAAAAGATAGCCCACAATAAGAGGGAGAGGGAGAGAACGGGAGGAGGGCCTCCACAAACCATGGTATATCTGACGCGTGCAGCGGAGGCAGCACTGGAGATTGCTGGAGTGGTGGACGTTCCGGAAGTGGGGGACGGAGAGAGGGGCTCAGTCGAAGAAGCTGGTGACTGAATGTATTTCCATACAATTGCATGCCTTTCAGCATTGCCTCATATGGGGTGTGATGTCAAGACAAGATGAATGCTCATCATGTGGATAATGGTATGTGTTTGCAGTAGACATCCTGTATATCTAACTGATGTCTTTACTCTCCCACGGGTCCATCAAGATCCCCCCCCTCCAATGTCCAGGAGCAACAGCAAGAAGATTCCTCAGATGAACCTCCTGCCTCTGAGGGTGCAGCATCACCTCAGACAACACAACCCAGCACCAACGCAGAGTTGCACACATCGGTGTGTATGTCGCGAGATAGAGAAGTGTTGTCACCTGGTGCCTCACAGATCACAACTGAGCAGCAGCAGATGGTGGAGACATTGACAGCAGTGGAGACTCCTCGTCGGAGGGCGCAGGAGTCTCCTAGCTCGGCTCAGCTGCATGCAGACGCTGAGCCTCGTGGGGGACATCCAGGAAGAGGGCGATCCTGGAGCTGCAGGAACAAGTGCAAGTGGCTCTGACTGGTTTTGCGACGGCAGTGACTGCGAGTGTGCAGGAAATGGAGGAGTCCATCTCCAGCATAAGCAACACCGTGGCGCACTCACTGGAAACTATAGCTTCCTCCATAGATAGGATGGCCACCTGCACGGAGGAGACGCATCGCCAGTCACATGAGAACATGGTTTCTCTTCAAAATAGATGCTCTCTATGGAGGAGAGATGGGCATCTATGGAGGAGAGAAACCAGGGCCTCAGACGTCCTTTGTAGGAGGGATGTCAGTATAGAGGTGGGTCCTCATGGCCCCACTGAAGTGCAGCAAGGTGCTCTCCAGCTACTTGCTAGCAGGGAAGTGCGGGTGACCCACGAGAGGGATGATGGTGGGAGGGGGCATGGAAGTGGGGGCTCGTTCCAAGCGCTCTGACTTCCACCCCCTTGCCAACTCTTCGGTCAGAGCCCCAGATGCCTCCCCGGACAGTGATGGCTGAGTCTGCGCATGCACGGTCGCAGTAGGAGCAGACTTTGGCGGAGCCATCAGTGGCTCCAAAACCCAGAGGACGACCGCCAAAGGCGTCGAAGCAAGGGCAGCACGGAGATGAGGAGGCTGCCTCTACCTCTGCTGAAGCCGCAGGGCTAGCATGATTAGAAGCACCCGGAAAAGAAAGATCCCACACAAATAGTTACAAGGGTAGTCACTCGGGTGTGTCTTTCTTTATCGATGTATTTGATAAAGTGCTGTTAATAAATCATCTAATTGTCACATTTGGAGTTCGTTGGCAAATTTGCGTGATGAAATGGAAGTAGCAGAGTGAAGGGTCAGGGCTCATTTTACACCCAGCAGTGGTGGTGAGAGTCAAAACAAGGGACGAATCATTGTTGGACTGCTGAATGGTGTTGGGTGATGCAAACCTGCATACGCGGGTGGCAGCCTCATGTATGAACTCCATGAAGTTATTGAAATCTGCCATTGATGAAGGTATCCCTGGTGTGATGGGCAGCAACTTGCTCGCGTACTGGTCGCAATGGGACCGCCGGCTCGTCCAGGTGTTTCTCCTCCTTGTAACCAAACTAATGGTGAGCCTCCTCGCCCTCCGATGAGGCTCTGCGCTCAGCGCCGTCTTCCTCATCCAGTACTAATCCTGGCTGCTGCGCTATGTTGTGCAGGGCGCAGCAGACGATGACTATTCGCGAGACCCTAGCTGGGGCGTACTGAAGGGCTCCTCCAGATCTGTCGAGGCATCTGAAGCGCATTTTGAGCAAGCCTATTGTCTGTTCGATGACGCTTCTCGTGGAGATGTGGCTTTGATTAGAATGTCCCTCAGGCTTATTTGCTGGCCTCCTCAAAGATGTCATGAGCCACGTCTTCAGAGCATAGCCCTTGTCTCCAAGCAGCCAGCCACCAAGACTGGCACAGGATGTACGAGTCATGGCAGCTGCCAGAGAACCTGACGCACACATGGATGATAATCTTCCTATGGTTGCAGACCAGCTGAACGTTGAGGGAGTGGAAGTCCTTGTGGTTAACAAATGCTACTGTGTTGTGATGGTGTGCCCTGATGGCCACATGTGTGCAGTCGATCATTCCCTGCACCCGTGGGAAGCCAGCCAGAGCTGCGAAACCGAGCACCCATTCATTGACGCTGCCTTCATCACTTGCAAAGTGGATATAATTTGCGGACTTGTTAAAGAGGGCATCAGTGACCTGTGTGATGCAGCTGTGCGCGGCCAGCTGAGATGCCACAAAGGTCTGCTGCAGATACCTGGAAGGAGATGAGGGCAAGGGTGAGTTTGACAGCCACTGGTAAGGAGTGTCCACCCCTTCCTCTGGGCTGCAGGTCTTGCTCCAGTAAAGTGCAAATATCGGTGACAACCTGGCACGATAGCCTGAGCCTCCTTTGGCACTGCTGCTCTGTCAGTTTGAGGAAGCTCATCCTCTGCCTGTGTACCCTGTTTTGGGGGTATGGCCTCCGACGCGGTGCAGCCCTGCGCTGATGCCCTATGCCCTGTGCAGCATCAATGGCAGATTTCAATAAATTCATGCAGTTCATACATGTGGCTGCCACCCGTGTACGCAGGTTTGCATCACCCAACACCATGCAGCAGGCTGAGGAGAAGGTTGGCGTTCTTCTTGTTGCTGCTGGCGTGGCTGGTTCTGCTGCGGCTGATCGTCCATCAGATTCGGAGGACCAAGGTGACGAGAGCATAAATCGTGCCCATTCTGATGATTCATATGGCAGGTGAAGTTCAGATGACAGAACCAATCTATCGAGGGTTAGATATGATGTTGCAAGGAGGTGACCGTGAATAGAGAGTTTACTGCAAACACTTCCCAAATGCATAAAGCTTAAAAATCTGCTCCAAATACTCGAGCCTGATGCTCCTGAGAGTGGAAAGTGACCAGCTGTAAAATGGTAAGTTTTAAACCACTTTTGCAGCTGTCACCTATTGGAAGAAATGGAGAGTTGTTCAGAACCCAACATACTTACCTGGCATGATCCCTGAGCGATGGGAACCTCATGGAAAACTTGGGAAAATACTTTGTGCCTGCTAAAATGGTGAGTAAATTGGTTTAAACACCCTCAACGAGCACAATTGAATGACCCGCCACTTAGTGCCGTGTCTGCAAAGCGCAGGCAGAGCCGGCACTAGGGAAACTCGCAAGGAGGCGGGTTCCGAGCGGGATACCGCCCCGCTGTCAAAATTCAGCCCACTGTGCCACACACTTGCACCTTCCAGCAGGAGTCACTAGATAGTGACCAGGATTGGAACACTGGCTGACAACCGCTTTTCTTTACTGTTGCCTCATCCCCCCCCCCCCCCCCCGCCGCCCCCCCCCCCCCTCCCGAAGTATGCTGAAGCTAATTGGTGCAGCTCAACTGAAGTCAGCTAGTGCTACACAGATTGGGAATTGGGCTGGGGGCTTCTGGTCTGTAAGACTTAGTGCTACACAGGGTAGTGTCTTTGATGTGCTTTTCTTTTGGTTTTAATTTTTTGGGATAAATTGGTAGTGGTAGCGTTTTTGTTTGTTTTTAATATGGCCGTGATTTCATGGTATTTTTATCAGATAGATTCACAGTCATGTGGGTGGCATGGTGGTGCTGTGTGTCGGAGCCATTGAGACTCTCTTTCCTCCCAGTCCGCCGAGCCTCTAGTTTCAGATGTGCTGTTGTGGAGGGCCGCTTGCTCATTATGGGCAAAGGAAAGATTTGATGGGGAGTCTTCACCAGGTCAGCCACCAGAGTGGTTGGCAGTGGTAGGCTGCCAGCCCTCCTCTTGGCGACAGAAGGTAGGGCATTGGCGGTTTGGGGGAGGGGAAGCGAGCCTTTTGAGGAAACTACTCGAGCTCTACAAATCAGTTTGTTGTTTTAGTGAAGGTGTTTTTCTCTTTTTTGTTTATTGTAAAAGATACCAGAGAAAAGTGGCAACTGTTGCTTTGTAGGGCATGCCTTTGTCCCTTGTGATGCTCCAAGTGAATGACTTAATTATCTTAGGCTGCCGAGCAGGCTTCCTTTCCCTGAAAAGAAGGGCAACTTGAGAGTGCATTGAACCATAGCGCTCTTGTCCATTCCCCCTGTGGTTAGATCAAGAGTTTTGTGAGTAGAACATTTGTCCATGTTCTTGGTTTTGGATTAGTGCATTAGTATGGACATTTATTATTTTAATAAAGGAGAGGAAACACTTGCAAACAATGGGAAGAATTGAGGATAGTTTGTGCACTACTGGTATAGATTGGCAAGATGCTCCTTTGGACCAGCTAATTATCTCACACTTCCAATTGCAGACATGTTACCAAGGAGATCTCTTCTCTCTTACCTGAAGGATGAGCTTTTCCACCCCACTCTTGTAAGTGCCCTCAATTACAGGTGATGGAGGCCATTAGATCAATCTTAGTTCATCCCTTCCAAAATAACCTAAAATTCCCCCATTGCAGCATCCAATTGGTTCTTAAATGATTGCAGGAATTTTGCCTTTAATACTCTATCCTGAAGTTCATTCCATGTTTTAATCACTCTTTCTGTGAAGAACAACCTTCTGATATCAGTTCTAAATGAGCTTTATGTCAGTTTGAGCCTGTGTCCCCATGTCCTACTCATGCAATTTACTTTGAGATAATTTTCCACATTTACTATTTCCATACAGTTAACCATCCTATATAAGATCACATCCTAAATGTCTCCTTTCAAAGCTGAACAGCCCAAGTGTCTTCAATCTTTTCTCCTAACTCAGACTCTGATAATGGGGATCAGCCTCTGCGCGGCCTTCCAATGCTTGAGGCCCTCAAATTCCGCAGGGATTTTCCTGGCCTTCCACTGAACTCCAGTGGGAGACTGGTAGAACTCCTCAAAAATAGGTCATGCCATGTTTCTGCCATTTGTGGGCTGGTTCTGCCGGTCTCCCACCAGAGTTACAGCAGGAGACTGAGATTCCCCCAGTGGAATTTCAGGACCTGAAGTCTCCCTTGTAGCTTGGTGACCAAAAATGCACCCAGTACCCAAGGTGCGGTGTGACCAGAGCACTGTACAGTTTGATCATGGCTTCAAGGGTCAAAGGAAGAGAAAACTTGGTGCTTTGATTTTGTTTGTCTAATTTCGATAGAGAGATTGCCCATTTATTTTACTTAATTGTTCTCATTCTGTGTTGGTCATATAAATACTGACTTGAATTCATTTTCTTGAAACTTAAAACAAAAATTGAAATGTTGCCTCTTTTTTTTCTTCTCGTTATCCCTCTGGTTTTCTTGCCTTACACTTTTTCTGAAAGCAGTGTTAGATGATATAAGGAATCTGGGCCATGGTAAAGGAGTGTATGTAATGGAGCCAACGCAATCTAAAAGAGAGCCTGCTTTTCTTCTCTTTTCCCCCAAGGAAGATAATTACACGTTGGCCACGAGGCAAAGACCTCACTTGACAGTTTAGGCCCTCGCTAGATGGGAAGTAGTTAGCAGGAACTCCTCCTGAGCAACATAGTTTACCACAAAATCTGTGAGGCATTGCCGCTACCCTCCTGATTATAGCAGGGGACAACCATTTAGCAGTGGTTTCCAGCAGCAGCTGTTCCAAGCCATAAGAGTTTCCTCGTCAGCTGTGCAAACATCTGGCTTCAGGATGGTGGAAGGACCTACACAGGGCCAGTTTTGATGTTTCAATCACCTTGATGCTCTAGCTGTACAAATCCAGTGCTGCATACCAGGCTTATTTATCACCAGCTGCTCATTTACATTCTTGTGTGAGGGGCTTTTGCAAAGAGATGTGCTGCTGAGGCTGGCTCTCCTTCAAGAGTGTCCAGTTGGTATAGATTGTAGCTCTTCCTCCTTGCAACTGTTCAGGTTTACTACAAATCCCACCACTGGTACTTGCTTTTCCTTAGCATGTCTATCATCCAACTTGTTCCTTTTTAGCTCTGCCGGTCAAATTAAACTTTCTATCACTGTCTGCGCAATGTATAAACTTCCAAGTTCTTGAAAACTCTGGATTTAGTTCTAGCTTGTATTTTCAATCCCATCTCTACTAAATTTAGAACATGGACTCGGGTATAAAGCAGTTCACCCCTGATGGAGATAAAAAGTTCATGCCCATTATTACTCTCAGTTCTGAGTATTCTGTATCAGTCATGTCGGAAGCACAGAAAAGAGGAATGGAGGTAAAAAAAAATTGAGGTGCTTTGTGTTATAGTTCCTTAGTCCATCATAGTTCTTTTAGAAAAAAAATCAAGTTTGTCATTAATTGTAGATTGCTGACACAAGTGCTATTAATAAGACTTTTCCATATTGGAGAGAATTTGCTTGAGAGAACTCCAAGATAACACAGATTTATAGGTGCTACCTAGCGAGACTATGGAGCATGGGACAATTATGTTCAGATCTTCCCTGCATTTGGAGGCTCAATAAATCCTCTTTTTCCTAACGTACAGGTGCAAAAGCAATTGTCACTTTCTAGTTCTAGTGGAGATGTTTTGGGGACAGTATTGCGAAAGGCACAAAGGATTTAAAAATCCGTTCATCTTAACTTTTTAATTTAATATTTGGCTAATTCATAAATTTAAGGATGCTTCGGTTTGGAATTCAACAGTTACTTGTGATGCCTGGACAGTGAATAATCACCAACATTTGCTTAGTATATTTTGGCTACACCCAGGGTAGAATTGCT
This sequence comes from Somniosus microcephalus, assembly GCF_052327205.1. Classification (NCBI taxonomy): domain Eukaryota; kingdom Metazoa; phylum Chordata; class Chondrichthyes; order Squaliformes; family Somniosidae; genus Somniosus; species Somniosus microcephalus. The sequence continues at coordinate 16,677,024 of NC_140997.1, read as the reverse complement.
GATTGGTACTGTAGTCTTTGTAAAAGATGATACACTTGAAGGAGACAAGTGCAGACAATGACAGTCGTGTCATTTGGCGCTCTTTTCGGTAGGATTTATATCTGACTCTTCAGAGTGAAATAACAGTGGCTTATTGTATCGGACTGCAGCTGGCGTGTGGCGAAATCCAACAGGATAGAGAGGAGTGGGAGCAGGTGGACCAACAACACAGTCCGTTCTTTCCCATAAATATCGAGCTCCACTCTGGGCCCCGGGGGGAGGGGTGGGGGGTGGGGGTGCTGCATTAAGTGTCATTGGGTCCTCGGTTCCTTCGGCGCAGTCTAAGAGGCTTTGGGACCAGTCGGCCACTGAGTGCAGTCTCTTATCAGATTTAAGCTGGTTGCAAGTGTTTTGTTGATAGATTTCATCATTAGGGTTTGACGTATTGGGTTTCAGCAGTTTCCCCAGGGGTAGGTGTCACACAGTGGATTTTCTATTGCTACTTAAAAAGTGAATGAGGTGTTTTGAACTCATTCTACCGCAGACCCTTGCTGTTATGCTGTATTTAGGAGCAATGTCGCGAAGGATGGGACACCATGAAGTAGAAAATATTTATGTTGCAATTGTCTTTTATTATTTGCCGTGCGGCTTTTTGTTTCCAAATGATACGATGTTATGCTCTTGTAGGTAGATGATTTCCGCTCTCCCGTGGAAGCTTTGTGTCTCTTGATAAACTTTTTGGAAAAAGTCATGTTATTCCTTCAGTTGCAAGGTTTGAATTTTAAAACAAAAATCGATCTTCTGTTTTAAAACCCCGATGAAGAAGCATTGGATCAGTTTTCAAAAATGACTGCCCGACTTTGAAATGTTTTTCAGTGAGGAAGGGAAGACACCATTTGCAATTGGAGGAAGTTGCAGATTTCTGAATTGGCCTTTATTTCCAAAAGAAGTGATAAGTACTGAATCAGAATTTGAATGCATTGGAATGAGTCTCTGGGGGAGAGGGGGGGGAAGGTACAAAGGATCTCCCCACAATCTTGTAGCAGCATAAGACCAAATGCTCATAAAAAGAATATCACCTTTTGATGCAGGGAGGTCCACAGGCATTTTGTATAACACGCATCTGCCTGATACACTGAAATGTACAACTTGCACTGAACAACATGCAGGAAACTCTCTTTTGCCGGCACCTAAATATCCGGAAATCTCTCTGAACCGGCAAAATTCAGGAGTAGATTCAGGTAAGTTTTACTGTATATTAGTGGCCGTGTAACCAGGGTTCCTGGGTCTGTGGCCGTGTAATCGGGGTTCCTGCACCTGTGGCCGTGTACGGGGCTCTCGTACCTTGGTAAGTATACCTCTCTGTAATCCGGACTTTTTGATCAACCGGCACCATGCTGGTCCCGTCGGTGCCGGATTAAAAAAAGAGTTTCCTGTATCATTACTCTCAATAGTTTTGGAATATCAATTTAGTTTATTTTTGTTCTCACCCTTTCATCGATCTAATTGGACTGAAGTTTGTTTCCAGAATAATGAAAGCTGGCGTGATGCTTTGGCAGATGATTAGGGCAGGTGGAGGAGCTGCTTCCAAAGCTTAATTCCAGAGATGAGGGGGTTGACTTCTGAGGAAAGTTGAGCAGGTTGGGTCTATACTCATTAGAATTTAGAAGAATGAGAAGTGACCTTATTGATACATATAAGATACTGAGGGGGCTCGACAAGGTAGATGCTGAACGGATGTTTTCCCTCGTGGGAAAATCTAGAACTCGGGGGCATAGTTTCAGAATAAAGGTTCGCCCTTTTAGAACTGAGATGAGGAGGAATTTCTTCTTTCAGAGGGTCATAAATCTGTGGAGGCTGGGTCATTAAATACATTTAAGGTGGAGATGGACAGATTTTTGCAAGAGTGAAGGGTTATGGGGAGCGGGCAGGGAAGTGGCTTTGAGCCCAAGATCAGCCATGATCTTATTGAATGGCGGAGCAGGCTCGAGGGGCCAAGTGGCCTATTCCTGCTCCTATTTCTTATGTTCCAAAGGAGGCTGGCGCGGGCTATGATCCGGGCAGCAGAGTTCTGGATCGGTTGAAGGTTATGGACGGTAGAGGATGGGAGGCTGGCCGACCGACTGGGAGAGCATTGAACTAGTCGAATCTGGGGGTGACAACGGCATGCAAGAGGGTTTCAGTAGATGAACTGAGGCATGAGAAAGGGCTACTTGGATAAGGTACCAGAAGAAGACTGGTTCATATGGAGCTATGGCATAGTGTGTCAGTGACTTCAGGAGCGATGGGGCAAAAGAAATTGTGATGAGGTGTAATTCAAAATGTTGTAACTCTGAACTGTCAGCATGTAGATTAAGTTTTTTTATTTAAGTAACACCATAAACCTAGAAACAAGAGTAATCTCTTAGGTTATTGCTGGTGCTTAAACTAGCTAAGGAAAAATTGCTTTCAGTGGGGGGAAAAAAACAGGGAATAGATCAATATGGTCGTCTCATATGTATTTTGTTCTCAAAAATATAATTGTCTGATGCATAATAGGCAAAAAATATGCAGTTAAATGAGGTGCAATTCCACCCATGTTCTGGTCGCTTTGTAATTCTCCTCCTCCTCCCACCCACCCCGCTTTTGAAATGTCATTTTTCTCTAGGTTCTCCCTACAATGCATAACATTTCCCAACCAAGAGAGAGAAAACCTGTTCTTCGGGCTTGGCTCATGTTTCTCTGAACAAATTAGTGGGAAGGGTTCACAGTCGTGATGTTCGACTTGCTTCGCTATTTATTTACTCATTTTCTTCTTTCAATCAGAGCATCTGAGTTATGGGTTTTCACCTTAATAAATACTCGTGCTAATATTTTCTTAAAAGGGAGCATGATGACTTAGCACTTTGAATCCAAAATAATATCTCTCGGGTTCAGGCTCCAGAGTCTGGAAGTGGAAAAATGCCGGTCTTAATCGTATCGCCATGGAGAAGTGTCTCATAGAGGCCAGCACTTCCCCACAGAGAAGGATGGAAAACTGGAAAGCTAATTGTCGCAGGCCTTCAGAATCACAGAAACCCCACAGTGCAGATAGAGGCCATTTCGGCCCATCGAGCCTGCACCGACACATATCCCACCCGATCCCCGTAACCCCTACACCAACACATATCCCACCCTATCCCCGTAACCCCACATATTTAATCCCCCTAACACTAAGGCCTAGAAATTCAGTTGCGTTCGCCAGCCGTTAGCGCCTTAGGAGGGGTAGATCTCAAGCGCTAGGCACTTAGCGCCCGGGCGCAGGACGATCTGCGCCTACGCCCAACTTCGGTAGACATTTAGCGCCGGCGCAAAGTGTTTGCGCGCGCAACTTATGACGTCATTTCGTCGTGCAACGCCCTTTGTGCGCCCCAAACCGGAACTTCAGTCGCGCCCGCCCAATGTGGGCGTGGCGGTGTTAAGAACTGTGAAGTGGAACGCAGCAGAGGCCCTGCGGGCCTCGGGGAGCGCTAATTAAAGGGCACTTACACTGAACTATAAAGGCCAGCCATTTTGCTGCAATGACTTTTCTGCAACGGATTTCTGGACAGAGACCAAGGAAGAGACCTTACTGATTTGGCCCAACATAGGAGAGGTATTTTTGGCTTCTGGCCAGAGCTTGGAAATTTGCCTCATTGTGATTTCATTGTTTGCAAGTATATTATGGGGGCTGCATGGGGTTCCAACCCTCAGTTCCAGCATTATGTGCGAAGGGCTCGCAGACGCTGTGTGAGAGGGGCAGCCATGCCTAGACGCAGAGGGGGCATCAGGCGTCGGCAACGTAGGCCTTACCCACTCAGGGAATACCGCCAGCAGGTGTCCTATCTCACCATGACTGCCGCGCAGTGTGTTAAGAGACTGCGCTTCAGAAGGAAGGTGGTTGCAGAGATCTGCCAGCTGCTTCACAGAGATCTGCGTCCACAGCTGATGTGCAGGACGTCTCTGTCGGTGGAAGTGAAGGTCACGGTGGCTCTGAACTTTTATGCAAGCGGCTCCTTCCAAGCCGCTGCTGGGGACATAGCTAACATCTCCCAGTTCGCCGTGCATCGCTGCATCCGGCAGGTCACCGATGCCCTTTTCACAAGGAGACACCAATTCATCTCCTTCCCCATGACCCTAGAGAGGCAGGAGCAGCGTGCAGTCGGATTTGCGAGGATCGCCGACTTCCCCATGGTGCAGGGCGCCATTGACTGCACGCATGTGGCTTTGCGGGCACCTATCGACAATGCCAAGGATTACCGCAACCGGAAGGGCTACCATTCCCTCAATGTACAGCTGGTGTGTGATCACAGGCAGCGCATCCTAGCTGTCAATGCCCATTTTCCAGGCAGCAGCCACGATGCATTTATCCTGCGCCAGACTACTGTGGCTGACATGTTCCAGGCACAGCCTCCCCCAAGAGGATGGCTTATCGGGGACAAAGGCTATCCTTTGTGTACATGGCTCATGACCCCGCTCCGCGCGCCCAGGACCCCTGCTGAGGAGGCGTACAACGAAAGCCATCAAGCCACAAGGAACATCATAGAGCAAACGATTGGCGTCCTCAAGCAACGGTTCCGCTGCCTGGATCGCTCCGGCGGATCTCTGCAGTATTCGCCGGATAGAGTCTCCCAGTTCGTCGTCGTTTGCTGCATGCTGCACAACCTGGCTATCCGCAGGACTCAGGCACTGCCACCTCACGTTGGACCACCACCTCAGGAGGACGAGCAGGAGGACCATGAGGAGGAGGAGGAGGAGGAGGAGGAGGAGGAGGAGTACCAGCCCAGGAGGGAGCCACAAGGTCCAAGGGCCGTCCGTCGGCGGCTAATTGAACGACACTTCTAGGCCCCCTGTCAGGGAATGGCTTGTGGCAATGAAGGGACATGAATGCAGCCGCTCCGCAAGCCATCAGCCGGTTAACGCAACAACCACTTGAAACATCACACATGGACAAGCTGAATAAAGAAAAAGCTTTATTGAACAAACTCGGGGCCCTTCCCACATGAAACCCAAAAACAGACAACACCCCCAAAAAACAGTCAAAAACATATCTCACTCCCACAACCTGGGGAGGAATAACAAAACTTGTCCATCCAAATGGCCTTCATCCTCGGCCTTACCAAAGGAACCCCCCCCATAGACAGCACAAGCACCCCCATATAAAAAAACATTTGCCAACACACTCTACTTTGTGTGCCGAGAGGGCGAGTCCTTGTCCAGGCTTTTCCGGCCCCTGGCCGACCTGCTGCTCCGCCTCAACCTGGGCCCTGTGGGTGCTGCAAGGCTGGGGGAAGGCTCCTGAGGGGCACATTGCGTGACGGCAGATGCCCTTGGGGGTCGGCCTAGACGAGCTCTGGCCCTCGAGGGGCCGGCTGCTGACTGCTGCAGCTGTGGCTGGGCAGCATCAGTCCCTCCAGCAGCTCGTCGCAGCTTCGCTGGGGGAGTGGCAGTGGCGGCTGCAGCAATGGGGGCAAGCTGGCTGATGCCAGGCGCTCGCTGCTCGCCTGAGACACTGGCACTCGGCCGGGCTGGCACTGCAGCAAGCGCAGCAATCTGGTGAAGGCCAGACTGCTGTGCTGCTGCAGCGCGGCGGGTGCCCTGGCGATGCCTGCCTGACACAGCGAGTGTGGCAGCAGTGAGTGCCCGTACTGCCCTGGTCTGTGCCCGCATCAGACCAGCCAGTGACTGCACGGCACCACTGATCAACTGTCTACTCGCTGCCTGTGCTGCCCTGAGTTCGTCCCGACTCGCGTCCTGTGCTGCCCTGAATTCGGCCCGACTCGCGTCCTGTGATGCCCCGAATTGTTCGAGACCCCTGGCCTGTGCTGCCGCGAGTTGTTCGAAACCCCTGGCCTGTGAGGCCCCGAAATCGGACACACTATGAGCCAGGGACTCAATGGCCTCAGGCAACCGTGCCACAACCCCCATGAACTCGGTGTGCCGACGATCCGAGTCCGTGGACATTTGATCAAGGAGGCGCACCTCCTGGGCGAGGACCGTCTCCGGACTGGAGGCCGGACTGTCCCTCTGGGGAGAAGGCCGCCGAGCTGCCCGACCCTTCCCGCGTGGCTGCACGCCACTGGGCCCAGCAACTACACTCCCCTGCAGCACTTCCCCCCTCTGGGGAGAAGGCAGCCGAGCTGCCCGACCCTTCCCGCGTGGCTGGACGCCACTGGGCACAGGAGCTACACTCCCCTGCAACACTTCCCCCCCTCTGGGGAGAAGGCAGCCGAGCTGCCCGACCCTTCCCGCGTGGCTGGACGCCACTGGGCACAGGAGCTACACCCCCCTGCAACACTTCCCCCGGCTCTCCTCCAGGGAAGACGTGTCCCCTCCATTGCCATCCCCTGGCACGGATGAGGGTTCCCCCGATGGGCCGCCTTCCTCTTGCTCCTCCTCGTCCTCCTTTTCCGAGGGACTGACACTCGCAGCTTCAGGGACCTCCTCCTCACCAGCTGAAAGCAGGAAGGCACAAGAGTAGCTTTAGAGTGAGGACAGGGCGTCAGCGAGGGAGGCATGAGTGGTGGCATTCTGCGCATTGGTCGGACAGTGGCAAAGGATGTAGATCTGAAGCGCAAGGGGAACGAGAGAGGTCCAAAAGGTCATGTCCTTACCATTGGGGCCCAGCACAGGGTCGGCATCTCCAATTGCAACGGGGCCAATCACCCGGGCACCCATGAGTCGACCCACGTGCTCCTCCAGGTCACTGAGCTGCTGGAACTGGGGACGGCCTCCCCCGGTGACAGTCCGACTCTTCAGATTCTGGGCCAGCTTGGCCTGCAAGAGAAAGGACGGCCTCCAAGTACAGTGTGGTGCCCTGTTGTTGTGTGCACTGCCTCCCATGGTCGAATAGCTTGGCCAGTGTGGTGCCCTGTTGTTGTGTGCACTGCCTCCCATGGTCGAATAGCTTGGCCAGTGTGTAAAGTGCAGAAAGTGCAATTGATGTTCATGCCAGTGCCATAGCTGCTGGATGAGGGCTGGCCATTAGGCCTTTGAGGTCCCTTTGCCCATAATGTGAGGTGCACATGCAAGGATGAGGAGGACACTGGAAAGGGTACTCACCCTGACAATCCGAGTGAGGTCGTTAAACTTTTTCCGGCATTGGACAACAGTCCGGGGGACATCGCAGGTGGCTGTGACCCTCTGGGCGATATCCCTCCAGGCTCTCCTGTACACCCTGTTGGGAGGCTTCTTGCCACTGTCCGGGAACAAGATATGGCTTCTCTTCTCCAAAGCCCTAACCAGCACCTTTAAATCATGGCCAGAGAAGCGCTGCGCTCGCTCACGGGCCCTCTGCATCCTTCCTGGCGCTATTTCTCTCCAGCAGCAGTGTTTAGGCCTAGCTGGAGGGCTGCAGTATCCAGGGCGTGGCAGCAGACCAAGTCGACCCTTCCCCCTTTAAGAGCTGGCCGGCGCCAGGGTGTCTGCTGTCAATCAAAACATGACCGCACCTGTGCTGCGCCCGGCCTCGGCGGTATCAGTCTGCACCGCCGGCTTAGCGCCTAAAGATAGCCGTGCATCGCCAGTTTTAGCGCTCGAGCAAACTCCTTGGCCAAAGCTACTGAATTTCGGCGAACTGCCCTCCACTTTCCGGCGGGCGCAAACTTTAGCGGCTGCCCGACTTTACCGCCCCAAAAGTGGCTATACTGAACTTCTAGGCCTAAGGGTCAATTTATCATAGCCAATCAACCTAACCCGCACATCTTTAGACTGTGGGAGGAAACCGGAGCACCCGGAGGAAACCCACGCAAACACGGGGAGAATGTGCAAACTCCACACAGACAGTCACCCGAGGCCGGATTCGAACCCGGGTCCCTGGCGCTGTGAGGCAACAGTGCTAACCACTATGCCACCGTGCTGCCCACTATGCCACCGTGCTGCCTTCTTTTGCACTTCTTGGTAGCTAGCTATTGAGCACCATTAGTGGAGACTTGGGAATAGGAAAAAGAAAATTGAAGCAATGTCAGTACATTCACTTCAGTAAGTTTTGCAACCTGCATGCATTCAATGTCATAATTAGATAAATAAAGAATGAATAACTTGGCCAACCAGTGGTAAATGTGCTGTTGGGCATTTGATGCAGGAGCTCTGTTTAACTTAGTGGCTCACAGTAATATTGTTCACTGATTTCAGTTACAGGTAGTTCAGCACCTATAATCGCATTATCCATCACTGCACAAAACAGTCAAAATATTTGAATACTTGCGAGATCCTTGTCACTCCATTTGTTATAGGATTGAATTGAATTGCCTCTTGTACGTGGATGTCTGCATTAAGGTTAGACAAATGCCATTTCTGTAACTCTGGCAAACTGCAGTTGATTGACATAGATACAAGAAATTTACATAGGGAGCAGCAACTCCTGGAGAAAAAGTAAATATAAAGGTGAGAAAATGATCATGATTGATTAACCCTGGGTCTCTGTCACTCCAAAGTATCTGAAACATTTTTCATGCCTTCCTTTGTCTTAATCGATTCTCCCAATTATTCCAGTGGTGACACATTTGGCACATCCTTATGGTGGCATAACTGAGAATAGGATATCCCTGTGAGTAGGCACAGACACAAACCCACATCCTGTTTTTTTTCTATTCGTTCATGGGATGTGAGCGTCGCTGGCAAAGCCGGCATTTATTGCCCATCCCTAGTTACCCTTGAGAAGTGGTGATGAGCCGCCGCCTTGAACCTTAGAGGGCAGTTAAGAGTCAAACACATTGTTGTGGGCCTGGAATCGCATATAGGCCAGATTTCCTTCCCTAAAGGACATCAGTGAACCAGATGGGTTTTTACAACAATCATGGCCACCATTACTGATGCTAGCTTTTTGTTCCAGATTTTTATTTTGTTAACTGAATTTAAATTCCCCGTGGTGGGATTTGAACTCATGTCTCTGGATCACTAGTCCAGGCTCCTGGATTACTAGTCCAGTAACATAACCACTACGTTACCGTACCAAGTAAATGCTACTGCACCCGGCTAGGATATGCTGCCATTGTGCAGGTACTTTTTAAACACTCCTTCCATCGTAAGAAGTGGGAGATGCTGTGTATTATTAGACAATCATCATCTTCATGTTTCATATAAGCACAAACATCAAGGTTTTTTTTTGTTGACAAACCTAAAAATGATTTTCTATTGAAAACTGGACATATTGTCTGACCGTCCACTCCTCTCTGAACACTTAAAGCATCACCAGAGTAACAACAGAATCCTCTTTTTTTTTGAACGTTCACCAAACTGCTGGACTACCTGGCACTAATTTGCCAGGCGAGTTCGCAGAGGCCATGTAGAATTTGACCTGGGAATGCATGGCGTTGTACCAAAGTGGTTCTGGTTTCGCAGGCCCTGGTTTTAATATTGTTAGCAAAGAGCCAATTGTCCCGTTGGCTCTTGTGTGACACTAAAGTTTAACCAGCAATGGGATGATGGTGAGTCTGTTGTTCCTGGGCAGAGTGCAGGTGTGGGCGGCTGCTGCATTACTCATGTCTACTTGTTGCTCTGCGCTGGTACCTGCAGTATAATTGCCCGCAAAGTCAAATACATTTCCATTAACTCCTCTTTTTCTTGACCAAATATTAGTTATTTTTTTAATGGCACTAATTTCTGTTCATTAATGTGCATTGTATTTTAATGTGCACATTGTCAGTTACACGCTCTGTATATATGACTTTGCACCGTAAATGTAAATAATCTTTTTCATCTATCTAACTGCATGGCAGTTAGCGCAGTTTGACAGCTAAGCAAACGCACCCTGCACACACTCATTTTCTTTACTGACTCTCCAACTGTTGCAGATAGAGGCGGAGAATAACATTTCAACCGTGTGAGGAAAAATAAAGAGAAATTTCTCGGTGCTAAAGTTGACTAGACCCTCTCGCTATAAGGCTGTATTCGACAGCCATGCAAACAGTGGTTAAGGAAGACTCATATGGGAGAAGCTCCTTGGGTTCAAGAAAAAACATATTTTCCAACTGTCTCTAACAGTGGTACATATGCGGTAACCAGTAATTATACAGTAACAAGCATATCCAGTATATATAGTCTACAAAGAATCAGTAATTTTAAGAGAGACTTATCCCACACAGATTTTGCAGATTTACATCACAGCACCAAAGTGATCCAAAAGTATACATTGAGGTGGTGTAACAGGGGAGTATTATTAGTTCGGGAAGCTGCAACCGTGTATATTTTATACTATGAGGTAATTTTCACTTTTGGCAGTGCCGCAAAAATGGAGGTGGCAGATGGGTCGCTTGTTACACACTCACCTGATTTTTCCATTCCATTGTTTGGTCAGCCATTATACTGTGCAAATATATCCGATATCCCTCCATTTAAATAGGAAACTTGGGTTTCAAGATCTGAGGCTGACTTCATCAAATTATATTGTTCTTGTGTTAAAAAGGCGAGGCTTTTACAATATTTTTAAATTGAAAGTTTGGTCAGCTGTATCTAGAATTTGTGATAGACTAACTGCGAGTGATTGTCTTTTCAGCAATGGCACGCTGTGTCCTGCACAACAGCTCCCCAATGTAAATAGAAATCGGTAAATTTTAAAACTGAAAGCAGCAATTCTTACTTAAAGATTGATAATTGAAATAATCTGCTTGGCAAAGTGGTAGAAACAAAATGTGCATTGTTCAAATGCAGTTGACGTTGTGATGGGGCAGTTAGGGGACAGGAGGGATGAGATGAGCTTCGATGGGACGAATGGCCCTTTTTCTCAACCCAGACTTATTTTGTTAATGCATACAGATTGCAGAGCATTTGGTGAGCATTTAACCAGCATATAGGGTTGATCTGTGCTACTGCTGTTGAAAACAGTACTATGATCCAGCGCGACAGACGTCAAAAATGAAGACCTTGGTGTTAATAGAGCACGGTGAAATTTCCATAGGAAAAGCTCAGTAACAGTAGTATGGTTGTGTAGTTGAAGCTGTTTACAATTTAAGCTCATGATTTGCATAACCACCTTGCTGTCATTTCACCAGTTCAGTTAACCTCTGAAGTGCCATTTCAGAGCAGGCAGTAAAGTTACAAAATAAACTGAAGCGTGGAAAAAATAATCCTGATCAGACTGTTGCTTTTGATCCTTCATCAACACTTGAAATGCATAACAAATTGGAGGCTGCAGCAATCTAGTGCTGATTTGGTGAACTCGCTTACAATACCAACCTCAATTGGGGCTTAGGCTCTGGCCTTTGATTCCATTCCCTCCAGTGGGTAAATTTTACTCATTCTCAGAGAGGGTGTGGGATTGGAACAGTTCTCAATAAAACCCACTCTTAAGTGTACCACAAAATTAAAAGATTTGTTTTTTGAAGAGCAGTTAACCCTGGGTAATTTGTGATTACAGTCTGATGAGCTTTAAACAGACAATTTCCATTATAAATGTGGACACAGGAATCCATACAACAACAACAGTGTCAGTTGTGGCTCAGTCACAAGGTCGTGGGTTCAAGTCCCACTCGGACTCGAGCACGTAAATCTAGGCTGACACTCCCAGTGCAGTGCTGAGGGAGTGCTGTACTGTCAGTGGTGCCGTCTTTCGGATGAGACGTTAAACCGGGGCCCCGTCTGTTGTCCTCGGGTGGACGTAAAAGACCCCACGGCACTATTTCGAAGAAGAGCAGGGGAGCTATATAACCAGTGTCTTGGGCCAATATTTTACCCTCAATCAACACCACTAAAACAAATGATCTAATCATTATCACATTGCTGTTTGTGGGAGCTTGCTGTGCACAAATTGGCTGCCGCGTTTCCAACATTACAGCAGTGACTACACTCCAAAAGTACTTGATTTGCTGTAAAGCGCTTTGAGACGTCCGGTGGTTGTGAAAGGCGCTATATAAATGCAAGACTTTCTTTTGTATTTATATAGCGCCTTTAACGTAGTAAAACGCTCCCAACCCTTCGAGTATTATAAGACAAAAAATCTGACACCGAACCACATGAGGAGAAATTAGGGCAGATGGCCAAAAGCTTGGTCAAAGAGGTAGGTTTTAAGGAGCATCTTAAAGGAGGAAAGAGAGGCGGAGAGGTTTAGGGAGGGAATTCCAGAGCTGGGGGCCAAGGCAGCTGAAAGCACAGCCACCGATGGTTGAGCAATTATGATCAGGGATGCTGAAGATGGCAGAATTAGAGGACGCAAATATCTCTCTTGGGGCGGGGGGGAAGGGTGGGTGGTGGTGGTTGTAGGGCTGGAAGAGATTAGAGATAGGGAGGGGCGAGGCCATGGAGAGATTTGAAAACGAGGATGAGAATTTTGAAATTGAGGCATTGCTTAATCGGGAGCTAATGTAGGTCAGCAAGCACAGGGGTGATGGGTGAATGGGACTTGGTAATCCCTGATGCAAAAAGTTGATAGAAAGTGTGCGCAGGCGTAAGATTTTTAATATCTTCTAGTTATAGTATTGCATTAACAAAATACGATTGACTTTGGTCAAATATCTAGAGGATACTGGATGTTGAAGCTAATAATCCAGTCTAAAGTGAAACATGTTAATTTGCTGAACCTCAGGATGGGATTGCTTACTTAACTTACCTCTATTATTTGTACTGGACAATCGATGTTCAATCAAAAAGAAACTTGCTTCATCTCCTGTGGCACTTCTCACAGACAAATATTTCAAAAGAAAAACTTTCTTTTTTCAAATTGAGTTGGCCTCTGACAGATTGCTCAAGTTTTATTTCCAGTATTGACCAAGGGCCAGTGCCTGCTGGAATACGGGTCTCGCCCCGTCCATGGCACTTGTACATGATTCGTCCTTTACGCAGCTGAAAGCGGAGGATATGGATATTATTGTCAGTCTCCTGATCTGTAGTTGGCTAAATGCGCAGAGCTGTATGGGTGCATTGTAATACAGTGGCGCCATGAACTTGTTGACGCACGTGATCGCTCAGTGTCTAATTTCCTGTTTTTCCGGCTGCATGAGTTGTGTCAAGACAGGGCATTGGGTTAGGACATGATCTTCCCCGAACACCCCCTGAATCACTGTTGCATGAAGACCAGAAAAAGACATTGATATAAATGTGTCGGTGTGATGCTTTGGTGTCAGTCTCCCTGTATGTGACCTCCCTGGTTGCTAAAGGCAAAAGACTAAACTTTAACTTAGAACTTGAATTTTTAATTTTGTTTTTATTCGTTCATGGGATGTGGGCATCGCTGGCAAGGCCAGCATTTATTGCCCATCCCTAATTGTCCTTGAGAAGGTGGTGGTGAGCCGCTTTCTTGAACTGCTGCAGTCCGTGTGGTGAAGGTACTCCCACAGTGCTGTTAGGGAGGGAGTTCCAGGATTTTGACCGAGCGACGATGAAGGATCGGCGATATACTTCTAAGTCAGGATGGTGTGACACTTGGAGGTGGTGGTGTTCCCATGCATCTGCTGCCCTTGTCCTTCTAGGTGGAAGAGGTCGCAGGTTTGGGAGGTGCTGCCGAAGAAGCCTTGGCGAGTTGCTGCAGTGCAACTTAAGGCTAAAGGGATCAAGGGATATGGGGAGAAAGCAGGGACAGGGTACTGAATTTGGATGATCAGCCATGATCGCGCTGAATGGCGGAGCAGGATCGAGGGACCGAATGGCCTACTCCTGCTCCTATCTTCTATGTTTCTATGCATCTTGTAGATGGTACACACTGCAGCCACGGTACGCCGGTGGCGGAGGGAGTGAATGTTTAAGGTGGTGGATGAGGTGCCAATCAAGCGGGCTGCTTTGTCCTGGATGGTGTCGAGCTTCTTGCGTGTTGTTGGAGCTGCAGTCATCCAGGCAAGTGGAGAATATTCCATCACACTCCTGACTTGTGCCTTGTAGATGGTGGACAGGCTTTGGAGAGTCAGGAAGTGAGACACTCGCCGCAGAATATCTAGCCTCTGACCTGCTCTTGTTGCCACAGTATTTATGTGGCTGGTCCAGTTAAGTTTCTGGTCAATGGTGACCCCCAGGATGTGGATGGTGGGGGATTCGGCGATGGTAATGCCGTTGACTGTCAAGGGGCGGTGGTTAGACACTCGCTTGTTGGAGATAGTCATTGCCTGGCACTTCTGTGGCGCAAATGTTACCTGCCACTTATCAGTTCAAGCCTGAACATTGTCCAGGTCTTGTTGCATGCGGGCATGGACTGCTTCATTATCTGAGGAGTTGTGAATGGCGCTGGACACTGTGCAGTCATCAGCGAACATCTTGCAATTTTTGCAACTTAAACTTTTGGTTACAACTTATAAAGTGGTTTCCGTTATTTCAACTCAATTAAATTTTCAGTTTTTTTGCAGTATTATCAAGCTACAGTATTTTGGATAGCAAATTACAGACAGAGTTGCGCTCCACTATATTGTCTTTTCAGAAAACCAGGTCTCCTTTGGTACAAAATGCCCACGACTAAGTTCAGCAACCTGATCAAGACAAAATATGTTAATTTTGCATTAGCTACCAGGAAAGATGAGATCAGAAAAAAGTGTGCATGTTTTGCATGGTCAGGCATCATTAGTACACAGATATTTACATACATCAAGGCGAAATGGTCTTTTCAAAAAAAAAAAATACCATGCAAAGCAATATTTGCATACAATTCCTTGCTTCTGTTGACTTTAGCACATGAGAAAGTGCAACGTTCTTCTTTTGCCAGAAACATTCTCTTAATGTATTTAGCTTTTGGCTAAAAAGATTGAAATGATGAATAAAGAAATGGAGGTGGTGGCATTGAAAGGCTATTACTTGGTTCATTTCATGAGTCTGAAAGACCCAGATAAGGGCCAGAGGCAGAAAAGAAATGTGAAGCTTTGGGCATGATTGAAATAAACCCACTTATCAGCAATTAGTGCTGAAATGTGTTATAAAAGATTATTATTTTCCCCTGAGTATTGGGATATTAATGGCCCAGAAATTGGGGTCGGGGGCTTCCCGCGGGTGCAAGCCCCCGACCTGCACTTACCTTGCGCGCCGGCTGTTGAGCTGTGGGCCCCGTGGAATTCCAATCCGGGGCCTGCTCCAACTGCCGGCGCGCAGTGCTTGCGTATCCCAGGGGCGCAGTTAGTTCGATGCGTCCCCTGGGATCACGTGGGCCATGGGGAGCCAATCGGAACAGGGAATGCTCCATAAGTCTGACAGGAAGTGCTGTCAAGACTTATAAATACTACGGCCCCAAAATAGCACTAAATCTTCAAATAATTTTTTTAAAAACATCGCATTTTTTAAATAAACTATAAATTACATGAAATAACTATTTTAAACAATTTAAATTTTTGGAAAAAATAATTTTATTTTCTAACGGAGCTAAAAATAAACTTACCTTGCTTTAAAGTATTTAAAAATAATAAACCTGTGGAAAAAATGTTTTAATTTTAATTAATTCACCACTTGTTAAAAGCAGGCCTTACGCCTGCTTTTTACATTTCTAAATTCTGCAGGCTTACGTTCCCGGGAAAACCTGTATTAAAAAAAAAAAAGACAGAAGTTCGATGCGCACGCGCAGCCTCCCCCGCACATGCGTTCGACCTCTGAACCCTTTCGTTCAGAGGAACGGAAGTGCCGGTTTCCCGCGCATGCGCAGTGCATGCAGGAAACCGGCACTTCCATCGGGCCTATGGGTAAGTACTTCGTGCGTATTCACCCGTGGAGACCCGAATTTCTGGGCCATTAGTGCCAAGAAATGGAACATTTTCTGTTTCAGACATCCAGTGTCGATGTTATGCAATTCCTAGTTAAGATATAATGTAGAGAGGTGATGTCCATGGTCTTCGAGAACAGAGCCCGAAACTGTCGCCGCACCTTGAAGCTGCACTCTCTGAGCCTGCTCGATAGCAATCTAGAGGCATGCATACTTAATTCTCGTGCTGTACCCTTTAATTGAAAACCAGGACCATATTGCCTATCTGGCGTTGTGATTCTCTGATGTTTATGGCCATGATATGCCGTAGGCATTCTGCAGGTGTTCATGATACTTTTCCACCTCTGCAACAGTTGAGGTTGATTTCACTGGTTGGCATCGTTCCGTGCCTTGGCCCTTCATGGAATTGAAGACAAATTATGAACCTGGTTAGGAGATTGGTTAGGTGGTAGAAGACAGAGAGTAGGGATAATGGGTATGTACTCAAATTGGAAGGAAGTGACTAGTGGTGCCCCTCAACTATTCACTATATTTATAATGTCTTGGATAACACAATAGAGAGCTATATACAATAGCAAAATACTGCAGATGCTGGAAATCCAAAATAACAACAGAAAATGCTGGAAAAACTCAGCAGGCCAGGCAACATCCGTGGAGAGAAAATGGAGTCAACGTTTTGGGTAAACCCTTTGTCAAGAGAGCTATATCTCTAAGTTTGCCAATGACGCAAAGACTGATGGCATAGTAAGTAGTGTAGACGGGAGCATAAAATTACAAAGAGACTTGATCGATAAAGTGAGTGGGCAAAACTTTGGTAGATGGATTTCAATGCAGGCAAGTGCGAGGACATCTACTTTGGACCAAAAAAGGATAAATCCAAGTATTTTTTTTAATGGTGAAAAGCTAGGAACAGTTGAGGTCCAAAGATTTAGGGGTCCATGTACACAGATCACTAAAATGTAGTAGTCAGGTACAAAAAGTAATCAGAGGCTGATGGAATGTTAGCTTTTATAACTAGAGGGCTAGAATATAAAGGGGAAGGAATGCCGCGCAGATTCATCAGAATATTACCAGGGCTCCAGGGGATAGATTATGAGGAGAGATTACATAAACTCGGCTTGTATTCCTTGGAATATAGAAGGTTAAGGGGTGATTTGATTGTTTTTTTAGGATTTTGAAAGGAATTGGTTGGGTCGGTAGAAACTTGCTGGTGAGGGAGTCTAGGACAAGGGGACATGACCTTAAAATCAGAGCCAGGCCATTCAGGAGAGAAGTTAAGAAACACTTTCACACAAAGGATGGTGGAAGCGTGGAACTCTCCCATAAAAAGCAGTAGATGCTAGTCCAATTGTTAATTTTTAATCTTGGATCGATAAATTTTTGCTAGCCAAGGTATTAAGGGATATGGAGTCGAGGCGGGTGGATGGAGTTAGGATACAGATCAGCCATGATCTCATTGGGTGGCAGAACAGGCTCGAGAGGCTGATTGGCCTACTTCGGTTCCTATGTTCAGCAGGTGACATTGGATGGGTTGTGCTGGGGTCTTCTGCATACTATACTACACAATCCTCAATATCCCTGGCTCTACCTAGCTCATGAAATCCTCTCCGCAGGAATTTAAACATTTCCTCAGCCCCAAAGTGACATGTCCAGTTATACAGTTTTTCAAAAGCTTCCTGTCTCCTCTTTACTGGTGGATGGGGAAATGGCATATTTGCAGCGCTTGGTCCAATCCCATTGTCTCAGCAATTTCATGACGTCATCCAATCGGTTAATGAAGAGTCTTTTTGCTTTCCAGTTGGCCGTGGGAAGGCGGTATGCCATGAGGGTGGACGTTTTGGGGGACCAATCGTGGGGGTGGGTCAAAAGATGAAAGTTCCAGGAATACTTTCAACCAGAGTTGGCGACCCTACCCAATCTTCATGTATAATCTACGTGGGACAGGCCTTTAGTTGTGTGCTAAACCCGGAGCCAGCAGTATGGGAGAGTGATCTGGGGCTGTATCCTTCACATTTTCCATCCCCACTATGGCATAGTTGTCAGGTCTTTGCTCCGCAACTCTCTACAGCACTGCTACTGAGATCTAGAGATCAGTGGATGGGGGAGGGCTCAGTGTGTGTGTTGCAACAGTGCATTATGTTACCCACAGTGCAAAGAATTATTGAGACAGATGCAAGATAGTTCTTCTCTGGCAACCAAATTCACACCACAACCCCCTCCACCACCCCCCCCCAACAAATAATAAATTTCTACTGTAAAATTGAACTCCAGGTTGCAACACAAATGCATGAAATTTCAAAATTCTTAGGCCGTTATGAGACACAAGTAGATGCCTATTTGATGGTACCAAGAATCCCAAAATTCAAAATAGCTCTTGGATAAATGAGTTTCTTTCTTAAATGGGCCATTTTTGTAAAATTTCTCCACAAGCGGAGATATTCACAGCCTTCCCAGTGCAATGACATTTTCACCTAATTTGCATGTGCAAATTTAAAATTTCCCATTTGCAAAATCCGTCTTGACTTCCTGCTGCATATTTTGCCTGTGCGCTTGGGTGAGGCACACAGATGAGAGGTGTTTTTTTTAAGGTTATGCTTATCCTCTTAATTTCCCCCTCCCCGCCCTTACTGTGTTCTGTTAAAATCTGAATGAGCCACCTACTCCCAGGTCTCAGCCTTTGCCACATCACCTTACCTGAATGCTTTTTGTAAAAGGTGTTTGTTGGTAGTATATAACAGCGATAGGCTTAGGAATAATAGAATAGGTTACTACCCAGGTGTCAGCTTGGCTCAGTTGGTAGCGCTTTTACCTCGGAGTCAGAAGTTGTTGGGACTGGCAGCATTCTAGGACTGAAACACAGAATGCAGGCTGACTACCATTGTATTGCTTGGGGGTACTGTCCTTCGGACGAGGTGGTTGTTTAAAAATTACGTAATGCTATTAAGAGTTCTTTCAGTGTCCTGGCCAAAACAGATGAACTGATCACTCATCTCGCTTCTGTTTGTAGTACCATGCTGTGTAAAATAGCTACTTTGTTTATCAAGATAAAACTGTCGCTTGCATCTCAAAGTAATTCATCATGTGTGTTATTTGACATGTGTCTGAAAGGTGCAATAAAACACTTGCGACAAAATTGAAGTATTTTTGCCTAGTTTTGGGTGGTTGACTCTTTAAAACCAACCATAACATATAAGGAACTTAAAAACCATGGAAGCCAGAATCTTGTACAGCTGATCCTGATACAGTGCATCAAGTGTGATCAGTTCATGATCTGGCATGCACTGCCTGAAACGGTGGCGGAAGCAGATTCTTCATAACTTTCAAAAGGGAATTGTATAAATACTTCAAGGGGGAACATTTGCAGGGCTATGGGGAAAGAGCAGGGGAGCAGGACTAATTGGATCGCTCTTTCGAAGGCACGACGGGCCGAATAGCATCATTCTGTGATTCAAGAAGTTACAGGCTGGAGAGAGAAATGATTCAAACTTAATCCGCACTGCATGATTGATCAGTTTATTCATGATTGATCCTTTTTAGATTTGAGTGACGAGATATTCAAAATCCAGAAAGTGTTGGCAACTCTTTTCCAGGATATAGAAAGGACTGTTCTTTCAAATCAAGGACTCTGTTTGCAAATTGCAAAGGGATTGGTCAGTTTGAAACTCCTGAAAGAGGGAAGAATTGGTTTGAATTTCTATGAAATGAATTAGGCTGCCGTAAATGGCACCAAAAAAAAATAGGGATTGAGTAGACTAGGCCTATATTCTCGAGTTTAGAAGAATGAGAGGTGATCTCATTGAAACATGCAAAACATATAAAATTCTTACAGGGCTTGACAGGGTAGATGCAGGGAGGATGTTTCCCCTGGCTGGGGACTCTAGAACCAGGGGTCACAGTCTCAGGATAAGGGGTCAGCCATTTAGGACTGAGATGAGGAGAAATTTCTTCACTCAGAGGGTGGTGAATCTTTGGAATTCTCTACCCCAGAGGGCTGTGGAGGCTCAGTCGTTGAGTATATTCAAGACAGAGAGCGATAGATTTTTGGATATTAAGGGAATCAAGGGATATGGGGATAGTGCGGGAAAGTGGAGTTGAGGTAGAAGATCAGCCACGGTCTTATTGAATGGTGGAGCAGGCTCGAGGGGCCGAATGGCTGACTCCTGCTCCTATTTCTTACGTTCTTATATGTTCTTATCTGTCAACAGTAGCTGTTGTATTGCTTGATTTATAAAATCTACCATTCTAGGGTCTATGAATTGGTCAATACTCAAGGCTTTCCATTTATTGTTTCTCATCACAGTGAGAAATTACTGAAGGACTGGCAGTGAATGTATCTGCTTTTGCAACAACCTCAAAGAGTTCTATTTTATACAAATAATGCCGATCTGTATATTTTGAACTGCTTTACATCCCTTCATTTTCTTACAATGTAGCGTTGCACCTGTGCTGAAATTTTACCATGGAAGATTTGTATTGGAGCAGTATAAATGATTTGTGATTGAGATACTGTTCAGATGATCAGAAATGCATTGAATAAGGAATCATTGCATCATAGTTCACATTTATTTCTTCTCCTTCTCCACCCTAATTTTTCAGTGTTTTTGTCTTTGTTGAGGTCCATTATACAACCAGAAACCGTCACCTATTTGAGAAATTGGGGAGGTGTTCTCCTATGCCTCTGACGGTGCTGCTTTTGTAATCAACCATTCAGAAATGCCCAGGACTATTCTGAATGGACATATCTCATTTACTTTGGGCTGGATTTTCATTAAGCTGTCAGGAAGGAGGCGGGACTATAACTTTCGGGTTTTAGTCCCGCCTCCATCGACGTCCGGCCAATCGACGCGATTTTCCCTTGATTGACCTTGTTGAGCCCACCCAGTGGGCTCAGCAGGCCAATTAAGGGCCGCCCGGCAACAGGTGACGTCACAGACTGAAATTTCATCTGTCAAGAGTTTTTGACAGATGAAATATCAGTGTTTCACAGCTGTTTGAAGCTGTCAAACACTGACAGTCTGACTTCTAACCTGAGTCCTTCTACGCAGACTCAGTTAGAACTCTCACCGACACTGAAAGCTGAAGGCTGTCACTTTTGACAGCTCGCAGCCATTCCGCTTTCAGTTCCGGCTGAGTGATGGACTCCCGCAGCCCAGAGGAAGAAAGGCTGTTAAGGTAAGTACAGGTAATTTAAACTTCTTTACACACTTTAGACACACCAAACACACTTACCTTTGCACTCATGCACCCATCACTCACCTGAACACCGACATCGTGACCCCTCCAAGTCCTTCAACTCGACGGCCCGCCTGCTCTAACCTGGCATGGATTGGAGCCGTCGGGAATCCCACACGACACCCCTCAAAATAGGGATTAGGCTAAAAACTGCCTGTTAACTACCTGTTAACAGGCAGTTAATTGGCACTAATCCCTTCCCGCCTCGGGTCGGCGGGTCCCAGTGCGGGGCGGGTACCCGCCTCCCTTGAAACTTAACGTGGAGGCGGGTTTTGGGCGGGATGGTGTCTGGACCCCCGAATTCGGGATTTTTGCCCCCCCCGCACGCCTGAAAGCCCGCCTCACGTCACCCTGAAAATCTGGCCCTTTGTGTCTTGCGATCCTTGCAGGCAAGTGCTTTCCTTCGGTTTGCTGCCTCCTTCAGACCACCTGGCTGAGATCAGGAATTTATTTGGGAGCGGGGAGCTCACAGATGGAATCCAATTTCCTAGCTCTCCCCACTTTGGTGCCCAGCCTTTTAACCTTATTGTCCTTTGCACTGTCATATATAAAAAGTGGGTAGTTTTCTACATTACAACAGTAACTACACTTCAACATTACTTCATTGGCTGTAAAGTGCTTTGGGACCTTCTGCAGTAATGAAAGGCACTGATGTAAGAAAACTACTAGGCACTTGGTCTAAGCGTTAAACAAGGCTTTAATCAACTGTTTTACAACATGGAGATCTAGTTGTGTCCTTCACTAGTTCCTGTAAAAGAATGTCCTGAGCAAGCTGGGCCCGTGCCCGAGTATTTATACTCTCCCTGGGCAGCGCCACCAGCAGGCCGCCAGTATTATTTCATAAGTCTTTTCCACATGAATGACAAGATTCATGTCAGGCACTTTATAAACGCTTCTCTTTTCTCTTTTACTTTCTTCTTTCTCTCTCTTTAAACAGCAGCACTCTGTGTGGTAGCTTAATGTCTGTCTACTATGGTGATTAAGATGTATCTGAAAGGTATTCATTGTGGTGTAAAAGGGGTGCTACTTTATTTTGCAATTAACTCTGGTAATAATGTATCATAAACTGAAGCATTAAAATATGTTGGCTGCCTTGAGTTTCGGTAAAGTTTCCAATTAAATTCATAGAATCTTACAGCACAGAAGGAGGCCATTCGGCCCATTGTGCCTGTGCCGGCTCTTTGAAGGAGCTGTCCTATTTAGTCCCACACCCCAGCTTTCCCCCCCATAATCCTCCAAATGTGTCCTCTTCAAGTACATGACCAATTGCCTTTTGAAAGTTCCGATGGAATCTGATTCCACCACTTGGGCCTCTCTTTATTTCTTCCCCCCCCCCCCTCCTCCCAAACCTCGCACCACCCAAATTTAAATTGTTTTCTTCACCTGAAAGCTGCACAATATGCTGCCTAATTCTTTTTGGTCTAAGAGCTGGAGTTTGATGAGCCGGGCTGGCAATCTATTTTCAAGCCCCTGCCAGTGCTACTGTTGATCAGGTTACTAGGAGATGAGCAAGAAGTTTGTGGCTGACTGTATTTCTTTTCTTTCCCTTCTCCAGACATCTTGGTTGAGGTTATGACCTTACTGTGTGAAAGGTTAGTGGGTGGGGGGTGGGAGAGAATGTGAAGGGAGTGCACCTGTGTTCTCGTGCTCCGCAGTACACGCAACATGTTGAGCTGTCTTGGGCGCTTTTAATTCATATAAAGCTAATTCTTCCATTGCCCTGAGGTTATGTAAATCTGTTCAATTACTTTCCGGAGTTACAGATGGTCCAATTAGTACCATAAGAGGTGCAGTAAATAATTCCTAGCTCAAGCTTGTGAAATAAAATCAGTTTGGAAAATGTTGCACATTAATCTGAGGAGAGAGACGTGGAAACGAAATGGGTCATGGTTTTTGCTTAGTGCCACTGTGCAGTGATGTGGATGGCAGGTAATGAGGCACAACTGTGGCAGTGTTAACTGAAGCGGGTTAACCTACAGGAGCTAGCTAAATCACCAGTTTGCCTATATAGGATTACTGTGATCTGCTGCGGAATTGTATTGGTCCTGTCATTGCCACGATGGAGCTGCCCAATGTAATATTAGCTTTTGCTATTATATTTTTCACATGAGAATATTACCTGCTTATTCAATTATATTGCAGAGAATGTTCTACACAAATATGATCATTATAACTAACCAGTTTGAGTAGTGATTGCTGCTTTCCGTGTCCTTGTGATTTTTAGCCTGTATCATCTGTCAAGATTATTTTGTGTAAATAGTACTTGGATATACTGGCTCTGTGCTGAACGAGGGAACAGAGAGCTGATTAAAGTATGAAACGCTGCTTTTTTTAAATGTTAGGCATCTATGAATGCTGGTCTTGAGGCAGCTGCTAGGAATTTCACAACTGTAGCCTTGTAATGGATAGCTAGCAGGAAACCCTTTACTGATTCCTCTCCTCCCTGACCCAGGGGCATTGAAACCAATTATAGCACTCCCTAATGACTATTTCCTCTGGCGGAGGGAGTCCAGAACAAGGGGACAGAACCTTAAAATTAGAGCTAGGCTGTTCGGTGGTGATGTCAGGAAGCACCTCTTCACACAAAGGGGAGTGGAAATCTGGAACTCTGTCCCCCAAAAAGCTGTTGAGGCTGGGGGCCAATTGAAAATTTCAAAACTGAGATTGATAGAAATTTTGTTAGGTAAGGGTATTAAGGGTTACAGAACCGAGGCTGGGAGATGCAGCTAAGAGTCATATCAGCCATGATCTAATTGAATGGGGATGCAGAACAAGCTCGAGGGGCTGAATGGCTCACTCCTGTTCCAGTGACTTGTCCCAGCTGAAATCGGCACAGGTTTGAGAATCAAAGCTGGGACCTCCCTGGCCTGTATGACTCTGCAGCGCAAAAGACACTACATGTACCCATCGAACCCTCTTGGGAGCGCTAATTCATTGAACTCTAATAAAGCTATCTACAAAAGCTGAATGTGCCAAATAGTTGGTTTGATGAAGCTTTTTGCCCAACCGGATTTTTCTCATACTGGCTTGAGTATTTCTGAGAATTGTATTGCCACAGTGTAAATCGAATTTGAAAGCTGCTTTGTGAGGGTCTGCACATTTACAGCGGTGAAGATGATTTACTATCAACCAGGAGAGTGGTGGGGTAAAATTGCCTCCTACCACTGTGGCACAGTACCACAACACGCAAATTGGGTGCCGTGTTTCCTACAAAAGTGACTGCACTTCAAACAGTACTTCATTGGCTGTAAAACGCTTTGGGACGTCCTGAGGTTGTGAAAGGAGCTACCTAAGTGCAGGCTGTTTCTTTCCCTCCCTCCCTCCCACTTGGTTGCGGTTGCTGTCAGTTCCATGATCAGTATTCCAGCAGAGCAACAACAACAACTTGTATTTATATAGCACCTTTAATGTAGTAAAACGTCCCAAGGCGCTTCACAGGAGCGTTATCAAACAAAATTTGACACAGTCACGTAAGGAGAAATTAGGGCAGCTGTCCTAAAGCTTGGTCAAAGAGGTAGGTTTTAAGGAATGTCTTAAAGGAGGATAGAGAGGCGGAGAGGGTTAGGGAGGGAATTTAGGAGCTTCGAGCCTTGGGAGCTGAAGTCACTGCCACCAATGGTTGAGCGATTTAAAATCGGGGCAGCTAAAGAGGCCAGAATTAGAGGAGCGCAGATATCTGGTGGAGGGTTGTGGGGCTGGAGGAGATTAGAGGTAGGGAGGGGCGGTGCCATGGAGGGATTTGAAAACAAGGATGAGAATTTTAAAGTCGAGGCGTTGCTTAACTGTAGGTCAGCAAGCACAGGGGTGATGGGTGAACAGGACTTGGTGCGCGTTAAGACACGGGCAGCCGAGTTTTGGACTCAATGAAAAGAGACTTTTTAGAAAATTGCTCCAAAGTGATAAATCCTATCAAC
Organism: Somniosus microcephalus; assembly: GCF_052327205.1. Lineage (NCBI taxonomy): Eukaryota > Metazoa > Chordata > Chondrichthyes > Squaliformes > Somniosidae > Somniosus > Somniosus microcephalus. Next base: position 16,652,301 of record NC_140997.1, on the reverse strand, counting down.
TGAGATCCTGCTCCAATTGAGCTTTAAAAATAATGTACTCATCATGCCTTACGAACCTTCTGTTTTAACCTCAAAAAACTTCAGGAGCTGAGTTTAAAGCTCTCCCAAATACTTCAGCTGAAGGCCAGTCAGCTGTAGCCTGACCTATTAGACCACGAGAATCCTGTGGAATTTTGTAGTAATGTCTGGTAATAATCATAAGAAATTCTAACTTTTGTTTTTGGATGGGGGTATGGGTGGTTTGAGAAATGTCACTGTAGTTTTCAAATTCTTGTAGTCGTAATGTCAGAAGTATTAAGAGAATTGCTGCGATGAATAAAAGGCTTGAGGAAACCCTCCCAAGTTACAATGCTATAATTGCAGCATTCTTTTGTTCTCCGTCCATGAGTGAGTCACATGGAAACCAACTGCACACAGTTGTTTATAATGGACGGTACGGCATGCAGAGGATTTGCGCCCGCCAGATGTGGCGCATGATTTTTTTTTTGAGACCACGCACGAATCTAACCACAGAGCCAGTAAGCAGCAAAGTCACGAATGGGTTAGGCTGGCTTGAGTCACAAATGATCCAAGAATGACATCCTGATGTCGTACTGTATCCACAGTGGCCTTGCGCTCAGTTTGTGTGGCTTTGCTGACTGGAGTTTTAGTGTAAATGTATATGGATTTCACACAGCATGTTTCAATAAGCAGTGTGTCATTTTTAGTACTGTAAAGTAAAGTACAATTCACCTGTTAACAAGCATGCAACTGTTTGAACGGTAACCGCAAAGTAAAGTGAGTATTATTACCAGCCCAATCCTCAATCATCTAATTTGATTATTTGCTTACCATGGGCATTCAGATAAGTAAATGTGGGACCCGTTAATACTGAAATAGAGTTGACAAAAGAACTCAGAATTTTTGTTATGCTAAACAACATTTCCATTAACTTGGTAATAAAAAGAAAGATAGACTTGCATTTATATAGCACCTTACGCAACCTAGGGACCTCCTCCCAAATCACCTTCTGGCCAATGATGTCCTTTCTGAAGTGTAGCCACTGTTGTAATGTAGGAAACGCGGCAGCCAATTTGCACACAGCAAAGCTGATCTGAATCATTGGTGAAGCTGCAGGTCGAATATTGGGATCGACTTTCTGCCTTGGGCACAATTTGCAATCTGGATGCAAATTGCACTCATAATTGCACTAGTTCTCTGAAGTGAGGTTATGGTTCAGGTTTCTGCTTAAAATCATTTGCATAATCACAAACTCAAAATCTTCCCTGAACCAGCATGATCGGGCAGCGTTTTAGAACATCATTTTCCACCACCCCCCCCCCCCCTTGTATTAAAAAATATTCCTTGATATATTTGAAAGTGGTAGCCTGGTGCAGTTTTATCAATACAACTGAAATTGGGTTTTTCACCAAAAAAAAGCATTTTTAATCAGTCACCACCTGCGAATTTCTTTAATACTTTTTAATATTTAAAAACTTTTAAAGGCTGCCTACTAGTACCTTTGCGCCTAAAGAAAAACCCAGCTTAATTTGAAGAGCCTCCACGAAGGGCTGTGAACGGGCACGATCGGTGGAATCTCACCATCCTCATTATTTCAATCGCGGCACGGTCAGATTTGTGGGTGGAGCCGGCTTCCAGTGCGCGTAAAAGATGGCGGAAATTCGATTTGCACTGGACGTAACTTGCGCTTGAAATTCCTCGATCTTTTACACTGGTTCGGCCGATTTCGGGCAAATTGCGCTGATGACCTCGCGGAAACTCGACCCCGTTGTGTCCGGTTTTAGGTGTCTTAGTTTAGGAGGGATGTCCAGACCATTGAGACGGTGCAGAACTGATTCAGTAAGGTGATGCCAGAGGTTTTAGTTAGGAGGAAAGGCTAGAGAAACTCTGGGTTTTTTCCATTGAGAACAAGAAGGTTACAACGAGATCTGATAGAGGCATTCAAAATTGAGAGGTTTTGACGAGGTAAATCAGGAAAAATTACTTCTACTGGTTGGTATGTCAATGACTACAAGACATACATTTAAAGTCTTCACCAAAAGATGAAGGGAGAGGCTAGGGACAGAGATGGTTGTTGGGACATGCAATGCCTTATCAGTGACGGGAGGGGCAGCAGAATGCACAATAACTTTTAAAAGGGAACTGTTTAGGAAAGGAAAGGTTTTAAAGTGTACACGGAAAGGGCAGGGTTATTAGACTAAGTGGATAGCTCTTTCAGAGAGCTGGCACAGAGCATGGCCTCCTTCTGCACTGTATTTGAGGCGGGGGGGGGGGGGTCTTTGACTTCCACCTGAAACGGGTGCAAAGTTGGCGAAGCAGCCTGCTGCCCACCCGTTGGTGTCGATTCGAGTCCCGGGCCTCATTAATATGCTGCCGGCGAGCTCCAGGTGCCTAGCAGGCGTCCTGGTAGTGGGAGGGCGAGAAATCGATTGGCTCCCACGCTGAGCTGGCGGGCAGGTCAGATCAGATCAGGGAAGGGTTAGAGAGGCAATCCCAGGTGTGGGGGGCCTTGAATGGGCAGGCAGTGGGTGGAGTTTTTTTTGAGTGGGGGCCTAGGAGTATCACAGTTTATAAGTATATACAGTGCTCACATTTGTTAAATTAGCATTGCTTTAGCGAATTTGAATGCAATACGTTAATAATGTTTTCAGTGTTTGAGGATATTTAAGAATGTTAGTAACAATAATAATTAATACTAGTTGATCTTTTGAAATTCTGCAGAAGGCAAAATTAACCTTTTGTGGAGGCTTACCTCTGGTGCATGGTACAAGGGACCAATACTGTTTTACTGGTATATCGAGAAAAGTAATAGCAGAACTTGCTTTGGTACAAACAATTCAAAATTGTTTTCCCTCTTTTTAAAAAAAAAAAAAAAAAAAAAAAAATTCTTTCACAGCTGTTCCAACATGCTATCTCCCCACCATTGCAGCCAGGAGCAATGGCTGGTGAACTTCTTAGTGGCTACTGGGCCCGGTACTCTGCAGTATGTGTTTATTGGCAACAGTTATTGTACATACTATGGGACGAAAATGAGAGAGAATCTTGTAATAATTTGTCACATTTCTTTTGCACTGCTGAAATTTGACACGTGTGCTAATGAACTGGTTCAAATCTTACACCCCTGATGAAGGAGCTCGTGTAGTCCTGAAAGCTGGACGGGGGTCGACTTTCATCTTTACGGCCTGGGCGTTGGGTGTCGCCTGGGCAGAGCACACAGAGGAAAGCGGGTCATGGAGGATTGCACATCCATAGCACGCAGTCTGCCCACTTTTCCTTCGAATCTTGCTATTAGCAAACGGGCGATTAGCGTGTTTGTATGACAGTCCTCCGTCTGTCTTATTAATGTTTATTTTAAATAGGTTAATGCTTCCACTAAAGTTCCAGGCAGAGGAATATCATCTGAGCATTTTATGTGTTTGTCTGTTTGTGTTGCCAAAAGTATTCTGTCTTATAACAGTGTAAAGTGTCGTAAATGCTTACCAGCTATACACTCTACCAATCATTTTTACGTTGTATTAAGTTGCAGGCTAGCAATTCAAACATTTGTTCTTCCATCAAAAGAATCAGTGCATAACTATAAAAGTGTTTAACAGTATTGTTCAGTGAATCTGATTATGATTTATATTTATCATCTAAACACACGCGAGTCAAATCAGGTCCAATCTTACAGCACTGGATTTTAGTTTTAACTTCACTGAGTGATATTGGATTCTTTTGGACTTGAAAATATTTGTGTAAAATGTATTTTCCGTTCATTTTCTCTTGACAAGCTGCGTCTTAAATTAGTGATGCTGGAGCCCAAGAAATGTCTTCTTTGCTATTAGCAGAGTCATTCTGAACTTTAAAATCTAACTATGTCCATTGTTTTACTTCTCATCGCCCTGAGATTACGGTGTCTGTGGTGGCATACTTGGAGTATGCCGTCGTAATCCCTTTTGAAATGCCCCACAAGTTCCGGAGTTCTGCATGCACGAAATCCGGAACTTGCGGCTCATCAACGGGCATGTAAGTCTTACAGCAGCGTCGGGGATACCTAAGGCTTAAATAAAACATTTCAAAATCCAAAATTCTGCACGTGCACTTTATTAAATGAGTTTATGCAAATATTGGCCCAGATTACAGTGTTTAAAACTATCAAAAAATTCAATTTTTATTGAGATTGGTGCAATGAAGGAACTTATAAAGAAAATTACAATTCTGTACATTGTATAATTATTAGATTTGCCGATTCCATTGCATATCATTGGGGGATTCCCTTCGTAAATGATTGCAATGGAATTCTCCTTTGTCCGTGGAGGACCAGACCCAGGTGATCCCAGGTATGCTTCCGCACCGCCTGCGTCCCTGGGATCCGTGGGCCATTACGCGTCCCTGGGATCCGTGGGCCATTACGCGGCCCTCCGCCTCGAGGCTTGAGACCGCAATTCTTTGCTGTGCTTTCCCTTTAAATGAAGTCCTTCTTAACTTTGAGTTAGTTATGAGCTTAGTTTCCTTGCTGCTTTTGTGCTCACACAGCCGTTCGAAACCAAGCAATTGTCAGGAAGGGAAGATTGCTGTTTGTAGCCCTCAGTACCAGGATTACCAGCATGTTCTCTGTTTGGCAGCTTTTGTTTAGAAAATCCTTCATTATGAATATAGATCAACCCAGAGCGATGTCAGCATGTTGATGAGCAAAAATGCTTTGGAAAGCCTGCTTGTGCCTACTGAGGCGCTATTCAGTTGTTTGCAGGACCCCCTCAATTGTGCCCCAAGTGAGTGGATGGGCCCTTGAGCTCTCCTAATCTCTGCTTTGTCACCCAGCTGCTGGTTGCAAGAATGGACCTGCATTGACACACCTGTGATATTTTTCTCCCCCCTTGTGTGTGGAAGTGCCTGGCCTACGCTTACCATCTCTCCGTGACGGCCAGGTGAAAGTATGAAATCTGACCTGGGAACTGAGCACGTACAATCCACATCCTGCTGCTGCTGGACGCGGTTCTGTAATGCGCTGGAACTCCGGGTGCAGCAGAATCGACCCCAGTTACATCGACGTTATATTCTACATCTCTGGTAGTAATTGGGAAACGACTGTCACAAGTCAAATCTGGTCAAGGAACTTCGTTGAAGTTAGGGGAAAACAGTGTGAAAACTGCATTGCTGGCCTGTATGGGCAGACAGCGCATTCATCTTGCAACCGCAAAAATGGCAGAGAGTTATGTTGGCAGTCGCCATTCGCATTTGCTACTGATGACTCTGCTACCCTATAAGGAGTCTTGGAAAACCTGACCTGGTTTTCCCCTCCTCTGGAGACAGTAGTGTTGCCTTATTTCAACTTCAATTTCAATTTTATTTGTCACATAACCAAATACAGCAAGTGAAATCCAGTCAGTGAAATGCTTTTTTTCTTAACGAGCCGAGCGCACCAAGCAGCAAGGGACACTTAGCTGCCTGGTACGCACGGAGCCCGCAAGGACGGCAGCCATCTTCATCGGCGCCATCACAACAGGGTCCGCTCGCGCCTCCTTTCCCGCACTCCTGCCCGACAATCTTCAGCCGCCGTGGTACCGACGTCCCGGGGCCTGCTTCTCCCTGGCTCTCCTTCCACCCGGTCTGACCTCCGAGCCTCCCGTGGTGTCCAACCTTCCAGGGCCTGCTTTTCCCGCCCTCGGTCCGCTGGCCGCCTCCCCTCCTACCGGTTCAACCTCCGAGCCTCCCGCCGAGGAGCTGCCGGCCGCCGTGCTACAGCGGGTCGTCGTGGCCTCCATCGCTGCTTCTGCTGCCTCCCCGCCGACCTCATCAGCGCCAATGCACAGCGTCTGACTACACTTCAAAAAGTGCTTAATTAACTGTAAAGCGCTTTGGAACTTTCCAAATGAAGTCATGGCTGCTGTCAGCAACACCTCTTATAATATAAAAGGGACAATGAGCTTGCATATTCCGTGATTTAATCCTTATTTTAATGCAACTATAGGATGAGTTTGCGTTACATTAATCAGGAGATTGTGGATCAGATAGTTTCCTACCAAATGCCCCAGAATTGTGGGGGCAGGGCCGAGTGGAGAACCTCAATAAAATGGGTTTTATAGTGTATGTGATCACAATCAAGTTCAACATCCGAATACAGTTAACTTTTTTTTGATGTTCTTCTCTTCTATCTCGCTACAGGCTGGGAGTCTCAGCTGCTGGAAACTGGGTTCCTTGGTATTTTCCTGTGTCCTGTGCTGACACTCCGTACCGTTCCACGTCATACACCGCCATCCAAAATTGTCATCTGGTCTTTTCGCTGGCTCATTTTCCGCATTATGCTGGGAGCGGTAAGGGTTTTTTCATCATTCAAGTGTTGGATTTCACTGTAATCCTGTGTTGTGCCACATGAATTAGTAACAGGTGCAATCTAGAGATGCACAATTAAAACTGGGTGGGGAGGGGAGAAAGCAGGGTTGGTTGCAAACGAGTTCTTCTGTGACATCATAATCAACTTTATTGTCATTGTTAGTGCACAAGTGCAGTACAACGAAATGTAGGCTTGCGGCTCCTGAGAGTGTACATTTAGATTAAGACATTTAAACATTCAACATTCATTTGGCTTGTAATACATTAACATAAACATAATAAAGTGCATTGGCAGATGTGCAGGCTTTAGAGTTTATTTGTGGAGTTCAGTAGGATGACAGCCCTGGGAAAGAAGCTGTTCCTAAATCTGGTCGTTCGGGTGCGAATGCATCTGTAGCGTCTCCCAGATGGCAGGGGGGCGAACAGACTGTGGCTGGGGTGGGTAGGGTCTTTGATGATGGTCAGTGACCTCCGTAAACAGCGTTTCTGGTCGATGTTCTCTATGGTCGGTAGCCGGGTGCCGGTAATGCGTTGGGCAGTTTTGACTACCCGCTGCAGGGCTTTCCGGTCATAGTAGCTACAGCTGCCATACCATACTGTGATACAGTTCGTCGGGACATGATCATTGATTAAAATGCAGAGGGGAGAAAAATAAGATGCTTCAGCTGGCAACCAAAGTTAAATAATGTGAATAGAACTTGCTGATTTATATCCATTTCATTTTAAAGGTGAGCCCTGAAACATCAGTTTTACTTCCCGATTCATGATAAGAACATTAGTTAATCTTTTTCATTGTTGTGCCTTGCCCTCACCTCTGATAATCACACATCAGAGTGTTATCTGCTGCCTCTAAGGAGATTATAAGACGAGCAGATCCTGCGCATGTTCCTATGGGTGGCCAGCCACGTACTTAATTAAAGTCACTAATAAGAGAGACTTGCATTTATATAGCGCCTTTCACAACCTCAGGACGTCCCAAAGCGCTTAACAGCAAATGAAGTACTTTTAAAGTGTAGTCACTGTTGTAATGTTGGGAAGCAAGGGATATGGGGATTGGGCGGGAAAATGGAGTTGAGGTCGAAGATCAGTCATGATCTTATTGAATGGCGGAGCGGGCTTGAAGGGCCGTATGGCCTGCTCCTAATTCTTTCTTACTTATGAAATGTGGCAGCCAATTTGAGCACAGCAAGGTCCCACAAACAGCATGGAAATACTCAGCAGGTCGGGCAGCATCTGTGGAGAGAGAAACAGAGTTAACGTTTCAGGTCGATGACCCTTCGGCAGTGATGTTGATTGAGGGATAAATATTGGCCAGGTCACTGGGGAGAACTCCTCTTCGAAATAGTCCCATGGGTTCTTTTCTGTCCACCTGAGAGAGCAGACAGGGCCTCGGTTTAACGTCACATCCGAAAGACGACACCTCAGTACTGCACTGAAACATAGAAACATAGAAGATAGGAGCAGGAGTAGGCCATTCGGCCCCTCGAGCCTGCTCTGCCATTCAATGCGATCGTGGCTTATCATCCAAATTCAGTACCCGGTCCCTGCTTTCTCCCCATACCCCTTGATCCCTTTAGCTGTAAGAAATATATCCAACTCCTTCTTGAATATATTTAATGTATTGGCCTCTACTGCCTTCTGTGGTAGAGAATTCCACAGGTTCACCACTCTCTGGGTGAAGAAATTCCTCCTCATTTCTGTCCTAAATGGCCTACCCCTTATCCTTAGACTGTGACCCCTGGTTCTGAACTCGCCGACCATCGGGAACATCCTTCCAGCATCTAGTCTGTCCAGTCCTGTCAGAATTTTATAAGTTTCAATGAGATCCCCTCTCATTCTTCTAAACTCCAGCGAGTACAAGCCCAATCGACCCAATCTCTCCTCATGCGTCATTCCTGCCATCCCAGGTATCAGCCTGGTGAATCTTTGCTGAACTCCTTCCATGGCAAGAACATCCTTCCTCAGTTAAGGCGACCAAAACTGCACACAATACTCAAGATGTGGTCTCACCAAGGCCCTGTATAACTCCAGCAAGACATCCTTGTTCCTGTACTCAAACCCTCTCGCTACGAAGGCCAACATGCCATTTGCCGTCTTAACTGCCTGCTGCACCTGCATGCTTACCTTCAGCTACTGGTGCACAAGGACACCCAGGTCTCGTTGCACTTCCCCTTCTCCCAATCTATTGCCATTCAGATAATAATCTGCCTTCCTGTTTTTGCCACCAAAGTGGATAACCTCACATTTATCCACGTTATATTGCATCTGCCATGCTTTTGCCCAATCACCCAACCTGTCCAAATCATCCTGGAGTTTCTCGGCATCCTCCTCACAGCACACACGCCCACCCAGCTTTGTGTCGTCTGCAAATTTGGAGATATTACATCTAGTTCCCTTGTCTAGATCATTAATATATATTGTGAATAGCTGGGGCCCAAGGACCGATCCCTGCGGTACCCCACTAGTCACTGCCTGCCACTCGGAAAAAGACCCATTTATTCCAACTCTTTGCTTTCTATCTGCCAACCAGTTCTCTATCCAAGTCAATACCTTGCCCCCAATCCCATGTGCCTTAACTTTACACGCTAATCTCTTATGCGGGACCTTATCGAAAGCCTTCTGAAAGTCCAAATACACCACATCCACTGGTTCTCCCTTATCTATTTTACCAGTTACATCCTCAAAAACTTCCAGTAGATTAGTCAAGCACGATTTACCTTTTGTGAATCCATGTTGACTTTGTCCGATCCTGTCAATGTTTTCCAAGTGCTCTGCTATTACATCCTTTATAATGGACACTACCAATGTCAGGCTTAATTCCCCTGTAATTCCCCGTTTTCTCTCTACCACCTTTTTTGAATAGTGGGGTAACATTAGCTACCCTCCAATCCATGGGTACTGTTCCACTGGGAGTGTCAGCCTAGATTTTTGTGCTCCAGTCCCTGGAGTGGGAGTTGAACCCACAACCTTCTGACTCCGAGGCCAGAGTGCTACCCACTGAGCCACGGCTGATAAATCTAATAAGGAATTCAGGAGAAACCGCTTTAAACAAAGAGTGGTTAGAATGTGGAACTTGCTACCACATGGAGTAGTTGAGGCGAATAACATAGATGCATTTAATTAATTCTAATTACAGGAAACTCTCGTTTAAACGGCACCTAAATATCCGGAATTCTCTATTAACCGGCAAAATTCATACTCCAAAAACAACACCTCAATAACCGGAAATGTGGCCGGGTTAGTCAGTGGGGGTAGTTCTCCAAACTGCCACTACTCGGCTTCTTGGCGCTGTCAGAAGTCCGAGCACCTCAATAACAGGAGCCTGACTCTCCCGCGCTGCCGGTAGTCTCTTCCGATCCGCCATTTTTGTTTGTTAAAAATAGACTCGGTAGATAACCCCCTCCGTCATCCGGACTTTTTAATCAACCGGCACCATCCCGATCCCGTCGGTGCCGGATACCAAAGAGTTTCCTGTAATCCTGCCACTAACTGTAAATCACCAGCAGGCAGAAGACAAGTGAGAAGATGGGATCTGCTGGCCAATTAATGATAAATGGTAACACATTCAGCCATACACTCAGGAAGTTACTTACCTGGGAATTAGTTGTTGTCGATCCTTTTCTTGCTGTTAAATGGAAAGGGTCCATGTAGAGTGATGAGGCTCTAAAGGGCAATCTGGATGCAAATCAATTTGTTTGCCAGAGTAGTGGAGTTTTCTCTCTAAGGTTGACTTTGAAGATGATGCGATTATAGATGGGTGTTGGGAAGGAATTGAGAGTTAGGATTCAGAGCCACCTTTATTGTGTAAAATTTCTGTGCAACAGTAGTCAGTAAAGGGAAATTGCAGCCTGCTGACATACCAGCTAGAAGTTGCTGTTCTTATTCCAACAAGAATTTGAAATCCAAAATGGATGTCCATTCAAAAAAAAGTTTAGAAAACAAGTTTATTACTTAATATGGTAGGACAGCATTGGTTTGGAGAGGATAGGACAGAGCAAAATTCTTTGAGAAAATGGGCAATCATGTAGGTTAGCCCTCCAGCCTATACGGAAGGCTGAAGTGGTCAACATGTGTTCTGAGTTAACTGGGCTTATGACCAGAATTGTATAAAGGCCGTAGGTTATTGTTTAGAGAGAGAACAGTGAATAGTGTAATAGAGCTTCATCATGTATTTCATAGGAATATTTCTGTATTATATTTTTAGATGCTTTTAGCAAAACAGAGTAAATGTGTTTTAAATGTTGACTTTGGGTAGCCTTGGTCTTCGTGTCAAAAGAATTTCCAATACACAAAATTCTTTGAATTCAGCGGCATTACAATAAGAGTTATCTGTCTGAATTGTTTTCCTGTTTAAAGATGTTGCTTGTAAGAAATATATTCTGCAGAAGATACTTCAACTCTTGTGACTTCATTTAATCTTTATTGTTTTCTAAATATTTATATCATCAATATCTTGCAATGCTTTCCTGCTACTGTGTAATTACCTTACTTGTAAATAAATTTCTCTCTCAGTTTTAGCCTGAACCCGACGGTCTGGCTTTGTGGAGTGGGCGGACTTGGTCTGTTTACGGAAACTGCCTTTTGGCTGCAGATCATTTCTCCTTTCTCCCAAGGGTAAAACTTTGGGGAGCAGATGGGTGTAACCTAAAGGTTTATGCAGGAGATATATTATTGCAGAAGAAAGCAAGATTATTTAACCATATTAGTCTTTGTTCTTGCAACAGAGGTTTTCAGACATCCCATCCATCATGAGCCTTTGGGAATGGAAGGTAAAGTAGCTATGGTCAGTTGAAACTGAACTGAAAAAAACCCCATATAAACTTAAATGAACTTGAGCAGTGCAGGAAGCAGGGTCACGTGCAATGGGTACACATCTCCACAGAACAATTGTGAGAAATTAATGGAGATGAACGCTAGTTTCTTCTAATGGCCTGAAATAACCTATACTTTTAGTATTTGAAGGCAAAGTTCAAAGCATGAATACTACTGTGGCAAGTAATCGTTAGCCTCATTTGCCCCACTGCTGCTAATTTGCAACAAATGTTAAGTTGCAGTTGATTCACTGTAAATGGTCAAGAGTAAGTAGTGTGGAGGTTTTAACTTTGATCGCAGCTCAAGAGTAAACTCTCTCACTTCTTGGCACTGGGGTTGACCTCAACTGCAAAGTGGGAGTTTTGCATTATGTTGCTGGGAGCACCTGATGTAAATCTCCTTCCATTTGCTGCAGGAAGAAAAACCCAGTGCATGCATCAGGCTCTTAATTTAATACAGACCTGGCACATAAATCTGGACAGCTGTAAGTGTAAACCTTGGGAGACTGCATTCAGTTTGGGCTATCCATGATCTGTACTCTGAGATGCCTGGTGCTGTGGTACCAGTAGAGTTTTTTAACTATTTATGGAGTCGAGCATTGGTGGCTCATGCTGCAAAGCACTGAAATGGAGTGTGCCCAAATCCAGTTTCTTCTGGTCAGAAGTATAGAGTCACTATATCCTCTGTGAGCCTGGGATTAGACCTTCAACTTCACAATTCATGTGGTCCGAAAATGACTAAGCTATCCTCGTTATCCCTAAATTATTCCTTTTCATTGATTTAAGTCCGTGTTTAAATCAATATCACTGGTGATTAAAATGGGAACAGATACATAGGCCGGAATTTTGCCGGTCCTCAGATTGCGGGATTGGAGGCGGGATTGCTGTCAAAATCACAAAGATTGACAGCGGGTAGGAAACCCGCTGTCAACCCGCCTCCAATCAATCTTCCCAAGGGTCAGGTCCCTGATTTGCGCATGGACCCGACACCTAGCGGCAGGAAGAGGATTATAGCCACTTACCTGGCTGTTAACAGGTACTTGATACTTGTTAACGGGCTCTTTTTCAATTGTGCCGCTTCTGCCTCGGGTTCCCCGATGTGCGGACACCACGCCAGGTAAATGTGGCGTGTTGTGAGTCTGCTGTAATGTTTCTGCATTGATGACAGCTGCAGAAGTTGGTGTGAAGGATCCAATGGTGCACTGGTGAGTTTAAGGTAAGAGAATGTTGGGAAAATCATTTTTTATGTATTTACACTTTTCTGTAGGTAACAGCTTTTGAATTGGCTGTCTAGTGACACCTCATTGGGAGAACCTCTCTCACCAGTGACAGATCGCTTCTGTAAACTCACCTGCAGCGGCCATCTGTTCTAGCCTAAGGAGGGAGTCACTGGAGAGCCTGGGTGCAAGAGCTCACCTTTATACAGTGATTGTCAGTGTTTGCAGCACCTCGATGCTGTCAAATACTGAGAAATGAGCTGTCAAAGAAAAATTGTGCGTGGTCCCTTTAAGAAAAACAGCAGATGACGCATCATCGAATTACGTCATCTAACCGGCTTCCTCTTAATTGTCCGGCAAGCCTGCAGGGTGGGCTTAACGAGGCCAATCGACGTAAAATCCCGTCCGTGGGCCGGATGCAGTTGGGGGCCGGACTGGAACCCGGAAACCAGCTGACCCGCTCCCAAGCCGCATCCATTTGCAAAATCTCGGCCATAGAAGGGACGAGAAATATAGTTTGTCACATAAAGCTTTATTTAAATAGAGTTTAAATATTTTTGATGCATTTATGTTGACTCTTGATTTCAATTTTGGCACAGTTAAAACAAAATTTGGATCTGAAATTCTTTCAAGTCATAGTCTGAGAGTTCCACAATCAAAAAAGAAAGCTCTGAGCTGCTTTTGGAAATAATAAGGGTTTAGCAGTAAACGTATAGTTAAAACCTGATCTGATCTGTCGTGTCTGAGATCTGATTTATGAGGAAAGACTGGAGAAACTTGAAAAGAGGGCCTGGAATCATTTAAGAATCAATTGGATGCTGCTTTGGGGGGCTGTGGGGCTCTTCTGGAGGGATGACTTGGGCCAAATGGCTTCCCTCATCCATAATTATTTTGTGATTGGCACTTTTTTGTTTATCTTACTCATGGTCTACAACTTGCAGCAAGGAGACAACTGTTTGCCTTAAGTACAGTCTTTTTTTTGGTATAACTGTGCAAAACACATTTGTCAACTGTGTTGACCAAGGAAATGAATAGTTTGGCTAACAACAAAAACAAATTGTTTCAGCCTGAATTGCAGCGAAAGATTTGCATACTTCCTTAAATGTACATGTTCACGATAAATGGTTCGCAAAGTGAACAGACTTGGCTATTGTCTATTCTGACTTTCTACTGTAGCCGCAGGAATAGAGATCAAAGGGCTACTTTGCAAGGAGTGGGTTGCTGACCACATTAATGTGACGGTCATTCAGCTTTGCTCTCCGTAACCTGCTGGACCTAATCCACACGGTTGTGCAAATATACCGTAGAGGGTTAAAAACCGTGGGTAAGGGCCAAGGAGTGTTTCGGCGCAAGGTATTATTGGGATACCTTGAAAAACTGCTGCTCGCTGGAAAGAACTTGTCTTTTGCAAAGCTGCTCTGCATATGGTCCTAGTTGCTACATTCGATCCTTTCCAGCCCACACAGGCCAAAATAATCCTTGCTCGCAGGGAGAAAAAGTGGTTATTTTCTGACGCCAGCAGCCAAGACTACCAGTAACGTACAAATATCGCAAATCAGTTTAAGATGTCTAAGTGAAGTGCCATCCATCTGTTTAATGAGGCTTGGGACATTAGCGTCAGTGGGGGTGACCAATATAGTAAAATGTGAAATGTTGCAGATGGCTGCCATTTCAAAGCTTGATTTCTGGAACAATCACAGGCTGCAATAGTTTATATTTGAGTAATTAAGTGGAAATCATATAATTCAGCTAAATGTATACGATTGCAAAACCATAACGATCAGTACTCATTGTAGTTTGGCCTAATCATAGAACCTTACAGCCCAGAAGGAGGCCATTCGGCCCATCGTGCCTGTGCACTTTGAAAGAGCTCTCCAATTAGTCCCACTCCCTTGCTCTTTCCCCACAGCCCTGCAATTTTCTCCCCTTCAAGTATTTATCCAATTCCCTTTTGAAAGTTACTGTTGAATCTGCTTCCACCACCCTTTCAGGCAGCGTATTCCAGATCATAATAACTTGCTACGTAAAAAATTTCTCCTCGTCTCATCTATGGCTCTTTTGCCAATTGTATGTACATTAGTAACCCATCTGTTATGTTCAACCCAAGTGTGCTCAAATTCTGTGATTCAACAGATGTGGAACTGTAGGTCTGTCACCTCTTGCAAGTTGTTTTGTATCTACAGACTTTTCTCCTGGAGATAAACATGTGAAGTAGTGGAAGGGTTCCCAGGCTGATTAACAGTCTGACGTGAGCGCTGCTTCCGTGGCCATAACCATCTTTATACCAGCCGAGGGTGGTTAGTCCTATACAATGTGCTCGCTGACCTACATTGACTCCCAGTCCGGCAATATCTCAATTTTTAAATTCTCATCCTTGTTTTCAAATCCCTCCATGGCCTCACCCCTCCTTATCTCTGTAACTTCCTCCAGCCCTACTACCCTCTGAGTTCTCGGCGCTCCTCCAATTCTGGCCTCTTGTATATCCCCGATTTTAATCGCTCCACCATTGGCGGCTGTGCTTTGGGTTGCCTAGGCCCTAAGCTCTGGAATTCCCTCCCTTATCCTCTCCGCCTCTCTCCCCCTCTCTTGTCCTTTAAGACGCTCCTTAAAACCTACCTCTTTGACCAAGCCCTGCCCTAATCTCGGTGTCAAATTTTATTTGATAATGCTCCTGTGAAGCGCCTTGGGACATTTTACTACGTTAAAGGTGCTATATAATTGAAAGTTGTTGTATACGATAAGGATGAGGAGGAGGCCACCCACACTCACCGTATGCAAGTATCCCGCTGGATAGTCAACCCAGAATTCCGAGCCGGAGCTCCAGTTTCCACTCGCCGGGACTGTCTGGAGTGGGGTTCAAACTCTGCACCTTGTGACTTAGAGGCGGGAACGCTACCAGTGCGACAAAGGCTTGCTCCCACCTCGTGTAAGTTCTCAATAAATATTAAAATTGCTCTGGTCTATTTGGCACTGTAGGAAAACGGCGCAAGGGAGCGCTGTGCAATTGTAAGTATATAATAGACTTCTTGGAATTTACTAGTGGTTTACTTTAGGGTTTATTTGAAGTATTGCTGATTAGATACTTGGCTGAGAAAGTGCTGTGAAGACTGGAATAACAGGAGACTATCGAAGTGTTCTGTGAAACAGAAAATGTTAGTGAGATTTGTACTCTTTCTGCTTCCTCATAAAGACAGTAATTTGAAAACCATAAGATAATGATGCAAAATCCTTTATATAAAAAAAAAATGAATTTGACCATAATTGCATTGGTATAATTTTAGATTTTATGCTTCAGAATTCTATCCCTTATTGTTGCACAATCCCCATGAGGACATCTTGTATTTCCCATATTTGCAGCCAAGTTTTGGCCTTGTATTGTGATATTCTACAGTGATATTCTGTTCTGGTTCATGTTACCCTCAATTAAATTACTTGTTTTTTGTCCTCGCTATGTTTAAACAATAAGCAGAGGGATAGATATTCTACTTCTGCGATTATCAGCCCGCAACTTTTGCCAGTTCACGTTAAATGGATGGAAAATCATTCCTACTTCAGGATTTGAGTGTATACATCAAGTTGATAGCTTGACCTCCTTATCCCTCTGACAAATAATTTTTTTTGAATGAAGACTTCTGCCAGTGGCTGAGTAAGTGCACTGCCCAGTGTGGCACTGAGCCTTGCATACTAGGACGATCTCCTCTCCAATCATTAGTTTGTGCTGACTTACCTTGGTATTAACAGGGGTCGTAAAAGGACACTTCATGTGTCTCTGAGCAAAGGAAGGATAGCAAAATGACCTAAAGAAAGCACGACCGGTCATTATTGGGTAATCCCTCTGCAAAGTGTGTATGTGTGGAGCTTGGGTCGGGAACAAGATTGGGTTGAGCTGCGATGCTCATCACAGCCAAGCAGCCTGCCAGCACACTCCAAATACGCTCAGCAACTTTTGCCAGTTCACTTTAAATGGATGGAAAATCATTCCTACTTCAGGATTTGAGTGAATACATTAAGTTGATAGCTTGACCTTCTTATCCCTCTGTGACAAAAAATTGTTTTTTGTCACTAAGAACACCAAGGAACAGGAGGGTTGCCAGCTCCTATGAATCCATATTACGATACGAGTTAGTGGCCTTCAGGAGAAAAGGGGAACAATTTGGGAAAAATGGTGGAGTCCTGGGGTTTGGGCAAAAAAAAACTTGCGCCAAATAGTAATGCAGCATGGAATTTACTCAAGTATTGGAGTGGCTGTCTTGATTTGATTGAAACTTGCTGTACCACATGGACTGCAGCGGTTCAAGAAGGTGACTCACCACCACCTTCTCGAGGGAAATTAGGGATGGACACTAAATGCCGGCCTTGCCAGGGACGCCCACATCCCGTGAACGAATAATTAAAAAAAAAAAAATCCAGTTTGTATGTGTTTTCTAAGGTCGTCGTTTGTTCTTGAATCTGCCCTTAACTGAGCGTCAGTACCCATGTCAGTAGAGTCCCAGTCTGCAGAACCATAATCTTGACCAATGTATCTGGATTGAACATTCCTATTCAACCATTTTGTGCTTTTGAATTCCAAAGAGTCCAAAATACAAAAATTTATTTCCCCTCAATTTTTACCCAAGTATTTCAATTTCAATTTTTTTCTTAGTGCTTTTTTTAAACAGTTGCACACTTTTTTTGTGGTACTGATGGAATTGTACGCAAACAAATGAAGTACAGATAGTGAAAATATCCAAAGTAGCAGTAATACGAAAATAGCAGTATATCTGATGGTGCCAGTTATCCGTTGCGATATTTGGTTGTCTTACAAGGGACGTTTGCATCTTTTTACATATAAAAGTGGCCTTTCACCGTTCAAACTTGGCAGTTCTGAGAGTCAGCAAATGCCAGCCAATTCATCTGAATTCCCCTGCTAAATATTGCTTATACTAGTGGAAAAGTTAGACATGATCCTTGTGACATGTTTTGGGTTTAAACATTTCACAGCCAGCACTGGCTGAAGGGCGCCTTGGACAGCGGATTTTGCAAGTCAGTACTTAAGAAGAAAATTCGACACTCTTAATTTTTGTAACTAAAATTGGGCTGAATTCAGCATCACTCACTGCGAGCGACAAATATTTAGAGTTCTTAAGTGATTTATGATACCATTAAGAGATTTTAAAATTGCATTAAAAAAAATTACGACTAATAAAACCACGCTCTTTACTTTTTTTCTTTCTTTCGTTCTCTCTTTCCCTCTTTCTCTTTCTTATCTAGTGTTTCATAAGCGAGACCTCTTCCCCGATCAGTGAATTGAGTCTCACAGATCACTTCCTTGCTGTGGATGAGGTCTATGAGTGGTGTATGGGGATTATTCAGAGCCAATATTTGGAATTGATGCTGAGACCATCACTTTTTGGTAGTGCTGACTATCTATGTTAGTAATTGGCTTCTTGCCTGTCTAGATGTGCACCTCTTCTGTACCACAATCTACATAACACAGTTTGCAGATGAGTGTTTTTGTTATCTTGGTTGTAAAGCTCAACATCCACCAGTTTGAACAGCTTGCCAGATGTGATGGGCATTCCTGCTGTAAAATACCTCCTGCCATCAAGTATGACAGCAAAATGATGCAAGTGCACACCCCTCCTCTGCTTTGTTTGAAATCCAAAGTGATTTGGACAGAATAGAAACATAGAAGATAGGAGCATGAGTAGGCCATTCGGCCCCTCGAGCCCGCTCCGCCATTTAATGAGATCATGGCTGATCATCCAAATTCAGTCCCCTGTACCTGCTTTCTCCCACTCTTCACATTGTGCAGCTGTCAGAAGATGTTAATCTACATATCTGGGCATCAGAACAGTGCTTGGAACTGCCACAGACTAGGACAGCTAAACAGTGTTGAAGTTCTTCGTCAGATGGATGAGTACAGTGTGCAGGTATAAGTTCTACTCTCAGCTCATAACATAAGAAATCAGAGCAGGAGTAGGCCATACGGCCCCTCGAGCCTGCTTCACCATTCAATAATATGATGGCTGATCTTCCACATCAACTCTACTTTTCCGCCCGATCCCCATAACGCTGATTCCCTTAGTGCTCAAAAATCTATCGCTCTCGATCTTGAATATACCCAACGGCTGAGCACCAACATCCCTCTGGGTTTTTAAAAAATTCATTCACGGGTTATGGGCATCGCCGGCAAGCTCAGCATTTATTGCCCATCCCTAATTGCCCTCGAGAAGGTGGTAGTGGGCTGCCTTCTTGAACCGCTGCAGTCCGTGTGGTGAAGGTACTTCCAAGGTGCTGTTAGGGAGGGAGTTCCAGGATTTTGACTCGGCGATGATGAAGGAACGGCCGATATGCTTCCAAGTCAGGCTGGTGTGTGACTTGAAGGGGAACTTGGAGGTGATGGTGTTCCCAGGCGCCTGCTGCCCTTGTCCTTTAATAGAGAATTCCAAAGATTCACAACCCTCAGTGAAGAAGTTTCTCCTCATCTCCGTCCGAAATGGCCGACCCCTTATCCTCAGACTGTACCCCTAGTTTTACACTCTCCATCCAAGCGAAACAGCCCCTCAGCATCTACCTTGTTAAGCCATCATCTGTGTTTGTCTTGAATGATGGTCATGTGTGTAATGTTATACTGGATTCGACACCTGCGTAACTTGGAGTATTTGCAAAGAATGCTAGTGACATCTAGTGGCTCAGCATCAATCTTTATTTATATTACTTTTTATTAACATATTGCCCAGTTTTGATACCTAAATCCTGTTTGTGGTGTCCAGTTGGAATATCAGCCATCTATTAGGCATGTGGCTGACGCAAGTCAAGGTTGAGATCACTACTCAGTATAATGGAATAAAATGTTTGTGCATTGAATATACTTGATATTTTTGATGGTCTGAAGGGTTTTGCCAGGACTTCAGTCTCTGACCATGGCACTGTGAAGTAAGTAACTTGCACTTGATTTACGAGTGTTTTGAAAGGCAGGGCACATAGCATCTTCTTTCAGAAAATGGACTGCTTAGGATGTATTTCACAGAACTATAAGCTGTTTGAGGAAGGAAAGGTCCTTGGAGAACAGTTAAATGGTTAATCTGTGAAAGGAGCAAGAGCTGTGATTGATGGGGGTGTTAATGTCACTGGTCATGAACATGACACACAGACACTTGTAAGATTCCTTCTGTGCAAGGATAATGTGCTTGACAGGCATGATAAAGTTAGTTTAATGCATGAAACTCCCGTTTCCTTTGGAAAAGGGAATGCACCTGTTAGGACGCAGCTTTGAGTACCACGCTAAGCCTAGCAGGAGATGTAACACGTGCACTTCACGAGAGGTTTCCCAGGGCTGGTTTTAAGCAAGCAACTGAGCTTAGCGAGCCATGCATAACGCACGTCCCAGTGAGTTACAGGCAGCAAACCTTGATTCCATTTAGTAGATCCTTGAATTAAAATTTCTCTTTTTAATAAACGTATACATTTAGCGGTTTGTCCCTTTTGCTTTTCTCTTAAAACGAGCAGGATGCTTGGATTCGAAGATTCTGTCACCTGTTTATAGCAGAAACGTTTAAAACTTTCCAAAAGTTAAAGCAGCAACATGGAATTGATGAGCGACTTCCCTATCAACATGTACTACATCCTCTTATCATTGAACAAGACGATGAATTTAAATGTCTGTCATCTGTTATTTCTACTGGCTTAATTTATTTAAAGAAAAAATAGTAACTAGTACCAATTATTTATTGCAGAGTTCACTATTTCTGAAGGCAGTGTGCAAAAATGAGGGCAGCCCATTTGTGATGAGCATTGAAAAGCTAATTGGGCAAGGGTTCAAAGGTTAGACTGTCAACTGAAGGGGAATAAATAGGTTCAGTCAAATTAATAATCACATCCCAGACAGAAAAATTGTAGCTAAATATATTCCTATAATTACTGTTGCTGACAGCAATTTGCACAAAGTGTGATAGCTATGACCAATTTTTCTCTTTAAAAAAAAAAAGCGCTCTGGGATCATAATGGTACAATGATACCTTTGGCTCACTGCATCCTGTGCACCAATATGTTAACAAATGGTAATATTTAGACAAAGAAACATAAATGCATTAAACTACTCCGTTTCATAAGCAGATGAAGACTTATCCGGTATAGCTTGCTGAGTTATGAATTGGTGGCTTTTTACGGGTTCATTGAAAATGAATCAGCACATTGTTTTAATAAGCAAATTAAGCAATACGTTACTGGCATTGACAATGCAGATGTTTATTCCACGCCATGATTTTACAAAAAAATTGCAAATGGTTTGTGCCAGCTGCAGGCAAGATTAATCTAAAAATTGAACCCAGGAAATGTTTGTTGAATAGATAACAAGTTTTTGATTACAATGAATGTTGAAAAAATGTAACCTGACTCCATGTAACACGCACACGCGCAATTTCTTTTCATACCTTTGCCAAGTGATTATACATATAGTAAATCACTTGATTTAACTAACGAGAAATGTTCTTAATTAAAGCAGGCATGGGATCAATAAGCAGCCAAAAGGGCAGTCTTAAGTATATTCTGGGCTTTCAAAGTTGGCTTATACTCCGTGTTATAATGGCAGAAGGGAATAAGATTTGCCCTCAAATCTGACCTATGTTTGCTGTTACAAACTACCCAAATTGCTAGTTCTGAATGTACACCAGTGTAGTGCAACTACAGCGTAGGTCTTCTGCTAGTTCCAGCTCAGATGGGGGAAAAAGGCAGTTCCTCAGTACTTTTCTCCTAACATGCTGCCTAATATGCTCACTGTGTGCGTGCAAAGAGTTGTTTATTAGTGTAAAAGAAAGAAAGACTTGCATTTACACGATCTCAGGACGTCCCGAAGCGCCTTACAGCCAATGAAGTACTATTTGAAGTGTAGTCACTGTTGTAATGTAGGGAACGTGGCAGCCAATTTGCGCACAGCAAGCTCCCACAAACAGCAATGTGATCATGACCAGATAATCTGTTTTAGCGGTGTTGCTTCATGGCTAATCAAGGCTTTTTCGCTAAACTTCGCATGTGCATTTCAAAGCTAAGCTCTGATTCACCATTGGATCTCTGGACAACAAAGATACCCGAGATGTATAGAAAGATATACGAGTGAATTGACCATTTTTACATTGGTGTGTGCTGTCTTCTCTGAATTATTGTCATTTTTACAAGAATAATGCAGTATCACAACTCCCAGATACTAATTTCAGAATACCATTGCCAGAGACCCAACAAAATGACTGCTTCAGCTCTTGGCTGGTTCGTGATGTGAGCGAATCGAATAGGAAGGGATAATATTGATTAAAATGGGGGAGGAAGGGTGAGAAATATTTAATCATAAAACCGTGTTTGCTAACTGTAGAACATGAATATTTAGTTAACCATTAAGCAATTGTCTGTAGCTTTTTTTTGGTAGCTCTTTCACAGCATGCACACTTTTTGTAAACTACATAAATGTCGACGATTGAACAGTTCAGCTGAACAGTGTTGAGTTCCATTCAAGGCACCAGAGCATATCTTTCTCTGTGACCTATGGTAACCTTACGTAGGAAGAACTCAAATCAATCTCTGTCTCCAGAATGTTTGGTGCAGTATTTTCGTGCAATATCATAACATGTGGCACTGTAATCATCTCATGTTTTTGATATTGGATAATAGCAATTATTGTATAAGGTTGATCTGTTTGTGGTGACATTGATTTGGTAATTTTCAAAATGCTTAGTTTCTGAAGCTGTAAATAGGAAGTTCAAGTTACTAGTTTTAAGACGGGTCATGAGTTCATTCCTTTCTATGCAGAAAAATACCTTAAAGAATTTTTTTTAAAAATGATTTCAGTTTCAGAAAGCAACAAGACCAAGGGCTGGATTTTACCAACCTCGGCGGATCCATGGCGGGTGACGTCGGTGGCGGGTCCCGGCCTCGCTGCCGGCTCCAGCCCGCTGTCTGAAATGACTTTTCCCCTGATTGGGCTTGTTAAGCCCGCCCAGCGTATTTGCCGGCCAATTAAAGGAAGCGGGTCTGATGATGTCATTTGATGATGCGTCATCAGCCGGTTTCCTTAAAGGGACCATGCGCAAATTTACTTTGACACTTGTGCTGTCCGTGTTCTACAGCACTGAGGTGCTGCAAACACTGACGAGCACTGCACAGAGGTGCAGAGCTGCACCCAGGCTCTCCCATGATTCCCTCCATATGCCTATGGAGGGAGTCACAGCACGCAGAGAGGTTTTCTTCCCTTCCCATGGGCGGAAGAGACCTCCCCAGGAGATCAACACAGACTGGTTTCGCATTGCACAGGAGGACACAAGCAGGGATGTCGTCAGGAGGACCAGGCTGCAGTGGCACAAACCTTTCAATGGTCTCAGTAGATCACGAAATGTTACTGCAAAGCCACACTCAACCTCATCCTACTGCAAGCATACCAACTAACAACACACAAGGGTAGGCACGTGGGTGTTTTAGCCAATGTTCATGTAAAATTTCTGTTAATGTGGTGTCAAACATTGAAACCTTTATTTTCAACACTTTGCGTTCTTGGACAGATCTGTGTGCACCTTTGGAAGTGGCTTCGTGAGTTGCAGTGAATGGTGAGACATAACGGTACCCCCTGCAATGGTCATGTGTGTGAAAGGAATGGCTTGGGCATTGTAGGGATGTTTTATGGTATTGTTGTGGGGTAGTGCCAACCTGGCGCATCATGTGGCAGCCATAGTGTACAGCATCAAGTGAAGTAAATCTGGCCATGGTGTGGTCATCCCTGACGTCCCAGGCAGCAATGTGGTCGGGTGCTGATGCCCTGTGTCCTGTGCAGCATCAGTTGATTGCGGAGAAGGCTGGTGTTGGTGCTGCTGGTGGTGGGAATCTGAGGACCAAGGTGAGATAGTTTCAAGGGCACCGATGCTGATACAATAGATAGCAGGCGAACTTGAGATGACGTAAGCGATCTGTCAATGGTGAGAGAGGTTGTTCCAATGAGGTGACACTGGATAGCGAGTTTACTCCAAACACTTGAAACGTGCATAAAGCTCAATCTGTTTTCCAAATGCAGTAAGCAACAGCTTCTGAGCTTGGAAAGTGAACAGCTGTGAGATGGGAGCTTTTATAGCACATTTGCAGCTGTCAAGTAATGAGATGATTGCATGGCCATTTAAATCCCGACCTGCTTACCTGACGTGATCCCCGAGCAGCGTAGACCCCGTGGGCTACCTGGTAAACTCGGGAAGGTGAGCTCAAAATACTTCCTAATGGTCTGTCAGCAAGGACATAATGACCTGAATTGCCTCCCCTGCCGCTGCGTGTTGGGTCTGCTCAGCGTTGACAGACCTGACATTTGGGGAAGGCGCGTGGCGGCGGGATCCCGACCCGCTGTCAAAGAAAAAAGCATTTTCCCACCCGACCCACCACCAATCGTGCCCGCTGACCCCTCTGAAAATTTCTCCCCTCCCCCCACAAGTGTATTTAGGCTTAATCTATTATTGCAGCTACTCGTCTGAAACTGGCTCCTGTAGCGTTGAACTCAGCAACTGGCAGCCTACGTAACAGTGCCTGCTGCACCTTTCTGCTGTTCACACTGAGCTCAATGACAAAAGAGCATTCTACA
Organism: Somniosus microcephalus; assembly: GCF_052327205.1. Lineage (NCBI taxonomy): Eukaryota > Metazoa > Chordata > Chondrichthyes > Squaliformes > Somniosidae > Somniosus > Somniosus microcephalus. The sequence goes on along the minus strand of NC_140997.1, from coordinate 16,628,377 downwards.
CAGACTCGCCAGGGTGGCTGACTTTTAATCCTGTAAGTGAGTGAGCAGAAGCATCCCTTCTCTCACCTCATTAAAAAGATTTAAGAAAGTTTCAGAAGTGCCCAGGAGGTCCAGTGAAACGCAGCAGAGGTAATAGAAGCCAAACGGCTCGAGTGGAATGATGGTGTTTAATGTGTCTCATTCCTGTTGACGCCCAAAGTTTAACAAGGGCACAAAAGAAAACATAAAAACTATAACTTACTGCAATTATGCAGTTGCCCTTAACCAAGTTGCAGCTTAAAAGCGCAGTCGTCAAATTTAAGAGTTGGAATTACTTGGCCGTCTCAAGTCTGCTTCAACAGACTGAATAGTTATGAGTTTTATCACTTCGTGTACAGTGACAAAAAGAAATGTTTCCATTTTGACGAATTAGTGGTTTAGTGAACAGCATTTTCTTTGCGCCTCTGCTCAGATGATGGGAGTTTTCAATTTTTCGAAAGATATTTTGGAACTAAAGCCACCAGTTTTATGGATTTTGATCCTAAATTTTGGGCACTGGATCATTTTATCGACTGGTGAACTGTTAAACAGGTCACCTCCAATCTTTCCAATTAGCCAATTTTCTCTGTTGCTTACTATTGATGTAAAATTACAAATCCAATCGCACTGGAGCTGTAAAATATTCTAAGAATTGGAATAACTCTAAAACTACAAGTACGGTGCATAAATTGCACCTTCATTTGTAGGACCTTCTCACCTGTGAACAAGAGGGTGGAGTTTATAACACAGTGCAACTAATATGTTGCCTCTAGTGTGGAGAAAAATAATGACTTTGGATTTAGGTAGCATCTTACAATGTCACTCAACATCACGTAAAATGACAGGGACTATTATGGAGGCAAATATGGTAGCCACCTTATTGTCAGCAGAATCCCACAAGCAGGATTGGGGTGAGTGACCAGCAGATTTTTTTTTTTTTAGTGGTGGTGGTCGGGGAAGGAGTGTTGACCAGGTCACCAGAGAACCCCACTCTTCAGATCGTACCAGGGGATCTTTAACATCCACCTGAACTACCAGAACAGGCAGATGCCACTTTGGTTTAGTGTCTCGTCTGAAGGGTGACCGGACGAATAGTCTTCGCTCAGTACTGTACTGAATTGTCAGTCTAGTTTATGAGCTCAAGCCCTGGTAGGGGGCTTGAACTCCCAACCTTCCCACCCAGAGATGGGAGCATTACCAACTGAACGAGCTGACAGTCAGTAAAGAAGTCATGGGTACCCCTTTTACCCCACTGACGTAAACATTAAATGGAATTTGCAACTTTTGTTTATTAAAATAAACATGTATAAGAGAATACTTTAGAAATGCCAAAACATTTGCGGATATTTTAAAGACTTTAGTGAGGTTGAATAATGAAATTATATACCTGTACTTTAATATCCAAATATGAATATTAATGAAATCTTTAGAGAATTGAAGTGATTTTAAGGCTATGTAAAATGTTTTACAAGAATAAAATGATTAATGTGCCAGCCTTTTCCCTTGGTGACTGATTTTTCTGATTTTAATTTCCTAATTGTGTAGTGAAGGGGACATATTGTTCTTATTTTATTCCATGTTTCCGCTACTTGATGTTCTTCCAGCATAAGGTCTTGGCAAAAAAAAAACCTAGAATTAATCTGGTATGTTCTGCCAGACTTTGTACACAGACAAAAGAGTCAATATAGGTATAATAGTTTGATGAATGCTAATTTGTAATGCCTGTTATGCAACTCTAATATACAGCTATTAAGCTTTAAGTGCAATGTGTCTAATGATGATTATACTACATTAATGTACATCATGGATTTAAATTATGATGTCGACTGGGGATGTATTCCCTGCATCAAAGGATGAACTAAAACTTCATCTCTTCAGTGTTAACTATGTGCTTGAAAACAAAATATTTTAAGTCAACTAAACCGATCATTGTGTTACAACCTTTTGACATACGTTTACTTGCAGCATTCAATTAAAATTAATATCACTGCAGGGCGGAATATCTTGCATTTATATAGCACTTTATCATGGCCTCGGGACATCCCAAAATGCTTTACAACTAATGAATTATGCTTGAAGTGTAGATTGTTGTTATGTAGGCAAGCAGACAGCAAAGTCCCGCAAAGAACAAATCCGTGAATGACTGGTTAGTCTGTCTTTGTGGTGGTGCTGGTTGAAAGAGGAATTTGGGAGACTTTGGGAGAGTTCCCTTCTCTTGTAAAAGATCCCGTAGTACTATTCAATCAGGCTGAGCAGTTGGATAAAATCGTGGAACAGATCAAGTGTTAAATTTTCTAAGTGAAGATGTCAGAGGAGAGATTCAGTGTTGGAAGAAAACTCAGCAAATCATTTTCCACACGTATTCATTTCGGGGTTAAAATTCATCTCTGATTTCACTAAAATAGCACAGAATTTTTTTTAAACTCTAAAATGGTGCGCAGATGAATTTCGACCCATTAGACTATTTTATGTACGTTTTTAATACTTTTCCTCATTTTGCTTGTTTAATTTAAAATAACATCAAATTAGAAAAAAGTATGAAAGATCACACAGCTGAATAATAAGATAGCAATATTTTCATCGCGGTGAACAGTTTGTTTTGGCCATTTTATGTTACACATTTTAACAGGAATTCTCCTACTGGCAGATGGGGGAAATTGGACCACGGTGTAGAAAAGAAAGAAAGACTTGCATTTATATAGCGCCTTTCACGACCCTTGGACGTCCTAAAACGCTTTACAGCCAATGAAGTACTTTTTGAAGTGTAGTCACTGTTGTAATGTAGGAAACACGGCAGCCAATTTATGCGGAGCCCGCTCCCACAAACAGCAATGAGATAATGACCAGATAATCTGTTTTAGTGATGATGGTTGAGGGATAAATATTGGCCAGGGCACTGGGGAGAACTCCCCTACTCTTCTTCAAAATAGTGCCGGGGATCTTTTATGTCCACCTGAGAGCAGACAGGGCCTCGGTTTAACGTCTCATCCGAAAGACGGCACCTCGAAACATCCGAAAGAGTGCCAGCTTAGACTTGTGTGCTCAAGTCCCTGGAGTGGGACTTGAACCCACAACCTTCTGACTCAGAGGCAAGGGTGCTACCAACTGAACCACGGCTGACACATTTGAAGTAGAATAACCTTGTGCCAAAGGCTCCATAGCCACAGGGAGAGGGTGGTGCCACTGAAACCCAAAGAGGTTGCTTGGGGGGTGGGGGGGGTGGAGAGAAGTAGTGATCAACATTCCTAGCAGGAAAATGGAGAACCTGGCAAGTGGGCATCCCACAGGCGACAGAAATGTCAATATAGGATTCACACTTGTGTGACTTACCTTTTTGGATAATGTACTGGAGAAGAGATGGAACAAAACACTACAGACCGTGCCAGATGCTGGCTCCGTGTGCAGCTGAAAGAGGCAGACAGCACCAAATCTCATGAGACTCGAGAGAAAAAAATTAAAAGACCATGGGAGGTTGGGCGAGTGGCCAAATTTGTTAGCTTTGAGTGAAAAATCAACAAAAGAAACAATTTGGAATGGCTTCAAAATCTGACAATCAGTTTAAAAAAAAAGAAAACAATGGAACTTGGTTCTGAGTTTCAATATCACAAAAGAAAGGGAGAACTTGCATTTATATAATGCCTTATCGCATCCTCAGGAGACCCCAAAGTGCTTCACGGCCACTGGATTATTTTGTTGCTGTGTAGGCAAACGATAATGTTATTCCTATGGTTTCGATGTTGCTGACTGCCCTTCCTTCACTACGCCATTGATTTAGATCAAGCTGTACGGACTTGTGTCTAGAATGACACACGGTGGATGGTTTGCTGCTGGTTGTACATATATTGGGAAGTTGCAGACATCTTGTGGATGATTTTCTGTCTACGGACGGAGTTTAGGGCAGCGTGCCTGTGATTTCCCAATATGTGCTGACAGCGGGTGAGAAGCCCTGCCGACAACTTGGAAAATTGGCCCCATAAAGGAATGTGTTTCCAAGCATAAAAAGATCCAAGGGTTCAGATGACATCACAAATTGCAAGAACGAAACCCAAGTATGTATATTGATGTCAGACTGAAGCACTGAATGTGTCAAATGTCTTGCAACACATCTTATTTTAATTGCAACACTCTTCTAGCTAGGTTTTGTCTTTTCTGAAGCACACTCTGAGGTATATTTTATTGTCCCTATATTTTCAGATGCAAAAGGTAAACTGGAAATGCAGTCAGTGTCTGAAATTGATGTGACTGGTGAATGTTTTGAGCGCTTCCCTTTCCCAAAACTCAAGCTCTGATAAAGCGTCTTCACCTAAAACCTATTGCTGTCTTTTCTCGTTCAGATGCTGATGAGTCTGCTGTGTATTTCCAGGATTTTTTTGCCTCATAATCTATATTTATGTAATTTCCTTTGGAAAATTGTTTATCATTACTGTATGTTGAATGAATGCTTGTAGTAAAACAAGTGGAATGAAGTAGTCCGTTGTGCATTGGTACTGCACCGTTTGGGTTGGGTGAAAAGTTAAAACGTAAAAAATGTCAATCCTGCTGACTTCTGGTTTTAACGGACCAGGTCGTGGAGGGTGGCGGGTGACCTCCGCTCTCAGGAGGCGGGTCTGTCGGTAACTTTTTAGAAGGCGGCGTGCCTCCATTTTAACATGCTTTTTATTTTCAACCCACTTCGGCTGGCCTCTAGGAAACCCGGTAGATAAAAGGAGGCAAGAAGGGCTGGATCCATAAGGTTAAGTCCCTTTACAGCACTGCTTGTGGGCCAGGAGGAGCAGGAGTGTCCCCCCCCCCCCCCCCCGGCCCAACAAGCTTACCAGTTCTGACGAAGGGTCATCGACCTGAAATGTTAACTTTGTTTCTCTCTCCACAGATGCTGCCTGACCTGCATATTTTCCAGCATTTTCTGTTTTTATTTCAGATTTCCGCAGTATTTTGCTTTTGTATAAGCTTACCTGCTTTCCTGGTCCACCATCTCTCCCCCCCCCCCCCCCCCCCCCCCCCACCTGACGGCAATCTCTTGCTGCCTCCCTCCTTGCTCCTTGGCAGTGTCCCTTTGCTGTAGGCAGTCAACCTGTCAATCACGTTGGCTCTCACGTGGGAAACCTGCAGAAACGATTTAAAAACCGTCCTGTGGTAAATATCTGCGGGACTTCCGGGAAACTTGTACTGTACTTCCAGATTTCCCGTCCACAACGCCTACCTCCCCCGCTCTGAGCACGCGGCCCCATAAATATCGGAGCCTATAGTTCTGCTGCTCCTATAAGTACTGTACAACTGGCTTAGTACTAAACTGCAGCAATTCTTTAAACGCACGACATGTGTATTGAATTAATCCATTTTCTTTACCCGATTCCTTCCCCAGTGAGCTCCCCTAACTTGTGCACTTCTAGATATTTCTATCAGCATTGTGCCAGAAGGTGAACTAAATCACAAGTAAATACTACAGGAGATCTGTATACAGTTGCAATACATTTAGCCGATGCAGTCTAATGCTAATTGCTAATATAGTTTGGCATCTTATTTCCCTCTTTGTAACAAATCAGAGTGAAAGGTCACAGAAATCATTTGTTGAGTGAAGGATTACAGAAGCTTGTGTCCAATGGTGGCCCATTCTTGGGTAAAAGTTTTATTAACTGGGCTATTGACCCTGAAGAACTCAGGATATTTCACTCACTGAGAACTGTTATTTGAAATAAGCCTTCCGCATACTCTGAGATTTTAACCGTTTGTTGCAAGATTGAAGAAATGCAACAGATGGTGATGAACTGGTGTGAAGAGGTGGGGGAAAGTGGAAAAACACAGCTGTTCAGTGTCGAACTAGGCTGTGGTCTCACGTAGCGTCTGTTGGTCTTGTCTGTGGTCAGCAGAGGGCAAGAACATTCAATTTTCACATGTTGGTGTCAGAATTGTGAACAAAAAATATTTTCAAGAAAATCTGCAAGGTCATTTTATTATATATCATATATATATAAAGCTGTCTGTCTGTCTGTGTCTGTCTGTATGCTTTTTTTATGTCCGCTTATACACTCAAAAGTTATAGAGCGTAACTACACATATGTTATATCAAAAGAAAGGTTATGATCAGGGGAGTGTCATAGGCGTATTTACTTTTTGATTAAAAAAAAAATGTTCGGACAGTATACAAAAAAGTTCAAAAATCCGCTCATTAGCGGTTGACCAATCCTACCGCTCATTAGCGTTGAGTGACGTGATGGTTGACCAATTGGGGGGTTTTCTGCCCTCGCAGCGCGTTCCTATGCAGAGCTAGACAGGTAGCTAACAACTTGATACCTTCCCATAAAAATCACAAGGCTTGACTTTTCTTGTAAAGCTTTACTGAAAGATTCTTATTGTAAAACTGAAATACAACACAGAAATGGAAGCACACATTAGCATACAAGCGCATAACTGATATGCATACACAAATTTAGGTACGCCTGAGCAACACAGTACATTTGGCATGTAAATTACCAAACACGTGGAAACACAGCTTACTGTGAATATACATTTAGCAAACTGGAAGGCATTCTCTTTAAATTAGCCCTGTACATAGTGCATCAAAATACAGCTACTAGTTAACCAGCTAGACAGAGAGCGAGCACTTCACGGCTAGCTGTGTAAGTTTGCTTACAGAGAAAAGTTACAAACTAAGCATTTTCTGCAACATACAG